>NC_089838.1:66663594-67270085 GCF_035609145.1 Eleutherodactylus coqui | reverse complement strand
ATGACATGTTCTTTCTGGAGGAGGAGTAGCAGGAGGAGGGCTAATGTCAGAGACAGATTGACAAAGAGAAATGCCCCATTTTCCCGGTGATAGAAAAGAGTGCTTTTATCTGCGGTTGCAGCGAAAAGAATCTTAAGGTTCCGCTGCTCTCCGCTGGTGGAGAAGAGAAGTCTGGGGAAATCCAGGCTTTGTTCATCTTTATGAGTATAAGCATGTTGGCACTGGCAGTTGACAGGCGGGTACGCTTGTCCATGATGATTCCCCCAGCTGCATTAAACACCCTCTCTGACAAGACGCTAGCGGCAGGGCAAGCCAGCACCTCCAGGGAATACAGCGCAAGTTCGTGCCACGTGTCCAGCTTTGACACCCAATAGTTGTATGGAGCTGAGGCATCACGGAGGATGGTGGTACGATCGGCTACGTACTCCCTCACCATCTTTTTACAGTGCTCCCTCCGACTCAGCCTTAACTGGGGAGTGGTGACACAGTCTTGCTGGGGAGCCATAAAAATCTGGCAAAGGCCTTGGACAGTGTTCTCCTGCCTGCGCTGAACATGCTGCCTGATCTCCGCGTCTCCCCTGCTACTTGGCCCTCGGAAGTGCGTCTTCTGCCGCTAGCGCTGTCAGATGGGAAGTTTACCATCAGTTTGTCCACCAGGGCCCTGTGGTATTGCATCACTCTCGACCCCCTTACCTCTTCGGGAATGAGAGTGGAAAGGTTCTCCTCATACAAGGGGTCGAGAAGGGTGTACACCCAGTAATCTGTAGTGGCCAGTATGCGTCTAACGCGAGGGTCACGAGAAAGGCAGCCTAACATGAAGTCAGCTATGTGTGCTAGGGTACCAGTACACAACACATCGCTGTCCTCACTGGTCCCAGCCTGACGAATCAGAGGCAGCTCTCACTCACACCCATTCATGAATTCATGAATGGGTGAGTGAGTGCTGCCACTGATTGGCTCAGCTCAGCTGTCATTCAGCTGAGAGCTGCGCTGAGCCAATCAGAGGCAGCACTCACTCACCCATTCATGAATTCAGCCAGCTGGCCGCAGCTGAACTCCGTCTGCCGGGACCAGGTGAGTATATATATTTTTTTTATTTTTACACATTTCTGGATGAATTGCAGGGAAGGGCTTATATATTTAAGCCCTTCCCGAAAATTCATTGTGCGATCGCCGGCAGCCCATTGCTTTCAATGGAGCCGGCTGTATTGCCGGCTCCATTGAATTCAATGGGCTAACATCGTTCTGCTGGGACCAGGTGAGTATATTTTTTTTTTTACTTTTTACACATTTTAGGATGATTTTCAGGTAAGGGCTTATATTTTTAAGCCCTTCCCGAAAATTCATCCCGCGCTCGCCAGCAGCCCATTGCTTTCAATGGAGCCGGCTGTATTGCCGGCTCCATTGAATTCAATGGGCTAACATCGTTCTGCTCTGCCACAGCTGTTACAGCTGTGGCAGAGGAGAACGATCGTTATGCTGACAGTGCGGGGGGGGGGGGGTCTCACTCTTGCCACTATTGTGGCTTAATAATGAGACCTCGGAGCCCGAAATGCAGCCCTGCATGTTGCTCCTCGCCTGCCCTATCCATTTCTGTGTTTTTTACATGACTTTGGTGATTTGCCAAGATTTTCACAAATGAAAACCTTAGCGGAGCACCAGTCATATACAAAAATGCTCGAGTCGCCCATTGACTTCAATGGGGTTCGTTACTCGAAACGAACTCTCGAGCATCACTGAAAGTTCGACTCGAGTAACGAGCACTCGAGCATTTTGGTGCTCGCTCATCTCTAACCAGAACCAATCAAGGACCCGCAATTCTGGGTGTGGGTAGGACGTGTGCAGTCCCAGGCTCTGACTCCGTCCCAGCCTCCACCAAATTCACCCAATGTGCCGTCAGGGAGATATAGTAGCCCTGCATGCCAGTACTTGTCCACGTGTCCGTGGTTAAGTGGACCCTCCCAGTAACCGCGTTGATAAGGGCACGATTTATGTTGCGAGAGATGTGCTGGTGTAGGGCAGGGACGGCACACCGGGAAAAATAGTGGCAACTGGGGACCGAGTGGCGTGGGACCGCCGCCGCCATCATGTTTTTTGAAAGCCTCCATTTCCACAAGCCTGTACAGCAGCATCTCCAGTCTGATCAATTTGGCAATGTGCCCGTTTAATGCTTGAGCGTGCGGGTGCGTGGCGGCGTATTTGTGCTTGCGCTCCAACGCTTGCGCTAGCGACATCTGGACACTGCGCTGTGATACATTGCTGGATGGGCCCGAGGACAGCGGAGGTGAGGTATGGGTGCAGTCCGGGATGCGCTCGTGCCTGTGTCCTGAGAGGGGGGTTGGATCTCAGTGGCAGGTTGGGGCACAGGGGGAGAGGCAGTGGTGCGACCAGGAGGCGGTGAACGGCCTTCGTCCCACCTTGTGGGGTGCTTGGCCATCATATGCCTGTGCGTGCTGGTGGTGCTGAGGCTGGTACTGGTGGCTCCCCAGCTGATCTTGGCATGACACAGGTTGCATACCACTGTTCGTCGGTCGTCCGCGCTCTCAGTGAAAAACATCCACACCTTTGAAGACCTAGGCCTCTGCAGGGTGTCTTGGCGCGAGGGGGTGCTTTGGGAAACAGTTGGGGGAGTCTTCACTCTGGCCCTACCTCTACCCATGGCCACCCCACTGCTCTTCCAACCTGTCCTGCTGCTGCACTTGCCTCCCCCTCTGAAGACCTCTCCTCAGTTGGCTTAGCACACCAGGTGGGGTCAGTCACCTCATCATCCAGCGGCTCTTCCTCTGAATCCTCTGTGCGCTCCTCCCTCGGACTTACTGCCCTTACTACTACCTCACAGATAGACAACTGTGTCTCATCATCATCGACCTCCTCACCCACTGAAAGCTCCTAAGACAGTTGCCGGAAGTCCCCAGCATCATCACCCGGACCCCGGGAACTTTCCAAAGGTTGGGCATCGGTCACGACAAGCTCCTCAGCTGAGAGAGGAACCATTTTTTCCCAATCAAGGCAGGGGCCCGAGAAAAGTTCCTGGGAGTCTGACTGCTCATCAGAATGTGTCATTTTCATGGAGTGAGGAGGCTGGGAGGAAGGAGGAGCAGCAGCGAGAGGATTCAGAGTTGCAGCAGTGGACGGCGTAGAAGACTGGGTGGTCAATACATTGCTGGATGCATTTTCTGCCATCCACGACAGGACCTGCTCACACTGCTCAGTTTGTAATAAAGGTCTACCACGTGGACCCAAAAATTGTGACATGAAGCTGGGGACCCCTGAAACTTGCCTCTCTCCTAATCCCGCAGCAGCCAGCTGCGATTCTCCTGGACCAGGAACTCGGCCTGTGCCCACACCCTCACTTGGACCTCCGTGTCCTCGCCCGCGTCCACATCCACGTTCTCTAGGCCTACCCCTACCCCTCAGGATGGTGGATTACGAATAGAGCAGACACAGAGCGGTCAGAATAATTATGCAATTATTGGCCTGCAGTTGGAGGCTGACAGCGGTTATGTAACGCACACTGCAGTCCGAAAAAAATTATATGCAGGGCTGCAAAAAAGGCCTTGCTGGGTAATAATGAGGCACTGCAACTCCCAGTAGCCACGCAGTATAATGCACACGGTCACAGGTAACCCTAAGAAGGAGCTTTTTTGGGGTACTTGTTGACAGGATTCTACACTACCACTGTCCCTGCCTCACCAGTACTGCCCCTATACTCTGTATAATTGACTGCAGACTGAGAACGCTATAGCCTGCACAGCCCAAGATGAAAAAAAATTGTGCAAAACTGCTCCCAGCAGCCACAACAGTAATGCACACGGTCAGCTGTGGCCCTAAGAAGGACCGTTGGGGTTCTTGAAGATGCTAACAGTAGCCTAACACTCTCCCTATAGCAGGAACAGCAGGAACAGCACTCTCCCTAATCTCTGCCAGCATGTGTCTGACGCGAGCCGCGGGCGGGACCGCTTTAAATTCTCTACGGTAACTTGATCTCACCAGCCACTCACTGCAGGGGGGTGGGATAGGGCTGGCACGTCACAGGAGGAAGATGTAATTCCTTTCCTGCATGTCTATTGGCTAGAAAATGGCGCTAAGCATGCAGGGAAGGAAATGGAATTGACTCAAGTACCGCGTGGTGCTCGTCTCGAGTAACGAGCATCTCGAGCACCCTAATACTCGAGCGAGCATCAAGCTCGGACGAGTACGTTCGCTCATCTCTAGTCTTTATCAAGCATTATCTACATTACTCACATGGGTTAATCAAATGATTTGTCCAAGACAGCGCATCCACTATTTGTTTACAAACAGCCTGCAGCATTACAATTTTTCCTAATTATGAATTAATAACATATTTGGAAGTGATTGATCAATGATATGTGATCTGCATAACACTGCTGGAGTTGCAATCAAAATTATTCAACCCCCATTGCAATTTAGGTTTATTTGCCAAATTTACATTTCACTTGTTTTCAAAAAATCAACGGGGGACAATTTAAATAATTCAACACAACTAATATAACAAGTAGTTTCTCAAAATTCAACACAAAATGTCAACCCCTTCATGACACGTGGCTTTAGTACTTAGTGGAGCACCTTTAGTTGTTATGACCTGCTGACAAGGTGATGCATAGCTAGGCACGAGCTTTTGACAGCATACCTGTAGAATCTTAGTCCATTTCTTATGGGCAATTGCCTCCATTTCACTAATATTCTTGGGTTTTGTGCTGCAACCACCTTCTCTAAATCTCACCAAGGTTTTCCTATGGGATTCAAGTCAAGCAGGTTTGACAGCAACTGCAGAATCGTCTAGGACTTGAATCCAAGCCTCTGTAGATTTTGAGGTATGCTTGGGGTCATTTTCCTGTTCAAAGGTCTAGTGACTTCCAAGTTTCAGCTTCCATGCAGAAAGCATAACTGTTACGTGTGCTGCTGGAATCTGTAGTTCTAGGCTTCCTAGCAGCACAGCTCCACAGGAGGTGGAGGGTTAATTGATTGAGCTGGCTGGGTGCGGTACTTCCTGCTAGCCAATCTCCTGGGTCTGTGCTCACATATAAACCCAGCTCTTGGTCAGTCTGTGTCTGGAGTTCAAGGTGAGCAGGAGTGAAAGTGTCATGAATCCTTGTCTGGTGAAGTTTGCAGTGTAATTTGGTTCATGTCCGTTTGTACGTTTAAATTCTGTCAGTTTTGTGTGAGCTTGCTGTGTGTCCTGCAATCTGTGTCCTGTCCTGTCGCAGCGTGTAGTGAACTGTGTCCGGTTCTGCTGGACTCCTGGTAAGTGTAGGGACTAGCAGTATAACCAGGAGCCGTGAAGTGGCCTGCTAGCTTTCAACATCTTGTACAACATGTCAACTAATACCTGGTATTTATATTCAGCTTCCAATCTGTTGCTAGTGGTTGCATGTTGTAGGCAGTGTATTATGGGTCTGTCATGTGGCATGTGAATGCATCCTGTTCTGGTGCATGGCTCCTAGGATCAGCTAGGGCCCAGATCCGAAGACCGCTGGGCTGCCCTTATTGGGGCAATGTCCCCGCTCAGGTAGGGCCACTTTCATTCCTCCTTGTAGCACAGGGTCAGTTGCCTGAAACCGGTGTGAGTCCCGTGTGACCCTGATGATACCCGTGTGCGTCCCCTTTGGTCGCGATCGTGTGGGTCCCGTGCTTTGCCTGCCCACACGATCGTAACAATAACGTTTTCTCTAGGAATTTCCTGAATTAATCCATTTGCCCTCTACACTGCAGGTTTCCAGTGCCTGAAGAAGAAAATCTTGGATGCTTGACAAAGGCTAGCTTGAAAGCCGAAAAACGTTGCATTTATCTGAATAAATCTCTACCTTGGAACCTTGGAAAACATCCTTATCACCTGTTTACATTATAAGCCTCCCGGGATTGAGGGGTGCCGTGGGCCAGGCACCTCTATGAAGTAAGTCTTTTTCTACCTATATCCATACCACTGGAGTACCAGGGGGCCTTTTTTCTTGTTTGCTGTCCCAGTACTGTTCTCTGGTATTATATACCTAGAGCTACCCCGCGACGCTTTCCTGCCGGGATGTTGACAAGACCCGTGTGATTGGCTTTCCCATTGGACATTACCATCTGACAACATTCTTGAGTCTCATTTTGCCAACCAGAATTGTTTGACATACCAGGATTCCCTTGAGGGTCCTGTTAGGTTTGGGCTGAGTCTACGCCGTCTTAATCCCGAATACATCCTTTTATTTCTTACTATTGGAGCGCTATTAATCTGTTTTTTCGCTTACAGGACAAATAAACCTGTAAGTCACACATAAAACACCACCCAAACACAAATAAGGGGGAAAGGGGAAATCTAGTTCTAACAGCCAGAAGAGAAACAAACCCCTGCCTAAAATGGGTCACTCTCCAAGGTGGAAAAAGAGAACATCTAAAAACAGGTGGTAACAAATAATTGCAGTAATAGCAAAGGCAGAAACAATACAAAGACATACATCAATACATCAACTACTTTGATCCAGATGGCAGCACCATGGGCAAAAAAGGACTATACCAACTTCACTCATAAGAGATGAATAATCGGTAACTAATGAGAGCAGGGGTTGAACTATATAAACCCCCTCTCAAATATCAAATATATAAATTGGCCAGTCAAGGAAAAAAAACAACCACCTAGGGGAGTTTCAACATATGACTTCTAATGACCCCTTATCAATGACAGGAGAACCCAGGGGGATGTTAAATGAATAACCACAAAAGTGTCAAAAAGTGGTTTGGACTGACGTAATACCACTAGTCTGTTTTGCATCTGATATACTACAAACCTGTGCTGGCCATCGAGCCGTGACAGTACCTCGTCTCTGAGGAGCGGCATTAGGACCCTTAGGACACAGCTTAGTAATATTCATTCTGTGGAAACTCTTAATAAGTTGGTCCACATTATCATCCTTCGCCAATGTACCAAATGCTGTAATGAGTTCCTAACACGACGTGAATCAATTATTCGGCTCAAACTGAAGACTCTCATACATAACAACTGGAGTAGTGGAGATTCCTCATTCACAGGATTAATATACTTCTTAATTAAAGATTTGTGAAAGACATCAGTTATCTTAAAGAAACTGGGGATCTCTAACCATAAAACGGCAGTGTTAATTACCTCTTTGATTTAGTATGGATCAATGAAGTGCAGTCCCAGTTTAAAAGACGGCAGTCTAAGATTATTATTCCTAGTGGATAACTAAACCAAATCTCCAACTCTAAAATTAACACTGCCTGCCACTGATCTCTAACGGACTTCCTACCATTTTTCTGAAACTTCTGCCAAACCATCTAAATAAGGCAGGAAAATTCATTCTCATCAGGTACCTCAGAGAGAAATTTGTAAAAAGAACCAAAACATGGATGGTATCACAGAAAAAAGGAGAGATGCTAGTAAACTCCAGAGACCTATTGTTTAGTGAAAGTATGCTGAAGGCAAATACCATGACTAATCTTCCTCATTGTCAGAAACAAAAGTATTTTTCAAAAATTTGTTTGTATTTTTCTGTTTGACCATTTGTCTCAGGATGAAATGCATAGGAAAAAGACAGCTGAATGCCCAAATGATGGCACAGGAAGTATCAGAATTTAGACACAAACTGAACTCCCTGATCAAAGACAATATTAAATGGCTACCCATGCAACCTGACAATATGAATTATGAATAATTTAGCCAAAGTCTTTGCATTTGGAAGACTATGTAGAGCTGTAACATGACACATCTTACTGTGTGAGGGTATATATATATATTGCCATATGTGTTTTTTATGCTTTTATACCTGTATGCAAGTTTTATTCAATTCCAAATGAAAAAAAACTTAATACGTCGCCTTACATCAGATATGCCAAGATGCTTTGCAAGGCAAAACAGAGGAAGAATGTCCAAAGGAACCAGACGAAGGACGAAGTGGAGGAGGGGAGGAAGAGATACGAAGACTGCATGCTTAAAGCCGCTTTCTTAGAATTTAGTGGGTGATTCTTTGCATTGGAGTTAATTAAATACGTGATTTTCTGTATAAGCCAGAGGCGCCTCACTGTCTAAGGCGGAAATCCGGACTGCCCATATATGGTTATGAGCCCATCACCCCCTAGTGGTGAGAGGGCAGAGGGTATAAGATCTCATGTAATCTGTAATAAAGTGCGCAGTTTTTTCTCCCGTGTGAGGAATGATACCAGATCCCTGTGTGGTGTCTCTTCTTACCGCCGGCAGCGGGGCAAGTGGGGTGGGCCCGATTGGTGTTGCACTTAGAATTTTAACCCTCATAAATGGCGCCCGAACGTGCGGCGGTAAAATCGGAGCTTACAGCGCAATTCACCCGGATCCACGCTACGGAGAAAGCATCCTGCTGCAAACCGAGCCTGATCAACTCACTTAGAACTCCAGGTAAGACAAACATATATTTATGTTGTGTTTTACACTGCGAAGTCTTGCAGCAGGACTGACTATCTGTGGTTTGTGACCGGACGGGTTGGGTTAAGAGTTCTACACGGTAACTCGTGTGGGCTCCGGGTTTGCCGTCATGGACCACTGACCGTGATATGCGCACCAATGGCTCACCCAGAAATTAGTCTGTAGTCTATTTGTTGTTGAAGTCCGTAGCGTTTTAGCGATAGTGGAGATTGTTTGATTGTTTGTTGTATCTGCAGAATTTTTTTTTTCCTCTTACTTTTCATTTGGTCTCACAGACGAAGGAACCCTCCGTTCGAGTTTATTTAGTCGTTAATGGTTTAGAGGAGAGGGAAGCACTCTGTAAGACAGGTCCCATTGACGAAGGAACCCTCCGTTTTAGTGTAGTTTAGTTGTTGATGGTTTAGCTGGGGAGAGGGATGTACTCTTTGGGACTGGTTCCATAAGAAGAAGATGCCTTCGGTTGTATTGCCATATATAAGGGGCTGACAATTCGGGTCAGAAGGATTCACTCTATGGAGCGTGTTATTATTATTATTGTTGTTGTTGTTCTAATATGCGTAAGACCTTATTAAAGAAGATAGAGCCCCTCAAGGGCTGCCGCCGTGTGGATGAATCTGTAAAATGTAAGAAAACTCTAATGAAAATGTGTGACACCGACCCGCACGGCAGATTACAAAATGGTGTCTGGGAGGGAGGTCTTTAGGACCGAGAGGTGCCTTGGAAGATCATGGTTTGCTAGAAAGAAAGAGAGACAGTCAGAGTAAGTTACGTATGTACACATTATTTGTTTAAGAAAGTATCCGTAAGTGAAATGTTGAAAAGTACAGTAAGTGATCAAGAGGGCGTCAGGAGAGTGTCTATTAAAGGTTATATTGGCAGTTAGGTAGGGGAGAGAAGTACAATGCATATGATTTTTTTTTGGCAAAGAGAAAGAAAATGTGTATAATACAAGATAGATAATAGATAATGTGTAATCCATACCAGGTGGATATATATGTGTATATATATATATATATACTGTAAATGCAAATAGTTAGCTGAAGGGGAGAAGAGTCTGTTGACATATAGCTGTGAGCTTGTGTTCAGCCTTCCAAGGTCAGGAAGATAACAGCGAGAGAGAAAATGTAATAACATCCTTGGTTAATATCTTTGCTTGCTTGCAATGAATTGAAATGAATTTAATTAGTTATACTGTCTTAGTAGGCAGGGAAATATAGTAATTTCTAATGTATATTCTTACTTATACAGGGGTTGAAAATGAACGTTGCAAGGTCCCAGCATATGTGTTAATTATGAGTTCAAATGTTTTTTTTCAATAGTTTGAGCTAAAACTGTGTTTCATAGTCGCGGAGAGATAAGAGATTTATTTTAAAAAAGTGGGGGCTTTCAGAACTCACTCCAAATTCAGGGTCACAGATTCTAAAACACTCCAGCGTTTAATACAGCATATAATAGCTTCAGTAGATAAGAAATATGGAATATTTCAGTCACTCAGCAAACTTTTTCACATAATTTGTCAAAGATAGCGCTCATTCACAATCTCATCTCAATAGAATCATGTACTTTATAAAAATTATAGCACTCACCTCGGTGTTTTTCAGCTGATGTATGTATGTTTGTCAAACTTTTTTTTTGTCCGTGCATCTGTGTGTACTGGTACACCTTTAAAGGGGGGCGACGGAGCAGGCTTGGGAGCATGGATGGATGTGAGTTAGTGACCCATGTTCAAGCTGTGGTGGAATGTGTGATGTGGAAATTGACTGGGGGTAAAAGTCCTACCCCATGCATGGGACTTTGCTTGGTTGAGATGTGGATGCTTGGACGGTTAAGCTGAAATTAAGTTGAGAAGACGGACGCAATGTGCCAATATCGAAGGGGTGGAGCTATATGATGTAATAGTACGTAGTAATGTTTCATCCCTCCTGCACAAGGGAGGGGGGAGAATTTTGAGCAGCTAGTTTTTTTGTTTTGTTTTTTTTTCTCCTGTCTCAGATTTTGATAAGAAATTGCAGGCAGGAACAGACTAATAATGAATTCACTTAAAGGGATCTCACATTTCAAATATTAGTAGATGTTTTGTAGATTATTCTTCCCCGTTGTAACTCATGTTTCTGTTATAGGTGCTAACATCTTACAGGCCTTATCTGCATCCATCAAATCTTTTTACAATGTTGTAATACCTTGAAACCGGGTGCTCTTGTTCCAATTGCGTACCCTGTTTCAAAGGGGGGGAGGAGAAGGCATAGGTGATCTAGGTATTGCAAATCAGCCATTTTTAAATTCAGCCATTTTTAAATTTTTTGCAAGCCATTTTTAAATTTTTTAATTTTTTGCAACAAGATTCTGATCTTTTTGAAATAGAATACCAGCCTGATTGTCTAGCAGTGATGCAACAAGAAAATTTAAGTTTTAAAAAGTTACTGAAAGCCCTTGTTAATAATGCATATTTTGAGTTGTTTTTTATAGATGGTACCCAGGGTGATTGACGACTCCACACTGGATATACGGTGGTTACACAACAAGATGTCCTAAAAAGCAGAATGTCTCCGCATGTCGCAGTACAAGAAGCGGAACTAAAAGCACTCACGGAGGCGTGTGGAGTGGCCACAGGTAAGACGGCAAACATTTACACTGACTCCCGGTATGCATTTGGCATAGCTCATGATTAAGGCCCAACATGGAAGGCCAGACAGTTTTTTACCTCAGCAGGACAGCCAATTAAGAATGTTGCAGCGGTGCAGTCTCATGGAGACCCTACTTCTACCTGACAAGGTGGAAAGCTCACACCAATTCCTACACCGGAGAAGCAAGAGGCAACGCCATCACAGGCCACACAGCAAAAGCAGCGGCCCTCAAGCCGTGAAAGAAAGAAGAAAAGAAGAATTTGACTAAACTTGGACTTTGATAAAAAACTTGGACTTTGATAAAAATCTTGGACTTTGATAAAAAAAACTTGGACTTTGATAAAAACATTGGACTTTGATATGCTAAAGACTTTACAGTTAAGAAAAAGACAAATGGACTAAAAAGGGACAGCGTATGGTGAACAGTCAACAGCACTTGCCCACCATAGTCCCTGTGCCCCATGATGGCCCAGCTGACGCACGGAAAGACACACCTCTCGAAGCAGTAATGATGTCGACGCTTGAACGAGGACGGGTGGCTCCTTGGTTTTCTGTAGCTGCTGCATCATTTGTCCAATTTTGCATGATCTTTGCCGTAAGCAACAGGGCAGAAGTAAAATTTGCCACACCACACTTGCCTAGGCCACTCTACCCATTTCAGGGATTGCAAATTGGCTACACTCAGCTCCTACTTGTTGGGAAGCATGAATATGTGCTTGTTGTTGATGTTTTTCAGGTTGGAGACCTACTCTGTTACCAAAGTAAATAAGCAGGTAACCGCACAGAAGCTCATGAATGAGGTAATCTGCAGATATGGGGTACCGGAAGTGATTGAGTCAAACAAAGGTACACACTTCACAGGTGAAATAATACAACACATCATGTCTGTTTTGGGTATTTTCCAGGCTTTTCACACACCCTACCATCCGCGGAGTAGGGGGAAAGTAGATACAAAAGGCAATAGAGGAAACGGGTAAATCTTGAATTGAGTGTCTTTCTATTAGTTTTTCTTTTTTCCAGGAGGATACATGCCACAGTATCAGAGTTTGGGGAATGATTTTCTTGTTAATTTTGCCATAGGTTTCTCCAAGGAATTGTCAATAATGTATTCTGTAGTCTCTGCTTTTATCCCAGGTCCTACAGATGAGTGTCACAATCTAAAACCAGGTGACAGGGTCTATGTGAAAAAGTTTGAGCGAGAAACCCGGTTTAAAGGTCCTTACCAGATGTTGCTCACCACCCCAACTGCAGTCAAGCTCGAAGGAAAGCCCACTTGGATCCACACTTCGCACTGAAAAAAACTGATGATCTTGCATATCCTTTACATGCTATAATGTGGTACAATTCCTCTAACACACACCTTTGACTACTGTACACTAGCCCCTGTTTCAGAACAAATTAATACAATTAAATGTGCAATATGTAGAGTACACTGAGGGTGAGAATCCAACACCGCATCGTGCTAAGAGAGACATTGACACTCCAGGTGGTAACTTTGACTATCATGTACACATAGATACAATAGGAGTGCCAAGGGGGGAGCCAGATGAATTTAATTCTAGACATCAGGTTAAAGCAGGTTTTGAGTCCTTATTTGCTATTGTCACTGTTAATAAAATTCATCCAATCTACATTATTATCTATTACAATCAGCAGAGGTTTGTAAACTACACCAGAGATGCTTTGCAAGGGTTAGCTGACCAGTTAGGGCCCACTGCATCCATGGCGTTCCAAAATAGAGTGGCCGTGGATATGATTTTAGCAGAAAGAGGTGGGGTATGTAATTTCCTGTTTGTGTATTATCCCTTTGATCAAAGAGTATGAGTAAGGGACTGGACAATGTGACACCAAAATTTCCCTTGTTTGAAAAAAGATGAAGAGCCAGTTCCGATAATGACAACCAGATACGTTACCAGAAGAATGGAGAGATGGACTAGTACTGTGTCTGCCTCAGTCTCATAAGATGGACTGTCAGTGGACTTCCCATTTGCCTAGGGAAAGTGCAGAAGACCTTAGGTTCCGGCGAGGGCACACCCTGTGGGGTGTTAACTTGTACAGATAGAGGGTATGGAGGCCCGGAAATAAGCCCAGGGAATCCATGGCCTCCTTCTGAGGTGAGGTAGGGATCCCTCCCTTTTAGGAGTAGGGACTTACGGGCAGTGGAGAAACCCTGACGCAAGGGAGAGACGACCGAGGAAGAGTGCAAGGTCTGATGCTTGATCTCCATATTAAGTTTTTTAGGGGGGTTTGTGAGGGTATATATATATATTGCCATATGTGTTTTTTATGCTTTTATACCTGTATGCAAGTTTTATTCAATTCCAAATGAAAAAAAACTTAATACGTCGCCTTACATCAGATATGCCAAGATGCTTTGCAAGGCAAAACAGAGGAAGAATGTCCAAAGGAACCAGACGAAGGACGAAGTGGAGGAGGGGAGGAAGAGATACGAAGACTGCATGCTTAAAGCCGCTTTCTTAGAATTTAGTGGGTGATTCTTTGCATTGGAGTTAATTAAATACGTGATTTTCTGTATAAGCCAGAGGCGCCTCACTGTCTAAGGCGGAAATCCGGACTGCCCATATATGGTTATGAGCCCATCACCCCCTAGTGGTGAGAGGGCAGAGGGTATAAGATCTCATGTAATCTGTAATAAAGTGCGCAGTTTTTTCTCCCGTGTGAGGAGCTAGACCAGACTCCTGTGTGTGGTGTCTCTTCTTACGGCCGGCAACGGGGAAAGTGGGGTGGGGCCGATTGGTGTTGCACTTAGAATTTTAACCCTCACAACTGAACTGGTCCATTATGACCCAAACAACAGTATTCCCCTTGGAGGCGGTAAATCAGTGATAAAATTCATGGATAAGTGGATCAAAGCTTTCTCTGGTACAAGCAAAGGCAACAACCTCCTGGATAGGAGGTTCCAAAGGGAACTTTGTTCTAGCACAAACATCACAAGAAAACACAACTATAAACATCATGTCTCATATAAGGCCAACAGTAGGTTCTCGTTATCCGTCTCCTGGTATTGTTAATCCCCAGATGTCTTACCAGTACAGAATTATGCATTTTAGATAGTAATTGCAATCTTAAGTTCAACGGGACAAAAAGCTTTCCATTTGGAAGACCCAAAGGAGGTAGATCATGAGCCTTACAAATCTGTTCCTCAAGAAGACATCTGCCCTCTCAGACAGAATGGGCAAAAGAAGTTCATCCACAACAAAACTCCTAGACAGTGCATCAGCTTTGACATTCTTACTACTAAAAATTTAATTCACCTAGAAGCGCTGTCCAGCTCTTCTCCCCGTCCCCGCAGTCTTCATCTATATTCTGGTGGCCAGGGATTAAAAAATCCCTGCATTCAGAAAGAGCTGCCTCTGATTGGCTGAGCGCTGTGACCAATCAGAGGCAGCACTCAGCCATTTATTCACGTTTCTAGGTGAGTTAATTAATTTATTTTTTTAATAGATAGGGATGATTTTCAGGGTGACAGCTGTGGCAGGGGATTCTTCCATACCTGTGGGGAGTCCCATCATCACTGAACACTCTAAGAGTGCTGTCACAGTGTTCAATGATGAGGGGACTGCCTGCGGGGATTAACGGAACATCAAACAATGTCTTTATGCGCAGCACGGACCTTACCAGCACGCATGTCCTATCTTTTGCAGGTGCGAGTATTTTGCGCCTCTAAAAATGGACATGTGAACACTGCATAGGAAACAAATGGTTCTAATAGACGCAATTATTTTTGTGCACATAGACAACATAAAAGAACAGGTATTACACCTTCCCCTTTTTAAAAAAGGAGCAGAGTTTGAGCAGAGGGCAGCTTTTAGACAGATTTAAAAATTATGACTTTTTTAAAAAGTCGCACATTTTGTAATTTTAACACGTCTCATTCCAGTAGCAAGCAGGGTGGCATACAAAAAGATTCCACATCTCTAGAGATATTTAAAGAAGCAAGAAATTTATCAATATAATGTGACATTTCATACTTTTGTGTGTATTATTTATCACATGCAAAGCAAGCTTTGGTGCAGACAATCACAGAGCAGTTTTCATGTTTCCAGAGCAGTTTAAGATATGAAAACTGAGCTCTAACTGGTTGTTATGGACAACAAGACTTTTTTTGGTAACCAGGTTTCATGCATGAGATACAATAGGGGAGATTTAGCAATCAAAATGTATTAGAATTATAATGCAATTTGGACCACAAAACTGGCAGATATGTCTAGCACTACATTTATTTTTTAAGGGTATGTTTGCATGGGGTGGAAATGCTGTTTAGTGTTCGCAGTGGAAATCCTCTGGTAAATTCCACAGCATATCCACATCCAAAATATCCAGTGAAAGAAGCACTGACAGACAAACACTTCGGAGGTGACTGATGTACCTTCTGAAATCAGCTGCAGAGTTTGACTCTGTTTTGGATGCAGAAATGCTACAGAATTTGCCACTGAATTTCCACTGTGGACATTCCGCAGAATTTCTGTCCCATGTACACATGTCTTTAGACACTCTTTAAACCTCACTCATCAAGGAGAAAAGCTTCCTAGGAAAAAAGTGAGGTTTTGTTGGAAAGGAATAAAGCTTAAGCTGCAACAATGTATGCCAAATTGTGCCAATATTTCGCACAAAGTAACCAATCAGTAGATGGTGGAGAGTTATGCATTAGAGATGAGCGAGCATACTCGCTAAGGCAAACTACTTGAGCGAGTAGAGCCTTATTCGAGTACCTGCCCACTCATCTCTAAAGATTCGGCTGCCGGCGCGGGTGAGAGGTGAGTTGCGGCGGTGAGCAGGGGTGAGCGGCGGGGAGAGAGGGAGAGAGAGATCTCCCCTCCGTTCCTCCCTGCTCTCCCCCGCTGCTCCCTGCTCCCCGCCGGCAGCTGAATCTTTAGAGACAAGCGGGCAGGTACTCGAATAAGGCACTAGTCGCTCAAGTAGTTTGCCTTAGCGAGTATGCTCGCTCATCTCTATTATGCATCCTTCAGCATCAGCCACTGTGATAAATTTGGCACATCTTTAGATGGAATTGCCTACATTTATGCTGTCTAAATGTTAGACAAGATTAATAAATCTGTCACAATATGTCAGAAACCTGGGTCAGAATGGAGAAGACAAAAACACTAAAACTCAGGTTACAAGATTAAACACACATTTCATTCAATTTTCTTTGACAGTGGAATTTGTAGGACTTTATAGTAAATATTATTGTGGCTCTTTCACTACATTTTATTTTCATTTGCAAATTATAGACATCCTATCATGTGCTCTATCTTGTGAAAGATTCCCTTAAGCCGATCTACTAAACAACTGCCCAAAGTGCCAAACAGAATGAAAAAGAAGCTGTTAGGTCTGCTACCTGTGTCTGTCACCCTCTTACTATTCCCGGCAGACGTGGGCATCGCTCTACTTTTTCTATTTTAAATGTACTCTTTGATCTTTTTTTCCTACCAGCAATGTGGGAGTTAACCCCTCTCAGTTTTCACAGCCCAGCTGCAGCTTAAATAGCAATTACCCTTCTTTTTAAGTGAGCTGGGGACCCTCCCTCTTTGCCTCAGAATTGATGTGTGTTTGCTTCCGACACCCATCACATCTAAGTCGCCTGTTTCAAGGCTGTTTGATCTTTTGAGCCAGTATCCTTATCTGTTTATTTTGTATGTTCTTTGCCTTATGCTTTAGCCTGTGTGCTTCTGTCCATTTCTGTCCAGTCTTTGCATCGTTCCTGTTTCTGTGGTAGTCAGTCCTGTTCTGTGCTTGGTGTACACTGTCCCTGTTTCTTATCAGGGATAGTCAGCCCCAAGGTTCCACTGTGGAGCCGTTCTTATCAGGACACCTACCCTACTTATAGGCTGGAGTCTTCTCAACTTCCTGCTTAGCTAAGGGAAAGTTACCCATCTGAGTTTTCCCTGCTTTGGTACCTCTGACCACTACCACTAGCCATACCAGGTCTGGTCTAAAAGCCAGGTTTGGTTGGTGAGCACACTGGGTCCACACCCAGAGCCCTAACAGAAGCCCTTACTGATTCT
Organism: Eleutherodactylus coqui; assembly: GCF_035609145.1. NCBI lineage: Eukaryota > Metazoa > Chordata > Amphibia > Anura > Eleutherodactylidae > Eleutherodactylus > Eleutherodactylus coqui. Next base: position 67,253,016 of record NC_089838.1, on the reverse strand, counting down.
ATGGAGTCACATGGTATACCACTAGAGATGAGCGAGCACCAAAATGCTCGGATGCTCGTTATTCGGGACAAAATTTTCGCGATGCTCGAGGGTTCGTTTCGAGTAACGAACCCCATTGAAGTCAATGGGCGACTCGAGCATTTTTGTATATCGCCGATGCTCGCTAAGGTTTCCATTTGTGAAAATCTGGGCAATTCAAGAAAGTGATGGGAACGACACAGCAACGGATAGGGCAGGCGAGGGGCTACATGTTGGGCTCCATCTCAAGTTCCCAGGTCCCACTATTAAGCCACAATAGCGGCAAGAGTGGGCCACCCCCTCCCAACAACTTTTACTTCTGAAAAGCCCTCATTAGCAATGCATACCATAGCTAAGCACCACACTACCTCCAACAAAGCACAATCACTGCCTGCATGACACTCCGCTGCCACTTCTCCTAGGTTACATGTTGCCCAACCCCCCCCCCCCCCCCCGCACGACGCAGTGTCCACAGTGCACACCAAAGTGTCCCTGCGCAGCCTTCAGCTGCACTCATGCCACGCGCTGGCCTCATAGCCACACCACCCTCATGTCTATTTATAAGTGCGTCTGCCATGAGGAGGAACCGCAGGCACACACTGCAGAGGGTTGGCACGGCTAGGCAGCGACCCTCTTTAAAAGGGGCGGGGTGAGAGCCCACGATGCTGTACAGAAGCAATGAGAAATATAATCCTGTGCCACCGCCATCAGGAGCTGCACACGTGGGCATAGCAATGGGGAACCTATGTGCCACACACTATTCATTCTGTCAAGGTGTCTGCTTGCCCCAGTCAGACCGCGGTTTTTTATAAATAGTCACAGGCAGGTACAACTCCGCAATGGGAATTCCGTGTGCGCCCACAGCATGGGTGGCTCCCTGGAACCCACCGGCTGTACATAAATGTATCCCATTGCAGTGCCCATCACAGCTGAGGTAACGTCCGATTAAATGCAGGTGGGTTTCGGCCCACACTGCATGCCCCAACCTGACCGGGGTTTTTAATTCATAGACACAGGCAGGTACAACTCCCTATTGTGAAGTCCCTGTGGACCGACAGCATGGGTGGGTGCCAGGAAGCCAGCGGCGGTACATAAATATATCCCATTGCATTGCCCATCACAGCTGAGGTAATGTCATGTTTAATGCAAGTGGGCTTCGGCCCACACTGCATGCCCCAGTCGGACTGGGGTTCTTTAGAAGTGGACACATGCAGTTACAACTCCGTGTGGACCGACAGCATGGGTGGCTCCCTGGAACCCACCGGCTGTACATAAATGTATCCCATTGCAGTGCCCATCACTGCTGATGTAATGTAAGCTTTAATGCAGGTGGGCAAAAAATTAATTGGATTACACTGTAGGTGAGGGCCCCAAAAAATTGGTGTACCAACAGTACTAATGTACCTCAGAAAAATTGCCCATGCCCAACCAAGAGGGCAGGTGAAACCCATTAATCGCTTTGGTTAATGTGGGTTAATTTGTAACTAGGCCTGGAGGCAGCCCAGTTAAAATAAAAATTGGTTCAGGTGCAAGTTTCAATGCTTTAATGAGCATTGAAACGTATAAAAATTGTTTATAAAAATTATATGACTGAGCCTTGTGGGCCTAAGAAAAATTGCCCATTCGGCGTGATTACGTCAGGTTTCAGGAGGAGGAGCAGGAGGAGGAGGATGAATATTATACACAGATTGATGAAGCTAAAAGGTCCACGTTTTTGATGGTGATAGAGAACAATGCTTCCATCCGCGGGTGCAGCCTACGTATTGTTTAGGTATCGCTGCTGTCCGCTGGTGGAGAAGAGAAGTCTGGGGAAATCCAGGCTTTGTTCATCTTGATGAGTGTAAGCCTGTCGGCACTGTCGGTTGACAGGCGGGTACGCTTATCTGTGATGATTCCCCCAGCCGCACTAAACACCCTCTCTGACAAGACGCTAGCCGCAGGACAAGCAAGCACCTCCAGGGCATACAGCGCAAGTTCAGGCCACGTGTCCAGCTTCGACACCCAGTAGTTGTAGGGAGCAGAGGCGTCATGGAGGACGGTCGTGCGATCGGCTACGTACTCCCTCACCATCCTTTTACAGTGCACCCACCGACTCAGCCTTGACTAGGGAGCGGTGACACAGTCTTGCTGGGGAGCCAGAAAGCTGTCAAAGGCCTTAGAGAGTGTTCCCCTGCCTGTGCTGTACATGCTGCCTGATCTCCGCGCCTCCCCTGCTACCTGGCCCTCGGAACTGCGCCTTCGGCCACTAGCGCTGTCGGATGGGAATTTTACCATCAGTTTGTCCGCCAGGGTCCTGTGGTATAACATCACTCTCGAACCCCGTTCCTCTTTGGGTATGAGAGTGGAAAGGTTCTCCTTATACCGTGGGTCGAGCAGTGTGTACACCCAGTAATCCGTAGTGGCCAGAATGCGTGTAACGCGAGGGTCACGAGAAAGGCATCCTAACATGAAGTCAGCCATGTGTGCCAGGGTACCTGTACGCAACACATGGCTGTCCTCACTAGGAAGATCACTTTCAGGATCCTCCTCCTCCTCCTCTGGCCATACACGCTGAAAGGATGACAGGCAAGCAGCATGGGTACCCTCAGCAGTGGGCCAAGCTGTCTCTTCCCCCTCCTCCTCATCCTCCTCCTCAACGCGCTGAGATATAGACAGGAGGGTGCTCTGACTATCCAGCGACATACTGTCTTCCCCTGCCTCTGTTTCCGAGCGCAAAGCGTCTGCCTTTATGCTTTGCAGGGAACTTCTCAAGAGGCATAGCAGAGGAATGGTGACGCTAATGATTGCAGCATCGCCGCTCACCATCTGGGTAGACTCCTCAAAGTTTCCAAGGACCTGGCAGATGTCTGCCAACCAGGCCCACTCTTCTGTAAAGAATTGAGGAGGCTGACTCCCACTGCGCCACCCATGTTGGAGTTGGTATTCCACTATAGCTCTACGCTGCTCATAGAGCCTGGCCAACATGTGGAGCGTAGAGTTCCACCGTGTGGGCACGTCGCACAGCAGTCGGTGCACTGGCAGATGAAACCGATGTTGCAGGGTGCGCAGGGTGGCAGCGTCCGTGTGGGACTTGCGGAAATGTGCGCAGAGCCGGCGCACCTTTCCGAGCAGGTCTGACAAGCGTGGGTAGCTTTTCAGAAAGCGCTGAACCACCAAATTAAAGACGTGGGCCAGGCATGGCACGTGCGTGAGGCTGCCGAGCTGCAGAGCCGCCACCAGGTTACGGCTGTTGTCACACACCACCATGCCCGGTTGGAGGCTCAGCGGCGCAAGCCAGCGGTCGGTCTGCTCTGTCAGACTCTGCAGCAGTTCGTGGGCCGTGTGCCTCTTCTCTCCTAAGCTGAGTAGTTTCAGCACGGCCTGCTGACGCTTGCCCACCGCTGTGCTGCCATGACGCGCGACACCGACTGCTGGCGACGTCCTGCTGCTGCTGACACATCTTGATTGCGAGACAGAGGTTGCGTAGAAGGGGGAGGAGGGTGGTTTAGTGGAGGAAGCATACACCGCCGCAGATACCACCACCGAGCTGGGGCCCGCAATTCTGGGGGGGGGTAGGACGTGAGCGGTCCCAGGCTCTGACTCTGTCCCAGCCTCCACTAAATTCACCGAATGTGCCGTCAGGGAGATATAGTGGCCCTGCCCGCCTGTGCTTGTCCACGTGTCCATTGTTAAGTGGACCTTGCCAGTAACCGCGTTGGTGAGGGCGTGTACAATGTTGTGGGAGACATGGTAGTGCAGGGCTGGGACGGAACATGGGGAAAAGTAGTGGCGACTGGGAACTGAGTAGCGCCGGGCCGCCATCATACCTTTGAAAGCCTCTGTTTCCACAACCCTATACGGCAGCATCTCCAGGGTGATAAATTTGGCTATGTGCACGTTTAACGCTTGAGCGTGCGGGTGCGTGGTGGCGTACTTGCGCTTGCGCTCCAACACTTGCGCTAGCGACGGCTGGACGGTGCGCTGAGAAATATTGGTGGATGGGAACGAGCACAGCGGAGGTGAGGTGGTGGGTGCAGGCCAGGAGACGGTAGTGCCTGTGTCCTGAGAGGGGGGTTGGATCTCAGTGGCAGGTTGGGGCACAGGGGGAGAGGCAGTGGTGCAAACCGGAGGCGGTGAACGGCCTTCGTCCCACCTTGTGGGGTGCTTGGCCATCATATGTCTGCGCATGCTGGTGGTGGTGAGGCTGGTGGTGGCTCCCCGGCTGATTTTGGCGCGACAAAGGTTGCACACCACTGTTCGTCGGTCGTCTGCACTCTCAGTGAAAAACTGCCAGACCTTTGAGCACCTCGGCCTCTGCAGGGTGGCATGGCGCGAGGGGGCGCTTTGGGAAACAGTTGGTGGATTATTCGGTCTGGCCCTGCCTCTACCCCTGGCCACCGCACTGCCTCTTCCAACCTGCCCTGCTGCTGCACTTGCCTCCCCCTCTGAAGACCTGTCCTCAGTAGGTGTAGCAAACCAGGTGGGGTCAGTCACCTCATCGTCCTGCTGCTCTTCCTCTGAATCCTCTGTGCGCTCCTCCCTCGGACTTACTCCAATTACTACTACCTGAGTGATAGACAACTGTGTCTCATCGTCATCGTCCTCCTCACCCACTGAAAGCTCTTGAGACAGTTGCCGGAAGTCCCCAGCCTCATCCCCCGGACCCCGGGAACTTTCCAAAGGTTGGGCATCGGTCACGACAAATTCCTCCAGAGTGAGAGAGGAACCATTTTTTCCCATTCATGGCAGGGACCCGAGAACAGTTCCTGGAAGTCTGCCTGCTCCTCAGAATGTGTCATTGTAATGGAGTGAGGAGGCTGGGAGGAAGGAGGAGCAGCAGCCAGAGGATTCAGAGTTGCAGCAGTGGACGGCGCAGAATTCTGGGTGGTCGATAGATTGCTGGATGCACTTTCTGGCATCCATGACAGGACCTGCTCACACTGCTCATTTTCTAATAAAGGTCTACCGCGTGGACCCATTCATTGTGAGATGAATGTGGGGACGCCAGAAACGTGCCTCTCTCCTAATCCCGCAGCAGTCGGCTGCGATACACCTGGATCAGGAGCTCGGCCTGTGCCCACACCCTGACTTGGGCCTCCGCGTCCTCGCCTGCGTCCACATCCTCTAGGCCTACCCCTACCCCTCAGCATGCTGTATTACCAGTAGTGCAGAAACAGAACGCTGTAATTAAATGTGCCGCTTATTGGCCTGTGGTTGGAGGCTGACTTCCCTTACGGAACGCACAGCAGATCCAGGAAACAATTTTGCGCAAGGCTGCTGTAACGCTTAGCTGCGTATGAATTAGGACTACTACCCCCAGCAGATAGATACTGTAGGCAGCGTATAATATTATGTATACTGTTTCCCTCTGGCGGGATGACGGCGCTGATGTAACAGAGACAGCAGATCCAGGAAACAATTTTGCGCAAGCCTGCTGTAACGCTTAGCTGCGTATTAATTAAGACTACTACCCCCAGCAGGCACGCAGTAAACTGAAGACGGTCACAGGCAGCCCAAATATAGTATTTTTCCCCAATTTTGGGGAAAAAGCCCACTGCCTATATAGCCTGAATATCTCTTTCCCTGCCTCACCAGTACTGACCCTATACTCTGTACAATGACTACAGACTGCGGACGCAATGCTCTGCACGGCCGAGATACAAAAAAAAAAATTGTGCAACACTGCTAAAAGCAGCCTCAACAGTACTGCACACGGTCAGATGTGGCCCTAAGAAGGACCGTTGGGGTTCTTGAAGCCTAAAATCACTCCTAACGCTCTCCCAATAGCAGCTCCGGCACCAGCAGCACTTTCCCTGATCTCTGTCAGAATGCATCTGTGGCGAGCCGCGGGAGGGGCCGATTTATATACTCGGGTGACACCTGATCTCCCCAGCCACTCACTGCAGGGGGGTGATAAAGGGCTTGAACGTCACAGGGGGAAGTTGTAATGCCTTTCCTGTCTTTCTATTGGCCAGAAAAGCGCGCTAACGTCTCAGAGATGAAAGTGAAAGTAACTTGCACATCGCGTGGTGCTCGCCTCTAGTAACGAGCATCTCGAACACGCTAATACTCGAACGAGTATCAAGCTCGGACGAGTACGTTCGCTCATCTCTATATATCACATTACTGCTCTCATTCACTAGATGAAACCCCAGTGGATCCCATTATAAGTCAATGGAATGTGTCAGTCACTATTTGGATCTGTTGAATGATAGATTTATCATTGCTTATATTAAAAATTAAAGTAATGACACTAGTGTGAAATAGCCCAAGTATGAATGACATTATTAATTTTTTGATAAATAATTATAAGTTATTATGGAACCATAAAACATGGAAAGAAATTGTTTTTCCAGACATTATTCATTAGAATTACAATGCAACTCCTGTAAAAGTTGAAACTATTTTTAATCAGGCAACAAGATTGCAAAGAAAAATAATCTGCTTTCACATTTTGAAGATATTAACTTCAAAATAATTGCATGAGAGCAGTTTAACCTGGGCAAGTGTAGTGCACAGCGTTTTCAATTGTCATGTGTACCATAGTGTGGCCCTTTCATATGCGGGAATAAAGAAGAATGTTTATAAAGGTTTTTCCTTTTAATAATGTCATCGAACATTGCTTGCTTCGTACAGCAAATTCCTGTAGCTTTCTCCTTTGTGACTACGAGCAAATTAGAACTTAACAGGTAAAAAGATGAACTTCAAATTAGGTCTTATAAAATATTCAGAATTAATTTGCTTTCTACACTTTTTTATTAGTGGCAAGATGGTAAGCCAAAACAGAATGTAAATTACAAAACTTTTAATTTTGTTTCTGATGATGCAAATAGGTCTGCTCCTGTGTTCATTAAGATATTACTAAACAGTTAGATATATTCTGTGTAGTACTAAAATTCTAAACAGATTGGATAGGGAGTTACACAATTCCCTGCATTACGGTGTTTGCCTGTGAAATAGCATTTTGTTGACTCCTTGAAAACCTGACTTTAAACAATTTGTGTCCCAGTATTCCCATAAACCTGGCATATCACAAGCAATTCAAAACTAACAATTTAGACCCTTTAAAGTCTTCTGGGTTTATTTCTTGGGACATTCTATCCTTTTGTATTTTTTGGACTTATGCAATGTCTTAGCTGCACATATGGCTCTTGTTTAGTTGTGGTATTTGATGATAGCTTTTGCTGTAAGCTGTAAGAAAATAAATCAATTGATTATATAACAGCCATGTTAGATACCTTTGTTTCTGGAAAAGAAATCTTTTGTTTGGTACAGCAAACTAAAATGATTCCGACTTAAAAGGTTGTTGTTATAGACATACAGATTGGCCTTTAAATTCACGCAACGTGAGGAAACTGTTCAGGTGAGTTTTTTTAAGCAATGATTCCTATCCTTGATACCATGATTTTTTTTTTGCAATTCTCCTACTTTTACACTTTACTTAATTAAGCTTGATGTAAAGGTGGATAAAACTTTCTTTCATACTGTTACAAATTGGTTGATTGCTTTAACAAGCATTTTTGTGCAGGATTAAATTAGTTCATCGCTTTTAAAATAGTGACAGGTCTCACTTCTGCTGGTGAATCACTGACCAGGTTCCAAGGAACATTAGGTATCCTTGGTTGGGAAATACTGTTTTAGGGCTCTTTCAGATGAGGGCTATCCCCACGCTGCATAGCCACAAACAATGATCGCAGCTATACAGCAATAAAGATCGAGTGAACGGGTTAATTCAAGCTGCTTGAGGTAGCCCGCTCACACGATTCGTAGTGCAAGCTGTGTGCTTTCCAGCTCCCATAGGAGCCTATGGAAAGCACCCGGCAAAGATAGGACAGGTCCTATTTTTGTGCGCACCACGGAGCTAGGTGCGGCCATGGCACTCACATATCCTATCTCTGAGACATGCGAGTGTTTTGAATGGCTACAATTCCTGCATTTGAATGCTTCTATAGAAAACAATTGTTTCCTATAGAAGCACTTTCTGTGTGCTCCTAACCAGCGCACCCACAGCGCCTGTGTGAAAGAGCCCTTAGGATGTAATGCCCATATCTGAGCTTGGACTTAAATTAACTTAAACACATCATAAAATTCACAAACTAAGGGATTCGAATGGTGTAACAAGATGTCCTCCAAGGATTATCATTTATTGTTTTTAACCTTCCAAAATAAGGAACATAACACTATTCCATCCTTTTCAGCTGCATAACTTCTTGAAAGTCACCATAATAGCATATTGTGGGAACTACATAATTCCTTTGAGCTGCAGTACTATTACGGTGCAGGGATGGCAAAGACTCAGCAACTATGCCTACATCATCATTTCTGGGTATCAGTTTTATTATTATGCTGGCACTCCACACTAACATCTGGGATGAGAGATAGCTCTGACCATTCAAACTCCTACATGCTGCAGTCGGTGCTGACAAAGACATCTAAGTGGTTAACATAACAGAGAGGGGAACTTTTTTATGTGAGCCTATTGATCACCCACGATCACATGAGATGATTTACCATGTCAGCTGAACACCTAGCAATGGCTTATGGGTCTGTTCTGACTGTAAAATATACAGTAAAAGGCAATAATGCACTGAAATACCAAACGTTTGCCGTGTATTATATTGAGCAATCAAAAGATTGTTTGTTTATGTTCTATCATATGTACCGTAAAATGACACCAAAGAAATGTACAGGTTATCCCACAAAACAAGCTCTAATACAGCTCCATGAATAGAAAAGTAAAAATGTTATGGTTTTTTGGTGCGTTGACACTAAAAATAAACTACTAAAGAAAATGAATGATTTGTATTGTGCAAAAGTAGAAAAAGCTAAAAATAATATAATTTTAGTATCTGCATAATCATACTGACTCCTAGAATAAAGTTATCACGTATTTTATGCGGCATAGTGAACATTGTAAAAACAAAATAGCATAGTGGTAAAATTACAAAAAAAAATTGCACTGTTTGGTACCAAACTAAATCCTAAAGGGATTACATTTCAAAGATGATTACTCTGACCTGATCTAGGCTGTGATCAGTCAGTGCCTTCAACTTTATAATAGCAGAAGCTATTTGCATATTCACTTCCATCACATATCCACATAAAGACTTTTGACCTCATTCTCGGTTAGTGGACGTGGAAATTATACCTTACTGACCAATGGGAATGGATCACCAGAGATACGAATATCAGAATACTTAATTTCCTAGACTATAGAATACAGTGAATATTTAATATCCCAGCATCTCACTGATCCAATGATGCTAAAGATGATGCACATTTAAAAAATCTTGCTTACTTGTGCACAATAAGATATCTAAAGCCTCTATCCAGTGTAACATAAGCATACATTTCATATTCACAGTATCTTACATATTGCAGGAACAGAAATGACTCAGAAAAGCTGCATTATATCATCTCTAATATCCTGTGACAGTGGTTTTATGCATTTTGCTAAATTCTAACAATCTAAAGGGCAATTACCAAATAAATAATTGAAAAAAAGCATTTGCCTTCATTCAATATGCACTGTATTTCCTACAACCAATAGAGTCATTTTCCTTCAAAGTTCAATGAAACTGCTCAGAATTCATATTTCAAATGCTTTTCTTCCACATTAGTCAAGGTCATTGATTTTCTTGCAAGAAAAAAGACCTTTGATCCCTGTCTGTAGAACATCAATGCACTGCAGACATCACACTTCTCTTTGTATGAATAGTAAGTTATACAATATTCACATTGCGGAATTTCACTGCTCATTAGATTATATACGCTATTGACACTTAACATCAGGATTTAACATGGCAAGTGGCAACTTTAACGTAAAATATATGACTCAGAAGTATACTTAATGCTTTCAAGAAGAGAGATTTTTCTTTTTTTTTTCGTACTCACCTTCTGAGCCATACCTTTTTAATTTTGCTTTCAAAATAGCTGCATAGGGTTTTGTTGTTTTTTTGGGGGGGCTGAAAATTTTTAAATATTTAAGTGTGGTGAATGAAAAAAAACTTGCATCACTGCCTTTTTAATAGGGGGTAGTCTATATATTGTTAATGGTTGAGTAAAAATGACACGTTTACTCTATTTTGTGGGTCAGTAGAACTGTGACAATTTTGACACTTTTGCAATGTAAAAGCCTTCCATTTTAAAAAAAAGAAAAAAACTGGAACCTTGCTTTTTGTGGGGCAAGTTGTACATTTTTTTGGTATAACTTTGTGGTAATACAGCTTTTTGACCACTTTGCACTCAAGTTATTTGGGAGATGGAGTGGCCAAAAAATTCAAATCTGGCATTGTGTATTTTCTCTTTTTAATGTACTGGTAAATTGTACTCTGGTAAGATAAACCAAAATTTGAAATTCTTTGAGGAAAATATGAATGCTGTGTCCTGCAGACTCAAGAGAAGAAGGACCATGCAGCTTGCTATCAGTGCACAGTTCAAAAGCCTGCATCTCTGATGGCATAGAGGTTGCATTAGTGCTTGTGGCATGGGCAGCTTACAGTATCTTAAAAGGCAATATCAATGTTGAGCAATATATAGAGGTTTTAGAACTTGTGCTCCCATCCAGACAATATCACTTTCATGGAGAGCCTTGCATATGTCAGCAAGACAATGCTAAACCACATAGTGCATCAATCACAACAGCATGGCTTTGCAGGAAAAAAAAAAGATCAGGTGCTGAACTGGCCGGCTACAGTCCAGACCTTTCACCAATAGAAAACATTTGGTGCATTATGAAATGAAAATTATGGCAAAAAGACCCAAAATGGTTGAACTAGAATCCAACATCAGAAAAGAATGGGACGACATTCCTCTCTCAAAACTTTAGTAATTGGTCTACTCACTTCCCAGATGTTGTAAAATAGAAGATGGGATGCTAGACTATGGCAAACATGGCCCTGTCCCAACTTTTTTCAAATGTGTTGTTGCCAATAATTTCTAAATGAGTTTTTTAAATGAAATAGAAAAATGTCTCCCCTTCATCTTCTGATATGTGTTTTATGTTCTATTGTGAATAAAATATGATTATATGAGATTTCCAATTAATTGCTTTCTTTTTTTCTTAATATTTATTTACATTTTACACAGCATCCAAACTTTATTGGAATTGGGAGTTATAATTTCCAAACAGAAATCAATCTGCAAGCACGTGATAATTGTATCAAACTTTAAAGTTGCGAATATTGTGTGTAAAATGAAACTTTACAGCATAGAAGATAAGTATAGAAAAAGGCTTAACAAGCTGCATATATCATTTGTCTCATCCATCAAAGAAAGCCACAAAGCTCAAGGATAAGAAGGTACATTATCAGCACCTATTATATGGACAACTTAATTATCATGCAAGTAGAGCACTGAAGGTTATTGAATTGTCTCATTCTTGCAAGTTCTCACTGTCAGATAGAGACAGACAAATTGTCAATGTTGCTCTTGAGACACCAAGGATCATAAGTTTTGTTTTAGAGACTTCCTAGGGAAGAATAAAGAAAGTGAATTATTTTGTGCTTTGTCTAGGAGTAAATATTAAGCGATTTGTTTAAAACAATAGGACTATAACAAATTCTCCAATTAGACAGTATTTTATGTAGGACTCTTTCCACTCTTTACTAAAGGCTCTTTTAAACGCAATGATTACGCTGAAAATTCGTTCAAACGGCCAAAAATGAACGATAATCTTTACATGTAAATGCAGGCAGTCATGCATTTATCTTTTAACAACTGATTTCAGTGGCGGAATACACTTGCCTAATGAGGGAAATCAAGTGATAATCTGTGTGTGTGTAATTTTATGAAAAGCCATTGCTAAATCTTTCAGTCTTTTGGCAGTTTGAGTGATAATCTTTGAATATAAAAGGGCCTTAAGATGGGGCGTGGCCTGGAGGGAGAGCTGGATGGATGCATATTAGCACATCTCCTCTTCTAACCTGTCTAGCGACAGATAAAGCAACTAGAAAATCAGCTTAAACTACCTTACTTTACTCCTGAAAGCTGCTAGCGTCCATATACAATGCCTAGAAGGGTAAGGAAGCTGTCTCCTAAGAAATTAACCAACTTTTATTCCACGCGAAGTCGGGGAAAAGAGCCTAAAGATGGCGGCCCTGAACTCCCACGCTCTGTGAAAGGGGAGAAGCTGATGGACGCTGTGCCTAGACCTGCTGAGGGAGAGGTGAACCACAGCGGAGGACAGAGCCTTCCTGAAATACTCTCGGGTAGGAGGCTTCCCTCCCCTGCCTCCCCACATCTGACCTCACTGGCAGCTGGAGCAGAAGAGACCGCACGGCACCAGGAGTACAGAGCCCCCCCCCCCCCCCACCCGCAGCTGCTGTGGCTGCCTTTCCAATGGGATTTCCTGCAACAGGCATTAAGAGCGGCACGGACTGGGGACATGGAACTTCCCCCGCTGCATCAGACTTACCTTCGGGACCATCGGCCGTGCTCCGGGAGGCGACAGGTAGGAACAGCTGCACCTATGCTCACCGCGGCTCCACTGCTCTTACTGGCATCACCATGGAACTCCCACTTTCACTGCCTGCTGCGGGCTCCACGGGCCGCATGGACTGGGCAAATGATAAGCCAGCAGACACAGGGGAGTGTGTCTTGGCTGCCCCAGCCACGGATCCCCTTGCTGGGACCGCTCCCATTGTAGACAGCAATGGTCATCCCTGCTTAGCCTTTGGATAGCAGGCAGACAGGGGGAACCCCTCCTGTGATACATCCGAGACTGAGCTACAAAAAGCAGCCTATGATGCATCCACCACTACCCACACCAGGTCAGGGACTGAAACCCCAACAAAATCAGGAGACTCATCCCCATTTTATTCAAACAATAAATCTTTGACAGCAGGCATCCATAGGGGAGAAAAAATCCAACTCAGCCTACGAAGAGGAGGCTCCTACAGATGCACGGGACTTTCCTCGCGTATCACCTCCTAAAAAAAACCCGACCAGATAATCCCCTGTAGCCGACAGAAGTCTCCCAGATCGGGCTCACAAAAATCATACTGATGCTCTCTCTACCAACCTCGCTGCAATAGTAAAAGAGGTATACAACACTTGCTGCCCTACTCTGAAGCGACTAGAAACAACAAATCGAATTCCTCTAGCCCATTGAAACAGCGAGCTCGCTACCCCTCCAACTCTGAACCAACTGAACTGTCATTGGAGAATATGTCAGCCCACAACCAAGCAGCCTCTGAAATGTTCATGAAAGAAGCAATGCTGGCTCTACACACATCAATACAAAAATAAATTGCCAATAGCCTCGCGGGCATAAATGCGACTGTGGAAGAACTGGGAGAAAGGTTGGACCATACAGAGCATAAAATGGGAGAATTCGCATCAGCCCACAATTCATTAGTGGACTCGCATAACACTTTAGAAGAAGAAGTGGAAACCCTGCGAAACAAATTGGCAGATATTGAAGACAGGAACTGCTGGAACAACGTTAAATTTAGAGACATTCCAGAATCTACTCCTCCTACTGAGCTTACTGCGTTCCTACAAAGCCTAATCCAGGCAGCAATTCCACAATGTTCTCCTATGGATCTCACCATTGACCGGGCTCATAGACTACCAAGAGCTCAATACATTCTGACATCTTTTCCTTGAGACACAATTGCTCGGATACACTTTTTTCATATCAAAGACCAACTCATGCGAGACGCAAGACAAATGCCTTCATTGCCAGCTCCTTTCCAGAACATTACACTCTACGCCGACCTTTCTCAAGCTACAATTGCAGCAAGGAAGAAATTGACCCCCATAACTTCTGCCTCACGAAACCATGCTATAAGATACAAATGCGGCTTCCCAACTAAAATTATCGTTACAAAGAATGGGAAAACCCATGTAGTTTCCACACTTGACAAAGGCCTGGAATTATTGGAGGAGTGGAACATTCCTTGTCCAACGCGATCTGATCAAAACCAGACCAAGAAGAGCAACACTTCTGCCAAGATCACTCAGGAGTGGAGAGATGCAAGCTGAATGGCTACGTTGCTCGGATAAGCTTTTTTTCATATCAAAGACCAGCTCATGCGAGCCGCAAGACAAATGCCTTCATTGCCGGCTCCTTTCCAGAACATTACACTCTACGCCGACCTTTCTCAAGCTACAATTGCAGCAAGGAAGAAATTGACCCCCATAACTTCTGCCTCACGAAACCATGCTATAAGATACAAATGCGGCTTCCCAACTAAAATTATCGTTACAAAGAATGGGAAAACCCATGTAGTTTCCACACTTGACAAAGGCCTGGAATTATTGGAGGAGTGGAACATTCCTTGTCCAACGCGATCTGATCAAAACCAGACCAAGAAGAGCAACACTTCTGCCAAGATCACTCAGGAGTGGAGAGATGCAAGCTGAATGGCTACGTTGCTCGGATAAGCTTTTATTCATATCAAAGACCAGCTCATGCGAGCCGCAAGACAAATGCCTTCATTGCCGGCTCCTTTCCAGAACATTACACTCTACGCCGACCTTTCTCAAGCTACAATTGCAGCAAGGAAGAAATTGACCCCCATAACTTCTGCCTCACGAAACCATGCTATAAGATACAAATGCGGCTTCCCAACTAAAATTATCGTCACAAAGAATGGGAGAACCCATGTAGTTTCCACACTTGACAAAGGCCTGGAATTATTGGAGGAGTGGAACATTCCTTGTCCAACGCGATCTGATCAAAACCAGACCAAGAAGAGCAACACTTCTCCCAAGATCACTCAGGAGTGGAGAGATGCAAGCTGAATGGCTACGTTGCTCGGATACACTTTTTTCATATCAAAGACCAGCTCATGCGAGCCGCAAGACAAATGCCTTCATTGCCGGCTCCTTTCCAGAACATTACACTCTACGCCAACCTTTCTCAAGCTACAATTGCAGCAAGGAAGAAATTGATCCCCATAATCCCCTTAACTTCTACCTCACGAAACCATGCTATAAGATACAAATGGGGCTTCCCAACTAAAATTATCATCACAAAGAATGGGAGAACCCATGTAATTTCCACACTTGACAAAGGCCTGGAATTATTGGAGGAGTGGAACATTCCTTGTCCAATGCGATCTGATCAAAACCAGACCAAGAAGAACAACACTTCTCCCAAGATCACTCAGGAGTGGAGAGATGCAAGCTGAATGGCTATGTTGCTGATCGCTGGTTCTACAAGTACAGGTTTTGCCACCATTTTCCTGCCGACTTTCCCCAAGTTTGTGTGGTATTAATCACTGCACAATAATGTTTATGTTCCTATGAATATTTAGTCAAATATTTTTTGTTCCCCAAAGGGTGCCTAATTGCTTGTACATATCCTCGCTGATATTTTACACTAACTTGCATCTCAGATGTAACTACTCCCAGGATGCGGTTTCCTTAATGCAATACTATTACAGCTAATATGACGCTGAAGGTTTTATCTCTTAACGTTAAAGGCTTGAATAGCCCATTTAAAAGACCCCTTCTGTGGAGAGAAATTAAAAGATCCAAAGCCGAAGTAGTCTGCGTTCAGGAATCCCACTTCCAAAAATCTGACACTAATAGATTGTCCAACAGGGACTTCCCCCAAATTTTCAATGCCAACAGCCCAAAGAATAACATGGGAGTCCTTATTGCAATACAGAAAACGATTGCCTTCCAGTTGCTGCAGGAGGTTCTGGACGAGAGGAGAAGGTTTGCCGCCTTGGTATGTAAGATCAACAATGCGACTTTCACCATAGTGAATGTCTATGGCCCCAATACTGCACAACTCGCCTTTTTAAATACCATTCTTAAACGGATTTCGCATTTAATTAAAGGCAAACTTCTAATATATGGGGACTTTAATATCATCCAAAGTCCAGACTTGGACTCCACATCAAGAAGCGGCAGACTTCGCCCTGACCTCTCTGAGTGGCTATGAAGAGAGGACTTATATGACGCGTAGCGATGCAAACACGTCTCTGAGAGAGATTATACGTTTTGCTCACACAGACACAACACCTACTCGCATATTGACATGTTCCTAACAACTAAATGGCTCTTGCCGATGGTGGCGGAGTATGAAATAGGAGACATCTCCTGGTCAGATCATGCCCCAATCACTTTGACCCTCCACATGCCTCACTTGCCCCCAAACACTTTTGTTTGGAGAAATAACACTTACGTTATGTCTCTCAAAAATAACTCTGCTACCACTGAAAAGATGCTTACTGAATTCTTTGCCTTTAACTTCCCCCCTCCACCAATCCCTCACTGCTATAGAATGCACATAAGGCGTTTATAAGAGGTCTTTTTATCCAGCAAACCGCGTACTATAAAAAACAGCGCAACAAAACTACACTAGACCTCTTAACTAAAGTTTCCTTTCTAGCTGCAATTCATAAAGCAGATCCTTCCTTGGGAACACTACTTCCACTAGAAAAAGCAAGAACGGAACTACAAGCGCATCTTGCAATAGACCATGAAAACCACCTAAAAAGACTTTAAATGGAACACTATCATTCACATAATAAGGCGAGCAAATTATTGGCCAACAGAGTTGAAGCAACAAGAGCAAACACAAGAATCCCTTACTTAATATCTCAGACAACAAACAAGAGGGTCTAAACCCCACAAGAAATCGCGGATGAATTCAGCAATTATTACAATTCACTCTACAATTTTAAGCTGCGACAAAGCCACCCCCACTGGGCGGATGCCTTCTCTGCTCCTTGGCTTGGATGCAGAGAAGGCATTCGACAGAGTACGCTGGGGGTTTATGCGTCGAACGCTGGAGAGATTTGGCCTCTCTGGGCCGATCCTTTCGGCTATAACCGCCCTCTATACCTCCCCATCAGCCTCTGTTCTGTCGAACGGAACACTATCGGCACACGCCAGGGATGCCCACTATCCCCGCTCATATTTTCAATGCTGATGGAACCCCTGGTGGAGGCAATAAGATCTAACCCACACATTGAGGGCATCCCTATAGGGACAACTACGCATAAAATTAACTTATTTGCTGATGATGTAATATCAACTCTAACAAATCCGAGGGCCTCGCTTCCCCAGGTGATGTCCACCTTGCAGCAATATGGAGACATCTCCTATTATAAAGTAAATTTTACCAAATCGCAAATGATGGGTATTAACTTACCCTAAGCAGACGAAAAGTAAGAACTAAATTTCCACTCGGATGGTGTCCATCCGCTCTGCCATATTTAGGTATAGCATTAACTCCCACAGCTGATGACCTCCCATCAGTAAACTTCCCCCCACACTGAAAACTTCAATTCAAAAAGAACTTGATCGCCAAGTTCGAACGTAGTTGGATGGGCAGGGTTATATTGTATGAAATGCTCATTCTCCCTCGTATCTTATATTTCTTCAGAGCTATCGCTGTGCCAATCCCTGACTCTATTTTTCTATCATTTCACCAACAAATGAACAAGTTCATATGGAGAGGAGCAAAACCCAGGGTGGCTCTTTCTATTTTGAACAGACCTCTGAAGCTGGGGGGCATGGCCCTTCCCAACCTCTGTAACTACCACAAAGCCTTCCTAATTGACCAGAGCAGACACTGGTGGGACATGGAGGCAGACAAAACATGGTCTCCCATTGAATCAGCCCTAATGAGCATAACTAACTGGAGAGCATACCTTCTAGCAAACTCAATACAGACCCGGGATGCCTCACAGTATCCCCCTATGGTTAAAGCTACCTTGCAGGCATGGAAGACACTAGGCTCGGGACCAAATTTGGAACCACACATGTCTACAAAAGTCCCTCTTCCCCTTCTCAGTCTAAAATGCTTAATTGCAGACCTCTCCTTGAGCAACTGGTCACATAGAACAACTATGAATCTATCATGTATCAGGGGAACACCATGCTTTCCTTCGGACAGATGCAAGAGAAATATGCTATCCCACCCTCTGAACATTACACATACTTTCGTATTTGTAGCTTCTAGGGATGAGCGAACGTACTCGTCCGAGCTTGATACTCATTCGAGTATTAGCGTGTTCGAGATGCTCGTTACTCGAGACGAGTACCACGCGATGTTCGAGTTACTTTCACTTTCATCTCTGAGACGTTAGCACGCTTTTCTGGCCAATAGAAAGACAGGGAAGGCATTACAACTTCCCCCTGCGACGTTCAAGCCCTATTCCACCCCCCTGCAGTGAGTGGCTGGCAAGATCAGGTGTCATCCGAGTATATAAATCGGCCCCTCCCGCGGCTTGCCACAGATGCATTCTGACATAGTTCAGGGAAAGTGCTGCTGGTGCCGGAGCTGCTATAGGGAGAGTGTTAGGAGTTATTTTAGGCTTCAAGAACCCCAACAGTCCTTCTTAGGGCCACATCTAACCGTGTGCAGTAGTGTGGAGGCTGCTTTTTGCAGTGTTGCACTTTTTTTTTTTTTTTTTTTGTATATCGGCCGTGCAGAGCATTGTGTCCTGCAGTAATTTTACATTGTCCAGGGCCAGTAGTGGTGAGGCAGGGACAGAAGACATATTTAGTGTATATAGGCAGTGGGCCTTTCCAAAAACATTTGGGAAAAAAAATCTATTTGGGCTGCCTGTGACCATCCTCTGTCTACTGGGTCTCTGCTGGGGGTAGTTGTCCTAATTCATACGCAGCCAGCTAAGTGTTACAGCAGGCTTGCGCAAAATTCTTTCCTGCCTCTGCTGTGCGTTCCGTAAGCGAAGTCAGCCTCCAACCACAGGCCAATAAGCGGCACATTTAATTACAGCGTTCTGTTTCTGCACTACTGGTAATACACGATGCTGAGGGGTAGGGGTAGGCCTAGAGGACGTGGACGTGGCCGAGGACGCGGAGGCCCAAGTCAGGGTGTGGGCACAGGCCGAGCTCTTGATCCAGGTGTATCGTAGCCGACTGCTTCGGGATTAGGAGAGAGGCACGTTTCTGGCGTCCCCACATTCATCTCACAATTAATGGGTCCACGCGGTAGACCTTTATTAGAAAATGAGCAGTGTGAGCAGGTCCTGTCGTGGATGGCAGAAAGTGCATCCAGCAATCTATTGACCACCCAGAGTTCTGCGCCGTCCACTGCTGCAACTCTGAATCCTCTGGCTGCTGCTCCTCCTTCCTCCCAGCCTCCTTACTCCATTACAATGACACATTCTGAGGAGCAGGCAGACTCCCAGGAACTGTTCCCGGGCCCCTGCCCAGAATGGGCAGCAATGGCTCCTCTCCCACCGGAGGAGTTTGTCGTGACCGATGCCCAACCTTTGGAAGGTTCCCGGGGTCCGGGGGATGAGGCTGGGGACTTCCGGCAACTGTCTCAAGAGCTTTCAGTGGGTGAGGAGGACGATGACGATGAGACACAGTTGTCTATCACTCAGGTAGTAGTAATTGGAGTAAGTCCGAGGGAGGAGCGCACAGAGGATTCGGAGGAAGAGCAGCAGGACGATAAGGTGACTGACCCCACCTGGTTTGCTACGCCTAGTGAAGACAGGTCTTCAGAGGGGGAGGCAAGTGCAGCAGCAGGGCAGGTTGGAAGAGGAAGTGCGGTGGCCAGGGGTAGAGGCAGGGCCAGACCGAATAATCCACCAACTGTTTCCCAAAGCGCCCCCTCGCGCCATGCCACCCTGCAGAGGCCAAGGTGCTCAAAGGTCTGGCAGTTTTTCACTGAAAGTGCAGACGACCGACGAACAGTGGTGTGCAACCTTTGTCGCGCCAAGATCAGCCGGGGAGCCACCACCACCAGCATGCACAGACATATGATAGCCAAGCACCCCACAAGGTGGGACGAAGGCCGTTCACCGCCTCCGGTTTGCACCGCTGCCTCTTCCCCTGTGCCCCAACTTGCCACTGAGATCCAACCCCCCTCTCAGGACACTGGCACTACCGTCTCCTGGCCTGCACCCACACCCTCACCTCCGCTGTGCTTGGCCCCATCCAGCAATGTCTCTCAGTGCACCGTCCAGCCGTCGCTAGTGCAAGTGTTGGAGCGCAAGCGCAAGTACGCCGCCACGCACCCGCACGCTCAAGCGTTAAATGCCCACATAGCCAAATTTATCAGCCTGGAGATGCTGCCGTATAGGGTTGTGGAAACGGAGGCTTTCAAAGGTATGATGGCGGAGGCGGCCCCGCGCTACTCAGTTCCCAGTCGCCACTACTTTTCCCGATGTGCCGTCCCAGCCCTGCACGACCACATCTCCCGCAACATTGTACGCGCCCTCACCAACGCGGTTACTGCCAAGGTCCACTTAACAACGGACACGTGGACAAGCACAGGCGGGAAGGGCCACTATATCTCCCTGACGGCACATTGGGTGAATTTAGTGGAGGCTGGGACAGAGTCAGAGCCTGGGACCACTCACGTCCCACCCACCCCCAGAATTGCGGGCCCCAGCTCGGTGGTGGTATCTGCAGTGGTGTATGCTTCCTCCACTAAACCACCCTCCTCCTCCTCCTCCTACGCAACCTCTGTCTCGCAATCAAGATGTGTCAGCAGCAGCACGTCGCCAGCAGTCGGCGTCGCGCGGCGTGGCAGCACAGCGGTGGGCAAGCGTCAGCAGGCCGTGCTGAAACTACTCAGCTTAGGAGAGAAGAGGCACACGGCCCACGAACTGCTGCAGGGTCTGACAGAGCAGACCAATCGCTGGCTTGTGCCGCTGAGCCTCCAACCGGGCATGGTCGTATGTGACAACGGCCGTAACCTGGTGGCGGCTCTGCAGCTCGGCAGCCTCACGCACGTGCCATGCCTGGCCCACGTCTTTAATTTGGTGGTTCAGCGCTTTCTGAAAAGCTACCCACGCTTGTCAGACCTGCTCGGAAAGGTGCGCCGGCTCTGCGCACATTTCCGCAAGTCCCACACGGACGCTGCCACCCTGCGCACCCTGCAACATCGGTTTAATCTGCCAGTGCACCGACTGCTGTGCGACGTGCCCACACGGTGGAACTCTACGCTCCACATGTTGGCCAGGCTCTATGAGCAGCGTAGAGCTATAGTGGAATACCAACTCCAACATGGGCGGCGCAGTGGGAGTCAGCCTCCTCAATTCTTTTCAGAAGAGTGGGCCTGGTTGGCAGACATCTGCCAGGTCCTTGGAAAGTTTGAGGAGTCTACCCAGGTAGTGAGCGGCGATGCTGCAATCATTAGTGTCACCATTCCTCTGCTATGCCTCTTGAGAAGTTCCCTGCAAAGCATAAAGGCAGACGCTTTGCGCTCGGAAACAGAGGCGGGAGAAGAAAGTATGTCGCTGGATAGTCAGAGCATCCTCCTGTCTATATCTCAGCACGTTGAGGAGGAGGAGGAAGAGCATGAGGAGGAAGAGGAGGAGGGGGAAGAGACAGCTTGGCCCAATGCTGAGGGTACCCATGCTGCTTGCCTGTCATCCTTTCAGCGTGTATGGCCTGAGGAGGAGGAGGATCCTGAAAGTGATCTTTCTAGTGCAGACAGCCATGTGTTGCGTACAGGTACCCTGGCACACATGGCTGACTTCATGTTAGGATGCCTTTCTCGTGACCCTCGCGTTACACGCATTCTGGCCACTACGGATTACTGGGTGTACACACTGCTCGACCCACGGTATAAGGAGAACCTTTCCACTCTCATACCCGAAGAGGAAAGGGGTTTGAGAGTGATGCTATACCACAGGACCCTGGCGGACAAGCTGATGGTAAAATTCCCATCCGACAGCGCTAGTGGCAGAAGGCGCAGTTCCGAGGGCCAGGTAGCAGGGGAGGCGCAGAGATCAGGAAGCATGTACAGCACAGGCAGGGGAACACTCTCTAAGGCCTTTGACACCTTTCTGGCTCCCCAGCAAGACTGTGTCACCGCTCCCCAGTCAAGGCTGAGTCAGCGGGAGCACTGTAAAAGGATGGTGAGGGAGTACGTAGCTGATCGCACGACCGTCCTCCGTGACGACTCTTCCCCCTACAACTACTGGGTGTCGAAGCTGGACACGTGGCCTGAACTCGCGCTGTATGCCCTGGAGGTGCTTGCTTGTCCTGCGGCTAGCGTCTTGTCAGAGAGGGTGTTTAGTGCGGCTGGGGGAATCATCATGGATAAGCGTACCCGCCTGTCAACCGACAGTGCCGACAGGCTTACACTCATCAAGATGAACAAAGCCTGGATTTCCCCAGACTTCTCTTCTCCACCAGCGGACAGCAGCGATACCTAAACAATACGTAGGCTGCACCTGCGGATGTAAGCATTGTTCTCTATCACCATCAAAAACGTGGACCTTTTAGCTTCATCAATCTGTGTATAATATTCATCCTCCTCCTCCTGCTCCTCCTCCTGAAACCTGACGTAATCACGCCGAATGGGCAATTTTTCTTAGGCCCACAAGGCTCAGTCATATAATTTTTGTAAACAATTTTTATACGTTTCAATGCTCATTAAAGCGTTGAAACTTTCACCTCAACCAATTTTTATTTTAACTGGGCTGCCTCCAGGCCTACTTACAAATTAAGCCACATTAACCAAAGCGATTAATGGGTTTCACCTGCCCTCTTGGGAAGGCATGGGCAATTTTTCTGAGGTACATTAGTACTGTTGGTACACCAATTTTTTCGGGCCCTCGCCTACAGTGTAATCCAATTAATTTTTTGCCCACCTGCATTAAAGCTGACGTTACATCAGCTGTGCTGGGCACTGCAATGGGATATATTTATGTACCGCCGGTGGGTTCCAGGGAGCCACCCATGCTGTGGGTCCACAGGGAGTTGTAACTGCATGTGTCTACTTCTAAAGAACCCCAGTCTGACTGGGGCATCCAGTGTGGGCCGAAGCCCACCTGCATTAAACATGACATTACCTCAGCTGTGATGGGCAATGCAATGGGATATATTTATGTACCGCCAGTGGCTTCCTGGCACCCACCCATGCTTTGGGTCCACAGGGAGTTGTAACTGCATGTGTCTACTTCTAAAGAACCCCAGTCTGACTGGGGCATGCAGTGTGGGCCGAAGCCCACCTGCATTTAATCGGACGTTACCTCAGCTGTGATGGGCACTGCAATGGGATACATTTATGTACAGCCGGTGGGTTCCAGGGAGCCACCCATGCTGTGGGTGCACACGGAATTCCCATTGCGGAGTTGTACCTGCCTGTGACTATTTATAAAAAACCGCGGTCTGACTGGGGCATGCAGACACCTTGACAGAATGAATAGTGTGTGGCACATAGGTTCCCCATTGCTATGCCCACGTGTGCAGCTCCTGATGGCGGTGGCACAGGATTATATTTCTCATTGCTTCTGTACAGCATTGTGGGCTATTGCCCCGCCCCTTTTAAAGAGGGTCGCTGCCTAGCCATGCCAACCCTCTGCAGTGTTTGCCTGCGGTTCCTCCTCATGGCAGACGCACTTATAAATAGACATGAGTGTGGCGTGGCATGAGGGCAGCTGAAGGCTGCGCAGGGACAATTTGGTGTGCGCTGTGGACACTGGGTCGTGCAGGGGGGGGGGGGGGGTGTTGGGCAGCATGTAACCCAGGAGAAGTGGCAGCGGAGTGTCATGCAGGCAGTGATTGTGCTTTGTTGGAGGTAGTGTGGTGCTTAGCTAAGGTATGCATTGCTAATGAGGGCTTTTCAGAAGTAAAAATTGTTGGGAGGGGGGGGCACTCTTGCCGCTATTGTGGGTTAATAGTGGGACCTGGGAACTTGAGATGCAGCCCAACATGTAGCCCCTCGCCTGCCCTATCCGTTTCTGTCTCGTTCCCATCACTTTCTTGAATTGCCCAGATTTTCACAAATGGAAACCTTAGTGAGCATCGGCGATATACAAAAATGCTCGGGTCGCCCATTGGCTTCAATGGGGTTCGTTATTCGAAACGAACCCTCGAGCATCGCGAAATTTGCGTCCCGAGTAACGAGCACCCGAGCATTTTGGTGCTCGCTCATCTCTAATCATCAACCATGATACCATAAAAATGCTCATCAATGACAGAGTGCATGTAAATGTTGCCCTTAATGTTATTTACACAAGACATTGCTGCTGAGCACACAGCCAGGATAAGGTGTTCAGTGGTGTGGACTGTGTTCCCTAAGACACATGTTCTATTTGGAAATAGAGGGTTCACTATGCTGTACCAATATATCGATATATATTATAGAAGGGTATGACACAGGATTGCCTGCAGAGGGCTACAGACAGGCATCCTGGAACCCAAGAGAGGATTAACATCTGTGGGTGTGGCAGAAACTAAAAATAAAAGTGCCAGTTCCTGCCACACTCAGGGGGAAGTTATAGCTCAGTGGACTTAGAAGGGCTGCAAGCCTGAGGTCCAGTGAGGACCAGTGGAGGTGATGTGAAGATGCTGCCACAGGAACAGTGTGGACCACTACTGGGACTGTCATGCCAGTCTAGAAAGAGGAGGACACCCTCTAGATGCCCCAGGTGGGGTTAGTGGCAGGGACCTTGTGGGTTTGTGAACCATGGACTGTATGATATGCTGTTTATGTTGCTGTGCTGATAAATAAATGCTGGCAGGCGCCAAAGTCTACTGGAGCCTTTTATATGTGTGGTTCCCATTTTGTTATGAGAGGTCGGCGATCCACAGGCAAGTGACCCCAGCTTGCCACAATATATAGATTATTTTCTACTACTCAGTAATAATACACTGACTGAAATTCACCACCATACAACTTCTGACTAATACCATCATACTGTAATTGGACATAACCATATCTACACAGCCCCTATTGGACAAACCATCAGGAGATTTGGCCTCCAATACCAGCTCTATGCTGACGACACCCAGTGACGACACCCAGTGGATTCCATGCTCCATTAACCGACCTCATCCTGACATCTTTATCTCAGTCTGTGGCGCCACCATAACTCCCAGACAGCATGCCCGATGCCTTGCTGTCATATTCGACTCCGATCTCTCATTTACCCCCTACATCCAATCTACTGCCCGACCATGTCAGCTGCACCTCAAGAACATCCCAAAAATCCGCTCTTTTCTCACTGTAGACACACTAAAAACGCTTATTGTTGCCCTCATCCACTCACGGCTCGATTATTGCAACTCATTGCTGAGTGGCCTCCTCTGCACCTGACTCTACCCTCACTATCTTTTCTCAGCCATAGTATTCACATCTGAAAAATCACAGGCAATGGTCGAAACGTTGTCTAGATGTACACTCAACAAAGCACATGTCGTTTTAAGATGTGAGTACTCTCTTCTTTTGGCACCCCAGATGCTTCTCCTCCTTTGAAGATTGTTGTACACATGTGGATTGTAAGTCCAAATCCAGCAAGAGACTGTGCATGTTTTGCCTGGATTGTGTGCTTCCCCTCAGATTGGAGGTTCTTTTGTGTGCTGCTACTGACAATGTTTGCTACCCTATTGAAATCAGTGGTTTTGTTTTGTCCTATTATACAAAATGCTAATGTGTTTTTGCCCTCATGGAAGAACACATTTCCTGGACACACAGACTCCCCTATTAAGTTAAAAATGACATCTTTGTGAGAAACAGAAAAAAATACTAGTATGGGGCATTAAAATCCAGAAGTGTCGCCAAAAGTTGGAGAAAAGTTGGTACTTACAAATGTCGGGGAAGAGGTACTGGCAGGTCCCCCATTTGCCACAATAAAATGCCAGCCGAGAATCACGACCATCTGAAGCATTGGATTCCAAAGCATTTGTTCAGATGCGCAATTTTTAGTGGCATAAAATTGGCCATACGGAAAAAATAGCACATATGGTGCACATTCCATTCAGCTTTTACGGTGACCGGAAAAGATAGGTCTGCACCTATCTTTGGTTGGAATATGGCAGCCGGTCTCATAGACTCCTATGGGAGCCTATCAGAGCTCTGCTAACCTCCCTTACCCTTCCCTCCCCCTCTCCGCCCCCTGATGGCAAAGGGAGAGGTTGGGATGGGGCTGGAGATTAGCACACTAGCTCCCACCCTGCCCTGCACCCTCCTTTTGCCATCAGCAAGCAAGGGGCGGAGAGGGGGAGGGAATTTAGCAGAGCAAAACTCTCTCCCCCTGCCCGATGGTATTCGAGTCTGCAGCGACAAAACAAGAGATGCAGCCATGACTGATAAAGCTGCTGTTCACTAATAAATGTGGTGTTGGACTGGAGACAGGAACAACTCGCCCACTGAACAGTTGTCAATGCGCTGGAGTCCAGGAGGTGCAGTGTGGGGCTATAAGGAGAAACAGTGCATAGGGTATGCACCTGGTATGCTTGAGCAAGTCTCTAAGAGTGGAGTGGTTTGGTGTTTTTCTTGAATGAAGTTCTGTGCAATTTGCTGCTAAAGTAGTATTGGCTGAGTACATTGTAAACTTGGATTGAGTTTACTCAGAGATAGTCTGCTGGTGTGGAAGGGAAGGATAGATTATACTAGTGAGGGGTGGATAGTCCACAGGGCTTGAGGTCAAACACAGAGGAGGCCATAACTGGGCCCTGTTGGGGTATTATGGAAGATTCTAGTCCAGGGGACAATCTAATAATTGCATCTTACATCTGATTGCCCTGAGGCCTGTGGTGTGGCTGGGTCCTAAAGAGCAGTGGACTGAGCTAAGATGTTAGTAGGAGTTGTATAGTGGGGGCTCTTGATAACCTGGCCTAAAGAGCAGAGACTGCAATCCTGTCCTGTAGTAAGAGGTGGATCCTAAGTGAAGGACTGTGTGAAGTATAGTAGCACAGTTCCTGAGACAATCTCCCATGGAGTGCCACGTTTAAAAAGTATTATGTTTTGTTGTTTTCTGGAATGTTAAAAACCAGCTTCAACTTGTGTGAATTGTAACCATTATGAATTGGAGCCTCATTTGAGTGTCAAAACTATTACGTTTTCTGTGCCACTGTATTTGAAGAAAAGTAAAGTTAACTGAACTGAACTTGGTTTGTGATTGTCTACTTTTAAAAGGTAGCCACTTGAGAACATCACATTTCATACTTGCATACAGATATGAAAAGTTAACATCTAAATAATATTGCAAGACAGTAAGTGCAGTATAAGAATATGAGAGACCAGTCTAGTAAATAAGAAGAGGTAGTTTGTTCTAGCTTTACTGGAGATATCTACTACACAAAATTTAGAAATCCTTTTTATGTTGTATATGCTTTATAAAAAAGTGAAAGCTAATATAAACTTCTAATGGAAGTAACATTTTTTCATGATCTTCATAGTGCCATGCAGAACTGATCGTAAATGGGGCAGATCACGTGCTGTTCAGGCATCTGTATTTAATGGTGTGCAAAATATCCTCCAGCAGGGAAAGCACTCACTACAGTAAATAGCAAAGAATAGACAGCAGCAGGGCAGCTAATACAAAGAGCACCGAAAGACTTTGTTTCAAAAAACTTTGGTATTGATATTCCAGTTAAATGTCAAAAGTATTGTGAAACCCCTTATTACACCTATGACTTGTTTCTTCAATACAACATCTTGACTCATGTTATAGGGTGTTGACTGTTGCTCAATCCGGTCTTTTTGAAAATGTGATACTACTGCAAGCACAGTATATTATACAAAGTATAACATAGTTACACTTTTTGATAAAAATATGATTACTCTGTTTAATGTCACAAAGTAGTTATAGGGGTTGAGGATAGAGGATAACTATCTGATCTGTGGGGTCTATCTGCAGAGACTAGAAGTCTGCTGAATGAATAGCGTGGCAGTAAAACATGTGTACTGCTACCCCATTCATTTCAAGGGAACTGTGGGAGAAAGCAGTTTTCAAGTATTATCTCTTGTGGATAAGGAATAACTTTAAATCTTGGCACAACTCCTTTAATATACCAAGTCTAGTATTCATTGAATATAACCATTCCCTAGATCCGTGATGGCGAACCTATGACACGCGTGTCAGCACTGACACGCGTAGCCATAGTCGCTGACATGCGGCCGCTCACCCATTTAATGAATACCGGCAGGGGCCGCGGCTCCCCTGCCGGTATTCATTAATCAGCACTACTAACAGCGCTGATCCCGGCGCACACTGTGATGTCAGTGTGCACCAGGATCCTCCTCCCCCGTCCCACGACGTCTCCTACCTGTTGGTTCCGCGGGAGCGTCCGGGGGAAGAGGCGTCCTGCAACACACTGACGTCACAGTGTGCGCGGGAGATCATCGCTGCTGGAGGGCGCCAGGCACAGGGGGAGCCAAGCATCCAAGCATCCAAAAGGTAAGTACATGGGTCGAGGGGGTCCGCTGTGAGGGGGCAGTCACTGCTGGGGGTCCGCTGTGGGGGGCATTCACCGCTGGGGGGGCCTCTGAGGGGGCAGTCATCGCTGGGGGTCCGCTGTGTGGGGGGCAGTCACCTGTGGGGGGCATTCACCGCTGGGGGGCCTCTGTGTGGGGGGCAGTCACCGCTGGGGGGCTGCTTTGAGGGGGCAGTCACCACTGGGGGGCCGCTTTGAGGGGACAGTCACCGCTGGGGGGCTGCTGTGAGGGGGCAGTCACCGCTGGGGGGCCGCTGTGAGGGGGCAGTCACCGCTGGGGGTCTGCTGTGTGGGGGGCAGTCACCGCTGGGGGGCCTCTGTGTGGGGGGCAGTCACCGCTGGGGGGCTGCTTTGAGGGGGCAGTCACCGCTGGGGGGCCGCTTTGAGGGGGCAGTCACCGCTGGGGGGCTGCTGTGAGGGGGCAGTCACCGCTGGGGGGCCGCTGTGAGGGGGCAGTCACCGCTGGGGGTCTGCTGTGTGGGGGGCAGTCACCGCTGGGTGGCCTCTGTGTGGGGGGCAGTCACCACTGGGGGGCCGCTGTGGGGGGCAGATAATGCTGGGGGCCGCTGTGGGTGGCACTGTCGCTGCTGTGGGCCGCTGTGGGGTGTGCTGTCGCTGCTGGGGGCCGCTGTGGGTGGCGCTGGGGGCCGCTGTGGGGGCACTGTCACCGCTGGGGGCTCATTACTGAGATAAGTGAGGGGGAAGCTGCGAGGGGTCTGTGCTATGGGTGTTTTGGGCTTATTAAATACAGTTATACATTACAATTATACATATTTGTTATTTAAACTATAAATATCACAAATTTATGGGGGTTTTTTCGAAGTGACACACCACCCGAGTTATGCTCGGTTGTTTGGCGAATTTTGACACACCGAGCTCAAAAGGTTGCCCATCACTGCCCTAGATGGTAAATTCTGTGCTAATGCTTTTTATGATTCTGGAGATATGTGAAAAATGTGTAAATATCTCTATTTGATACTTCTCTTATTGCCATAATGCATTATGAACAGTACATGAAAAGCTACAGTATGTCATATAGGAGCGATACAATTAAGACTCTACTCACACTAGTATCATGACTTGGAATGTCAGCCATACTGGATTACTTTTGTAACATATACTGTAGAATTTTTATAGATCCTATTGACTTACTGTATGATAGGGTCACAAAGCTTCTGACAGAGTTACCAAGTTTTTGCAATATTAGCACTGCATTTTGCCCTCTACTTGCTGGCATAAATATTGCAAAGTTTAATAGTTTTACTAATTAAAACCAGGTAGTAAAACAACTGTCACATGGACATTGAAAACTGGCATCCTCATGTCTGGAGATAACTCACTGACTTCTGTGTAATAATTTTTTGAGCACATTCTGTGACCCTTGCATTGGTCATTGTTTCAGGGTGGGGGTACATTGTCCAGAACATTTTGTCAGTTGTGTGATCCTGTGTCATCTGACTCCATCTTTATAATAGAGGCTGTGCCTTTCATTGTAATCTAGCCTCTGATGATAGCGATATGCTGAAAAGTGAAAAGAACTAGACATGTCAGCCTGTTGCAAGGCCTAATATTCAGCATGCAACCTGCAAGATTTCAGGATTTTTGTAAGGCAAAAAAATTAAAGCTCAAACAGTACAAAATATAGAGAGAGCCTCAGGGATCTGATGTCACAAGTGCTCAACCAGTGCTTCCTCCCAGGGTGGAGTACAGGAGTAACAGTGGGAGGCAACAATTATTCCCAAATGGTCATCACAATCCCATCCTCTTGGGGCCAAAAGGAGAGCTGCAGGAACACTGAGGGTGGTGGTGGTGGGGGGTGGGGGGGGGGGGGTGAGGGGGGTTAAAAATAAGAGCTCCCCCAGATGAAAAGTGACAACAGGATCCGGTGAAAAATAATACTTTATTCAAAACAAGGCAATGCGTTTCGGTGCTCAGTAGCACCTTTCTCCAGCCAGTGCACTAGCAGGTGGTAGGCGTCAAAGCAACATTCACATGATGTCATATCGGACCTCAAGGGGGCATTCACACTGTCATTTTGTTTTCTGCTTCACACTTTTCCATTGTAACTGGGGAATCCATAGAAGCCCCAGTTATAGGGAAAAACACCCCCCTAGTGTGACAGTAGTCACTATCAGAGCTGATCAGGGTTTTGCCAAGACCGTAGAGCTCTACCATACCAAGGGGCAACCCAGCAATCACATGATCGCTGGGTGGAATAGCGGAAGGGACGCTTACGCTTTCTCTATTCACCACATAACACTCATTGAGCGCTATAAAGGCAACAAAAAGGGAAGGCAGAAGCATTAACGGAAAGGTTAAATCTGAATTCATTTTCACTAGCGGTATTCTTAGGCATTAATCCTACAGCCAAGAAAAGATAGGACTTGCCCTCACTTTCTCGCACGTAGTTAATACTACGCACGAGAAAGATAGGACAGGACCTATCACCCCAATTTTTTTTCAATGTCCATGAAATTGCGCAGAGTTTCAAAGATAAAAAAAAGAATTTTACCTTATTAATGCGCAACTACACTCTGTAGTGGTGAGCAAACACCCATGTGAAGAAGCTCATAATATAGAAATTGCTTATAACTAAGATCATGTATAAGGTCATATTCTTGCTGTAATAATAGAGGTTTGTTGATTTCTATAGGCCCATTTTCTAGCCCTGTATGCCTCTGACTTTATACAGAAGCACATAGAGTTGTTTTGGTTTTATTTTACAGACCATGTGAGCATTCATGAGTAAAGAACCATGGCATGCTACATGGCTGTATTGTAGAGGTATTTTGCCCTAGAACTACTGTACTATACTGTACTGTACTGTACACTGGTAATGTATTTACTCTGTGTAAGAATATACTCTGTATAGGAGTATACACTAAGCAGCCACTCCCCTCTATATTAGGAGGTTGTGTGAGTGGCTGTCTCATCGGTGTCCTCCGGTGTAACTGGCTCTCTCATTTGGCAGTTTGGCTGCCTGCAAGCTGAGGTGGTGCACATGCTTGCCCTCCTGTATCAGTAAGCATATGGCCATTTTCAGTGATTGTTTGTTTTTATATCTCCCTTTTTGTGATACATTTATATTAGTGTAGGGACTCACAAAATGCAAGGAGCCTTGACAATTGGCTTCTGAGCTCAAATGTTTTGGTCAAAATCTAACTAATACTCATAGACTCATACTGTGTTTCCGAGAAAATAAGACACTGTCCTATATTAATTTTTGCCCCCAAAAGGACACAGTGTCTTATTTTTGGTGGGGGGGAACCTTATACTCTCCTGGTCTGCGGTGTCCCGATGCCTCCCGATGGTCTTCGGTGGTGCTGCGGTAGACTGCGTCCTCCTCGTCTCACAGCTGAGCTTCTGCTGGTGACGAGGCTTTGAATACCTCACCTCCAGCAAAGTGAGTGCTGTGATTGGCTAATTGAGTGCCAGCAGCCAATCCTAACCGGCGCTTGATGAACCAATCTCAGCCATTCAGTGATCTCATTCACTGAATGGCTGTGATTGGCTCATCAAGCGCCGGCTGTGATTGGCTTTTAGGTAGGACCTATTTTCGGGGAAACATGGTAGACTGGTAGAGTTGAAAGGGACCTCCAGGGTCATTATGTCCAACCCCCTGCTCAGTGCAGGATTCACTAAGTACACAGCAAATAGCAGTCATGTGTGGTTTTCTATGTGGGATTTATGAGACATTTTGGGCAAGTACAACATAACTGATACAAAGCAACACCATCTTTGCTTTGCAAATCAGTGGAAAAATTTCCAACAAAATTTGCATGTAATACATGTGGATTTTCTTGTATAATTATTGCAAATTTGAGGGCTTAAACAGATGGGCATGATTTTGCCCCATTATGCGTCCATAAAAATCACAGCCGCATAACGGAATGAAACAAAACCATTGATTTCAATGGTTTCCTTTTCACAAGCGGTTTTCTTGGGCGTTCTTGCCATATGTTTCTTGCACTAAGTTAATACTACGTGCAACAAATATAGGGCAGGACCTGTCTTCTTGATTTTTTCTTTTCAGACTCGAATACACTAATGCAGTGTTTGAATACTTCGAAAAAAAAACCAAAACAAACCCCAGTTCCTGCACAACTAGGCTCCATAATGGTGAGCGTTGTTGCACTCATGTCCATCTGTTTAATCACTGATGCAAATTCACAGCAAAATCCGTAAAAAAAAACCCCTAAGGACTCCTTCACATGGCCCAATTCTGCGCTAACCGCATTCATTAAAGACTAGAGATGAGCGAGTACCAAAATGCTCGGGTGATCATTACTCGAGTCGAACTTTCAGTGATGCTCTAGAGTTCGTTTCGAGTAACGAACCCCATTGAAGTCAATGGGCGACTCGAGCATTTTTGTATATCGCCGATGCTCGCTAAGGTTTTAATTTGTGAAAACCTGGGAAATTCAAGAAAGTGATGGGAATGACACAGAAACGGATAGGGCAGGCGAGGGGCTACATGTTGGGCTGCATCTCAAGTTCCCAGGTCCCACTATTAGGCCTCCTTCCCACGAACGGATTTCCGCCGCGTAATTCGCGGCGAAAATCCGCTGCGTTGCCCGCAGCTATTAGGTTCTATTGAACCTAATAGCACAATGCTCACGATGCGTAATTCCACCGCGGAATTACGCACCGCGATTTCTCCCGTCCTCACCCGCAGCATGCTCTATTTTCTGCGGGTGAGGACGGGCTGTACGCACTGACGGCTTCCATTGCAGTCAATGGAAGCCGTCCGTTCACGCTATCTCCCGCTGTGAAAAAACGCTTTCCCGCCCACCGCCGCGCATCATATGACGCCATATGACGCTGCCGGCCGCGTCACGTGACACGGCCGGCCGCGTCACGTGACACGCTCGGTGACGCGTCGGCGGTGGGCGGTGACGGGCGGTGACGCGTCGGCGGTGGGCGGGGAAGCGATTTCACGCTATCTCCCGCTGGTAAGTATAGGGGCTCTGGGGGGCGCCGTGACGGGCTTCACAGCGTAATATTACGCGGCGGAGCCCGTCACGCTCGTGGGAAGGAGGCCTTAAGCCACAATAGTGGTAAGAGTGAGACCCCCCCCCCCCCCCCGCACTGTCAGCATAGAATCATTCTCCTCTGCCACAGCTGTAACAGCTGTGGCAGAGAAGAATGATGTTAGCCCATTGAATTCAATGGAGCCGGCAATACAGCTGGCTCCATTGAAAGCAATGGGCTGCCGGCGATCGCGGGATGAATTGTCGGGAAGGGCTTAAATATATAAGCCCTTCCCTGCAATTCATCCAGAAATGTGTAAAAATAAAAAAATATATATACTCACCTGGTCCCGGCAGACGGAGTTCAGCGCGGCCGGCGGCAGTCCTCCTGAACTGCTCTGAACAGCTGTGAGTAGTATTCAGCAGCCGGGGATTTAAAATCCCCGGCTGCTGAATGAGCTGCCTCTGATTGGTCACAGCCTGACCAATCAGAGGCAGATCTCACTCACACACCCATTCATGAATTTATGAATGGGTGAGTGACTGCTGCCTCTCATTGGCTCAGCGGGACCAATCAGACATGGAGTCTTTTGTACACGAAATGTGGTTGTGTGAAATAATATGCAACATGCTCTGTTTTGTGAGTCTATGGGGTGCACAAATGGGGACTTGTCTCAAATGAAATCACATACTGATCTGTGCGATTTCGCTGTGCTAAACGATATCTCCGGGGACTAATTGTGCTGTCCGGTCTACAAAGTTGGCGGCCCCACCTACTGAATAGGCTTCCCCACCTGTACAAACATGGTAGTTGTGTCCTACATCGATATAAACAGGCCCAGTAGCGCAAATAGGTACAGTAAAGGAGTGTGGTTACACTCGCAAGAGGACGTGATAACACTCCACTCTGAGCGAAATCACATGACTCTCTCACGAGCGTGAATACTTCACACTCATGTGAAGTAGCCTTAAGACTCCTGGGTGATATAGACATTGCCCAAGTCATAGCTCAGTTTGTAACATAGTATGCTAGGGTGAAAAAAGACAAATGTCTATCGAGTTCATCCTGTTTCCACCCCCTACCCCCCATGTTGATCCAGAGGAAGGCAAAAAAACCCCAATAAGGCAGAAGCTAATTTAGCTATTTTGGGGGTAAAAATTCCATCCTGACTCTATAATAGCAGTCAGAATAATCTCCAGATCAACATTTAAAAAGTTCTTACCTGACTCTAAGTCCGGCAGTCGGAAGATCCCTGGGTCAACAGCCCTTCTGGCTATTTAATGTCTATATCCTATAATGTCATAGTGCTCTAAAAAGATGTCTAGTCCAATCTTAAACTCCTCTATTGACTTTGCCATTACCATGTCTTCAGGCAGAGAGTTCCACAGTCTCAAAGCTCTTACAGTGAAGAACCTTCTTTTATGTTAGTGATGAAACTTTCTTTCCTCTAAACGTAGAGGATGCCCTCTTGCTACAGTCATAGTACTGGGTATAAACAAATCATGTGAGAGATCCTTGTATTTTTACCTAATGTATTTATACATAGTTATTTGGTCGCCCCTTAGCCGTCTTTTTTCTAGGATGAATAATCCCAATTTTGATAGCCTCTCTGGGTATTCTATTCCTCCCATTCCATTTATTAAATTAGTTGCCCTTCTTTGAACCCCCCTCAAGCACTGCAGTGTCTTTCCTAAGTACTTCCTCTTCTTTCTTTTTTTTAAACTCTTTTTTTATTGCATTTTTTCACAATTTTAATACAATATAACATCTTGAAGGATACAAGTATATTACATTCCAACTGGTATACATTTGGTACATACAATTGCCTATAGCATTTGCATCTCAGGCTCATAAGCAAATCTTTTGCGAAAACAGAATATGATTTTTTTTTATTTATTCTCATATTTGCCTATTCAAATTACTCATTGGTATATAATGTTTTTATTACATCTAAATAATAATGCGCCTGTATAAATTGTTGTAACTATTATCAGCATACTTGAAATAAAAGGAGATTCAACTCACTCTTATATATATATATATATATATATATATATATATAAAATGCAATTTTTGTTCTCAAACTGATTAGCTTCTAATCTGCCAATTCACCTTTAACAAACAAAAAAAGATAAGAATATAAAATAGAAAAGAAAAGAAAACTGAAGAATACAAACTTTCTCTATTGGTGATTGTTGTGATAACATCCTTATTCAGTCCTTCCTAGGTATTTACTTGTCAACTTGGAACCTATGACAGACCAAAATCTAAATTTATATATATTATCTGCAACTACCCATATTCTCTCCTACGTGATTAGGGAATGTTGGCTTATTTTAATCTATTTTTAGTCTCCTCAGGCAATTTGTGTCTGTCTTAATATAATACCAAGTAGTATTTCTAAATGATTTCATATATATTATGATCTCGTCTGTGTCTAGGAATTTTTCTATAAAAACCTACCATTATTAAAAAGAATCTTGGTGTTTGACATTCTGCGCATCTTTCTATTTCCAGTCTCTCCATTTTTAATAAATATTTTAGTTGCTGTATTATATCTAGCAATTTCAGAAGAATTGCTTGTAGCCAGTTTGACAATAGGCCCCTTTTGCTTTTTACAAGTATAGTACCTTTACCCAAAGTGTTTTAATTTTGGGGCAATGCCAAAGACTATGTAACAGGTCAGATTTTGGCTGTGAGCATCTAGGGCATGCCTATAGTCTGTCTGGGTTTGCAGGGTGTGGAGGAATCTTAAAGCCATATATCGCATCATACATTATTTTGAAGTATGTTTCATCAAGCTCGGCAGAGTATGTTCGCTCAACTCTAAACGTAATCTCTCGTCCCGCATCTGATGCGGTGCGGTGAGTCAAAAAGAATGTAAATGCAGTCTCTTTTTAGGGGAAAATGCCTTGCATAAACCTGAAAAGAAAATGCATGAAAAAACTTCCCTTAATTACACTTTATGAGTATCATCAGAGCTTTTCTGCCTGTTGTTTTACAAATATGGCAGTGACACATTAAATTGCTTCCTTGCTCCTACATGCTCGTTAAAGTTGCTTGTTTAAACTAATACCTCCACTTCAGATATTTTCCTTTGGTACCCTAAAATTAGTTCCATACCTCATAACAACATTGTACTTTTCAATATCATTACTATCAACAATCCTGGAAATTAATATCTAAAAGGGTCATTTAAATCATCAACACTTGGTTCAGTGTCCCTTTACAGTTCCCGTTCAAGGTAATCTTGTATCTTATTACCCCATACTCACAGCTCACCCCACAAATCTTTCTTCTAAGCAGGTGATGTTGGTGTAGCTGCAGACTTATGGCGTTGTTCCTTTGGTGCCACAATAGGGCCTGGGGCAACTCTCTGTTATTATCTTCAGGGCTCTTCCAGTGAGGTCCATCTCCCCGTCGGGCGTGAGAGGTTCGAGGTGATGTCAGGTGAAGTTCTTTTGCCGCCTGCTCTGGGTCGTGGAAAGTTAGGGTAGTGTCATTTCCATGATACACTCTCAGTATTGCTGGATACATAAGTGCAAATTTAAGTTGCTTCCTATATAATGCCGAACAAATCGGTAAGAAGGCCTTTCATTTGCGCTGGACCTCTGCAGCACAATCTGCAAAAATTAGGACTTTCTGTCCCCCAACCTCCAATACGTTCTGTCGACCTTTGACATTTTTAAGTATTTATGTGTATAGTCCAGTTACTTTACTATAATTGGTAAGGGTCGCATTTTTTTAGACGAAGGTAAGCTGTTCCTTGAGTTTTTGATATCTGGACCTAGTCGGTGTGCCGCTCTGTTTTGCAGGTGTAAGAAATCCCAAGTGCATTGGGAATTGTGAGCTGACAGAGCTGGCGTAAGTCCTTTTGCAGATATGACTCTGGGATTTCTATAATATGGAGATTTAGCCGAGAGCTATTTTCTAGGTCCTCCATGCAGTCCCAAAGTTTTTTGTTATCTATCAAGAGGCTCTTTACATGTTGAAATGAAGAATTACATTCTGAGGACATATCTTCAATTTCGTGTTCTAAGATATCTAGGCGATTGCCATGTTGTGTCACCATCTCTTAAAGTTGACATACAGAACTTGCCACTGTGTTTGCCAAGGTTTCCTGGGTGTCAGGGGAAAGTAACTTTGTCACCTCAATTGCCAACTTTTTATAATCCAATATTGGTACCTCTCCTCCCACTTTCTGATGTTGTAGGAGATGAAAGAGTATGGTAAGTAGTGATGTTGTCTTATTCCAGGAATTTGTTTTTGGGGCTGTATCTTGGTTCACTTCCAATTGCTTTGCTTTAGAACGACCCATTTTAAGAATAAACTCCTCCATACAGTGGAGTATTTTATATATGTACTACTTCCTGGCAATATATATATATATATATATATATATATATATATATATATATATATATATATATATATATATATATATATATATATATATATATATATATATATATATATATATATATATATATATAGGCTGCTAGGAATTAGTATAGAGTGGGTTATGGGGTATGTGCTTTGTTGAAGTATATTGAAGTTATTTTTTATTATGTTAGCGCACTTAAGACAGACTGGCCTCAGTTTTTAATGTCAATATTTCCAGACAGCTCAGTAGCATGTGATCCTATATATGTTTAGTGCTTACATAACATATGCTTAGCTTTTTCTCACCTGCAAGATTACACCTCTCTTACACGTTTTTTAATTATTTATTTATCCCGCCCCCCCTCCCCCCGCTAAGCTCTCCAATCAATGTATAAGTATAGATTGATACAGCAGAGCTTTCTCCATTGCCGTGCAGTACACAGTCAATCTTTTTGTGGAATGATCTTTAAGAGGACACTTCCTTACTGGATACTGCATTGCCTTGGGATCACTGCATGAGGCATGCAAGTGAAGAAATATTAGCATACACAACTTATTCTAAAGTTGCGTGCCTTCAACTTTTGTGCCCTGCTTAATTTACATGCGAGCACATATAAATACAATATGTTCACAAAGAACAGGACCCAACAGAATACTGGTGCTTGCCTGCATGCTGGGACAACATTATGTAGTCCATGCAACTTGTAGCTCACCAGGTGTTGAATTCTTGATTGAGAAATCTCAGTATGCCCTAGTTCAGCAACAGCTGGAGAGCAGGTTTTCAAGCCAATGTTAAATAAAGGAAACAAAGAAGGAAAGTCCAATACATCTTTTATTCTTTACTAAGTTACTTATTGATTTATTTTTGAAATATTATTTTGTGTATTTAATTATAGAACAAGAGACCCAGAGTGTTTCAGAAGGGCATTGCTTTCCTTTGTAATTAGAGGAAATATATCCCTTAGTTTGCAGCTTATGTGCCTATAGTAAAATATTCTCTCCTAAATATATTAGTTCCTAGGTTAAAATGAACCAAAAAAGTTCAGTTATGTTAAGTAACTGTCGTAGACCTGGGAAATGTATGCAGGGGCATAAATTAAATTGAATAAGCCAAAGCAGATTTGTAACTTAAAGGGATATTCCGATTACACAAAGTTGCTGTCAAATGAATGATAATAAAGTTTCTAAAGTTTGCAGTGTGGTTCTGATTTAGATTTTGTGTCTGTATCTCTAAAAACCATTAGCTTCTCCTGGCACTTCAGAAGTGTTTATTCACATTTATTCTCCTCAGCTCTTGGGACTGGATTTCCAAATGACCAATTGCAGAGCAGTCTTAGCAGGGAAGCACACAAGAAGTAATTGTGCCAAATGTAGTTTCAAGCAGAATGCCAGCAAGGATGTGGTGGCCCATCTTGGAAAATAGTGCTGCAGGGAAACATCAGAAATGGAGGACAGGATAAGAATGTAATGGCTGCCTGATTCATATCCATAACCAGCTATGTATAAACATGTTGCAAACACCTTTCATATCAAAAATTTTTGTAAATTTGCTTCACACATTAGATGGCTGTTGACTGTACGCCTCTAGCCCCCTTTTAAAAACACATTTCCAGCCTGGCTGAGAATGCGTATGTTCTAAATAAGTAAAGGGAGGACTTGTTATTTGTATAGCGCAAACTTATTTTGCAGCTCTTTCAGGTAATTTATCCCCCCCCCCCCCCAGCCAAGTTGGCTTTATAAAAGCTTGTTACTAAATTCCGCTCCCAATAAACCATGGTACCTTATGGAATGGGAGAGAGACTTGCAGACCACCTTCTCCAAACAAGACACTATCAAAATACTTACCATGGATTTAGTAGATGTGTTTGAATCCAGGAAAATTCCTATAAACTTCTTACAAGATGGTATAAGATGCCTGCTAGTCTAGCTAAATTAAAACCTATGACTTCAGACTGCCATTGACGGCTTTCTGCTACACACCTGGTGGTAATGCCCTATGATTACACCTTATTGGTCACAAATAGTAAAACATATGCTCAACTCACATGTAAATATCCCAGTAAATATCCTCCTGTGAAAACTTTCCGCCTACTTGCACCCCTCTAGCAAAAACCTACCAGTGTTTCTGATTTCTGCAGGTAAGATCCTAATCCTGCTTATGTGACGCAGATCTAAGGCACCTTCTTTGTCCTAATGGGCAGAGAGGGTTTCACAACTATGCCACTTTGAAGAAATTGCAAACTGGGAAAATGGAACAAGACACAATTTGTTAAGCATTTGGAAACCTTTGTACGAATACATCACTTCAAATAATTTCAGCTTGGGTCTATGAACTTCACCCCATGCGCTCTACTACATCATAAATTCCCCACATACTCTACTCCGCTAAAGCTTCCAAATATCCGTCCTCAGGTGAAACCTCAACGTGTTTGGAGAATTCAGATAATTTTCTAAATTACCGCATAACAGCAACAGAATCTTTTAGACACGATTGCCTTAATTGGTTACCTTATTTGTTTTCTGTTTTAGTTTTCTGTTTGCTTGTCTTGAATCCAAAACATTATTATTGCAGGAAAGTAATGACCTCTTGTATACTTTAATAATACAAATCTAATTGCAACTTTATGTTAACAAGTAATTAAACTTATAATTGCTGTTAGGGACCTGCGTGTCCCATTCTTTATTGCCTCTTCCAGGTCTTTTAACATGAATTAATGTAACCTTCGTTTTCATTCTGTGATAGACTCAATAAAATAAAATTGTTTAAAAATAAAAAATCCAACACGCTTTATACTTCTTTCCGCTAATAAATGCCATTAGGGGTGCATCAGAATACCATCATACACATTAGATGATCAGTCGATTCTGCCCAAATCATCTGTTCTTCCAGCGTTCGTCTTATTTGTATGCCCACTTCTAGGCTCCGCATCAACATTCAAACCCCAGCACAGAACAAAACTAGTATAAATGTACACAGCTACGTAATACTGCAGTACTAAACAACAGAAGGAAGGTAGATCCCAACACTCCAAATATAAACTTAGAAGCAAAAATTTTTCAAAACATTTAAAGGCAATTGTCTCTTAGGGCCCAAACAGATGGGCGCATGCGCTCATACGCTTGCCACTATGGAGCAGATTAGCGCATCAACCATTTTTTTTTACTATTTAAACTACACACTATTGCGCGCAAGTTTGAAAGAAAAAAGCAGATAGCTAGGTCCTGCCCTATCTTTCTCGCACATACAAAACTATGTATGAGAAAGATATAGCAAGTTCTATATTTTCTCACATGTAGTATTAAGCACAAGAGAATCCTAATAGTGAAAACAAAATCATTGAAATCAATGGTTTCATTCTGTTCCATTTGGTGGCCGGAATTTTGACGGCCACAAAATCGGACTAAAACATATCCATGTGTTTAAGCCCTTAATCTCAGAAAAAATATGACACAAAACCATAAGCATAAATCTACAGTCTGCTGCATATAACTTCCACGTGTTCAGAGTAGAGTTCTTTCCTTATTCTCACCCAGATATTATCATATACACAATAAAGAGCACAGTAGAAATGTAGAGTAGTGCTCTTAAAGGTGGTTGGTCTCTTTGGACCATTCCATCTTGATAAGAGTCCATTAAGTTGATCATAGGTACTTATTCTGCTGGTACTCCCATGGATTATCTGCGAGGGAAGACAGGTTAAATTTCCCTACACTCCCACCAGAGGATAAATAAAGCATTACACAGTTCTCATTGAGATCAATCTACTCTTTGTGTAATGCATGAATGTGTTGGGTCCTCCAAGAAGGGAGAAACACTTGCTATCCACTTCCTATTTCTGGAATTAGACATTACATCCTGGGCACAATGATGCCACAAGTTCAGAATGGTCATGCTGCAGGTCTGATTAGCTGCTGACAGTCATCTGATTTCTACTGTCAAACACAGCAGGAGGACCGCAGGCTCACTGGGGCTGAGGATAGTAAGTATCTTTTTATTGTCCTGACTCATTTGGATCTACTGTTAATTTTTTTTTTGCAACTGGACAACCCATTCAAATAAAATAACTGCAGCCTTTCAATTGAGATTGAAAGTAAGGCAAGGGGTTCAAGTTTCCTTTTTTTCCCAGTGGGAACTATACCAAGCTGGCTGGCAAACTATTCTGTTTACTGCTCCTAATATGCCAGCCATAATGTTTTGCTTGCTCATTTATTCTATTATTTCTTTTTATCTAATATGTACTAGAGGTAACTTGTTCCAAGAATGATATGTACAAACTGTTGCACAATAAGACAAGGCACTCAAGTAGCAAAAATGATCAGGCTAAAAAGTAGGCTAAGGGAAATTGTCTATTCTATATCCATTCCATTAATTTAATGACATGGAAATGAGCTTTTCTGGTCTGTTACAATGCAATAAAACTAAACCGAATTAGTGATAGCTAGAAAAACCGGTAAAATGTGCTTTTATATTAACCAGTTCAGCTCTTCCAATATGGTACCAAAAAAGTATGTATTTCAAACACTCTTTTTAGATATCTATAGATAAAAAGTTTCCCTTTCTAAAACATATTCTTTTTAAAATTCAAAGCCGACGCTATCACTCCACAGGGATCTATTCCTAGTAAAGTATCTAGATTTTTTAGTTACTTTAATAAAATGAAAGACATGGCCCGCTGAAAGTGAAATTGACACAAAAGGAAATGTTTATCATCATGAGATATGACACCGCATTAATAAAATAAGATGATAGTTAAAGGGATTGTCCAAGTTATTCTTTTTTCTACATCTATCTTCCTCATGCAAAAATATAATAAAACAGCTTATTCCCACCCCTCCCAGCTCCCCACATGCCCATGCCGGATACTTTGGGTGTCCCCTGTTAGCTTGAAAAAATTCAAACTGATCACAACAAGGGAAGAGTCATACAATTTGCCATAGAAAATGTTGATTCCGAAAAAAAAAAACATATTAGGACACATTTCGTAAAACTGCCATTTCATACACCAATCTAAGGAAAAGATTTTTTGAGTTAATTGTACAAAATGCATTAAAAAGTGCACACATCATAATAAAGTTGGTGTATTTTTGACAGATTTGCATCTAAATTTTTATATCATGTTTGCTTTAGTTCTAAGGCTGGGATCCCACGGGACGGAAATCCGTGAACTCTCACGGCTTGACGGCATTGAAAAGCCACAAGATTTCCATGGTAGAGCCACAGCTTCAAAACCTGCGGCAATTCGCTGCGGGTTTTGCAGCAGTTCGGCCACCGGCATTCCGTTGCGGCTTTCTCTTCCTATAGAGAGAAGTGAGGCTGCAATGAAAAAAAAAAGAATTGACATGTTGCGGCTGTCAATTTGCCATGATGGATTGGCCACCCCCTGTGGACGAGATATTTGGAAAATTTTGTCTACATGGCTGGCTAATCCTGTCCCGTGTGAACCCAGCCTAAGAAATCCTTTTTTTTTTTTTGCAAACTTTGCAATTTTTGGTTAGTTCTTGCACAAATTATGAATTCTGGGGTTCAGTTTACACCAAAAATTGTCATAAAGTGAGTAATATTCTTTGGTTATTAACTGTACATTTTAGCTGCTAGACAACTGTTTTCAGTAAAAAAAAAAGCTGTACCTGGGTCCTCATTCCAATAACCCAAAGTGGCAATGACTGTCATATGGCAAAGGAGCAATTTGCAATACAAATAGTGAATTAGTAATATGCTGTAGACCTGAGAGCTGGCAGGGGAAAAAAACTTGAATACATGATAACTTGATTCTTTTTACCTTAGAGGATTATTTTTCGAGGGCTCTTAATAATAGGTCAGGGCTCAGAGACCCTCATGAGGAAAGAACTGAATACAATTTTAATCAACTTGACAGAAGATGTCAGTATGTATGAAATACAGCTGAATTCACTTAAAAAAAAATCACAATTAATGAATGGACCAGTAATTGTGTGAACCTTACTTAACACATTTATGTTAATCCACATCTATTTCTGTGATGATGATTTCAGGAAACACTGTATTTCATTTAATCAACATTTCCCTCTGTAATACCATTGTTAGTCATGAAATGAAATATTTCTGATTGTGGGTATTGCTAAAAATTATTAATCATCATAGATTAATGAAATGTTTAACTCATTAATTGCCACGATTACGCCTTATTATGTTGGTCACTATTGAGCATTACATCTGAACATACATTTTTTAATGTGGTGGCTGGACTGACTACTGACAGCCAGGCTCCTGCTCTAACAAGCATTAGCTGAGAAACCTCAGATCCTGTCAGTTTAAGCCCTTACATATCAGAATCAGTAGTACTGTAACTGCAGTGTGTAAGCAAGTGACATCTTTTGGCATCCCTTAGTGCAATTGCAAGATACCACTGGGTTTTCATGGCAACCGGAGCCCTGCTTCCGGCAGAGTGTAATAGGCTGCTATCATAGGCTTAGTAGAATGCACTACAGGTAATTCAGTGTACTATGCTAGTGATCAAACTGTCACATCTTCAAGTCCCTTTGAGAGACAAAAAAAAAAAAGTTCAATAAAATTTAATTTAAAAAAAATACTGATCAAAAACAAAGCATTTTTCGTCACAAAAATCCTTTTAAAATGAATAAAATACTTTTTTTTTTTAAACTAGCATATAATAGGTATTACTGCATTTATAACGACCGAGACAATGACATTATTTTGTTATTTATCTCGCTTCATGAACGCTATTAAAAATCATTGAAAAAATAATGCCAAAAATGTTATTTCTCTTCAGTTTGCCTCACAAAAAACACAATAAAAAGCAATTCAAAAGTCACATGTACCTCAAACTGGTACCAATAAAAACAACAACTCTTCCTACAGAAACCAAGAATTCACACAGCATCATTGCTGTAAAAAAGAAATGTTGTGGATCTTAGAATGTGGCGATGCACATTCAATTGTTTTTCTTTAAAAGCCAGTTTTTTATTGTGCCAAAGTAGTAAAAAATAAAAAT
The DNA here is from genome assembly GCF_035609145.1 of Eleutherodactylus coqui. Taxonomy (NCBI): domain Eukaryota; kingdom Metazoa; phylum Chordata; class Amphibia; order Anura; family Eleutherodactylidae; genus Eleutherodactylus; species Eleutherodactylus coqui. Next base: position 67,208,557 of record NC_089838.1, on the reverse strand, counting down.
CTTTATAAACTTGGTATCACAGCAAAATTCCTGATACAGATAATAAAATGATCATGCTATTTTTACTGAATGGTAAATGCAGTGAAACAAAATTCAAAATACAATGGCGGAATTTCTGTGGGGTTCCAACTCCTCCACAAAATGCAATGAAAGGTATTCAACACATTTTAAGTACCTCAGAGTGGTGCTATTAAAAAGTACAAATAGTCCCACAAAATAAAAGCCCTTATACAGGTATGTCAGCAAATAATGGCTCTAACAATGCGACTATGAAAAATTGCTTGGCCCTAAAGGGGTTTTTCCATTACATAAGATTCCTCCACGACTACTCTGTACTTCCTAGTTGCTTCTGACCAGGACATATGAATGCTGCAGCCAATCACTGGCTACAGACGGTCACTGCTGCAACCAGTAATTTGTCTGAAGCAGTCACATGTCCTGGCCAGCAGCAAACTGGAAGTACAGAATGGCTGTGGAGAAATTTTAAGAAATGGGAAAACCACTTTAAGGCACAAAATAGGCTTTTGACTAAGGAGTTATAATTACTTCATGGATTACCCTTTGAGGGCTCAGTCAGATGAGTGTGGTTTTTTTTGCACTCCACGCATTAGCAAAATGTGTGTTACTATGGCTATGTGCCCATTGCTTTCAATGGGGCCAGCAGTACAGCCGCCAGCCCCATTGAAAGCAATGGGATGCAAGCAAGCCCCGCAGTGATTTTTGGAAAAGGGGTTGAAATATAAGCCCTTCCCTGAAAATCATCCCTAGCTGGTGTAAAAAATTAAAAAAATACATACTCACCTCTCCTTCACTGTCAGGGCTCCAGCGCCTATTGTCTCTGTAATCCCAGCAGTGTTCTGAGGCTCTTTCAGCAGCCAGGGATTGAAAAATCCCTGCCTCCTGAAAGGGCTGTATCTGATTAGCTGAGCGCTCAGCCAATAACAGGCAATGCTCAGCCATTCATTGAATTCAATGAATGGCTGAGTGCTCTCTCTGATTGGCTGATCACTATAACCAATTACAGGCATTGCTCAGCTATCATTCAATGAATGGCTGAGCGCTGCCTGTGATTGGCTGAGCGCTCAGCCAATCAGACATAGCCCTTTCAGGAGGTGGGAATTTTTAAATTCCCGCCTGCTGAAAGAGCTTCAGAACGCTGCCAGGGAGCCAAGTGACAAGACGCTCTAGAGCCCCAATAGCGGCGGAGAAATGAGTATATATATTTTTTTATTTTTTACACAAGCTAGGGATGATTTTCAGGGAAGGGCTTATATTTCAAGCCCTTCCCCGACAATCAATGTAGGGGTTAGCAGCCCACTGCTATAAAATGGGGCTGACTGCAGCACTGGCTCCATTGAAAGCAATGGGAGAAGATCGCAATCCTCTGCCACAGCTGTGTCACAGTGTTCAGTGATGAGGGAACTGCCCGCGGGGATATTTTGCGCACAGCATGGACCTTGACCCTGCAGCATGCCCTATCGTTTGCAGGTGCAAAAATTTTGCGCCTGTAAAAACCGGACATGGGAACACATCATAGGGAACCACTGGTTCTATCAGATGTGGGGTTTTTTTTGTGCACATAGCTTAGGGCAAAAAAATGCTCGTCTGACTTTGCCCTAAAAGTACTGCCTCTCCTTATAGTGCTTTAACACAAACTGAATATTTCTGCAAGCTGCACCTAAATACACAGTTTAATCTGCTGCTGTGGATTAACCCTCCATAACCCTCATGCATATGTGTTGATTTTGGTGTAGAATTGTCTATACCTTTAGGTGCATTACTGCTGAAATATTCTGCTTGTGTGAAAACACCCTTATTGAAATTCAGCTTTGAGTAGTATTTAGGGTAAAACTTACTGGAAAAAAATACTTTTTATATTTTTTTCAATTGTATTTTGTTGTCCACATCAATAAAGTTGTTGAAGAGAGCGCCTTTTCTGTGGCTGCGTGTGATGACGTCTTCACGTTTTGTGGGCATCACATCGCAACACGCACCATCGCTCACCCTCTCTTCCAACTTGTGGAAACACAAGTTTGCATTCCACGAGAAGATGCCGTCATGAAGTCCCGTAATTCCCTGGCAGCCTGCTATTGTGGTGAGTCACTCATGATTTATCTTCACCTCGTTTAAAAAATCCAATGATCAACTATTGTATCCTCTCCTGAAGTGCCTGTTCAGGGGAAGTATTTTGGACTTGCTTCTCATACCCCCTCCGCCTCATGCAAGTGACATACATAATATAATATAAACTCCCCACCATCCACGACTATTTTACTGCTCATTCTTTAAGTCTGCTCGCTCTTACAGAAACGTGGATACAGCAGTCTGACACGGCATCCCCTGCTGCACTGTCTTACAATGGCCTGCAGTTTTCCCATACCCCAAGACCAGATGACAGGCGTGGTGGAGGAGTAGGTGCTCTTCTCTCCCCAAATTGTACCTACCAGGTCATCCCCCCTGTACCCTCACTCACCTTTCCATCATTTGAGGTACATATGTTACGGCTTTTCCGCCCGCTGTCCATGCGAGTAGCAGTTATCTACCGCCCCCCAGGTGCTCCTCGCCTGTTTTCGGACCACTTTGCCGCCTGGCTCCCCCATTTCCTATCCTGCGAAATCCCAACCCTCATCTTAGGCAATTTTAACATCCCCACTAATGACCCCAACTCCCCATCTGCCTCTCAGCTTCTTTCACTCACCTCCTCCCTTAGTCTCTCTCAACTCATAGCCTCTCCCACTCACAAGGATGGCAATACTCTTGATCTGGTCTTCATCCGTCTCTGCTCTGCTTCCAACTTCACTAACTCCCCTCTCCCGCTCTCAGATCATAACCTCCTCTCTTTCTCTTTCACGCTCCCTAACATCTCTCCACACCCACCTACCTACCGTACCTATAGGAACTTTGAGGCCATACACACCCAAGACTTTGCTGAGTCCCTACAGTCCTCTCTGTCCCCTATCTCTCTCCTCTCCTGCCCCAACCTGGCTGCCGATCGGTACAACACCGCTCTCAAACATGCCCTGGATGAAGCGGCTCCCCCCAGGATCCAAGCCATCCGATGTAGAATGCGCCAACCCTGGCTCACGCCTCAAACGCGCTTTATCCGGCGGTGCTCTAGAAGTGCTGAACGGCTGTGGAGGAAGTCGCAAACATCCGCAGACTTTCTCCACTACAAATTCATGCTCAGAACCTACAACCTCGCTCTCCATCATGCCAAACATGTCTACTTCACCTCTCTCGTCTCCTCATTATCGCACAACCCTAAGCGGCTCTTTGATACTTTTCACTCCCTTCTCAGCCCTAAACCGCAGCCCCCTGTGACGGATCTCAGTGCTGTAGAGCTGGCTGCCTATTTCAAAAAGAAAATTGATGACATCCGTCAGGAAATAACTTCCCAATCCCAGACTAGCCCTGACCCTAGTCTTGTCAGTACTGCATCTAGCTCCTGCTCACTGTCTGTACTCAGACCAGCGACAGAGGAAGAAGTCTCCAAACTGCTCTTCTCTGCTCACCCCACCACCTTTGCTAGCGACCCTCTCCCCTCACACCTCCTTCGATCCCTCTCCGCAGTGGTCATCTCCCATCTCACCACTATATTCAACCTCTCTCTGACCTCTGGCATATTTCCCTCTTCTTTCAAACACGCCATCATATCCCCACTGCTAAAGAAGCCGACTCTTGACACGACTGACGTTGCCAATTACCGACCCATCTCAAACCTCCCCTTTATCTCCAAACTACTAGAACAGCTGGTTTACTCCCGCCTTGTAAGCTATCTATCAGAGAACTCTCTCCTCGACCCCCTACAGTCTGGCTTCCGACCCCAACACTCGACAGAAACTGCCCTTACAAGGGTATCAAACGACCTACTGACAGCCAAATCGTGGGGCGACTATTCCCTACTGATCCTCCTCGACCTCTCCGCAGCATTTGACACTGTCGACCACAAACTCCTCCTCAGTATGCTTCGCTCCATCGGCCTAAAGGACACCGCTCTCTCCTGGTTCTCCTCCTACCTATCTGACCGCTCCTTCAGTGTCTCCTTTGCTGGTTCTACCTCTCCTTCCCTTCCCCTTGCTGTTGGGGTCCCGCAAGGCTCGGTCCTCGGCCCCCTCCTTTTCTCTATTTACACCGCCCCTGTTCGACAAACCATCAGGAGCTTTGGCCTCCAATACGACCTCTATGCTGATGACACCCAGCTATACACCTCTTCCCGTGACATCTCTGCACCTTTCCTCCAAAACATCACCAACTGTCTGTCTGCTGTCTCCAACACTATATCCTCTCTCTACCTAAAACTAAACCTCTCTAAAACTGACTTATTGGTGTTTCCTCCTTCCACTAACTGACCTCATCCTGACATCTCCATCTCAGTGCGTGGCACCACCATAACTCCCAAACAGCATGCCCGCTGCCTTGGGGTCATATTCGACTCCGATCTCTCATTTACCCCATACATCCAATCTGTGGCCCGAACCTGTCAGCTGCACCTCAAGAACATCGCAAGAATCCGCTCTTTTCTCGCCATAGACACGCTGAAAACGCTTATTGTTGCCCTCATCCACTCTACCCTCTCCAATCCATCCTGAATGCGGCAGCCAGGCTCATATTCCTGTCCAGCCGCTACTCGGACGCCTCTTCCCTGTGCCAGTCACTGCACTGGCTGCCCGTTAAATACAGAATTCAATTTAAACTTACTACCCTAATCCACAAAGCCCTCCACAGTGCAGCGCCCCCCTATATTGCCTCCCTCATCTCAATCCATCACCCAGCCCGGGCTCTCCGCTCGGCAAACGAAACTAGACTGCACACCCCTCTAATTTGAACTTTTCACTCCCGCCTCCAAGACTTCTCCAGAGCAGCACCAGCCCTCTGGAATGCACTACCAAAGGATACCCGGGCAATCCAGGACTCGAAAAACTTCAGGCGTGCTCTAAAAACGCACCTCTTCAGGGAGGCATACCGCATTCTCTAAACAAACTCCTCTATACGCTGCTTGATAACATGCTCCCTGACCTACTGACTGCAATCCCTGCTAGCTGTCATAAACTGCCCCTGCAGTCACACCGATTCTGCCAAATATTTGACCATTGTCTGTGTATAGAATCCCTCACTCTCCACCCCGCCATACCGTGCACATCTCCAGCCATTTTACCTTCTGTATCACCCCATTACTTGTAGTATGTAAGCTCGTTGGAGCAGGACCCTCACCCCTATTGTTTCCACCAACTGATTACGATTGTAACCGTGGTTCTGTAATTTTTTGTACTTTTGTCTTACTGTATTCCCCCTGTCTATGTAAGCGCTGCGGAATATGTTGGCGCTATACAAATAAAGATTATTATTATTATAATTTACCCACTGTTATGAGCGCAGAGGTTTTTTTTGTTGTTTGCTCTCCATTTCTCATACCAATCTTTTTTCAAATTTTGGGGTTTCTCTGATTTTCTCCTGTCTATCTGGATGCCCTGTTAGACATAAGAAGTGTTGGTTACTTAATGTTCACTAGGACTGCAAGTGCTAGCCGGCTAGCCTCCACACAAGGGCTCTCCGGCTTGCACCAGGGTAAGTCCTTCTTTTTTTGAATCTTTTGATGCAATTATTTCTAGAGGCACTGTCCTACTAACCCTTATCTCACCATTAATAACATTATAGCTGTATTATTATTAAACACATCTATATATACAGGGTGGAGCGCGGTAATTTGCTAATTTGGGAGTGAAATAAAAAAATAATGAACTTGTAAAAACTGTATTTTATATTTTATTTACATTGAACAGTAGTGGAATTTACAAATTATTTGGTTTTAAATATTGTATCTGGCAAATGTTGCCCTTCGCTCTCCACACACTGCTGCATACGTTTTCGGAAGTTCTCATGCACTCTTTCAAGCGTGTCGACTGGTATTCTGGCAATCTCAGCGTCAATATTGTTCCTTAGGTCTTCCAGGGTGTTGGGACGGTTGCAATACACCTTAGACTTCAGGTAACCCCAAAGGAATCGCATGGGGCTAAGTCTGGTGAGCGTGCCGGCCAGTTAAGATCACCCCTCAGGGAGATAAGCCGTTCAGGAAACGTTTGCCTCAAACAATTCCTGGTAACTCTCGCTGTGTGTGCAGTGGCACCATCTTGTTGAAACCATGTATCCTCTAATTGCATTGCCTCGAGTGCTGGCTGGAAAAGATCCTGCAGCATAGTTAAGTAACGTTCGGAATTCACAGTTGCCGGAAAAAAGTAAGGGCCAATGATGCCTACTGGTGATAAGGCGCACCACACAGTGACGCGGTCCGAATGCAGAGGTCTCTGGTGAACTTCTCTGGGGTTTGTATCGCTGCAGTACCGCATGTTTGGTTTGTTTACACACCCACTGAGGTGAACATGTGCCTCAGCAGAAAAGAACACAATTGCGTCACGAGGTATGGTTGAAAGCATGTCTTCACAAGATGTTCGTCGTGTAACATAATCCCGTGCTGACAATTGTTGGACCACGCACATTGTATACGGGGGAAAATTCAGTTCACTATGAAGAATCCGGTGGAGAGAACGTCTTGGAATGCCAAGAGCAAGTGCTTGCCTCCGAGCAGAGCGTTTCGGAGATTGCTGCTGCTCTAACTCGTTCGATGTTTTGTGGTGTTGTAACACTTCTCGCAGGTCCTCTTCGTACAGATGACACATTCCCTGCTGTTCTGAATGCATTTACCCAATTTACAACTGATTGTCGTCCAGGAACACGTCCGCGTGGGGGAACAGCGAATCGCAAACGAAAAGCACGTTGCATTGCAATGATCGAGTGTTTATTTGAAAAATACGCTTCAACACAAAATGAACGCTCCTCACGTGTCCACTGCATGATGGCGACTGAAAAGCAGCTGCAGACAAACTTCCCGTCAGCCACTATAAGCAACGCCCACTCTCCCCTCTCTTCGACCAACAGCGCTGCCACAACCTGCAACTCAAAAAAGTAATTTACCGCGCTCCACCCTGTATAAAGACGAAAGCCCTCACTGACTCACTGACTGACTGACTGACTGACTGACTCGCCAAAAGTTCTCCAACTTCCCGATGTCGTAGAAACATGAATTTTGGCGCAAGCATAGATTATCTCCAAAATAGGAAAAGTAATTGGGTCCCAACTCGATTATTCAATTCTAGCGCAAAAGAATTGGCGTCGAAATTTAACGTACATAATCTAAATCTCTCAGTTCCCAATGTCATAAAAACTTCAAATTTGACACGGGCATTGATTATGACATAAACAGAAAAAGCTAATGGCTCCCAACTCGATTATTATCAATTCTATGCGCAAAAGAATTAGCGTCGAAATTTTGCGTACGGAATCTAATTTTCTCACTTTCCGGTGTCATAGAAACAGGAAATTTGGCACGAGCATTGATTATGTCAGAAATAGGAAAAGTTCATAGGTCCCAACTCCATTATTCAATTCTAGTGCAAAAGATTTGGCGTCGAAATTTTACGTGCGGAATGTAATTTTTTCTCTTTCTGGTGTCATAGAAACGTGAAATTTGGCACGAGCATTGATTATGTCATAAATAGGAAAATCTAATGGGTCCCAACTCCATTATTCAATTCTATGCGCAAAAGAATTAGCGTGCAAATTTTACGTGCGGAATGTAATTTTCTCACTTTCCGGTGTCATAGAAACGTGAAATTTGGCACGAGCATTGAATATGTCATAAATAGGAAAAGCTAATGGGTCCCAACTCGATTATTCAATTCTATACGCAAAAGAATTAGCGTCCAAATTTTACGTGCGGAATGTAATTTCTTCACTTTCCGGTGTCATAGAAACGGGAAATTTGCCACGAGCATTGATTATGTCATAAATAGGAAAAGCTAATGGGTCCCAACTCCATTATTCAATTCTAGCGCAAAAGAATTGGCATCGAAATTTTACGTGCGGAATGTAATTTTTTCACTTTCCGGTGTCATAGAAACGGGAAATTTGCCACGAGCATTGATTATGTCATAAATAGGAAAAGCTAATGGGTCCCAACTTGATTATTCAATTCTATGCGCAAAAGAATTAGCGTCCAAATTTTACATGCGGAATGTAATTTCCTCACTTTCCGGTGTCATAGAAACGGGAAATTTGGCACAAACATTCATTATGTCATAAATAGGAAAAGCTAATGGGTCCCAACTCCATTATTCAATTCTATGCGCAAAAGAATTAGCGTACAAATTTTACGTGTGGAATGTAATTTTCTCACTTTCCGGTGTCATAGAAACGGAAAATTTGGCAGGAGCATTGATTATGTCATAAATAGGAAAAGCTAATGGGTCCCAACTCCATTATTCAATTCTATGCACAAAAGAATTAGCGTCCAAATTTTACGTGCGGAATGTAATTTTCTCACTTTCCGGTGTCATAGAAACGGGAAATTTGGCACGAGCATAGATTATGTCATAAATAGGAAAAGCTAATGGGTCCCAACTCGATTATTCAATTCTATGCGCAAAAGAATTAGCGTCCAAATTTTACATACATAATCTAAATCTCTCACTTCCCAATGTCATAGAAACATGAAATTTGGCACAAGCATTGATTGTGTCATAAATATGAAAAGTTAATGGGTCCCAACTCGATTATTCAATTCTAAGCGCAAAAGAATTAGTGTCCAAATTTTATGTATGTAATCTAATTCTCTCACTTCCTGATGTCATTTTACATAAAGGAAGCGTTGCATGGTTACCTCCACGTGGTGTTTTCTGGGTAACGCAGAGAACTATGCAAAATGGTGAACATATCTTTTTCCTCAGTATCTCTAAAGTAACCACGACTTCATAAGATTTTCCATGTGAACACCACATAAACACCAGTACCAAATTAACTCGGGCGAAGCCGGGTATATCAGCTAGTAGTTATATAAACCTAAAAGTTGCACCACATTAGCATATTGCCCTTTAGTTTATTAAATTGGGCAACTGGCACTGAGGCACTGTTAAAAATGTTAACTAATATAGAACTGTAGGACAGTAAAGGCTAATTACTTTGCACTTCAGGTACATTAGGAGTTTATTCAATCTTCTGTTATTTTTATACACACAGTGTGAAGTCTTAATATGGAATTGGGTCATTTGGTGCAATAAACAGTATGATTCTACGTGAACAAAATCTCTTAACTTCATTTGGAAAATGGACACTACATTAATCATTTCTATTACATAGATATAATGGAAATTAAATGAACTATAGATGAAATGGTACTAACAGACTCTCAGGATTACAGAATTAGAGTGGATATTGTGGACATTCACTCATATGAACACAACAGTATGCAAAATAATAGAGAACTGGGGCTGGATAATAAATCACCTCAAGTAGTAACAGTAACAGACATTCCAAACCCAAATAAAGTAACCATTTTGACAAACAGGGTCATTTGCATTTTTCATCCTCAGTGAGAATAGTCTTATTCCTATGAACATCCCTAAACATTTAATGATTAATGAAGACCTACAAGTCAAGTCAAATTATGTGTCCAGAAGCTAGATTACAGTAAGTGAAGGCTCAATTATCTTAATTATTCAGTTAATTCAGGCTTTACTTTACTTCATATTTACTTTTCAGATGACATGCAGAATAAGCTACCATGTGTGTATATGAAGAATAACACTATTTCTGGTTATTATATGACTTCTATCACACAAATATTACCATGTCTTCCCTCTGCAGGGTGTATCTTTTCAGTTTGTTTTGAGCTGGTGGGAGGAGCCTGGCTACAGAGCTGTGTTCTAAATACTATGCACAAAGAAAACAAGATTCTGCTCCCTAATTGTCTGTAACACACACACACACAAATATCATCATGGAGAACACCAGAGAAGTACTGAGAAGTGTATATGTGATCTCAGCAGCTATAAAACAGTAAACAATCACTAATTAGCTACAACAGTGTCTGTGAGTGTGTCTTTCTCCCCTCAGCAGCTCCCCCCCCCCCCCCTTACCACTCTATAGACTACTATGGGTAGCATGAATCATGACCCCCCCCCCCCCCTCTGTTACTAAAGATGAGCATCGCTTGAAACATGCAGTTGACAGCAAATTGGAAAGAAAAGAAATGCCACATGGCCAGCAATAATTTTTAGCACAAAAATGTAATTTAAAATAAATTACATGCTAGTTATAACATTGGCTATCATATAAGGACAAGTTGTTGAAAAAGTAGGCTACTGTTTTCCACCATTGGTTCTATCACAATTGAAAGGATTAAGGGTGACAAAAGGCAACCTTGTCTTGTGCTATTGGATGTGTTGAATGATCTAGAGGGAAATATTAGGAATAATGCCAATATAAATGGCATAACCCTGGGCTTTTTAACACATAAAATAAACTTATTTGCAAACAATATTATATTAAAAATTACTAACGCAGGGTCTTCAATAGTAGCTGTTCCAGATGCATTTAACAAATTTTGCTTATTATACTATTATAAAATTAGCCCTACAAATCTCTGATAATGGGAACTAACCTAACACAATGTTCAACATTTTATCTCTAATTTGCCATTCGTTGGAGACCCGATATCTAGATATCTAGGATTCTCTTACCCCCCTGTACCTCTGACCTTAAAAAGTCAACTTCCCCTTCCTGCTTCAGTCAATTCAAAAATACCTGGATAGACTGACCTCCCAGAGGTTGAGTGGGAAGAGTATAATTACTATTTACAAAATGTTCACACTGCCCAGAATGTTTTACTACTTAAGCACACTGCCAATTCCTAGCCCAATAGCAACCAAGCAAATTAACTCATTTATTTGAGAAAAAACTGAGTTGCCTTCCACACTATGACTAAAAAAAGAAACATGGAGGTCTTAGCCTTCGGAACTTGATAAACTACCATAGTTAATTTCTAATAGATCAAATTAAATTTTTGTGCATTACCCACCTCAACAAAAGTTGGACATTAGAATCTCACTTGGCACAAATCCTGGATTGGGGGTCATTCCTGTTGGCCTTTCCTAATTACTCTTTCCACTCTGGACTTCCTCCCATTATCTCAGTACAAGCGACACTTTCAGCATAGAAAACCTTCTTTACAAAAACCCTGTTTTACAAAATATTTGATACAACACAAATTTAAGATTTCCTCTTCAAAATTTTACCTTTTTCTACAAGACAAATTTAAGATTTCCTCTTCAGAATTTTAGCTTTTTCTTTAAATCAGGAAATTCCTCTGCTCATCCCCAATAACACATATCCATATCCCAATGATCTTGAAGGATCAAGTATCAATTCCTAACCGTTTACTTCCAAAAAATACAAAACACATCTACACATCCCTCTCTGACAACTTCTACTTTGAAAAAATTAAGCAATTCATAAAATGGGAGACAGACTTATCACACCAAATTCATACTAGGGATGGGCAAATTGCGCTAAAATGGGCTATTAAATCCAGTGCTTGTGCTTTCCACCACAAATAATACTTCAAATTATTAGTAATATGGTACTACACCCCTGATAGACTCTTAGACATCTACATTACTGTGGTCACAGGGGGAAGGCTTTTACACATTTTCTGGAGCTGCCTGTTTATCTTTTACTTGTGGAAATCAAAGTTCAGTCTTGAGTACTCTCATTTTCCCTCACACAAGAAAAAAACCCAGACCTAGCTCCCCTACTGTTGGGAATAGACAACTTCCCTTTGGAATTAAGACCCATCTTATGCCACATTTTTCACGCATCCTATCTTACCATCGCATGCAACTGGAAAATCAACAAAATATCTTCCATAGAAGATATTATATCTATTGTATCAAATAACTCCATGTTGAAAATTGCTAGCAATCCAAGCCGGAAAACTCAAAGCTTTTATCTGTAATTGGAACGTATGGCTCACACAATTCCCTGCACCTATATAGTGTAAAGGTTCCTCCCCCTATCAAGCATTAAACCCTACAGCTCAATTTTGTATCCAGTGGTACATATAGGTTACTAGTCCCAGTTACTGTTTTATACCCAATGTTATTTTTGTTGATACCAGAACAAATGTTATTATCGATTACAGACTATTTTCATAAAACATCTTTGCATTGCAGGATTCTTCCATGTATATTATTGTACCTGTGTTAAAGAAATCTAAACTCCTTTAAGAAGGCCAGTTGTCTTTAAGACATCAGAAGGGCTATGCTGACCTTTTAAAAGCCCTCATCTAATTATAACATAGGACAAGTTTTTGGAATATAGAGACACATTGTCAGCCCAAGAATTGGTTTGGCTCGCCTACGATTATTGTCACAAGAAACCGCCTGTTTATAATTAATTAATGATGTGTGTAATAGTCATTTATTGTGAAAAAGCACCAGATGTTGGACACCTCTTGCCAAGTCCTGATTTCAACATCACGTAGACCACTTCAAAGCCTGGGAAGATTATTTTACTGCCAAGAATGTATTAAGTCATATACTTTGATTTTGTCATACTTGTGAGACAACCTATTTTCTATACATTTTGTACTGCCTTCTTTTTCTTACTATAAAAGATGATGAGGGGGCAGTTCACTGGCTCAGAGCTGCTTTTTGCTTTGACTAAACTCAGCAGGTGTCTTCTGGTTTATTGAAAGGGTGTGGTTGTATATGACTCTCATTTTAACTCTACCTGATCTGAAGAATTTATTTAACACCTGTTACATATCTCAATTTGTCATATATGCCAAAACAAGCCCTTATCCAACTGTTAATTTTTATTTTAACAAAAGTTTAACATTTTAAGAAAAAGTAGGCTACCATTTTAGGCCTTTGTCAGACGGGCGTTTTTTCGCGCGATTTGCGGATCGCATGACGGATGCGCATCCGCAAATCGCGTGACCGGTGCCCGAAAATCGCCCGAAAATCTGCTCCTAGCCGCGTTTCATTAGAAACGGGCCGGAGCTGTCCAGCGCATTGCATTCAATGGAGCCGGCAATACAGCCCGCTTCATTGAAAGCAATGCGCTGCGGGCGAGTGTGGGATGAATTGTCGGGAAGGGCTTAAATATATAAGCCCTTCCCTGCAATTCATCCAGAAAAGTGTTAAAATAAAAAATATATATATACTTACCTGCTCCCGGCAGCCGGAGTTCCGCGCAGCCGGCCTGCAGTGGGTGTGAAGGGGGTGTGAGTCAGACCTGCCCCCTGATTGGTTCAGCGCTGATACAGCTGTGGCAGAGAAGAAGGATTTGTCTTCTATATGTTCTCAATGGGGTCGGCACTGCTGCCGCCGGCCCCATTGAGCGCATATAGAGAACAGAACAGGAATCGCAGATCGCAGATAGGTGCGATCTGCGATTTCTGTTCTATAATTTATCGGACGAGCGCATAAAAAGCGCTCATGTGTCCGATACCATTGCAAAGCAATGGTTTTATAAAATCACCGGACGCATGCGCATGCGCAAATCGCGGCAAAAAACGCCCATCTAACTAAGGCCTAAAGATGAACCTAGACTTGATTATAGCACAACATTTGATGCTTAACAGTATGATTTTCCAGTGACATTTGAAGTTGCATTATATATAAAATGTTTTTGTACAAAATACATAATAAATGTATTCTGTTGTAAGAAATATACCGTTTATTTTCATTAATTAAAAACATTGGGATACATTTATTTACACTTGTACACCAAATTTCTGGCAAATAAAAGTCACAAATTATGATGCATAACATAATTTGTGACTTTTGACCTTTTTACACTGGTCTATACTACTTTTTTAAATGAAGGCAGGGCTAAGCAAAATAAGGCATGGCCTAGCAGGCCAATCAGATTTTATATAGTTTTGCAGCTGGTTAGAATTAAGTTTGGCACATAGTGATGTCTTGTGATACAACACATGTATTAAGAGTCTCTTACCTCAAATGAATTTTTGCACTCACACTGGCACAAAGTTTACTTAGGCCGACATATGAAATGTCGGTCTGAGTCAATATACTGCATAGTACTGCTTCTACAATGTAGGTATAGGTAAGATGTGTCTCTTTGTTTGTATCTCAGTGTCCTTGTCCACGTTCTTTTGCATGTTTTGTCAAAAAAATCCAGGAGTTATTGTTTTGCTGCAAAATTCTGCATGCAGTTACATCTGTGGCAGATATGCAAATGATCAGAGTTGTAGTGTGATTAGATAAACAGTCTTACCACCTGAGTCCCTAAAAATAGTTCCACCCTTGGTATATAAAAAGGTTCTCAGAGGGTACTTGTGTGTAATTGACCTTTTTTTTTCTACTTGCGTAGGGAGTAGAGATGCTTATTGGAGTAGAGATGCCTTTACAACAGAATTGAAGATATTTCGTCCAGTTAGCAGAGTTCAAGAGGGGGCACATTAGTGGAATGTGAGAAGCTTGATGGTCATATCAACGAATTGTTCGTCACCTGGGCCGTTCTGGCCAGAATGTTAGGAGGTGTTGGGACCAGTGGATGTGTGAGGGCACACACAACAAGGTAACTGGTGTCAAGACCCAGTTGACAGACCACCAGTAGAGAAGATCATCTGCATGAGCAGCTGCAATTGTTTTGTTCCAAACACTGGTAGTACCTTTATTCCAGACCCCTGTGTCTGTTGGAATCATTTTCAGTTGCTTGGCTAAAGGACATGAGGTGTTATTGTGCCCATAATATTAATTGCCTTTGATACCCATCTTCTGTCTTATTTTCCAGCTGGATAATGCTTAACCTCACACAGAAAGCATGTCACAGGAATGATTTTACAACATTGCCACACTTCAGTGACCTGCTTGGCCGACAGATTTATAGCCAATAGAACATGTATGGGACAATCTGGGGCAAAAACGTTGACAGCCTATGAGTTTGTATAATCTAAAGGTTCAGTTACAGCAAATGTGACTGATATGCTGCAGAATACCATACGGAACCTGTATGCCTCAATGCCCACCCATATTACATCTTGCATCAAAGCTAGAGGTGGCCCAATAGGGTACTAGAGCCTCTCTTTAAATGTTCAGTTTTCTGCAATAAATTATCCTTTTTCTCTGATTTTGTGATCATTTAATTATATCAACATTACAGTCACACATATAAAGGTTTATTCAACTCCGATAACTGCTTCTAGATGCTTTATTTCATTCTGACAAGTGTATTTCCCTAATACTACTCTTCTCTGTGTGCGCACACACTCATGGCCCAGCTCTTAAAAGATCAGCACAGGCATGCAAAAAAATCTGACAAGATCATGGATTTTGAGCATCAAATGCCAGAGCAATGTCTTGCATAACCTGCTCCAGCATTATACTTTGCAAGAATATTTTTAATTTCTAACCCAGCTTGTCTCATGATCAAATATCACATCTCTCTCCATGACCTGACTGATTCAGTGATCATATTGGTGTGCTGTTTCATCACAGCTAACCAGTACCTGTTCCCAAATTTATACTTCTGTGAGCTTTAGGGCTCTTTCAAAAGAGTGTAGGCATTTTTATGTTTGCCCGCTGATTCCATAAAACCACGTGAATGGGCGCATAAATCTAACATTTGTGCATTCATTCAGATGGCATGGGCCCCAATGCACATACGACAAGGCCACAATGCCATTGCCTCCTCTTCTCTCCCCCTTGCCGGCTCACCTCCTCTCTCCTTCCCTCCGGCTGTTTGCAATTGGAGTGGGCGGGGGCTGATCTAAGCACCTGCCCCTTGCAAGGGGGCGGAGTCACACTGCTAAACTCCCTCCCACCTCTCTTTTTCAGCCGCTGTCATCGGCTCCCATAGAAGCCTATGCAGTGGCCGACGTATTCTGGGCACAAAGATAGTTCCAGGTGTAAAAGCGCCCAGTGCTATATTTGCCGGACAGGCGTTTTTATGCCACGGGAATACGCCTATGTGATCTGATGCCATGAAAACTTCGGCCAATATACGCTTGTGTGAATAAGCTCTTAGAGTAAAATCCCGATGCTTATTATACATATGTGCCTGAGTGTCCTCCAGTGCTTTTCGTAGGGAACTTAATGGATCCACCAACTGGTTATACAAGGTTAAGGCTGCTTCCTTTTTTTCATTGCTCCCACTAAACTTTAAAAAGATTTTGGTGCATTCCTCTTAATAAGTTTGACTCATTTTGGGCTGTCCACCATAAATTGAAATCTATGGCTGCTATGAGTAGGCATAGATTTGAGCTATCATTTGCACCAATTTCTGGTATAAGTGATGGTAAATCTGGTTGTCCACAGCACCTGTAAAGCATCACATAGAGTGTCTACTGCTGTTCACTATAGGGTTGAAGGCAGTGTATAGTAACTTCAAACAAAGCCGCATTATGGAAGTATTTTTCTCTAGAAGCAATATTTTTGTTAATTTGTTTGCAATACAGCATCTATTGGAACAAATTTTTTGTTTTCTAAGAATCTGACAGAATAAATACTCAGTAATAGACATGAGCGAGCATACTCGCTAAGGGCAATTGCTCGAGCGAGCATTGCCCTTAGCGAGTACCTGCCCGCTCGAGACAAAAGGTTCGAGTGCCGGTGCGGGGGAGCGGTGAGTAGCGGCAGTCAGCAGGGGGGAGCGGGGAGAGAGGGAGAGAGAGATCTCCCCTCTGTTCCTCCCCGCTCTCCCTCCGCAGCTCCCTGCCCGCCGCTGCCAACCGAACCTTTTGTCTCGAGCGAGCAGGTACTCGCTAAGTGCAATGCTCGATCGAGCAATTGCCCTTAGCGAGAATACTTGCTCATCACTACTCAGTAACCCTTTATATGAAATGTGAGATACATGAATGTATATTAAGCTCCAATAAACCTTTAAGGGCACTGTGTAATGGCCCTGTACTGCACAACTTTCTGTGCTAAAGCCTTGTGCATAAGCCCTACTGCTGATTCTTTTCTCTTTGTTGTCCTAGAGAAAACCATGTGTGTTATCCCCACTCATGGAGACTGCATGCACATAGCAGCATGAATTGGGGTCCTCTGTAAACAATTCTATTGTCTACCTTTGTCCATAGCTGAACAACGGTTTGTCTTAAATAAATAATAGAGAATGACAGAAGAACACTAAGCAGGACTGACAGCCTAACTAAGATTTCCTTTTGCCTGTAAACATCAGACTGATTAGTGAAATAAGAAGCTGCAAAGTATTAGTTCTCAGAGATACTAAATCCTAATTCATATTACTTATATCTATGTTGCTAGAGGAAAACTACATTTGCCATGCAGAGAGCACCCCATGGCATCCACTAGTCATTCTGTGTTGCATAACTAATCATCAAGAACTGTACGGCAAATGTAGTCATTTGTGGAGTTTAATTTAGATTAGATATCGCTACATTCCCTATTAATGTTTAATTAATACATATTATACATTTTATTACTTTTCAGTCTATTGGCAAGTCATTCATAAAGCATGCTATGTTTTACATTACACAATAAAATAATAAACTGTATAACCTGATATCTAGCCTTAAAAAATGTCTTATTAAAATAACCTTTCAGCAAACTGGTTAGTAAAGATGAACGAATTGGACATGGGAGGTGAACAGTCCTGTTCAGTGTGAATTGGTGTGTACAGTGACATGTTTTAAGTGTCTGTGCAGGTAACCGGACATGGGAGGTGAACAGTCCTGTTAAGTGGAAATGGTGCTCTGTGTGGTATCCAATCCCTGGTGTGTT
This sequence comes from Eleutherodactylus coqui, assembly GCF_035609145.1. Lineage (NCBI taxonomy): Eukaryota > Metazoa > Chordata > Amphibia > Anura > Eleutherodactylidae > Eleutherodactylus > Eleutherodactylus coqui. The sequence goes on along the minus strand of NC_089838.1, from coordinate 67,190,954 downwards.
AGTATGGTGTGAACTAGGACCACAGCACTGCAAGGCAACAGTGCTAACCACTTAGCCACCATGATTTGTCCTCCTTTTTCCTTTTGCTTCTCCTTTCTCTTCTGAAGGAGAAGAAAAAGGAGAAAAGTAGAAAGAAGGGGAATAAGAAGAGGGGGAAAAGTGAGAAAGAGAAAAAGAATTAGAAGGAGAAGAAGATTAAGAAGATGAAAGGGAGGACAAATGGGAAGAATAAGGGGAAAAAAAAGAAGTTAAAGAAGAGGATGGAGGCATGGAAGGATGAGGAGTCATGGTGGCCCAGTGATTGGTGTCCAAGGGTCAAATATACCAAGGATACCATCTACATAGAGTATGTGTTTCTTTTTCTTCCCCTCTGGAGTGGCAAGAAGCAGCATGATGGTTCAGTAGTTGCATCGCTGGAGTCCTAGATTCAAATCCGACCTACGGCATGAAGTTAGTATGTTCTCTTGGTTTCTTCTTCTTGTACTTCTGCTTGGACAGGGGAATACTTTGGTTTGGTGGTTAGCAATGTTTCCTTGCAGTGCAGGGGTCCTAGATTCAAATCAGACCAAAGACAACATCTGCATCAAAATTAGCCAAACCGAACTTTTGAAACATTTGCTCATGCAGATATTGTCTTTGGTCAGACTGTGAACCTAGGATCTCAGCACTGCAAGGCAACATTACTAACCACTGAACAATATCAATACCACCACCATTACAACCTCCTGAGCTTTTTGACAAAATTCAGTAAACCAGCCAAACCAAACTTTTGAAATGTTTGCTTATCTCTACTAGTTAATAAACAGTGATAAAGGGACGGTGGATGACAATATTATAAGTGACTGTTTTGGAAACTCAAATGCACAAATATATCCTACATTATTCTCATAGAATACAAGGATATAGTGATTATGTACAGTAGCTATTTATACCTTTACAATGCAATATACAGAATTTACACCAAATTGCATTGATTGTACAAGGTACCAGGGACATGTGTTTCTAGATTCTTTTACCAAGGCATATTATATTATTTCAATGTGAAAGGGACTTGTGCTACAAATTGTTACCTACTGTATGTGAACATAAATCATACACTATGTTATGCATTTGGATTATCAAAATTCAAACCATTGTGTGTTTCTACAGTATGCCCACTCTGATTTGACAGTAGTCTGGTTGAATATAATCACAAAATAATTAATGAGTCAGCGTACGGTAATTATCAGTGTGTCACTCTTTAATAATCCAAGTATTCCATTGTAGGTTTTTAGACCAAAGTAAATTTAAAGGGGTTGTCCAACTTTTAGCTCTTGTGTAAAATCTATTCACCATGCAGTAACATAATACATAGGCTTATATTCATCTTTCCCCGCTCTTGCTCAATCTCATGCCGCTGCTTGGTCCTCTGCTGCTGTGTTTGTTTGCAGCTGCAGTCCAGTTTATCGGACATTGCAGGAACTGCAGCCTATAACAAAGCTCATCGAACAATTTTTGAGCTCTATTACTGGCTGCAGCACCTGTGACATTCCATAAATAGGCTGGGACAGCCTATAAACATGACACCAGAGGGGAGACCAAGAGCAGTTGTGCGGGTCCCAATGGGAGCGGGGAGAGGTGAATATAAGCCTATTTGTTATGTTACTGCGTGGTGAATGGATTATACACAAGAGCTACAACTCCAACAGCCCCTTTAACACCAAGGTAACGGATAGGTGATTAATTTTAAATTACTGGTAATCCAACTGCTAGGATTACCCCTAAGCCCTAGAACAGGAGACCTCTTTCTCTTCTCACAAGGATAACTACTAACTGTTGTTTCCATATATCCCATATAGTTGTGTGGCACAGCAGCTCATATGCTCTGCCAATGCTGTATAAAACTCTGTTTTACTTTAGCTGTCCCAGCAAGGAAGTCCTCTATCCTTTGAATTGGTGGAGGTCCCAGCAGTTGAATCTCCACTGATCTAATATTTCTCACCCTTGCTGACATGGGAATACAGTTTTAAAGGAATACTAAGCATAAACTCAAAAACTAATGTATATACATGTATAAATATCTACTTTAGAACTGGAACTTTGTACAACAATGAAATGATCATATGTAGTAACATTGATTCTGCACTTCCTGACACTAAGCCTATTGAAGAATATTATAGTTGAGGGTGCCCCATCTATGAAGCCAGTTGAGTGCCTCAGACGATACCCTTTCCTAAATGCAAGGGGCGGTAATTTACAGAAAATCCAGTGCCCCGCAGGGATGAAGAGATTTCCCAAACCGCGGCTGAAGAGTTATTCTCAGCTGTGGCTGAAGGGATTTTCCTGCCAGGGATGAAGGGATTCCCCAGCCGTGGCAGAGGATCACTGAGCTCCCCTATTGCCTTCAATGGGGGGGTGAGAGAGAAGTGGCGAGAGAGAGAAAAGCGGTGAGAGTGAGAGAGAAGTGGAGAGGGAAGTGGAGAGAGAAAGAAGCGGAAAGAGAGAGAAGCATCGAGAGAGAGAAGCTCCAAGAGAAAGAAGTGGTGATTGAAAGAGAAGCAGCAAGACAGAGAGAGAAGCATTGAAAGAGAGAGACAGAGAAGCCGCGAGAGGGAAGTGGAGACAGAGACATAAGCGGTGAGAGATATCTGCTCCAAATAGAAAGTGACACTCTGAATAATCACCTAACCAAGAAGATTTAGAAGTTCACAACAACCATCTTGCTACATTGATGATGCTATGAGCAAAGGTTTGGATTTCTAGACCATTGAGTGAATTACCTATATGATGGACTGATTGCTAGAGACGGGTTACACCTTACAAAAACAGGTAAGCATATATTTTGTGAGCGCCTTACTTTACTCATTAGGAAATCTTTAAACTAGAACACTATGGGAAGTGAAATGAAAGGCCAGGTAAAAGTATACAGCTAATTAATACATTTGAGAACTTTGCAATTAGAAATGGAAAGAAAGAACAGAAACAAAAAATTCAGATGGAAAGTAGAGGAGCAAGAGACACTGATCACAAACCAAAAAGTTTCTACACAAATGCACAGAGCATGGGAAACAAACAAGGAGAATTGGAGCTCCTAACACAGTAAGAGAAATATGCTTTCATAGGCATCACAGAAACTTGGTGGAATGATACACATAATTGGAATACAAGGCTTGCAGGATACAACTTGTTTATAAGAAACAGACCTAAAAAAGGGGGAAGAGTTATTGCATTGCATGTTAGGAAAACAGTCCTCTCCACAGGGATTCAAGCTTCAGAGCATGGTAGTTCTGTAGAAACTGTTTGGCTAAGGATCCAAGGAGAGAACAACAGAAAGGACACTATTATGGGCATTTACTATAGGCCTCCTGCACAAGCAGAAGATATTGATGAACTCTTTCTACACCAGATAGCCAAGCTCTCAAAAAAGCATGACATGGTTTGATTACATGCCAGTTTTTGGTGAGTTCTCTAAGTGGAGTGGCTGTTCGTGGGGCTTTTCCCGAAGACTCAATGATAACTTGTTCAGGGACCCCTTTTATATAACAGACATAAAAAATGTGATCATGGAGTTCACCAAAGGTCACCAATCTGACTCTATGGGGGCTCTCACCCAGTGGGAAGTGTTAAAATGCATCATCAGGGGCATCCTAATCACACATAGAGCTAGGCTCAAAAAAGAAAGTCCAGCGAGTCTGCGCAAGCTTGTTCTAAACTTGCAATCTAAAGAGGCTTCTAACAAAAAATCCCCAAAAGACACACTCAAAGAAGAGATTTTGAACCTGCATCAGCAGATCTTAGCAATTCTAGATCAACGATCCCTAGCCTATAGGGACAGATTGCACAGAAGTGCCTTTGAGTACGGAGACAAATGTGGTAGTTGGCTAGCTAGGGTTCTACATCCAAGAATGACCCTCTCCCATATCCCAAAAATTCATTTAGGTTGGCCAAGCTTGGTCCATTCCACCTCAGACATCCTAGAAGAATTCAGGATCTACTACTCCAAACTCTACAATATCGAGTGGCCCTCAGTGACGGTCTTCCGGAGTACAGCATAGGAGATGGAGGCCTATCTCACCCTTAATGCACCTAAAATCATGACATGTGAGGAGGCAGAAGGCTTAGAGGCAGACTTCTCCTCTCTGGAGCTCTCGGAGTTGATTAAAAACCTAAAGGTGGGTAAGAGCCCTGGGCCAGATGGATTTTAAGCCAGGTTCTATAAGGTGTTCTGGGAGGAGGTCTCACCACTGGTCTTCAGGACCTTTAACACATTGGGACTGGGGTGCCCCTTCCCGGCTCAGGCCCTGCTGACACACACCACGGTTATCCCCAAACCGGGTAAGGACGCCTCGGTATGTGGCAACTATAGACCAATTTCCCTCCTCAACATAGACATAAAACTTTTTGCAAAACTGATCGTCACACTTCTCCAAGGCACAATCTTGTGCCTGATCCATAGGGAGCAAGTGGGCTCGTCCCAGGCAGAGAAGCTAGGGACAATACTAATAAGTCCCTGTCACTGATTTCTAGAGCCAAGCTCACGAATAGCCCCTTTGTCTCCTCGCAGTAGACGCTGAGAAAGTGTTCGATAGGGTCAGCTGGAATTTCCTCTCTGCCACCCTGGACAAGATAGGGCTTGGCCCAAAAATGAAAGAGTCCTTATATCATAATCCCTTCACCAGGATCAGAATCAACGGGGGCCCTGTCAGATGCTTTTCAAATAAAGGACGCACTAGACAGGGGTGACCTTTATCCCTTTTCCTGTATGTCCTAACAATGGAGGCACTGGCAAATGCGATTCGTCGCAACGACTGTATCACAGATCTCCGCATAGGTGAGACAGAGCACAAAATGGTGCTTTTTGTGGATAATCTCCTACATTATCTGTCCAACCCACGCCTTAGACTCCCAGTGATCTTACAGGAGTTTCAACGCTTTGGTAGAGTAAGCAACTACAAAGTCCAAAAGTCAGAGGTCCTAAACGTGTCATTGCCGCAGGCCGAGGTATCCCAGCTAGAGAGTCAGTTCCCCTTTCGATGGAAACACTCCTCGATAAAATATCTTGGACTACAGCTCCCAGCAGATGTCTCCCATGCATTTAAACTAAATTATATACCTTTCCTGGCAGACCTAGACAAGTTTCTTGGTAAATGGAAGACACTGCTCTTCTCTTGGAGTGGGAGGGTCAATGTTATCAAAATGGGCTCCCTACCCAAATTTCTTTATTTATGTCAGACTGTCCCACTGAAACGCCCAAACTCATACCTAAAACGATTGCAGTCCCTTATCACAGCATTCGTTTAGATATTGAGGAAGCCATGAATGCATTTTTCCCTCCTTTACTATAAAGCCAATATTGCCAACTGTATATTGGACCTACTCAAAAGAGAGAGTTCCAAACTATGTGTAGAAGCAAAGCATACCCTAGTTCATGGCACCTTGCAGGGTGCGGCCTGGATACCAACTAAGTACATAAGTCATTTCATCATTCCTGGGTCAATTACTTAAAACCTGGTCAGAATTTGTGCCAGCCAGTGGTCTAGTGTCGGTGCCTGGGCCCCTTACTCGCCTGGTCTCCAACCCACAATTTGAAGCCTTCATGTGAGGAACTCCTATTCTGGAGCTGTTACCCTCCCTATTGTTTCGTATATGAGGCTTAGGGCCCCTTGTGGAAATTACGGGAGGGAGGGGCATAGACCTGGCTTGTGATTACAATACTTCCAACTAGAGGTTTTGTGGGGTCCCTGGCCCTTTGGTTGAATCTTACTGGTTCCCTTACACCATTTGAGTAAATTTGTATGTCCACAACCTCACAGAGGCATATGATATTCATCCTCTACAGATTACTGCTGAATTGAGAGTCAGAGGCCCAGATGCCACCATACGTGGAGGCGTGGGAAAAGGGAACTTGGATGAAACCGTACGTGGCAGGACTGGAAGAGAGCCTGGATCCTTTGCCAAAAAATTTTACCTGCTTGCAAAAAGAACAAGATCTAAACTTCAAAATCCTATCCTGGTGGTATAGGACTCCAGACTAATTACATAAAATCTTTCCCAGACCTCCCCTATCTGCTAGAGATGTAACAGAGATAGGGGGAACATGTCTCACATTTGGTGGAGCTGCCCTGCAGTAGCTGCTTTGTGGAAGGAGACAATGGAAGTTTACAATTATATCGGCAGGTTACAAGTGAAATTGACGATAGAGATGGCTCTGCTCTCAGTCCTCCTGGGTTCAGTCAAAAAAAACTAAAAGGGGGCTCCTGAGATTCTTCATTCTTGTTGTCAGAAAAATCATCCCTAGACTTTAGAAGTCCTCTAATCCTCCATCTAGAACAATGTGGGTGGAGTAACTAAATGATCTTATGCGCTTTGATGAACTGAGGGCGGGAGAGGGTGGCAATCATGAGGATCTTCACCGTATGTGGCAGAGCTGGGTCACTTTCTGGTCCTTGGAGAAATTTAGGACTTGGGTGGAGTTTGGTCAGCTTTGAGATTTGACTCGGACTCACGCGAGAGCAGCTAGAATTGGTCGCCACTCTCTCCTAGGACCTACCCATCACCCTGACTACCCTTCTCCCCACCCCCTCCCACAAATCGTCCTTCTTGTTTTACTGTGTCCCCTAGTAACGTAATCTGTCTTTGTCTAAATGTCTAATTGTGTTACTATTAGTTTACGTCTTTCTATTTCTATTATTGGTTTGTTGTTTTGGAGTATAGCCAATGGAGGCATTCGCTGAGCTCATGGGAATTATGTATACTCTTTTGCAATTTAATTGAGTTCATGTGCATAATTGTATTGTTTGAAAAATCTTGAATAAAACATTTTAAACAAAAAAGAATGACAGTGATCATGGGAGATTTTAACAATCCAGACATTTGTTAGGAATATCAGGTAAAAGTAATGGATCCAACACATTCTTATTTGCTCTTGGTGACAACTTTAGCTTCCTAAAGGTAAAAAAGAAAACAAGGGGATCTGCTATCTTGGACCTAATTCTTAACAGGGAGTAAATGGTTACGGAACTAAAGGTGGCTGGGACCTTAGAAGGCAGTGATCATGCTCTCCTTAAATTTTGGATAAAGAGGGGAAGAAGACCTGAGAAAACTCAGACCTCAAGGCTGGATTTCAGAAAGAGAGGTGTTAATTAACTTAGAAACAGGGTAGGAATAATCCAATGGCTGGATGTTTTTAAGGACAGAAATGACAAAGATGGTTAGGAAATATTGCAAAGTGAGATTCTCAAAGCACAATAATTAACAATCCCTAAAAGAAGGAAGAATGGAAAGCATTTAAAGGGACCAGAATGGATGAACACAGAACTTGCACATATGTTAAAAACGAAGAAATATATGTGTATCAAATGGAAAGAGTGGGGAATATCTAATGAAGAATATAATGTGGTCTGCAGAAACTATAAAGCAAGTGTCTGAAAAGCTAAAGCTGATAATGAATGGATGCTTGCACACAGGTCAAAAGTAATTAAAAAAGATTTTTTTTTGTGGGGGGGGGGTATGTCAAAAGCAAAAGAAAATTCAAAGATGCTATTGGATGCTTACAAGATGAAAATGGTGAACTGGTTAAGAATGATATTAAGAAGGCCAAACTTTTAAATTTCTATTTTGTATCTGTTTTCTCTCAGAAAGTAGATGGGACATCAACTGATCCTTCCCTGTGCTATTAGGGGGGAAAAAAGAATGCACTCTATCTATAAGTCGAGAGATAGTGAGAGAACACTTGGCTAACTTAAATGAATTCAAGTCTCAAGATCCAGATGAATTACATCCAAGGATACTAAAGGAAACAGTGGAGGTGATCGCTGAACCACTTGTCATAATCTTTGAAAATTCCTGGAGAACAGGAGTAGTCCCAAAAAAATGGGAAAAGGGCAAATATTCCTATCTTCAAAAAAGGGGAAAAGGTTGATTCAGGAAACTGCAGGCCTATGAGCCAAACTTCTATACTGGGAAAGATCTTTAAAAAATTATTAAACAACATGTATGCAAGTTCTTGGATAAAAATGGAGTAATTAACCAGAGTCAGCATGGGTTTGTAACAAACAAGTCATGCCAGACACATCTTATTTCCTTCTATGGCAGAATCGCTGACTGGGTTGATCAGGGAAATGTGGTGATTATAGTATATCTTGATTTTAGTAAAGCATTTGATAAAGTATCTCATACTATACTTATTTTAAAAAATGACCAAATATGGGATTGACAAGGCAACTGTTAGGTAGATTCAGACCTGGCTGAGTGATCGTACTCAAAGAGTGGTCATAAATGGCTGAACATTCAAATGGAAGAATTTATCAAGTGGGTTACCACAAGGCTCTATCCTTGGCCCAGTGTTGTTCAACATTTTTATAAGTGATCTAGAGGAGGGAATTGATGGAAAACTGATCAAATTTGCCGACGACACAAAACTAGCAGGGACAGCTAACACTAGGGAAGAGAGTGTTAAAAAAGATCTAGAAAAACTTGAACAGTGAGTGGTGACTAACAGAATGGTATTTGACAAGGAGAAATGAAAAGTCCTACATCTGGGCTAAGAAAAATAAAAAAGCACATACAGAACGGGAGGAATTGGGCTAAGTAGCAGCACATGTGAAAAAGACTTGGGTACATCAATAGATCATAGACTGAACATGAGTCAACAATGTGATGCAGCAGCCAAAAACGCAAACACAATTCTGGGATGCATTAAGAGAAGCATAGAGTCTAGATCACATGAGGTCATTATTCCCGTCTACTTTTCCTTGGTCAGACCTCATCTGGAATACTGTGTCCAGTTCTGGGCACCCCACTTTAAAAAAGACAGACAAACTGGAGCAAGTTCAGAGAAGAGTTACCAAGATGGTGAGCAGTTTGCAAATCATGTCCTATGAGGAACGGTTAAAGGATCTGTGAATGTTTAGCTTGCAAAAATGAAGGCTGAAAGGAGACTTAATAGCTGTCTACAAATATTTGAAGGGCTGTCACAGTGCAGAGGAATGAGCCCTACTTGCATTGCACAAGGAAAGACCAGAAGAAACTGAAAGGGAAGAGACACAGATTAGATATTAGAAAAAAGTTTCTGACAGTGAAGGTGATGAATGAGTGGAACAAGTTACCACAGGAGGTGATGAGTTCTCCTTCAAACAAAGGCGGGGCAAATATCTGTCTGGGTTAAGTTAGTGAATCATGCACTGAGCAGGGGGGGTTAGACCTAATGACCCTGGAGGTCCCTTCCAACTCTACCATTCTATGATCTTTCCAAACATTTTTTTGGTGCAGTGCAAACATTGGGTAAAGTCTAGAGATGAGCGAATACCAAAATGCTCGGGTGTTCATTATTCGAAACGAACTTCCCGCGATGTTCGAGGGTTCGTTTCGAATAACGAACCCCATTGAAGTCAATGGGCGACCGGAGCATTTTTGTATTTCGCCGATGCTCGCTAAGGTTTTCATGTGTGAAAATCTGGGCAATTCAAGAAAGTGATGGGAACGACACAGCAACGGATAGGGCAGGCGAGGGGCTACATGTTGGGCTGCATCTCAAGTTCACAGGTCCCACTATTAAGCCACAATACCGGCAAGAGTGGGCCCCCCCCCTCCCAACAACTTTTACTTCTGAAAAGCCTTCATTAGCATGGCATACCTTTGCTAAGCACCACACTACCTCCAACAAAGCACAATCACTACCTGCATGACACTCCACTGACACTTCTCCTGGGTTACATGCTGCCCAACCGCCCCCCCCTCCCCCCCACAGCGCACACCAAAGTGTCCCTGCGCAGCCTTCAGCTGCCCTCATGCCACACCACGCTCATGTCTATTTAGAATTGCGTCTGCCATGACGAGGGACCGCAGGCACACACTGCAGAGGTTGGCACGGCTAGGCAGCGACCCTCTTTAAAAGTGGCGGGGCGATAGCCCACAATGCTGTACAGAAGCAATGAGAAATAGAATCCTGTGCCACCGCCATCAGGAGCTGCACACGTGGGCATAGCAATGGGGAACCTATGTGCCACACACTATTCATTCTGTCAAGGTGTCTGCATGCCCCAGTCAGACCGCGGTTTTTAATTCATAGACACAGGCAGGTACAACTCCCTATTGTGAAGTCCCTGTGGACCCACAGCATGGGTGGCTCCCTGAAACCCACCGGCGGTACACAAAAATATCCCATTGCATTGCCCAAGACAGCTGAGGTAGTAATGTCGTGCATAATACAGGTGGGCTTCGGCCCACACTGTATGCCCCAGTCAGACTGGGGTTCTTTACAAGTGGAAACAGATGCATTTATAATTCCCTGTGGACCCACAGCATGGGTGGGTGCCAGGAAGCCACCGGCGGTACATAGAAATATCCCATTGCATTGCCCAACACAGCTGAGGTAGTAATGTCGTGCTTAATGCAGGTGGGCTTCGGCCCACACTGCATGCCCCAGTCAGACTGGGGTTCTTTTCAAGTGTACAGATGTAGTAAAAACTCCGTGTGCACCTACAGCATGGGTGGCTCCCTGGAACCCACCAGCGGTACACAAAAATATCCCATTGCATTGCCCAACACAGCTGAGGTAGTAATGTCGTGCTTAATGCAGGTGGGCTTCGGCCCACACTGCATGCCCCAGTCAGACTGGGGTTCTTTTCAAGTGTACAGATGTAGTAAAAACTCCGTGTGCACCTACAGCATGGGTGGCTCCCTGGAACCCACCGGCGGTACACAAAAATATCCCATTGCATTGCCCAACACAGCTGAGGTAGTAATGTCGTGCTTAATGCAGGTGGGCTTCGGCCCACACTGCATGCCCCAGTCTGACTGGGGTTCTTTTCAAGTGTACAGATGTAGTAAAAACTCTGTGTGCACCTACAGCATGGGTGGGTGCCAGGAAGCCACCGGCGGTACATAGAAATATCCCATTGCATTGCCCAACACAGCTGAGGTAACGTCAGCTGTAATGCAGGTGGGCTAAAAATTCATTTGATTACACTGTAGGCGAGGGCCCACAAAAATTGCTGTATCAACAGTACTAATGTACATCCAAAAAATTGGCCATGGCCAGCCAAGAGGGCAGGTGAAACCCATTAATCGCTTTGGTTACGGTGGCTTAAGTGGTAACTAGGCCTGGAGGCAGCCCAGTGTAACTAAAAATTGGTTTAAGTTAAAGTTCCAACGCTTTTAAGCGCATTGAAACTTTTAAAAATTGTTCAGAAAAATTATTTGAGTGAGCCTTGTGGCCCTAAGAAAAATTGCCCGTTCAGCGTGATTACGTGAGGTTTCAGGAGGAGGAGCAGGAGGAGGAGGAGGAATATTAGACACAGATTGATGAAGCAGAAATGTCCCCGTTTTGGATGGTGAGAGAGAACATAGCTTCCATCCGCGGGTGCAGCCTACGTATTGCTTACGTATCCTTGCTGTCCGCTGGTGGAGAAGAGAAGTCTGGCGAAATCCAGGCTTTGTTCATCTTGATGAGTGTTAGCCTGTCGGCACTGTCGGTTGACAAGCGGCTACGCTTATCTGTGATGATTCCCCCAGCCGCACTAAACACCCTCTCCGACAAGACGCTAGCCGCAGGACAAGCAAGCACATCCAGGGCATACAGCGCTAGTTCAGGCCACGTGTCCAGCTTCGACACCCAGTAGTTGTAGGTGGCAGAGGCGTCACGGAGGACGGTCGTGCGATCGGCTATGTACTCCCTCACCATCCTTTTACAGTGCTCCCGCCGACTCAGCCTTGACTGGGGAGCGGTGACACAGTCTTGGTGGGGAGCCATAAAGCTGTCCAGGCCCTTAAAGACTGTTGCACTACCTGGGATGTACATGCTGCTCGATCTCCGCACCTCCCCTGCTACCTTGCCCTCGGTACTGCGCCTTCTGCCACTAGCGCTGTCGGCTGGGAATTTTACCATCAGCTTGTCCGCAAGGGTCCTGTGGTATAGCAACACTCTCGAACCCCTTTCCTCTTCGGGAATGAGAGTGGGCAGGTTCTCCTTATAGCTTGGGTCGAGCAGTGTGTACACCCAGTAATCCGTTGTGGCCAGAATGCGTGCAACGCGAGGGTCACGAGAAAGGCATCCTAACATGAAGTCAGCCATGTGTGCCAGGGTACCTGTGCGCAACACATGGCTGTCTTCACTAGGAAGATCACTTTCAGGATCCTCCTCCTCCTCCTCCTCCTCCTCCTCCTCAAGCCATACACGCTGAAAGGATGACAGGCAATCAGCCGGTGTACCGTCAGCAGCGGGCCAAGCTGTCTCTTCCCCCTCCTCCTCATCCTCCTCATGCTCCTCCTCCTCCTCCTGTACGCGCTGAGAAATAGACAGGAGGGTGCTCTGACTATCCAGCGACATACTGTCTTCCACCGCCCCCGTTTCCGAGCGCAAAGCAGCTGCCTTTATGCTTTGCAGGGAATTTCTCAAGATGCATAGCAGAGGAATGGTGACGCTAATGATTGCAGCATCGCCGCTCACCACCTGGGTAGACTCCTCAAAATTACCAAGGACATGGCAGATGTCTGCCAACCAGGCCCACTCTTCTGAAAAGAATTGAGGAGGCTGACTCCCACTTGGCCGCCCATGTTGGAGTTGGAATTCGACTATAGCTCTACGCTGTTCATAGAGCCTGGCCAACATGTGGAGCGTAGAGTTCCACCGTGTGGGCACGTCGCACAGCAGTCGGTGCACTGGCAGCTTAAAGCGATGTTGCAGGGTGCGCAGGGTGGCAGCGTCCGTGTGGGACTTGCGGAAATGTGCGCAGAGCCAGCGCGCCTTTACGAGCAGGTCTGACAAGCGTGGGTAGCTTTTCAGAAAGCGCTGAACCACCAAATTAAAGACGTGGGCCAGGCATGGCACGTGCGTGAGGCTGCCGAGCTGCAGAGCCGCCACCAGGTTACGGCCGTTGTCACACATGACCATGCCCGGTTGGAGGCTCAGCGGCGCAAGCCAGCGGTCGTTCTGCTGTGTCAGACCCTGCAGCAGTTCGTGGGCCGTGTGCCTCTTATCTCCTAAGCTGAGTAGTTTCAGCACAGCTTGCTGACGCTTGCCCACCGCTGTGCTGCCACACCGCGCGACACCGACTGCTGGCGACATGCTGCTGCTAACACATCTTGATTGCGAGACAGAGGTTGCTGAGGAGGAGGAGGGTGCTTTAGTGGAGGAAGCATACACCTCCGCAGATACCACCACCGAGCTGGGGCCCGCAATTCTGGGGGTGGGTAGGACGTGAGCGGTCCCAGGCTCTGACTCTGTCCCAGCCTCCACTAAATTCACCCAATGTGCCGTCAGGGAGATGTAGTGGCCCTGCCCGCCTGTGCTTGTCCACGTGTCCGTTGTTAAGTGGACCGTGGCAGTAACCGCGTTGGTGAGGGCACGTACAATGTTGCGGGAGACGTGGTCGTGCAGGGCTGGGACGGCACATCGGGAAAAGTAGTGGCGACTGGGAACTGAGTAGCGCGGGGCCGCCGCCTCCATGATACTTTTGAAGGACTCCGTTTCCACAACCCTATACGGCAGCATCTCAAGGCTGATGAATTTTGCTATGCGGACGGTTAACGTTTGAGCGTGCGAGTGCGTGGCGGCGTACTTGCGCTTGCGCTCCAACAGTTGCGCAAGCGACGGCTGGACGGTGCGCTGAACTACACTGGTGGATGGGGCCGAGGACAGCGGAGGTGAGGGTGTGGGTGCAGGCCATGAGGCGGTAGTGTCCGTGTCCTGAGAGGGGGGTTGCATCTCAGTGGCAGGTTGGGGCACAGGGGGAGAGGCAGGGGTGCAAACCGGAGGCGGTGAACGGCCTTCGTCCCACCTTGTGGGGTGCTTGGCCATCATATGTCTGCGCATGCTGGTGGTGCTGAGGCTGTTGGTGTTGGCTCCCCGGCTGAGCTTTGCGCGACAAAGGTTGCACACCACTGTTCATCGGTCGTCAGGCGTCTCTGTGAAAAACTGCCAGACCTTAGAGCACCTCGGCCTCTGCAGGGTGGCATGGCGCGAGGGTGCGCTTTGGGAAACAGTTGGTGGATTATTCGGTCTGGCCCTGCCTCTACCCCTGGCCACCGCACTGCCTCTTGCAACCTGCCCTGCTGCTGCCCGTGCCTCCCCCTCTGAAGACCTGTCCTGTGTAGGCGGTGCACACCAGGTGGGGTCAGTCACCTCATCGTCCTGCTGCTCTTCCTCCGAATCCTCTGTGCGCTGCTCCCTCGGACTTACTGCCCTTACTACTACCTCACTGCAAGACAACTGTGTCTCATCGTCATCGTCCTCCTCACACACAGAAAGTTCTTGAGACAGTTGGCGGAAGTCCCCAGCCTCTTCCCCCGGACCCCGGGAACTTTCGAATGGTTGGGCATCAGTGACGATAAACTCCTCTGGTGGGAGAGGAACCACTCCTGCCCAATCTAAGCAGGGGCCCGAGAACAGTTCCTGGGAGTGTTCCCGCTCCTAAGCAGGTATCATTGTAGTGGAGTGAGGAGGCTGGGAGGAAGGAGGAGCAGCAGACAGAGGATTCTGATTTGCAGCAGTGGACGGCGCAGAACTGCGGGTGGACGATAGGTTGCTCGAAGCACTTTCTGCCATCCAGGACAGGACCTGCTCACACTGCTCATTTTCTAATAACCGTGTCCCGCGTGGACCCATTAATTGGGCGATGAATGTGGGGACGCCAGAAACGTGCCTCTCTCCTAATCGCGCAGCAGTCGGCTGCGACACACCTGGATCAGGAGCTCGTCCTGTGCCCACACCCTGACTTGGCCCTCCGCGTCCTTGGCCGCGTCCACGTCCTCTAGGCCTACCCCTACCCCTCAGCATGCTGTATTACCAGTGATTTGATTTCACAGGCAGGAAATAAATTGGCGCAAGACTGCAGGCCAAATATAATTTTTTCCCTTTTTTGAAAACGAAAGGCCCCACTGCCTCTATTGAATGAATAATCTAAGTTTAATAACTGTGCTGTGTCCCTGCTAATGTGTCACAGAACTTGAGGGTAGCAGAGTTATTAACTTTGGCAGAGCAGGTATTTTTTTCCCAATTAAGGAAAGCAAATGGCGAAGCCAGCAGTAAACCGTAGCTGGGTGCGTCTGATTTTTTAACGTTGTACACGCAGCTCACACGTGTCCACAGCCCTTAGGACGGACAGAGGCAGGACAAATAGATTTTGTTTCCCTTTTTTTACACCAAAAGGACCCACTGCGTATATTCAATGAATAATAACTGTGTTGTGGCCCTGCCTACACAATTCTTTCCCTATAGTATCAATGGAGGGTGCAATGCTCTGCAGAGGCGATTTTGAGAAGAAAAAAAATTTGCAGCACAGCTAACAGCAGCCAGCACAATACTGCACACGGTTAAATATGGCCCTAGAAAGGACCGTTGAGGTTCTTGAAGGCTACACTCACTCCTAACACTCTCCCTGCCTATCCAACACTTCTGTCCCTAATGCCGGGTGCAACGCTCTGCAGAGGCGATTTTGAGAAAAAAAAAAAAAAAGGCACTGCTAACAGCAGCCAACACACAGGTCTTACTGGCCCTAATAAGGACCTTTGGGGTTCTTGAAGCCTACACTAACTGCTATTTCTCTCCCTACAGCAGCTCCGGTACCAGCAGCACTGTCCCTCATCTAACTCACAAGGCATCTGAGGCGAGCCGCGGGAGGGGCCGACTTTTATATTCGGGTGACATCTGATCTTCCCAGCCACTCACAGCAGGGGGGTGGTATAGGGCTTGAACGTCACAGGGGGGAGTTGTAATGCCTTCCCTGTCTTTCAATTGGCCAGAAAAGCGCGCGTCTCAGGGAAGGAAGTGAAAGTAACCGGAACACCGCATGGTGTTCGTTACGAATAACGAACATCCCGAACACCCTAATATTCGCACGAATATCAAGCTCGGACGAATACGTTCGCTCATCTCTAGTAAAGTCCTTATCTGTGTTTAGAATTCTACTATGGTCATTTCATAAAAGTTTGATTTTCCAAACATATTTTATGCCCTAGTTATTTGTGGGAATTTTAAGAAATCATATAAATTGTATTGTATTACTTTTCCATTTGAATTGATAGATGCTTGTTTCATTCTCATCAGATCATGAAATATACTTATTAAAAACCATTTGTATGTTGATTAACTTAATATGTGAGCTAATAAAGAAATCTAGGAATTTAGCCAACTCATTTGGCAAACAACTGGCTATTACTTTAGAATAAAACTTGAAATCAATCTTTAATCATTAGGCTATAAAAACTAAAATTTTTAAGAAATCAGAAACAAAGCTTTGATGACACAGTAATTCATTAATGTGTCTGGGGAAACATCAGATAAAGATTAGATAAGTAACTGTCCTCTTGATGCAAGAAAAATGAAAAACAGAGCTGTAAGTGAATATTTTTTAAATAGAGTATATTTCAGTCTATTGTAAGTTGTAATAAAACTACCTGTCCAGTGATGTGTCCTTCTCCTCGTCTAAGTCAACACCACTCAATTTAAACGTGAATTTTACTGTTCAATCAGTGTTTTTTCTCCTATTTTCACATTTGTGATTTAGTGTACGGCAGCCTATGATCTTAATTTATTTGATCTGCTTTGACTTTGGCCTGTTTGAGTTCAGTTCTGTCCACTCCACAGCGACGTGTGTTAAGGCCAATTTTTTTTTTTTTTTCAAATTAAATTTTTATTATGGTTTACACAGAATATACAGGGGAGCAAACATCATCTCTACACAGACAGACATTCATATAGACTGCGGTCCAGTGCGTATCGACGCTCCAACAAAATGAATCCGCTACCCACATATTATTCTCCGCATGAAAAGAGTGAGCGAACCTTAACTATTAGCATGACCCAACTGGGGCGCTTTGACGTCCCGCATCGGGCCGAACTCGGCATTCAACCTTTACCTGTCTGCCCTAACTAAGACGAACAAAGACAAGACAAACCCAACAATCACGAAAAAAGGGGGAGGAGGGGGATGACGGGGGGGGGGGGGGGGGAAGTAGAATAGGGGACCTACCAAAGCGGGTGGTTTAGGGGGGTTACCTCTTACCCATCCCACGACGCCGCGGATCTCACCTCTCGCCAAGGAGCCCAGGTCACAATAAATTTGTCATAGGTATTGTTTGACCAGCTGTGCAGTTCCTTCAAGGAGTATAAGCTATCCACTCTCTCCCTCCAGAGACCCAACGAAGGAGGGGCCCTCTGAAGCCACAGGCGGGGAATCAGGGATTTGGCAGTGTCTATTAATAGGGCTACTAGTTTGTTCTTTTTTGGGTGAAAATGTTTACTCGGCCTCCACAGAAAAACCAGGTCTGGGGAGAGGCAGACACCAGGCGCAACTTTTTCAATGATTTTCCCCACACCCCTCCAGAAGGGGGTCAACACCGGGCAATCCCACCAGATATGTAGATATGAGCCCGTCTCTCTCGTACATCTCCAGCAGGAATCTTGAGGGGCGAGCTTATGTTCAAATAGCCATTGTGGCGTCCGATACCATCTGACAAGTAGATTGTAGTGAGCCTCCTGTGCAATTACACAAGGGGTGAGGCCGAAGGACGTATCCAGGATCGTCCCGGTCTCCTCCTCCGTGAGCCGGATACCCAACTCCCTCTCCCAAGATGTAAGAAAAGCTGGTTTGTAGGGTTGGAAGGGGGAGATAAAGGACCTGCGAATAAACAATATCTTTTTATGTGAGCTTCTGTTATCTGACCAGGACTTTTCAAACACAGTGAGGGGTCTGGTTGACCTGTGCTCCCGGAAAAATTCACCTAAACACCCCGCTAGTTGGGCTCCTTCCAAGAAGGAGAGGGATTCCGTGGGGAAAAGTTTTTGGAGGATCGTCGGAGGTGGCAAATGCGCAAGTGCTTGCAAGTTGGCTATGGAGATCGATCTACATTTGCTCCACACAGGTGCCCGGGGTTGGTCTCCTTGCGCTTTCAGTAATCCAGGGATCACGTCTATGGGAGAGATAGGTGATGGAGACGGAGCTAGCTCCGTTCTGAACTTATCCCATACTTCGCAAGGTCCCCTGAGGAGGGGATTAAACGTTTTGGCCCGGTATTGGGCACTCGTGGGAAGCCATAAAACCTCAGATAGGGGTACGTTGCTATGTTCTACCACCAGCCTTGAGAGCGGTACGTCGTACCTCATCCTAGAGATGTCCCACCAGTAGCGGAGATGTGCTGCGCAATAATAATCGTAAAGGTTGGGGAGATCAACACCCCCCTCCCTTTTCTTTCTAGTCATCAAACCCTGAGCCAATCTCGGTCTCTTCTGTCTCCATACGAACGCTGAAAACACCGCACGCATTAGTTTGAAAAATTTCGCGGGGAGGTGAATAGGGAGCATTCTTATCTTGTAGATTATGAGAGGGAGGATATATGTCTTTATAATATTCTTTCTCCCCAACCAGGAGATATAGGGAATGTCATAAGACTTGAGCAACTGTTTGATCCGCGCGATGAGGGGTATGAAATTGTTAACGTACAGGTCTTCCGCTTTCTTGGTCAGTTTAATCCCGAGATATTCCAGATGGGACGACGACCAAGTGAAAGGGGAGTTGCTTCTTAGAATTTCATATTGCCTTTGCGGGATGGAGACGTTCAGCGCTGTTGATTTCGTAAAATTAATCTTAAAATTTGAGATCGATCCAAACTCTTCAAGCAGTTCAGAGAGTCTGGGGAGACTCTTCTGAGGCTCTGCGACTACAAAGGCAATATCGTCGGTGAAAGCCGCCGCCGCAATCTCCTGTTCTCCCACCCGCAGGCCCCTAAACCCTGGGTCCTGTCTGACCCTCAGGAGCAGGGGCTCGAGGGACAAGATGAAAAGTGAAGGGGAGAGGGGGCATCCCTGCCGCGTGCCATTTTTTATAAAGAAGGGAGGGGAGAGGATCTCATTGATTTTCAGCCTTGCATTAGGGCAACCGTAAAGCGAAAAGATCACTCGTGTAAACTGCACCGGAAGACCGAAGGCCAACAGAACTCTCTCCATGTACAGCCAGTCCACCCTATCAAAAGCCTTTTCGGCATCAGTACCTACTAGGGCGAGTGGTATCCTGTGATGTTGGGCGTACCTAGCCGCATGGAGGAGTTTGATGCAGTTGTCTCTCCCCTCCCTCCCCCTAACGAAGCCTGCCTGTTCTGAGTCAATCAGTCCAGCCATAAACGGCTCTAGTCTTTTCGCTAGCAATTTAGCCCACAGCTTCATATCTAGATTAATCAAAGATATGGGGCGGTAGCTGCCGCACAACTCCGGATCCTTATTATCTTTGAGGATTAACGTAATATGGGCTTCCTGGGACTGACGCGGCAGGGACGCCCCCCCCAAAAGGTCATTAAACAAGGATGTCAGTCTTGGTTTTAATGTAGCGAGGAAGGTTTTATAATATTGTATCGTTAGGCCATCCGGGCCCGGACTTTTATTGGGGGGACTCGAGGAAATCAGCGCCTCCACCTCCTCCTGTGTGACCTGTGTCACCAGCATTGCGGCCCCTGCAGGGTCCAGTTTCGGCATATTGAGTTGTTCCAAAAACTTGTCTACCTGGGTCGCGGGGTTCACTACCGGAAGGGAGTTAAGGGTGTCTCGGAGGTTGTACAGATTCGAGTAAAACCTCTGAAACTCCGCTGCAATGTCTCTGGAGGTAGTCAGGGTCGCCCCGGTGGTGGATTTGATTGCTCTGATTTGTTTTTTTGCCCTAGCCTTTTTAATCATCGACGACATGAGCTTGCTGCCTTTATTACCCTGGGCGTATATTTTATGTCTAAAATGCAGTTGGCTTTTGTTAAATTTAGCGTTGAGCAGGAGTTTTAGGTCTGCTCTTGCAGTCGCAAGCTCAGCCAGGTTCTGCTTTGCCTGGGAGAGTTTCACAGTCAACTCCAGGCTGGCGATCTGTGAAAGCTTCTCATCAATAGCTTTCTGGTTTCTTTTCTTAACCCGAGCGCCCAGGGCTATAAGTAGGCCACGCATATAAGCCTTGTGGGCTTCCCAAACCATAGGTGGACTCGACTCTTCCGTTGAGTTGAGGCAGAAGAATTCTTCTAGGTATTTAGATAGGTACTCTCTATCTTCTATTTGATCTAAAAGGGAGGAATTCAATGACCATCTCCATTCCCCGGCTAAAGGCTGAGGGAGGCGCAGAGATGTATGCACCGGGGCGTGGTCAGATATCGTTATAGTATCAATGTTCGAGCTGATCAGGGACGGAAGAAGGGAGGAGGAGACCAGGACATAATCCAATCTCTGGAATGTGGAATGCACGGAGGAGAAAAATGAAAAATCTTTCGTGGTAGGATGTAAGGTACGCCAAGTGTCTACTAAACCCAATTCCTGGAGCCGTTTGCCTAATTTTTTCAATTTACCTTGGGATATATGTGAGCGGCCCGAAGAGGAGTCTACCGTGGGATTGGGGGTAACGTTCAGGTCACCCGCTAAAATAATCTGGCCCTGACTAAAGTGTTTTAAAATTTCAAGCTGCTTTAGCAACCACGGGATTTGTTCTGTATTTGGAGTGTATAAGTTGGCTAAAGTTATTTTTGAGTTGTTCAGAGTGCCCCTGATGAACAGGACTCTGCCCTCGTCATCTCTGAACTGAGCCTCCTCGACAAAATTAATTGTTCTATGAAGAAAAATGGAGACTCCCTTCGAGGCCGACGAGGGGTGAGTGCAGTGGAACGCATTGGAGAATGACTTCCCCGGTAGGGGAAAAGTTTTATTACCTTTGTAGTGGGTCTCCTGGAGGAAAAGAATCTTAGTGTCGTACCTCCTCAGAAGCAACTCGAGGCTGTGGCGTTTGGAAGGCGAGTTGAGACCCTTGGCGTTGAAGGAGGTGAGGCGCAGTCCGTTCATGATGAGAACCCTGTACTAAATATGAGAGAGAACACACGTAAGTACTTAACACAGAGTTAGCAGTTGTAAATAGTACGAGAGGGCTCCGTAAGTACTCTCCTGCCCGATACCCGGGTTTGGTGGCGGGGAGTGAGGCGGGGGAAGGAGGGGCAGGTAAGACAGGTGGGGGGAGCAAGAAACAATTAGGTGGGGGTTCACACACAAACTAAATCAGCAGATCAACAAACGTAAAGAAAAGTCCCTGCCACAGAGCTTCTGCTGGCAGAGAAAATCTATTTTGAGTGTGCCCGGGGGGGGTCCAATGACTCCCTACTTAGGGCCCACTCTAGGGGCAGTCTACTGAGATCCCACCAAGCAACGGCTCTGGCGGGAGGTCAGAGAATTAGTTTCGGCCTGGACGATACAGGCACCCACAGCACACCATTAAATGACAAAAAAGAAAGCATTTAAACAGCCAAACAAAGGAACCGGTAGTTCTCGGTACTTGCAACAATATTGGCAAATAATCGTTCTACCAAACATTTTCTACGCATTTTACATAATTACCATCCCGGGTAATGTGTATGCGAAATCCGAGCCGGACAAAGGAGCGTTACGCCGCGCACGAACGCGCACGATCTATCCATTCTCCCGAGGGGCTCCATACCAGTCCACTGATCCACACGACGCCCACTCTCTGTTGCAGCCAGCTATAAGAACACAAGGTTAGGTTAGTAGGCAAAAAAAGCGGGACACTGGAACCATCTGTTAAGGCCAATTTAGACCCAATGATTCTCACTCAAAATTCACTTAAAGCCATCTTTTGAGCGAGAATCGTTGGGTCTAAATGCACAGACATTGTGCAGTTTTCATGCAGAATTTGTTCCTCGCTCAATTCTAGTTTTCTTGAGTGGAGCGATGAACTCTTAACAGCGTTGCAGGCTGTTACCACAGTCGGCAGCGCTGATAAGATTCTCTCAGTCGTTTTCCACTGGTAGATCACAGCGGGACGCAAGCTGTAAACGTGGAGAACAATACAGCTGTTTGCTTATGAAAAACAGCTGTATTGTCCGTCGAGCGATAGCAGCGGTGTCCAGTTCCTCCTGCATAGCTCTTAAGTAGCTATTTAGCTACTATAGACTATGCAAAGATGATCACTAAAAAACTGTCACTCAAACTGACGTTTCAGTGACATTTGAGTGATCATCTGTCAGTGTAAATGGGGTTGAGGTTCTTCCTGACCTTTGTTTTCTAATTATCCTTCTGTCTACCCCGCTCTATCGAATCCTAGATCTGCCTGACTTTTGGTTATCTGACACTAATCAGAATAATTCTAATCTGTCTGATCACCATTCTGGATTCCAGTTGTCTGACGCTCACTATCATTATCTCTAATTTATCAACCTGAATTCAGCAGTGCATTTCTGTATTAACTTTCAGATGTTTTCCCTAGCATTCATTCTTCCTTCTATTCCAGAGAAAAATAAGAAGAAAGGATGAAGTATAATAGGGAGAAGGATTATAAGATGAATAAGTGGAGGATAAGTGAAAGGAAGAGGATAAAAGAAAAAAAAAGATGAAGAATAAGATCATCTTCTCAGTGTTTTTTTTCCCCCAAAGAAGCAGGAGGAAGAGAAAGCTTGGTAGCACTGTTGCCTTCTAGCACTGGAGTTCTAGATTCAAATTTGTCCAAGGCCAAGTCTAGATGGTGTTTTTATATTATCTTTCTGTTTATTCTTCCTGTTCTTCTCCTTTTTTGGAACAGAAAGGTCAAGTGTGGTGGCTCAGTTGTTAGCAATGCTCCCCATTGCTGTGCTAAAGTTGTATGTTCAAATCTGACCAAGAGCAACAACTGGATGGAGTATTTTAAAAGTCTATGCAAAAGTTATCTTTGATGGGATTTGAATACAGGACCGCAATGCTAAAGGTGACAGTGCTATTAACTGAGCCACATTCATAGAAAATAAACACACATTAGTGAAGACGATTTTTATTCTCATTGATTTAAATGGGAATTGGAGTTTGCTGATTTAATTCACGATTGTTTTTTTGATAATCAGGTAGGGCATTCCCAACCTGAATACTTTAATAATTGCTTAACACCACTTTGAGTATTTTAGGACTGAATCAGACCCTTCTATTAGTAAAGCTAGGTATTTCTCTTCTAAACTACTAGTAGATCAACCAGCAGATCTTTGGAGCAAATTTTGGGCAATTTAATATTTAACAAGTTTTTCCCATAATAACATCTTTAGTCCATTTAGACCCTGGATACATCAAATTTAATATAATTACATATACAATGATTGTAGTTTTCTTTGAGGCTTCAGAGTTTCTGTAAGTCATATTTATATAAATACCACCCTCGGATGACATGTCTACTTATGTAGTTATCAGCAATTGACACTTCTGAATGCTCCAGGACTGAGTTGCAGTTTGCAAAGGCTTAAAATTCTTATTCAACCTCAGTAGAATATAAATTGTCTTTAGGGACAATGTGAAGAAAGACACAGAGAATACTGGCAATGCTCCCAGCCAAACTATACAAGTAGCTCTAATCCAAAAGGAAGATGCCTTTTTTTTGGTGACATTTACATGGCAAGCAATCAATGTCTTACTGCATTAAAGGGTTGTTTGAGACTCAAGTCAATTTTCTAAATAGTCATAAATCATCACACAATTCAATAGTAAATTCATGCATTAACCTTCCGCTTGATTTTCTGCTCTCCTCTTCATTCTGCAGCATCCACTGTGCATTGTCGTTGTTTGCATCCTGAACTTCCTGTTCACAGACTTCTTGTGCTACTCTACAGCACCACCCCCTCCCACAGCTGCAAAAAAGAAATCCTCATGTCATCCGGAAAATTAAAAAGTTATGGTTTTTAAAAGTGAGGATACCCGAACTGCAAAATGGGACCTGGACGCAGGTGCATCAGCGACCCTTGGTAATTAAAGGGTTAATAATATGGTGCTAGTGTTAGGGATGATTATTGACATGGATATACAGTAGAACCTAAACTAACATCATTAATCCGTCCGGAAGCAATGGACTTTAGTAGAAATTAATGTTAGTTGAGGACTTTATTTCCATAGGAATTAATGTAAATCCAATTAATTGGTTCTAGACGTTCCAAAAAACACACCAAACTCCATTTAATAGAGAATAACTCTGGTCTTTAATACCAAAAACAATAACAATAACAATACTGAATGAATATAAAACACAACTGTAAAGAATACATTAACATTGCAGGGACATCATTATAGCAGTACGTATCACTGTGTTATCTGTGGTTTGACTTAGGACTGAAGAGACATCATTAGCAGTATATATCACTATGTTATCTGTGCTTTGACATAGGACCGCAGGATTTATTTATACGTTACTTTACTGTACTGTACTCATCTGTACAGTACTTACATTTTGCAGTACAGTGGGGATTCAGAAGGCAGGCAGCGTTCAGCTGTCACTTTGTAGATTAGGCTGCTGTACTGTGTCAGGAGGCAGGCAGACACAGCAACATTCAGCCGGCACTGTGGAAAGGGGAGGGGGAGGAGTAGGCACGCGCTGATGCAGGAGAAACAGGAAGTGACCGGCATTAGCTGTGCACCGGCTCACTGAGCGGTGCCCGGGGTCATGGAGTGGTCCGCGCCCTTACCTAAGGAATGCAACTTTATTTGAGGGACTGCTGCTGCCCTGACACATCGACTTAAGTTGAAAACAGCTTTACTTAAGAACAATGCTACTCAAGGGTTTACTGTATATCACCATGCTGGCCATAAAAACGGAGTAAAGAAGTTTGTAACAGAGAGGAGGATATTGAAACACATTTCAGCTGATACCACTGTAGCCAAGGTTTCCAGCTTTCCTGGAATAAAGGATTGGAATGAGTTCCCCAGCTTAAAAAATCTTCCAATCTGCAGATTTGTTGAGTTTTTCATTCAGATTTTAAAATTTTGATTGATGGTTAAAAACCATGGTGTAATGATTCTAGAAATTATTTTAAACTGCAATTATTTTTTTTTATAGATTTAAACATGATTCACTGGTATGGCAATGGCAAATTGATTCTACTCTCACTAATCCACGGTATCATCATTAGACTATTACAGGTTGCCTGTTCATCAGTGTGAAATTTTAATATTAGAAAAGAGAACACACAGAGATGCAAATATTCATACCTCATGCAATTTCCGTGCTATTTTCTGATCCTCTACTAACTATGGAAGAATGATTTCAAATTTCTATAATATTGCCAGCATTTGAGCTGTTTTCTTCTTATAAAATTTCTATAATGTTTTCCTCTCCTTGGCTGCTTTTGAAAAATATAGCTGCCAACATTTATTCAGCCAGCATGAAACATCAAGAGGGTTTCAAAATGTACTATACCACTGAAGTCTGTAATCAAATCCTCTGAACCCTGATGAAACAACGGCTTGAATGCAAACATTTGCAATGCACACGGAATTAACAAGATCCTGTGCTGGCAGAGATAGTGTATTTTGTCATAGTCACCTCTACTGATGAAGTAACCAAATGACAAAATGGAAAATGTTCTCTTTACTGGAAAATGGAAAGATGTAATTTTACTTAAGTACCACATACTGTAGCACATCAAAATAGCAAACACGGAATAGGTGTACATAGTGTAAACAGAATAAATGAATTGTGACATTTGCCAAGTAATCATTTATATTCTAACAAAATGTAATGTCGTTATTAATGTTGGCCTTTTGTCATTGTTTTCTCTATGGTAAATAATTAGATAATACGGGACACTGATAAGGAAACAGATTTAGAGTTGAAAATGGAAAAAGCATGTGACATTTATTAAGCATCTACATATCAATTTTCATGTGTTCAATTTAGGCTATAACTATGGGATCATTCACAGGGGTACTCCTTTTCATTAAGGCTTTGTATTAGAGCATATTAAGGATACTATTAGTGTTCTTTTTTAAGACAATAAAATAAAAGTTATGTTTTAAAAGCTATGGAAACCTTTGTGCATGAAGAATTAAAACACACATCTTACTAATTCCTTGCATAAAGAAATGATCCACTTATCTTTTTTTTTGCATTGAATTTTTGTTCTCATGCATTTAGAAAGCCCCATACTCAATATGCAAACTTTGTTATATTCAAGTTTGCAGTTGGAGGTTGAGGATTTCCAACACTGATAGGCTGGTCTCTCTCATGCTGTGACTATGCTTGGGAGTTTCATGACAGCTAATGAAAATAGCGCAGCGACGGAATCCCTAATAGGAAACAAATGGGGCCATTATTGTGAAACGTAGACTTTTTTGATGTCTATTTTGTGAGTTTCATGATTGTTTCCACTTTATTTGTAGTACAGTAAGTAGTCAACTATGTTATTCTGTACTCCAAATAAAGTGTTGCCAACTTTATTATTCTCTGCTCCAAATAAAAGGGAAACAAATGGGAACCTTGTAAAACAGTCAGCAAAGAGGTGTCCATATCACAATAGAAATGAATGGCCTCATTTGTTTTTAGCAGCTGTCACAGATCTCCCAAACATAGTCATACAGTGTGTATAATAGCGCTATGTGGATGCTTCCTTAGGCTCACTGCTACTGCTGCACTTACTGCCCCTATGTCACAACAATAGTCATCAAGCACAAGAAGAAGACCCAGTTGTAGACTCTAACTGATGGAGTCCGTGTAGTACTATATCCAATACTCGCACCCAGGACCATTCACATACAGTACATTATAACAAAACAAGTAGTTAACTGTGTGGCCTCCACAGTACAAGCAAAGAAGTACATTATACAATCAATCTAAAGTTATAAACTTCAAGTAGCCTAGTGGGACAAAGTAAAGTTTAGTAAAAATAAAACTAGTACAAAATAAAGTCAAAACCCCAACTTTCCCCATTAAAAAGAGAACACAAAAAAATCACCATGAATGTTATATTGCCATGTTTGTAATGACCCATGTAAAAAGTTAGTACTTTATTTAAACCATAAGGTGTAAGCTCTAAAAACAAAATATAACAAACACAGTGAAAATAGCTAATTTTGCATATATTACCTCACAAAAATGGAATAGAAAGCAATCAAAACGTCACATGGAACAAATAAAAAGTACAACTCATCCCACAAGTAACAAAAACCTCACACACCACTGTTTCCGGAAAACAAAATGTCAGGGGCCTTTGAATGTGGAGATAGAAAAAGTACATTTTTTTTAAAGTGTGAAAAAGTTGCAAGAAGTACTTTATAAATCTGGTATTGACATAGTCGTAGCAATCTGCAAAAATAATTTAACTTGTTATTTGTACCCTACGGCGAATGCTGTAAAAAATACAAAGAAATTGCCAGAATTGCAGATTTTTATAATTTTGCTTTTAGAAAAAATGGAATAAAAAGTGATCACAACGTTCCCAAAAAATGGGATAAATTAAGAATAGAACTTATCCCACAAAAAAGAACTCAGAGCTTAATCGATGGAAAGAAAGAAAGTTGTAACCCTTAGAATACAGCGAATCAAAAGCAAAACTTAAAAAAAAATGTTTTTAGTGTACAAAAATAGTAAAACTAAACATTTCAAGAACTTGGTATTCCTGGAATCATGCTGATCCAGAGAATAATGTTATGACATTATTTATTCTGTATGCTGAGCGAAAAATGAAATTCAAAAAACAATGCAGAATTTTGTTTTTTCCCAATCCTCCATAAAACAATTCATTATAAACACATTACATTATATATACCCAAAAATGATGATATTAAAAATACAACTTACACTGCAAAAAACAAGAATTTATAGGGCATGGCTGCTTTCTTCCAAACATAGCGCCACTCTTGTCTGTGGGTTGTGTCTGTAATTGCAGCTTAGCTTCCATTCACTGCAATGGAGCTGAGCTGCAATACCACACTCAACCCTATGGACAAAGGTAGTAATTAGAGATGAGCGAGCACCAAAATGCTCGGGTGCTCGTTACTCGGGACGAATTTATCGCGATGCTCGAGGGTTCGTTTCGAGTAACGAACCCCATTGAAGTCAATGGGCGACCCGAGCATTTTTGTATTTCGCCAATGCTCGCTAAGGTTTTCATGTGTGAAAATCTGGGCAATTCAAGAAAGTGATGGGAACGACACAGCAACGGATAGGGCAGGCGAGGGGCTACATGTTGGGCTGCATCTCAAGTTCACAGGTCCCACTATTAAGCCACAATACCGGCAAGAGTGGGCCCCCCCCCTCCCAAAAACTTTTACTTCTGAAAAGCCCTCATTAGCATGGCATACCTTAGCTAAGCACCACACTACCTCCAACAAAGCACAATAACTGCCTGCATGACACTCCGCTGCCACTTCTCCTGGGTTACATGCTGCCCACCCCCCCACCCCCAAGACCCAGTGTCCACAGCGCACACCACACTGTCCCTGCCCAGCCTTCAGCTGCCCTCATGCCACGCCACCCTCATGTCTATTTATAAGTGCGTCTGCCACAGGAAAAGCAGGCACACACTGCAGAGGGTTGGCACGGCTAGGCAGCGACCCTCTTTAAAAGGGGCGGGGCGATAGCCCACAATGCTGTACAGAAGCAATGAGAAATCCAATCCTGTGCCACCTCCATCTGGAGCTGCAGACGTGGGCATAGCAGTGGGGAACCTATGTGCCACACACTATTCATTCTGTCAAGGTGTCTGCACGCCCCAGTCAGACCGCGGTTTTTTATAAATAGTCACAGGCAGGTACAACTCCGCAATGGGAATTCCGTGTGCACCCACAGCATGGGTGGCTCCCTGGAACCCACCTGCTGTACATAAATGTATCCCATTGCATTGCCCATCACAGCTGAGGTAGTAATGTTGTGCTTAATGCAGGTGGGCTTCGGCCCACACTGCATGCCCCAGTCAGACTGGGCTTCTTTAGAAGTGGACAGATGTAGGTTAAACTCCGTGTGCACCTACAGCATGGGTGGGTGCCAGGAAGCCACCGGCGGTACATAAATATATCCCATTGCATTGCCCAACACAGCTGAGGTAGTAATGTCGTGCTTAATGCAGGTGGGCTTCGGCCCACACTGCATGCCCCAGTCTGACTGGGGTTCTTTACAAGTGGACAGATGTAGGTTAAACTCCGTGTGCACCTACAGCATGGGTGGCTCCCTGGAACCCACCGGCGGTACATAAATATATCCCATTGCAGTGCCCAACACAGCTGAGGTAGTAATGTGGTGCTTAATGCAGGTGGGCTTCGGCCCACACTGCATGCCCCAGTCAGACTGGGGTTCTTTACAAGTGGACAGATGTAGGTTAAACTCCGTGTGCACAGGGGCGTGGCCTAACCTTCAGACCGAGTAGTCGTGCTGTTCCAGAGCTCCCCAGCAAAGAGAGAGAAACCAGAGTTTTTCGAGCTTTTCCAAACCCCCTGACGCCTTAACCAGTACCCCATCACCATCCCTGCAGGAAGAGGCACGAATAGAGTGATCCTCGACCGTCCGGGAGGCATCTCACTGCGGAGGCCTAGCGCCGGAGAAAAGCCGGGGACTAAATTTTGGAGCCGACCGGAATCGCGGAGCTCCGTGCGCCGCAATATAAACAAAACACAAGTAAAAAGCAGCAGAGAAGCTAGACACAACAGTAACTCACCTGCAGCTGCTGAAGATTCACAGCCTGAGCCTACGGAGAGCAAGGACGTGGAACGGAGCTGCACTGGAGTGACATCGCAGCCTCCCTGCTCGGCGGGAGATCCACTCCCTAACTCCAGCATCCAGTAGGGACACCCAGCAATAAGAGGTACGTGGGGGCGCTCACAAAGTCACCTAAGCAGCACCACAAGACCGTGACTTACATAACACCAGGAGCTGCGGTCCCCCCCTAGAGCGCTGATCCCGGCGGGACTCCACTTCCGGTCCGCGGTACTCTGACACTCAGTAGTGCCACAACAGCACTTCATTTAGCCTCCGGGGATACAGTGT
The DNA here is from genome assembly GCF_035609145.1 of Eleutherodactylus coqui. Classification (NCBI taxonomy): domain Eukaryota; kingdom Metazoa; phylum Chordata; class Amphibia; order Anura; family Eleutherodactylidae; genus Eleutherodactylus; species Eleutherodactylus coqui. The sequence goes on along the minus strand of NC_089838.1, from coordinate 67,161,249 downwards.
CCTGCACAAGAGCCCCAACCCTTGTTTTCCACACATCAGGGCTCTGACAGAGGTCCCAAACAAACAGCCACCTCATTACCATCTCAACAGTGGGGAAACTCTCCATAACAAAGCACCTCATTAACCCCCTGTGGCTTGGAGGACTTTGCCTGGAGTTGCATAACAAAGCACCTCATTAACCCTCTGGACTCTCCATAACAAAGCACCTCATTAACCCCCTGTGGCTTGGATGACTTTGCAAAGACTCTTGCAGAAAAACCTCATAAAGACTCCACAGCTAAATACCCCCCCCCCCCCCCCCCCAGAAACTGCAACCCAAAGCTCCTAAACTGGTCCTACATACTAACTCCTCTCTGCTATATAGAGCTAAAATCCAAAGCAAGCCTGCCACTAGGCAAAAGAACCAAAGCACCAACAGACTAATAACATTAGTGGCCTTAAAAGAAAACTACGGCTGGAGGCGCAGCCTAACCATCATAGCGGAGAGACGCACATTGAGAGAGCTCGCCGGAGACTACCACAAAACTGTGTCTTCTAACACAGCCTCCGCAAACCAAAAGCTCTCTACACCACAGTAAGGCTCCCTAGAGGCAAGAAGAGCCGTCGGAGAGACACAAGACTCCTCTTTCCTACATAGGAGCAGTGTGCCCTCCCTTAGAAGAGACTGTCTCACACACTCAGAAACAGCCTGCCCTGCTAAGACAGAACAAGCATTCAGCCTGCAAACAACCTCAGAGAACTCATCACGTAGCTTTCGTCGTGGACAGAACTTCGTAAACTAACCTATACAGACTCTTCTACCTAGTGGTGGTCCCCCATATCCCCCACTTGCAGTAAGTACTTGCACTGCAGCTAGTCACCCACTAGCCCCCCCCCCCTCTTAAGTGCATCAGAACAAGCACTTGCAAGTTGAATTCAAACTATTAGAAGCAATAGAAGTTGCTCAACAGTGATGTTCTAAAAGTCTACCCACATTGGTGCCCTACGAAAAAGCAACAGCCCATAATACACAACAAAATGGTAAAGACGGCAAAAGAAAAAGCACTACTTGCAGCTGGACAACTATCATCAACCAAAAGCCAAGCAGACTTACAACGATATCTAAAAAAAAGAAACGCCCATTCACCAGCAGGTTCTTCCAAAAAAAATCCTCCACCAATAGAAGACGAAAATCCTTCAGCTTCGGACATGGAAAGTGACAATGAAACAGAATTAAACAGCACGCATAGATCAAGTATATCCAAGAACTTTCTTAAAAAGGCACTAGCACAAGCCATACATCCAGTCCTAAAAGAACTATCAGATATAAAAACAGAAATACTACAAATTGGCAACAGGGTGGAGGACTTGGAAAATACATGCACAGACCTCATCACGCAAACAAATGACCTATCTGGCCACATGGAGGCACAGAGAGAACAGATCGACAGAGCTCTGACTTTGATTGAGGACCAGGAGAATAGGAGTCGCAGACGCAATGTTAGAATCAAAGGACTACCTGAGTCTGTCACACCTGAATCCCTCAGAAGCATGGCAACGTCCCTATTCTCAGACCTCCTGGGCGAAGAACGTGCCAAACAGGTCATTATCGAAAGAATACACAGAGCTCTTAAGCCCAAACCAAGAGCAGGTGACCCCCCAAGAGACATAATCTGCGGTCTCCTCTCTTTCAATGATACACAGGCAATATTGACGGCCTCCAGAGACCGTGACCAAATAAAATATCAAGACACTAACATTCAAATATACCAAGACTTAGCACCTTCCACCCTTGCGAAAAGAAGGCAGATGAAGCCCCTTCTCGAGGTGCTTAGAGCAAAAAATCTAAAATACGCATGGTTATTCCCATTTGGACTGGCGATACTTAAAGAAGGTAAACGCATCACCATTCACACGCCAGCAGACCTGGAGAGAGCTTGGAGGGCGCTTGATATAGCACCAGTCCAGATCCCCTCATGGATGCCTCTTGGAGAAAAAGAAGAAACCAGAAAAGCAGAGAAACAAACACCTGGGAAGGAAGCATCACGTTCTAGATCCCCCAAGAACAGGAGAACCACAGCAAGACTCGACTTCCAACAACCACAGCTTACAGAAACTCCCTCTTCACAAGATCTGTGAGGCCTGATGTGACGAAAGAACATTTCTCAATTAAGGAGCCGACCCAGTTTGACACCGACTAACAGCTATATCAACATCTCATCAGGGACCTGCTTTACAGACCCACATACCCTATCTTGGACTTGCCACCTCATTCTATCCTTATACGTCCTACCCTGGACCTGTCAGCTCAGCTGAAGCCCGCGGGTGGCATTCGTGATGGGACTGGCCCCCCCTCTTTCGAAGAAGAGACGCAGCCGTGAATTGGTTCTAGGCAACAGCTGATGAGTATTGATGTATATCTTTGTTTAAATGTTATTGTTGAACAGGCTACCTCCGGATACTGGGCCGGCCCTCCCCCTGGCTGGCTGGGGGGCTCGGACCCACACGTGGGGGTCTCTTATCCCCCCCGCGGTGGGTCTGACCGCCCCTTGCCTGCTGGGGGCAGACGAACGGCCTTGATGCGTGGCCGACGTATCGAGTCGATTGTCGTGACACGCCTGGGCACCCTCCTCCCCCCCTCTGTGTGGGGAGCAATAGAGGGACACATGCCATACATACCTTCTTAAGTTTATTAGTTAAACTTTTCAGTTATATTATACTAGAAAGTCTTATAATACAATATAACCACAAATGAAACCATTGTGTTAAGATAAGTTTATAGAGTTAAATGCTATTGCACACTGCTTTAAGTAGGGCACACTTTATTCAGAACAAGTTACACTCAAAACCGCTGACAAACACTTGTCAGTTTAAGAAACATCACACTAATTCCCGGATTTCGCTCCGGGAGTATATTACAAGTTTACCGACTTATCCCAACTCCCGTCCCCACTCAAACCCAGACCCCACCCAACCCAAACCTAGAAAACACCTAAAAGTACTCAACGAATCTAAAACTAACACAAAACCACCTAACACAAATCCAAATGGATAAGGAACTTACTATAGCCACCTTAAATACGAAAGGACTAAATTCGCCTCAAAAAAGAAGCCGTGTCATGTGGCTAATAAAGAAGCTGAAAGCATCACTGGTTTTCCTCCAGGAGACCCATCTCAAAGGTGAGAAATCGCCAAAGTTCCCAAAAAGACCTTTTGACAAATGGCACTTCAACAATCACCCCTCAAGCGCATCCAAAGGGGTCGCCATAGCACTCCACTCCTCGATCCCATTCACACTTGAAAACAAAATTGCAGACACAGAAGGAAGACTACTTTTCCTTAAGGGCAAAATACACTCTGAGACAGTCACCTTAGCAAATCTGTACGCCCCCAACAAAAATCAGATTCCTTGGTTGTTAGATGCATTAAACAAACTAAAATTGTTTGCAGAAGGTAGAATAGTCTTGGGAACCGACCTCAATCTAACCTTAAACCCCATCCTCGACTCCTCTTCGGGGAAATCCCAGATATCTCAAAAAGCGAGGAAAAAATTATTAAACAAACTGCAAGAGCTTCAGCTCATTGATATCTGGAGAACCCTAAACCCATCAACCAAAGACTATTCCTTCTACTCACAGGTGCATAAAACACACCAAAGAATAGATTATCTCTTTTTTTCCGCATCACTAATACACCATACAAGAAACCCAAGCATAGGAAACATAACAGTATCTGACCATGCACCAGTAATGGCAACTCTCACCTTGACGGGCTCCACACGTAAGAACTGGAGCTGGAGATTGAATGAATCACTGTTAGAAAACCAAGAAACGATTGAAACCATATCTAATAACCTAGAATTTTTCTTCAAAGAAAACATTCAGTCTCCAGAAAAACAACCGCTAATTTGGGAGACCCACAAGGCGTACATTAGAGGTTTATTTATAGCACTAGGTGCAGCTCAGAAGAAACGCAACCAAAAAGAAATGGATGACCTACTCTCACAAATATCCTCGCTAGAACAAATATCAAAACAAAAAAAAGCACAAGAGGCCCAAATAAAACTGACAGCACTTAGAGAAAAACTGAAGGACATACTTAATAATAAATTCGCAAAATCCCTACTATATTTCAGGCACAAACTCTACGCGCACGGCAATAAAGGAGGAAGACTCATGACCTCATTAATCAAAAAAGCTAGAAATAAAACGCACATATCTAATATCAAAGACCACTTGGGAAATATACACCATAACTCAACCAAGATAGCACAGGTTTTTCAGAAATTCTACGAAGAATTATACAACCTAAATAAACCAGACAATAGCAAAAGCGACGATAAAAAGGAAAAAACTGAGAAATTGTTGTCTACATTAGCTCTCCCCTCTTTGAACAGTGACGAGGCATCTGAACTAACGAAGCCAGTATCTATTGAAGAATTGACGCTAGTCTTAAATAGCTTCCCACTACATAAAAGCCCAGGACCTGATGGCCTCCCACTGACCTACTATAAAAAATTTATAAAAATACTGCTTCCACAACTAGTGTCTACATTCAATGCCCTACTAAAGGGAGCACAACTGCCTAAACAAACTCAGGAAGCGTTTATCACATTAATACACAAGGAAGGAAAAGACCCCCTCCTTTGTGGCAGTTATAGGCCCATATCCTTATTAAACTTAGATATTAAACTTTGGGCAAAATTACTCTCTAGTAGAATTAAAAAAATCATCCCAAATTTAATTAATGAGGAACAATCGGGCTTCGTAGCAGGACGAGAGGGGAAAGATAACTCAACTCGCCTTCTACATATCATAAGATACGCTCAAGAAAAAAAAATCCCATTAATATTTCTTGGTATCGATGCTGAAAAAGCCTTTGATCGAGTGGACTGGTCTTTTATGCAAGCCGTACTAGAAAAATTCAAATTCCCACCCACATTAATCCAAGCAATATTCACACTATACTCTAACCCGAATGCAAAAATCAAGGTTAATGATATACTTTCCCCGTCCTTCCAAATCACAAATGGCACTAGACAGGGCTGCCCCCTGTCTCCCACCCTTTTCATTCTCACACTAGAAATCCTCTTACAGATGGTAAGACAGAACAATGATATCAAGGGACTTGAATTAAACCACCACTCGATCAAAACAGTAGCTTTCGCAGATGATATGCTTTTTATTCTTACAAACCCAGAGAAGAGCCTCGACAAAATCTATACAATACTACAAACATATAGTTCAATTTCAAACTTCAAAGTAAATGCCTCGAAATCTACTATACTAAACGTTACTCTCCAGCCTTCAATTGCAAAAAAGTTACAAACAACCTCTCCTTTTAACTGGGTTGAAACTCATATTGAATATTTAGGGGTTCGCATTACAAAAAAACTAGAACACTTATTTAATAAAAATTTCACCCCCCTACTAGAAGAAATAACAACACTCCTACGAACCTATGACCTGCCCTTCCTCACATGGTTCGGAAGGAAAAATCTGATCCAAACATACATTGTTCCGAAAATCTTATATAAACTACAAATGTTACCGATCCGCTTACCAAGCTCCTTCTTCAAATCAATTAAATCAATATTTTCTAGATTCCTATGGAATAGCAGAAGGCCTAGACTGTCATATAGACTCCTAGTTCAAAGAAGGGAGAACGGAGGCATAAATTTTCCAGACATGGAACAATACTATAAAGCAATTCAACTCAATAGATGGTTAGAACTAGTCAAACCCTCCAAAAATCGGATCGTAAGTGCACTAACACAAGCAACGTATGGAAAAGACCTCTTAAGAGACTTATGGTCTCCCCCACGTAAAACCCACAAAAAAATCTCTGCTGATCTTCTCCTGAGTGGAGTATGTGACACCTGGAACTCTCTACAAGGAGAACTAGCTCCCCACCCATCCCCCATAGCGCCCCTGACTCTCATTCCAGAATACCTGGGAATAAAGTTAGACAAACATACCGAACAGCTATGGTTTAATCTCGAAAAACTTTCCATAGCGGATCTGTGGAACCACAGAGCCACCAAAGGCACACAGCTCACAGAAAAATTACTAACTCTAATATCATGCCCTCATTTAAACCATCTACAAGTCCTCCACCTTACTAAAACCCTGGAAAAATTCAATAAAACACACACATCAACACGCCCCCTCACAGACTTCGAGCGAGTAGCCGCAGCTCGAAACACCCATAGCAGAAAATTAGCATTCCTCAAAAAAAAATATGTTGCCCAGCAAGACATAACTAGGCCAACATACATCAGATCCTGGGAAATGGAGCTCAAAATAAAACTATCAGATAAAGAGGTGAAGTCAATACTGAGCAACTCACATGGACATTCAAGATGTATCAGATTACAAGAGAACCACTACAAACTTATCACTCGTTGGTACAAAACACCAGAGTGGTTATTTGCCTATAAACTCGCAAACTCCAACCTGTGCTGGCGATGCAACAAAGCTATAGGCTCCCTGGAACATATTTGGTGGTCCTGCCCACAAATTAGACCCTTCTGGAGACAAATTGAAACTAAAATAAGAGAAGTAGCCTGCAGATCATTCAAGCTTCTTCCAGAACACATATTTTTGGCAAAACCTTCCACAGACTATAGACCGTCAAAAGCAAACTTGATCACACACCTCCTATCGGCAGCAAAAGCTTTAATTCCCCTAGAATGGCTCCAACCACAGCCGCCCACCTTCACTCAATGGATAGCCAAAGTTAATGAAATTCGCCGTTTTGAAGAACTAACGAGCTGGGCTTGTAGGACACATGAGCAATTTAAGAAAACATGGGACAGTTGGTCTAACAACCCCCTTACTTCACATTAGAATACCCACAATGAAACAGGATCACAAACCCCTTCTCACATCAATACACTTGAAACCTAAAATCATAAATTCCTTTACCCGAAGGATGCCTTATATTAACATTGTTGTATCGTGTTATTAGCTACTCTATATTACAGGAAAATTCTAGTTGCCCATACCCCTTCCCCCTTCTACCTCCCCCTTTCATCTCCCCCCACCCCACCCCACCCTGCCAAATCCAAGAAAAAACCTTTGAAAAACTGTATTGCAATTTTCTTATTGTTCAACCACTGTACTAAGCAAATAACTGTATATGCTTCCTGTAACTGTTGAACATATACATGCCTTTCTTGAATAAATAAAGAATAAATAAAAAAAAAAAAAACTCCGTGTGCACCTACAGCATGGGTGGCTCCCTGGAACCCACCGGCGGTACATAAATATATCCCATTGCATTGCCCAACACAGCTGAGGTAGTAATGTCGTGCTTAATGCAGGTGGGCTTCGGCCCACACTGCATGCCCCAGTCAGACTGGGGTTCTTTACAAGTGGACAGATGTAGGTTAAACTCTGTGTGCACCTACAGCATGTGTGGATGCCAGGAAGCCACCGGCGGTACATAAATATATCCCATTGCATTGCCCAACACAGCTGAGGTAATGTCGTGCTTAATGCAGGTGGGCTTCGGCCCACACTGCATGCCCCAGTCTGACTGGGGTTCTTTAGAACTGGACAGATGTAGGTTAAACTCTGTGTGCACCTACAGCATGGGTGGCTCCCTGGAACCCACCGGTGGTACATAAATATATCCCATTGCAGTGCCCTACTCAGCAGAGCTAACGTCAGATACAATACAGGTGGGCTTCGGCCCACACTGCATGCCTCAGTCAGACTGGGGTTCTTTAGAAGTGGACAGATGTAGGTTAAACTCCGTGTGCACCTACAGCATGGGTGGGTGCCAGGAACCCACCGGTGGTACATAAATATATCCCATTGCAGTGCCCTACTCAGCAGAGCTAACGTCAGATACAATACAGGTGGGCTTCGGCCCACACTGCATGCCCCAGTCAGACTGGTAATATGTACCTTAACAGTAACCTCGTTGGTGGTAATGTGGTGGTGACTGAGGACCTAGTAGCGCAGTTTTATGTAGTTGGTTTTCGGAATGTGGCCATGATTAAGTGGTCCGTGGCGGGGGGATGGTGGTGGTGCTCTCTTGTTGTGTCGTTAAAGGTGAAATTCTTGGACTGCCACCAGACGGACCAATGCAAAGGTATTTGCCAAGAATGTTTTCATTGTTGGAGGAGGACGGGGATGTTTTGGAGGCACTATGTGTCCTCTCCACGTGTCCGTGGTTATATGCACCTTAACAGTAACAGCGTTGGTGGGAAATGGCCTCGCCGCCATCATGTCTTTGTGAAGCCTCTGTTTCCACACCCCAGTGACATACCAATAGCTGCGGTATAGGCAGAGCCCAGAATTATTAACATTTCAGCGGTAGTATTAGGGACAGGCCCCACTAACATATCACTAGCAGCAGTATAGGGGGAGCGCAGTCTTAGTTCCATTTCAGTAATAGTAGCACTCAAGACAGGCCCCAGTAACAATTCCGAAGCAGCAGTATAGGAGGAGCGCAGTCTTAGTTCCATTTCAGTACTAGTAGCACTCAAGACAAGCCCCAGTAACAATTCCCATTGCAGCAGTTTAGGGAGATAACAGTCTCTTTCACATTTCAGTAGCTGCAGTATAGACAAGGCCCCAGTTACATTTATGTAGCAAAAGTGTAGGCCAACCCCACACACCTAGCTGTACCATGAGTGCAGGCGAAGAACATAGAAATTACAATGATTACACTGTAGGTGAGGGCCCAAAAAAATTGGTGTAGCAACAGTACTAATGCACCTCAGAAAAAATTGGCCATGCCCAACCAAGATGGCAGGTGAAACCCATTAATCGCTTTGGTTAATGTGGCTTAAGTGGTAACTAGGCCTGGAGGCAGCCCAGTTTAACGAAAAATTGGTTCAAGTTAAAGTTTCATCGCTTGTAAGAGCATTGAAACGTATAAAAATTGTTTGGAAAAATTATATGAGTGAGCCTTGTGGCCCAAAGAAAAATTGCCCGTTCGGCGTGATTATGTGAGGTTTCAGGAGGAGGAGCAGGAGGAGGAGGAGGAATATTATACACAGATTGATGAAGCAGAAATGTCACCGTTTTGGATGGTGATACAGAACGATGCTTCCATCCGCGGGTGCAGCCTACGTATTGCTTAGGTATCGCTGCTGTCTGCTGGTGGAGAAGAGAAGTCTGGGGAAATCCAGGCTTTTTTCATCTTGATGAGTGTAAGCCTGTCGGCACTGTCGGTTGACAGGCGTGTACGCTTATCTGTGATGATTCCCCCAGCCGCACTAAACACCCTCTCTGACAAGACGCTAGCCGCAGGACAAGCAAGCACCTCCAGGGCATACAGCGCGAGTTCAGGCCACGTGTCCAGCTTCAACACCCAGTAGTTGGAGGTGGCAGAGGCGTCACGGAGGATGGTCGTGCAATCGGCTACGTACTCCCTCACCATCCTTTTACAGTGCTCCCGCCGACTCAGCCTTGACTGGGGAGCGGTGACACAGTCTTGGTGGGGAGCCATAAAGCTGTCCAGGGCCTTAAAGAGTGTTGCACTGCCTGTGCTGAACATGCTGCTCAATCTCCGCACCTCCCCTGCTACCTGGCCCTCGGAACTGCGCCTTCTGCCACTAGCGCTGTCGGATGGGAATTTGACCATCAGCTTGTCCGCCAGGGTCCTGTGGTATAGCAACACTCTCGAACCCCTTTCCTCTTCGGGAATGAGAGTGGAAAGGTTCTCCTTATGCTGTGGGTCGAGCAGTGTGTACACCCAGTAATCCGTAGTGGCCAGAATGCGTGCAACGTGAGGGTCACGAGAAAGGCATCCTAACATGAAGTCAGCCATGTGTGCCAGGGTACCTGTATGCAACAAATGGCTGTCTTCACTAGGAAGATCACTTTCAGGATCCTCCTCCTCCTCCTCCTCCTCCGCCTCCTCCTCTTCAGGCCATACACGCTGAAAGGATGACAGGCAAGCAGCATGGGTACCGTCAGCAGTGGGCCAAGCTGTCTCTTCCCCCTCCTCCTCATCCTCCTCATGCTCCTCCTCCTCAACGCGCTGAGATATAGACAGGAGGGTGCTCTGACTATCCAGTGACATACTGTCTTCCCCTGCCTGCGTTTCCGAGCGCAAAGCATTTGCCTTTATGCTTTGCAAGGAACTTCTCAAGAGGCATAGCAGAGGAATGGTGACGCTAATGATTGCAGCATCGCCGCTCACCACCTGGGTAGACTCCTCAAAGTTTCCAAGGACCTGGCAGATGTCTGCCAACCAGGCCCACTCTTCTGAAAATAATTGAGGAGGCTGACTCCCACTGCGCCGCCCATGTTGGAGTTGGTATTCCACTATAGCTCTACGCTGCTCATAGAGCCTGGCCAACATGTGGAGCGTAGAGTTCCACCGTGTGGGCACGTCGCACAGCAGTCGGTGCACTGGCAGATTAAACCGATGTTGCAGGGTGCGCAGGGTGGCAGCGTCCGTGTGGGACTTGCGGAAATGTGCGCAGAGCCGGCGCACCTTTACGAGCAGGTCTGACAAGCGTGGGTAGCTTTTCAGAAAGCGCTGAACCACCAAATTAAAGACGTGGGCCAGGCATGCCACGTGCGTGAGGCTGCCGAGCTGCAGAGCCGCCACCAGGTTACGGCCGTTGTCACACACGACCATGCCGGTTGGAGGCTCAGCGGCGCAAGCCAACGGTCGGTCTGCTCTGTTAGACCCCGCAGCAGTTCGTGGGCCGTGTGCGTCTTATCTCCTAAGCTGAGTAGTTTCAGCACGGCCTGCTGACGCTTGCCCACCGCTGTGCTGCCACGCCGCTCGACACCGACTGCTGGCGACGTCCTGCTGCTGCTGACACATCTAGATTGCGAGGCAGAGGTTGAGGAGGAGGAGGGGGGTGCTTTAGTGGAGGAAGCATACACCTCCGCAGATACCACCACCGAGCTGGGGCCCGCAATTCTGGGGGTGGGTAGGATGTGAGCGGTCCCAGGCTCTGACTCTGTCCCAGCCTCCACTAAATTCACCCAATGTGCCGTCAGGGAGATGTAGTGACCTGCCCACCTGTGCTTGTCCACGTGTCCGTTGTTAAGTGGACCTTGGCACTAACCGCATTGGTGAGGGCGCGTACAATGTTGCGGGAGACGTGGTCGTGCAGGGCTGGGATGGCACATCGGGAAAAGTAGTGGCGACTGGGAACTGAGTAGCGCGGGGCCACCGCCGCCATCATAGCTTTGAAGGACTCCGTTTCCACAACCCTATACGGCAGCATCTCAAGGCTGATAAATTTGGCTATATGGACGGTTAACGATTGAGCGTGCGGGTGCGTGCCGGCGTACTTGCGCTTGCGCTCCAACAGTTGCGCTAGCGACGGCTGGACTGTGCGGTGCGAGACATTGGTGGATGGGGCCGAGGACAGCGGAGGTGAGGGTGTGGGTGCAGGCCAGGAGACGGTAGTGCCTGTGTCCTGAGAGGGGGGTTGGATCTCAGTGGCAGGTTGGGGCACAGGGGGAGAGGCAGCTTTGCAAACCGGAGGCGGTGAACGGCCTTCGTCCCACCTTGTGGGGTGCTTGGCCATCATATGTCTGCGCATGCTGGTGGTGGTGAGGCTGTTGGTGGTGGCTCCCTGGCTGATCTTGGTGCGACAAAGGTTGCACACCACTGTTCGTCGGTCGTTAGGCGTCTCTGTGAAAAACTGCCAGACCTTAGAGCACCTCGGCCTCTGCAGGGTGGCATGGCGCGAGGGTTCGCTTTGGGAAACAGTTGGTGGATTATTCGGTCTGGCCCTGCCTCTACCCCTGGACACTGCACTGCCTCTTGCAACCTGCCCTGCTGCTGCCCTTGCCTCCCCCTCTGAAGACCTGTCCTGAGTAGGCGTTGCACACCAGGTGGGGTCAGTCACCTCATCGTCCTGCTGCTCTTCCTCCGAATCCTCTGTGCGCTCCTCCCTCGCACTTACTGCCCTTACTACTACCTCAGTGCAAGACAACTGTGTCTCATCGTCATCGGCCTCCTCACACACTGAAAGGTCTTGAGACAGTTGCCGGAAGTCCCCAGTCTCATCCCCCGGACCCCGGGAACTTTCCAATGGTTGGGCATCAGTGACGATAAACTCCTCTGGTGGGAGAGGAACCACTCCTGCCCAATCTGAGCAGGGGCCCGAGAACAGTTCCTGGGAGGCTTCCCACTCCTGAGCATGTGTCATTGTAGTGGAGTAAGGAGGCTGGGAGGAAGGAGGAGCAGCAGCCAGAGGATTCGGATTTGCAGCACTGGACGGCGCAGAACTGTGGGTGGATGATAGCTTGCTCGAAGCACTTTCTGCCATCCACGACAGGACCTGCTCACACTGCTCATTTTCTAATAAAGGTCTCTCGCGTGGACCCATTAATTGGGCGATGAATGTGGGGACGCCAGAAACGTGCCTCTCTCCTAATCGCGCAGCAGTCGGCTGCGATACACCTTGATCAGGAGCTCGGCCTGTGCCCACACCCTCACTTGGGCCTACGCGTCCTCGGCCACATCCACGTCCTCTAGGCCTACCCCTACCCCTCAGCATGCTGTATTACCAGTGATTTCCCAGCCAGGAAATAAATTGGCGCAAGCCTGCAGGCTAAATAGAATTTTTCCCTTTTTTTTTTAAAGGGAAGGCCCACTGACTATATTCAATCAGATAAGAAATGTGTTCCACAGAAGTGCAGTGTTATATGAAGTGCAGCAGAGCGGTGATTTTTCCCAGCCAGGAAATAAATTGGTGCAAGCCTGCTGTTAAACGTAGCTGGCTGCGGATGATTTCTTTACGTTCTCCACCCACCACACACGTACCCAGAACGCTGAGGACTGTCAGAGGCAGGCCAAATAGAATGTTTTCCTTTTTTTTTTAAAGGGAAGGCCCACTGACTATATTCAATCAGATAAGAAATGTGTTCCACAGAACTGCAGTGTTATATGAAGTGCAGCAGAGCGGTGATTTTTCCCAGCCAGGAAATAAATTGGCGCAAGCCTGCTGTTAAACGTAGCTGGCTGCGTATGATTTCTTTACGCTCTCCACCCACCACACACGTACCCAGAACGCTGAGGACTGTCAGAGGCAGGCCAAATAGAATTTTTCCCTTTTTTTTTTTTTTTAAAGGGAAGGCCCACTGACTATATTCAATCAGATAAGAAATGTGTTCCACAGAAGTGCAGTGTTATATGAAGTGCAGCAGAGCGGTGATTTTTCTCAGCCAGGAAATAAATTGGCGAAAGCCTGCTGTTAAACGTAGCTGGCTGCGTATGATTTCTTTACGTTCTCCACCCACCACACACGTACCCAGAATGCTGAGGACTGTCAGAGGCAGGCCAAATAGAATTTTTCCCTTTTTTTTTTTAAAGAAAAGGCGCACTGACTATATTCAATCAATAATATATGTCTTCTGGCCCTGCCTACACAATTCTGTCCCTGTAGTATTACTGCAGGGCACAATGCTCTGCACAGCCGATTTTCAAAAAAAAAAAATGCAACACTGCTAACAGCAGCCTGCACAGTACTGCACACGGTTAAATGTGGCCCTAAGAAGGACCGTTGGGGTTTTTGAAGCCTACACTCACTCCTAACACTTTCCCTGCCTAACCACCACTTCTGTCCCTGTAGTATTACTGCAGGGCGCAATGCTCTGCACAGCCGATTTTGAAAAAAAAAAATTGTGCAACACTGCTAACAGCAGCCTCCACAGTACTGCACACGGATAGATGTGGCCCTAAGAAGGACCGTTGGGGTTCTTGAAGCCTACACTCACTCCTAACACTCTCCCTACAGCAGCTCCAACACAACAGCACTTTCCCTCAGCTAACTCACAACGCATCTGAGGCGAGCCGCGGGAGGGGCCAATTTTTAAACTCGGGTGACACCTGATCTCGCCAGCCACTCACAGCAGGGGGGTGGTATAGGTCTGGAACGTCACAGGGGGAAGTTGTAATGCCTTCCCTGTCTTTCTATTGGCCAGAAAAGCGCGCTAACGTCTCAGAGATGAAAGTGAAAGTAACCCGAACACCGCGTGGTACTCATTAAGAGTAACGAGCATCCCGAACATCCTAATATTCGCCCGAGCATCAAGCTCGGACGAGTACGTTCGCTCATCTCTAGTAGTAATGTGTTTGGAAGAAGGCAGCCATGTTTTTCCAACCTTAGACAACCTTCTTAAGCCTACCAAAAAGGGGTAACAAAACAGTTCATGCTTTTGATAAGGAGATGCAGTTCATAGCTACATCAACATCTACCCACTTTGCAACCTACACATTGGGAGGACATACAAAATCTGTGCTGCTGCTACACTCAAGACCTACGACTAGAGATGAGTGAACGTACTCGTCCGACCTTGATACTCGTTCGAGTATTAGCGTGTTCGAGATGCTCGTTACTCGTGACGAGTACCACGCGATGTTCGAGTTACTTTCACTTTCATCTCTGAGACGTTAGCACGCTTTTCTGGCCAATAGAAAGACAGGGAAGGCATTACAACTTCCCCCTGCGACGTTCAAGCCCTATACCACCCCCCTGCAGTGAGTGGCTGGCGAGATCAGGTGTCACCCGAGTATATAAATCGGCCCCTCCCGCGGCTCGCCACAGATGCATTCTGACAGAGATCAGGGACAGTGCTGCTGCTGCCGGAGCTGCTATAGGGAGAGCGTTAGGAGTTATTTTAGGCTTCAAGAACCCCAACGGTCCTTCTTAGGGCCACATCTAACCGTGTGCAGTAGTGTGGAGGCAGCTTTTTGCAGTGTTGAACATTTTTTTTTTTGTATATCGGACGTGCAGAGCATTGCGTCCTGCAGTAATTTTACATTGTCCAGGGCCTGTAGTGGTGAGGCAAGGACAGAAGACATATTTAGTGTATATAGGCAGTGGGCCTTTCCAAAAACATTTTGGAAAAAAAATCTATTTGGGCTGCCTGTGACCGTCCTCAGTGTACTGGGTCTCTGCTGGGGGTAGTTGTCCTAATTCATACGCAGCCAGCTAAGTGTTAAAGCAGGCTAGCGCAAAATTCTTTCCTGCCTCTGTGTTGCCTCTTACATCACCGCTGTTTTCCTGTCCACAAGTGTACTGGGTCTCTGCTGGGGGTAGCTGTCCTAATTCATACGCAGCCAGCTAAGTGTTACAGCAGGCTTGCGCAAAATTCTTTCCTGCCTCTGTGTTGCCTCTTACATCACAGCTGTATTCCTGTCCACAATTGTACTGGGTCTATGCTGGGGGTAGTTGTCCTAATTCATACGCAGCCAGCTAAGTGTTACAGCAGGCTTGCGCAAAATTCTTTCCTGCCTCTGTGTTGCCTCTTACATCACCGCTGTATTCCTGTCCACAAGTGTACTGGGTCTATGCTGGGGGTAGTTGTCCTAATTCATATGCAGCCAGCTAAGTGTTACAGCAGGCTTGCGCAAAATTCTTTCCTGCCTCTGCTGTGCGTTCCGTAAGCGAAGTCAGACTCCAACCACAGGCCAATAAGCGGCACATTTAATTACAGCGTTCTGTTTCTGCACTACTGATAATACAGCATGCTGAGGGGTAGGGGTAGGCCTAGAGGACGTGGACGCGGGTGAGGACGCGGAGGCCCAAGTCAGGGTGTGGGCACAGGCCGAGCCAGTGCGGTGGCCAGAGGTAGAGGAAGGGCCAGACCGAATAATCTACCAACTGTTTCCCAAAGTGCCCCCTCGTGCCATGCCACCCTGCAGAGGCCAAGGTGCTCTAAGGTGTGGCAGTATTTCACAGAGACGCCTGACGACCGACGAACAGTGGTGTGCAACCTTTGTCGCGCCAAGATCAGCTGGGGAGCCACCACCACCAGCATGCGCAGGCATATGATGGCCAAGCACCCCACAAGGTGGGACGAAGGCCGTTCACCGCCTCCGGTTTGCACCACTGCCTCTCCCCCTGTGCCCCAACCTGCCACTGAGATCCAACCCCCCTCTGAGGACACAGGCACGAGTGCCTATCGGCCTGTACCCACACCCTTACCTCCGCTGTCCTCGGCCCCATCCAGCAATGTCTCTCAGCGCAGCGTCCAGACGTCGCTAGCGCAACAGTTTGAGCGCAAGCGCAAGTACGGCGGCACGCACCCGCACGCTCAAGCGTTAAACGTGCACATAGCCAAATTGATCAGCCTGGAGATGCTGCCGTATAGGCTTGTGGAAACGGAGGCTTTCAAAAGCATGATGGCGGCGGCGGCCCCGCGCTACTCAGTTCCCAGTCGCCACTACTTTTCCCGATGTGCCGTCCCAGGCCTGCACGACCACGTCTCACGCAACATTGTACGCGACCTCACCAACGCGGTTACTGCCAAGGTCCACTTAGCAATGGACACGTGGACAAGCACAGGTGGGCAGGGCCACTATATCTCCCTGACGGCACATTGGGTGAATTTAGTGGAGGCTGGGACAGAGTCAGAGCCTGGGACCGCTCACGTCCTACCCACCCCCAGAATTGCAGGTCCCAGCTCGGTGCTGGTATCTGCGGCGGTGTATGCTTCCTCCACTAAACCACCCTCCTCCTCCTCCTCAGCAGCAGCAGCACGTCGCCAGCAGTGGGTGTCGCGCGGCGTGGCAGCACAGCGGTGGGCAAGCGTCAACAGGCCGTGCTGAAACTACTCAGCTTAGGAGAGAAGAGGCACACGGCCCACGAACTGCTGCAGGGTCTGACAGAGCAGACCGACTGCTGGCTTTCGCCGCTGAGCCTCCAACCGGGCATGGTCGTGTGTGACAACGGCCGTAACCTGGTGGCGGCTCTGCAGCTCGGCAGCCTCACGCACGTGCCATGCCTGGCCCATGTCTTTAATTTGGTGGTTCAGCGCTTTCTGAAAAGCTACCCACACTTGTCATACCTGCTCGGAAAGGTGCGCCGGGTCAGCGCACATTTCCGCAAGTCCAAGACGGAAGCTGCCACCCTGCGGACCCTGCAACATCGGTTTAATCTGCCAGTGCACCGACTGCTGTGCGACGTGCCCACACGGTGGCACTCTATGCTCCACATGTTGGCCAGACTCTATGAGCAGCGTAGAGCTATAGTGGAATACCAACTCCAACATGGGCGGCATAGTGGGAGTCAGCCTCCTCAATTCTTTACAGAAGAGTGGGCCTGGTTGGCAGCCATCTGACAGGTCCTTGGAAACTTTGAGGAGTCTACCCAGATGGTGAGCGGGGATGCTGCAATCATTAGCGTCACCATTCCTCTGCTATGCCTCTTGAGAAGTTCCCTGCAAAGCATAAAGGCAGATGCTTTGCGCTTGGAAACGGAGGCGGGGGAAGACAGTATGTCGCTGGATAGTCAGAGCACCCTCATGTCTATATCTCAGCGCGTTGAGGAGGAGGGGGAGGAGCATGAGGAGGAGGGGGAAGAGACAGCTTGGCCCACTGCTGAGGGTACCCATGTTGCTTGCCTGTCATCTGTTCAGCGTGTATGGCCGGAGGAGGAGGAGTAGGATCCTGAAAGTGATCTTCCTAGTGAGGACAGCCATGTGTTGCGTACAGGTACCCTGGCACACATGGCTGACTTCATGTTAGGATGCCTTTCTCGAGACCCTCGCGTTACACGCATTCTGGCCACTACGGATTACTGGGTGTACACACTGCTCGACCCACGGTATAAGGAGAACCTTTCCACTCTCATACCCGAAGAGGAAAGGGGTTCGAGAGTGATGCTATACCACAGGACCCCGGCGGACAAACTGATGGTAACATTCCCATCCGACAGCGCTAGTGGCAGAAGGTGCAGTTCCGAGGGCCAGGTAGCAGGGGAGGCGCAGAGATCAGGCAGCATGTACAGCGCAGGTAGGGGAACATTCTCCAAGGCCTTTGCCAGCTTCATGGCTCCCCAGCAAGACTGTTTCACCGCTCCCCAGTCAAGGCTGAGTTGGCAGGAGCACTGTAAAAGGATGGTGAGGGAGTACGTAGCCGATCGCATGACCGTCCTCCTTGACGCCTCTGCCCCCTACAACTACTGGGTGTCGAAGCTGGACACGTGGCCTGAACTCGCGCTGTATGCCCTGGAGGTGCTTGCTTGTCCTGCGGCTAGCGTCTTGTCAGAGAGGGTGTTTAGTGCGGCTCGGGGAATCATCACGGATAAGTGTACCCGCCTGTCAACCGACAGTGCCGACAGGCTTACACTCATCAAGATGAACAAAGCCTGGATTTCCCCAGACTTCTCTTCTCCACCAGCGGACAGCAGTAATACCTAAGCAATACGTAGGCTGCACCCGCGGATGGAAGCATCGTTCTCTATCACCATCAAAAACGGGGACCTTTTTGCTTCATCAATCTGTGTATTCTATTCATCCTCCTCCTCCTGCTCCTCCTCCTGAAACCTGACGTAATCACGCCGAATGGGCAATTTTTCTTAGGCCCACAAGGCTCAGTCATATAATTTTTGTAAACAATTTTTATACGTTTCAATGCTCATTAAAGCGTTGAAACTTGCACCTGAACCAATTTTTATTTTAACTGGGCTGCCTCCAGGCCTAGATACCAATTAAGCCACATTAACCAAAGCGATTAATGGGTTTCACCTGCCCTCTTGGTTGGGCATGGGCAATTTTTCTGAGGTACATTAGTACTGTTGGTACACCTATTTTTTGGGGCCCTCGCCTACAGTGTAATCCAATTAATTTTTTGCCCACCTGCATTAAAGCTGACATCAGTTACATCAGCTGTGATGGGCAATGCAATGGGATATATTTATCTACCGCCGGTGGCTTCCTGGCACCCACCCATGCTGTGGGTCCACAGGGAGTTGTAACTGCATGTGTCCACTTCTAAAGAACCCCAGTCTGACTGGGGCATGCAGTATGGGCCGAAGCCCACCTGCATTTAATCGGACGTTACCTCAGCTGTGATGGGCACTGCAATAGGATACATTTATGTACAGCCGGTGGGTTCCAGGGAGCCACCCATGCTGTGGGTGCACACGGAATTCCCATTGCAGAGTTGTACCTGCCTGTGACTATTTATAAAAAGACACGGTCTGGCTGGGGCATGCAGACACCTTGACAGAATGAATAGTGTGTGGCACATAGGTTCCCCATTGCTATGCCCACGTGTGCAGCTCCTGATGGCGGTGGCACAGGATTATATTTCTCATTGCTTCTGTACAGCATTGTGGGCTATCGCCCCGCTCCTTTTAAAGAGGGCTGCTGCCTAGCCGTGCCAACCCTCTGCAGTGTGTGCCTGCGGTTCCTCCTCATGGCAGACGCACTTATAAATAGACATGAGGGTGGTGTGGCATGAGTGCAGCTGAAGGCTGCGCAGGGACACTTTGGTGTGCGCTGTGGACACTGGGTCGTGCGGGGGGGTTGGGCAGCATGTAACCCAGGAGAAGTGGCAGCGGAGTGTCATGCAGGCAGTGATTGTGCTTTCTTGGAGATAGTGTGGTGCTTAGCTAAGGTATGCATTGCTAATGAGGGCTTTTCAGAAGTAAAAGTTGTTAGGAGGGTGGGGGCACTCTTGCCGCTATTGTGGCTTAATAGTGGGACCTGGGAACTTGAGATGCAGCCCAACATGTAGCCCCTCGCCTGCCCTATCCGTTGCTGTGTCGTTCCCATCACTTTCTTGAATTGCCCAGATTTTCACAAATGAAAACCTTAGCGAGCATCGGCGATATACAAAAATGCTCGGGTCGCCCATTGACTTCAATGGGGTTCGTTACTCGAAACGAACCCTCGAGCATCGCGATAATTTCGTCCCGAGTAACGAGCACCCGAGCATTTTGGTGCTCGCTCATCTCTACCTACGACCCTTGTCTTGCAATCTGACAGTGCTAACCACTGAGTCCTACTGGGTTCTGCAATAGCCCTACCTCTCCTGTATATCTTCATCAGAAAATAGAGAAGTTGAGCTATATGTGTGATACTACAGTTCCTGCAACACAAATAGATGTTGCAAACTTTAACATTTAATACACAAAAATTGAGTCAAGTAAAAGTGTGCTTAAATGCATGTTTATTAGAGATGAGCAAGCACCAAAATGCTCGAGTGCTCGTTACTCGAGTCGAACTTTCAGTGATGCTCGAGAGTTCGTTTCGAGTAACAAAACCCATTGAAGTCAATGGGCGACTCGAGTATTTTTGTATATGACTGGTGCTCTTAGCAAATCACCAAAGTCATGTAAAAAACAAAGAAATGGATAGGGCAGGCGAGGAGCAACATGCAGGGCTGCATTTCGGGCTCTGAGGTCTCACTATTAAGCCACAATAGTGGCAAGAGTGAGACCCCCCCCCCCCCCCCCACTGTCAGCATAACGATCGTTCTCCTCTGCCACAGCTGTAACAGCTGTGGCAGAGAAGAACGATGTTAGCCCATTGAATTCAATGGAGTCGGCAATACAGCCGGCTCCATTGAAAGCAATGGGCTGCCAGCGAGCGCGAGATGAATTTTTGGGAAGGGCTTAAAAATAAAGCCCTTACCTGAAAATCATCCTAAAATGTGTAAAAATATTAAAAAAATTATGTCAGCATTAAGATCGTTCTCCTCTGCCACAGCTGTAACAGCTGTGGCAGAGAAGAACGATGTTAGCCCATTGAATTCAATGGAGCCGGCAATACAGCCGGCTCCATTGAATTCAATGGAGCCGGCAATACAGCCGGCTCCATTGAAAGCAATGGGCTGCCGGCGAGCGCGGGATGAATTTTCGGGAAGGGCTTAAAAATATAAGCCCTTACCTGAAAAAGAAAGATTTTAGTGTAAAAAAGAATAAAAATGCAGGCATTCTCTTCAATGGAGCTGCTGCTGCTGCCTGCGACTCCATTGAAGACAATGGTCCGCTGGCACACCTGAATTCTTTTTCAGGGAAGGGCTTTACATATAAGCCATTCCCTGGAAATGAATTACAAGTGATTTATAAAACAAAAAAAATAAATACCTCCCTTCAGCTGCCAGGGCACAGCCGCGTCTTCTCCTGCTGTCCCCTGCACTGTGGTGCTGAACTGCTGTCATTCAGCTGAGAGCTGCGCTGAGCCAATCAGAGGCAGCACTCACTCACCCATTCATGAATTCATGAATGGGTGTGAGTGAGATCTGCCTCTGATTGGTCAGGCTGTGACCAATCAGAGGCAGCTCATTCAGCAGGCGGGGATTTTAAATCCCCGGCTGCTGAATACTACAGAGAGCAGTTCAGGAGAACTGCCAGCTGGCAGCAGCTGAACTCCGTCTGCCGGGACAAGGTGAGTATATATATATTTTTTTTATTTTTACACATTTCTGGATGAATTGCAGGGAAGGGCTTCTATATTTAAGCCCTTCCCAAAAATTCATTGTGCGATCGCCGGCAGCCCATTGCTTTCAATGGAGCCGGCTGTATTGCCGGCTCCATTGGATTCAATGGGCTAACATCGTTTTGCCGGGACAAGGGGAGTATATATATTTTTTTTTACTTTTTACACATTTTAGCATGATTTTCAGGTAAGGGCTTATATTTTTAAGCCCTTTCCAAAAATTCATCCCGCGCTAGCTGGCAGCCCATTGCTTTCAATGGAGCCGGCTGTATTGCCGGCTCCATTGAATTCAATGGTCAGTGCTCGTTTAATCGAGACGAGCACCGCGTGGTGCTCGTCTCGAGTAACGAGCATCTCGAGCACCCTAATACTCGAACGAGCATCAAGCTCGGACGAGTATGCTCGCTCATCTCTAATGTTTATGTGTCACATGTCAAAATAAAGTTTGCTCTAGCTGTACAACTGTTCCTTTTATTAAGTCCGTTAGTTAATAAAATGTAATGAAGAATGCACTCTTTCATTAAACATACTAAGCCAGTCATTTACTTGATAAATTTGATTCATACAGATTCTGATAACAGCATTACATTCTGTTTTTTAAGTGCTCATATAAACAAATCAAATAATGTATCATTTAATACACTTTTTGTTAGTCTTAACTAATGCGTAAAATCCAGCATGATGTAAAACAAATGTGATTTTCTGTTATTAAAAAAAGGTGCGTGACTTATTTTCTATGAACATTGAGTAATAAACATGAATGTCTAAATTGTGATTTATTGTATGGAACAATGTAGAATAGAAAATTATGCATTTCATGTTTCATTGGCCACATTCTGTATATTCTCAATTGTTTCCCATTGTAAACAGTTTTAATTTTTATTGTTGCTTCCAATGGCAATAAAACTAGCTAATGACAGGGAAATGTTAATTGACACCCTGCCGGTGTGGATTGACACCTTAGATATTTTCCATAGACATCCTGAATAGAAATATGCTGGGTCTATATTTCTGATCAGAAGGCCTCCCGCCGAAATATGACTAAAATAGGGAATAATGATTTTCCCACAAGTGATGCATGGATCCACCCAAACCTCCTGAATCACATCAGAGGGAGCAGAGGAAAGTGTGTACTGAGGGATCCTTTATAATTTGGGGTGTCAGAGGCCCAAATTGTCAGATTACTGAGATACGTCCTGAGATTAAGACAGTCCTATTTGCTTCAGTGACTCTGCAAGTATTGGAACATTAGATCAATATCCAAATCTGGTCTCCGTCTTTTAATTTCTTCCTGTTTATTTTAAAATACTGTCTTGTTGTGTGTATACCTGTATACACTTATACTCCCATGTAACAAGCTTTCTGTATATCTTTTGTATATATCTGCACTGCTAGTCTTTTTCTCGAATAAATCTACAATTTATTAGTTAAGCCTTGTCCGTTTTAAAATGAATCATAACTCCGAAGATTGTTTTCATAATTCATAGTCTAGGTCCCAGCTTGCCTTTTAAAAAGCTGGTGGTGGAAATGTGTATTTGTGTGGGTACTGCAAAGTGCTGAGTCATTAAAATGAAGCCTGGGAAAGCTGGGTATAGATCCACCTGTATTCTAACAACTACAAACTTGCAATTCTGCTAGGGTGATCGAGCGAGGCTCTGCCATGACCGTTGGCAATGTCGAGTGCGCTCAAAGTAGTCGATCCATGAGTAATCTGGGACAGAGGTGGGATCAGTAGGTATCACCCCTCTCTTTCTCTGTTACAGGCACTATTAACATTAAAGAGGCACTTGAGGGCACAATTACTACTAAGGAGGCACTTGGATGCACAATTGCTCCTAAGGGGGCACTTAAGTGCATAATTATTGCTAAGGGGGCACATGGGGGTACTATTACTATGAAAAGGACACTTGGGGAAGTATTACTATAAAGGGACACTTGTAGGTACTATTAATATTAAGAGGGCACTATCACAACAGTGGACATTATTACTATGTAGGGGCACAAAAGAGGTAGTATTACTGTGGGAGGGGAAATATTACTGTATGGGCCACTAAAAGGAGTGCTATTACTGTTTGAAGTACAAAACTTGGCACTTTTAGGGCACATTCCCACATGGCAGATTTTGCTGTGCATCCCTGCCAAAATCTGCATCACAATCCAAACCGTATTTCACCCTTTCAATTGGAGGAGTAAAATCTGCTGCAGATCAGCATCAAAATCCATGCTATTGGTGCGCACTTTTTGCCATGGAATTAGGGCAGCAACAGGCACATAACTCACTTAGTAGCATAGCTCGTATAGGTCGGGAAAGAGTTAATGGGGTGCTGAAAAATCAAGGACCCAAAGATGACTATATTGCAAACCTTACAGAGATAAGTTGTGACTGGAAGAAATCTTTATAGAGGTCTGGGCTGGATGGGAAATATGCGAAAATTGAATGCCTCCAGAGAGGATTTCATCTCTAATCACTTATACGGTTTGCAGAATGTAGAACTGTTTTTTACCACTATGTAGTTACTGTATGGTTGTAATATTAGTCTTTGTATAATAACTCTGCCTCATACCATCATTAGATTGCAATGGTGGGGTGCTCTATTTCCTGGTCATGCTTATCTCTTTTGGCTTCCGCTGCTTGTGACACCTGGGATCATTGACAGCAGACTGCTGTTCATCCACATTATGCACATTATTTTTATTGAGATTACCTGTAAGTATCAATTTGTTACAGCATAATCCTCTAGTGATAAATGTTCACTGATGAGTTTATGGCTGCATTGTACTAACATTATGGATGATGGCAGTCTATTCATTTTCTTCACATGTATTTTATTGATGCATTTGATTCATGTTGGCCTAACGGTAAATATAATGTTTGTGTATCATAATATTTATTGATATGCTATATAAATTATAATTATGATAGTACTATGATTTTTTAAATTAATCTTTGTAATATTCCTGTCTTATTGATGCTTTTTAATGATGGCCGAGAAGCAACAATTGATTTTTTGATTTTTTTTTTTTTTAAATTCCGTTTATTTGTGCCTGAGGAAGACCCTACTCTAGAGTTGATGTGCACAATGTTTTGCATAATAAAAGAAAAGCTCTGACACTTTGGAGGCATTCTGGCATTGTATCTGTCAGTTCCAAAGGAGCAGTTACTATGGTTGTCAGTTGTTTCTTCCTGAGTATTGCACCTGGTTTTAAGCCAGGGGTAAGGCTCTACTAGTGACCTTCCAACTGTTTGCAGGCCCTTGTCTCAGACTCACTAGTCTTGCTTTTTTTCATCCTGAAGCGCACATCCTAGCACAATCAGATGAGAGCAGTAGACATTTGGACTATTCTAATCTTGTCTACTTTCACTACATCAGATGGTGTCTCCTTGTTCTTTCTCCCTTCCATACTCTTTTCCCCAGAATCTAGTTTAAAAGAGAAAGTTTCAACCATTGTACCCATTTCAACCATAGACTGGTTATCAATGTATTTAAAGTTTTTAGGAGTTTTGAGTGCCTATAAATATGTGTTTGAATTCAATGAATGGAAAACTATGAATTCTCATCCATATAATTTTTATTATCCATGCTAATTTTCTGTAATTCTTGATGTTTTTTTGCCCAGCATGCTGGAGATGAGTCATTTTCATAGCATTCACTTTGTTGGTTTTGGATTGTTTTTATTTCCCTCCCTGTCTCAACAATTGTGCAGAGGGCAAACAGCAACTCAGAATACTGTTGGTCCTCCTTTATATTTGTTTATATTTCAGTGGGCCATACTGTACAATTCGTCTTTGCTAGAGAGATGAAAAGTAAGATTTGAAGGTCATGTAATTAGTTGAAAACCAATATACAACTCACCACAGTGTGCAGTGATTGACTGCGATGGTCTGTGTAAACTTCACATCTGCTGTTCAATCAAAATAAAGAGGATGAAATTTCAATGATAACAATAATTACATTTATATGTTTTTTCCTATTTTTAGATTAATGCAGCATTGTGTCATTATAAACCCCTTTTCTGCCAAGAGATAATAACTATGTTAATCCAAGAAATGTAATGCTGTACTTGCTCATAACATAAAATCATGCTATGTATGACAGAACACGCCATTGGAAGTGGAATAGATTACCTCTGTATTTAGTGTGGGGGAGATGACTCATATTTTTGTTAGTAGTTACTACTGCCTAGAATTTGGTGATATACTGTATAATGTTGCTAATGCCATTAACCAATTCTATTTGTAGAAAAATGTAATAGGTACAGGAATTTCAGTGAGACTATAGAATACCAGAAAGAAAAAGAACTGCTGTTCTTTTTTTCCCAACTCTTCACTGAGACACAAAACAGACAGCTGGAGTAAACATGAATGAAATTAAACTCAGCACAGGCGCTGAGGGAATAAAAAGCCTATACCGGAAGAACAAAAACACAACAGTGGCATTTAAAAAACTAAATGCAAAGATTTAAGCTCTAGAAAACAGTAAAAAGAAGCTCTTCAAAATTGTGACACCCATGACCAACACCATCTGGCACAACAACAAACTTAACACTACAAAGAATTACTGGAACACTTTAAAGAAATACTTCTGGTCTACAATTGCTTTATGAACATCTAAGACTGAGGACAAGCTTAAGAAAAAGTACATCTAGTACTTTCAAATCCCCAAGCACAATGGGGGAGATTCAATAACCTAAATGCACAAGAATTCTACCTTCACTTGCACTAAAATCCTGGTGTACATGCCTAGTACCAAATTTATTGTGTGATTTGGACACTTTGTGCATCTCATGAGAGAAAGGGTCATAAATTAGTAGAAGGTGCATATCTTTTAACTGCACCAATACATACCAAAATTTTGACACAAAGAATGGTCTAAGATAAGCCAAAAATGAGGTGGTATAAAGTTAAACTAAAGTGTCTAAAGATTGCTGAAATGTATTATACAGTGTGAGCCACTGTAATAAATTTGGTAGAGCCAGTCTAATTATAATCTAAATTTAAGACAGTAAATCTGTCCTAATGCTTTTTTGATATGTTTTTTGATATGCACGTGGTGGACTGAGACTATAAAAATGGGTCTTCTTTTTCCATAGAAGCAGCACCATTGTTATACATAGGCTATGTCTGGTACTGTGGTTCAACCTAATTCAAGTGTTCTTTTGCCGAGGAAAAAAAGCTGAATTTTTTTTCAATACCATGCTACATGTTTAATCATGAAAGTAAAATGTGAAATATTCCTTAAAATAATATACAAATTACATTGTAAAGTACAAAATTCTTGCTTTTTAGCTTCATTTGCTGAATTGAGTATTTATTTAAGTTAACATTGATTTAAAAAGGACTAATTTAAAAAGGCATGCCCCTGTTTGCACACAATGAGGGGAAATTTATTATGAGGGTCTTTTAAATCAGTTTTGCTGGTGGTCACGTTGCCGTTCTTAATGACAAATTTATAGGCAATTGATGAATCTGTGTAAAAAAACTCACTCCACTCAAACCAAGTCCGAAGTTTTCTGCAGCATTCAGCCTCGGTCAGACGACAGTTTTTTCCGTGCATGAATAAGCGCGCAAAAAGATTGTGTCTATTGGTTTCCTATGAAAGTGTTCATATATACATTTTTTAGAGCTGCTAAATACTCGCACCTACCAAAGATAGAACATGCGCCAGCAAGGTCGCATCTAAAGGTCCATGGTGCGCGCAAAGATAGGACCTGTCCAAACTTTGGAGCATACTTTCCATGGACCATTGGCTACTTCAAATAGTTGGAATTCAACCGGTCACGCAATTTTTTACACAAGCGAGTGTCGATCTTTTTGCATGCCTATTTGTGCAAGGAAAAGACGCTCGTCTGACCAAGGCCTTAATGAAAAATTTAAACTTTTAAGTTTTTTTTATTTTGTAAAAATAGCAAAGCATAACAGAAATTATATTATATTGATACTCAAGTATCTGAATGCCTCGGTCTTCAAAGGGTTAGAGAGTATGCAATGCAAATAATGGTCCAATTACCATATAATAGAAAAGTTATACAGTATTATTTCCTCTCAATTCCTAATTTTCAAGATTGCTGTTTGTTGTTAGGAGATGAAAACATTTTTTGTTCACATGTATGCATTTTATATTTTATGAAATTGCTCTCAGCCGCACAACTTCCACCCATGTTGATAGAACCCATGTAACTCTCCATAGTGCTTATTAGATTTAACTCCTGAGGATCTGCTTACTACAAAACTACAAAACCTTCTATGTTTATATTCATGTGCAGTATCCTTCAGCAATACATAAAACCTCAGTCTGAAAATGTAGATTACATGCATAGAAATGCTGCTTTTTATAACATTGCTTTAACACTGAATATAATCCAAAGGATTTTCACCTTCCTAAGTCAAATGCAGTTCTTTCTGTTAGAAAATTAAAATTGAAGGGAACCTAAGCAAGAACAGACATTCAAGGATGTCAGGGTAATAATTCCATTGTACAACCATTTAATTGTGCAGATGACAGTGATTTTCTGTTGGTTTTGTTATTCATTGTCTATTTGTTCAGCACAACAAAGTTAATATTATTTTCAAGTTTGACACACAAGGATTAAGTTATGTAAGGCAGTTATTTACTTTAGAAAACTCATGTAGAAAAATATAATAAATCTTTCTATCCTTTGCCTTCTCACCATCCTAATCATTCTTTCCCATTCCTCTGTTTTCATCAACTCCATTTTCATCGGTACCAGCTAGTACTTTCCCCCCGCTTGCTCTTATAACGGTCTCTCCGTACTCTTTATTATCCCATATTTTTCAATCTTAACATCCTTGTATCATTCCCATTTGGACACTTTCACTTCAATCAGCCAATTAAAAAAATAACAAATCCAGCGGACCTGATGGGATCCCTGCTAAGGTTTTAAAGAGGGTTGACCTGAGCTGATACAACAACTCCACCAGCTGATTAAAAAAGTGTGGACGACTGAGAAAATCCCAGCAGACTTCAAAGACACGACTATTATCACCCTTTTCAAAAAGGGGAAAAGAACAGACTATGGAAACTATCGAGGTATCTCCCTTCTAACTTCCGCGGGGAACATCCTTGCAAGAATACTTGCAAACTGTCTTCTACCCTTTTCAGGAGACATCCTCCCGGAATCCCAGAACAGCTTCCGCCATTCCAGAGGAACAGTCGATATCATCTTCATGGTACAACAGCTCCAAGAAAAAAGCAGGGAACAAAACCACCCACTGTACATGGCTCTCATTGACCTCGCAAAGGCATTCAACACAGTGAATCACAATGCTCCTTGGACCATCCTCCAAAAATTCGGGTGCCCTAATAAATTCGTGAACATCCTACGGCTACTCCATGATGACATTATGGCAATGGTCTTGGACAGCAATGGCTTCCAAAGTGACCCATTTAAGGTGGAGTCAGGCGTCAAACAGGGTTGTGTTATTGCCCCAACTTTATTTTTCATCTTTATAGCTATGATACTGCACCTTGTTGATGGGAAGCTTCCCACTGGTGGGGAAATCATCTATCGTACAGATGGTAAATTATTTAACCTTAACAGACTAAAAGCCCAAACCAAGGTCACAACAACCTCTGTTATAGCACTCCAATATGCTAATAATAACATAATCTGTGCTCATTAAGAAAACGATCCACAAGTCACTTTAAACATCTTGCAGATGCATACAAAAAGCTTGGTCTCTCACTGAACATCGAGAAAACCAAAGTGGCCTTATTTACACAAGTGTGTTTATGTGCTTACATACGTGCGCACAAAACTACAGATCTATTTAGAACTATTGGTTCCCTATGCTGTGTTCATATGTTCGTGTTTTACAGGCATGCAAACGCACGTACCTGCAGCACATAGGACATGCATGCATGCATAGGTTGGCGCTGCGTGTCAATATTCCCTGCGGGGAGATCCCTTGCCACTGAACACTGTGACACCACTGTCACAGTCAATGTGTTAAGTTCTCAGCAGCACAGCAGTAGTCCCTCTTGTAAGGTCAGGCAGCTTAATGCAGAACGCCAGTAAAGAGCCTAAACCAGGCAGGCTCCAAAGATATAGTCCAAGCAAAGCATTAGTAACTGGCAGCATACGAGGATGTATGAAGATGCAAAAGTACTTTATTGCCCCATTACAAAATAAGGTAGCAACGTTTCGGCCAAATAGGCCTTCCTCAAGCTAAGCTTGAAACGTTGCTACCTTATTTTGTAATGGGGCAATAAAGTACTTTTGCATCTTCATACATCCTCGTATGCTGCCAGTTACTATTGCTTTGCTACCACTGTCATAGTCTTCAGTGACAAGGGGACTCCCTGCAGTAAGTAAAGAATCCTCTGCCACAGCTGTCACAACTGTGACAGCTGTGGCAGAGGATTGAGATGTTCACTCATTGCATTCAATGGGGCAGCCACTGCTGCTGGCAACCCCTGCAGTGATTTTTGGGAGAGGGGTTTAAATATAAGCACTTTCCTGAAAATCATCCCTGGTTTATGTAACAAATAAAAAAAAAAACATATACTCACCTCTCCGCCGCTGCCAGGGCCCAGGCGCATCTAGCCTCTTGGGTCCCCGACACTGTAGTAAAGTTCTTGAGGCGGGCAGGGATTTAAAATCCCTGTTTGCTGAAAGGGCTGCATCTGATTGGCTGAATTGTGCTGCTCACAGCATTCAGCCAATCACAGGCAGCGCTTGGGCATTCATTGAATTCAAGGAATGGCCAAGCGCTGCCTGTGATTCATTGCCCTCCCCTCTCTTTTGCAACTACTATGTTAATTGTTCAAAGTCATCTAAAATTAAACTAAACTTTACAAATACTCTGAATTAAAATTATTTTACTGTTTTTGTGTTTATTCTCCTGTGGAGACTGAAAATATTTGTTTTCATGATAAAAGACTGCAAACAAACCCTAGATACTCTGATCATATACTTGTAAAGGGGGGGGGGGGGTTGAGCTGAACCTGCAACTATGAACCATGCCCAATTACCAAGTATATGTCTGAATCGAGGGTTATTATTTTGTACAAGACTGCAAGTATATCAGGAAAGGATAAAACTGGGATGGGTTTTGCCACTTACAGTTTGTCATTGTGTGCTACAATTACTTTTCATTGCAGATAATGTGCGCCTTTACTGCTGGTTATGTATGGTTATAGGTGGGCACTGGTATTGCATTGATCTCTTGTTATGGGTGTGCATGCTGGAGCATGGTGCTGCATAAACTTCATTCAGGGCAAAGTCAAAGACTATTAGGGTGTTTTCACTAGACGCAATTAATATATCATAATGTTATCTCTGTAGGGCTTGAATTCTGCACTTTAAATCTGTGCATCCTTACTTCAAAAGGATAAGATTAAACTCTGCAGCAAAAAAGCTTTCTACTGTGGAATTTATTATGTCCTGTAGAATAGTTGTTGCAGATCTCTAACATACAGAAGATGTCATTCTGCAATTAAAGTCTGTGTAAATAAAATGCAAGAAATTCTGCATGATGTTCCACAGAATGCATTCCTCAGTTAAAAATGCAAAAAACACGCACTAATTGACAAAATTTGCATCTGCACTGTGTCCTGTGAAGATTCCGTCCCATGTGAAAGATCCCTTCTAGAGATGAGCGAATGTACTCGTCCGAGCTTGATACTCATTCGAGTATTAGCGTGTTCGAGATGCTCGTTACTAGAGGCGAGTACCACGCGATGTTCAAGTTACTTTCACTTTCATCTCTGAGACGTTAGCGCGCTTTTCTGGCCAATAGAAAGACAGGGAAGGCATTACAACTTCCCCCTGCGACGTTCAAGCCCTACACCACCCCCCTGCAGTGAGTGGCTGGCGAGATCAGGTGTCACCTGAGTATAAAAATTGGCCCCTCCCGCGGCTCGCCACAGGTGCATTCTGACAGAGATCAGGGAAAGTGCTGCTGGTGCCGGAGCTGCTATAGGGAGAGCGTTAGGAGTTATTTTAGGCTTCAAGAACCCCAACGGTCCTTCTTAGGGCCACATCTGACCGTGTGGAGGCTGCTTTTAGCAGTGTTGCACAATTTTTATTTTTTTTGGATATCGGCCGTGCAGAGCATTGCGTCCGCAGTCTGCAGTCATTGTACAGAGTATAGGGCCAGTACTGGTGAGGCAGGGAAAGAGATATTCAGGCTATATAGGCAGTGGGCTTTTTCCAAAAAATTGGGGAAAAATACTATATTTGGGCTGCCTGTGACCGTCTTCAGTTTACTGCGTGTCTGCTGGGGGTAGTAGTCCTAATTAATACGCAGCTAAGCGTTACAGCAGGCTTACGCAAAATTGTTTCCTGGATTTGCTGTCTCTGTTACATGATCGCCATCATCCCGCCAGAGGGAAAGAGTATACATAATATTATACGCTGCCTACAGTATCTATCTGCTGGGGGTAGTAGTCCTAATTAATACGCAGCTAAGCGTTACAGCAGGCTTGCGCAAAATTGTTTCCTGGATCTGCTGTCTCTGTTACATGATCGCCGTCATTCTGCCAGAGGGAAACAGTATACATAATATTATACGCTGCCTACAGTATCTATCTGCTGGGGGTAGTAGTCCTAAATAATACGCAGCTAAGCGTTACAGCAGGCTTGCGCAAAATTGTTTCCTGGATCTGCTGTCTCTGTTACATGATCGCCGTCATCCTGCCAGAGGGAAAGAGTATACATAATATTATACGCTGCCTACAGTATCTATCTGCTGGGGGTAGTAGTCGTAATTAATACGCAGCTAAGCGTTACAGCAGGCTTGCGCAAAATTGTTTCCTGGATCTGCTGTCTCTGTTACATGATCGCCGTCATCCCGCCAGAGGGAAAGAGTATACATAATATTATACGCTGCCTACAGTATCTATCTGCTGGGGGTAGTAGTCGTAATTAATACGCAGCTAAACGTTACAGCAGGCTTGCACAAAATTGTTTCCTGGTTCTGCTGTCTCTGTTAAAAGATCCCCGTCATCCCGCCAGAGGGAAAGAGTATACATAATATTATACGCTTCCTACAGTATCTATCTGCTGGGGGTAGTAGTCCTAATTAATACGCAGCTAAGCGTTACAGCAGGCTTGCGCAAAATTGTTTCCTGGATCTGCTGTCTCTGTTAAATGATCCCCGTCATCCTGCCAGAGGGAAACAGTATACATAATATTATACGCTGCCTACAGTATCTATCTGCTGGGGGTAGTAGTCCTAATTAATACGCAGCTAAGCGTTACAGCAGGCTTGCGCAAAATTGTTTCCTGGATCTGCTGTCTCTGTTACATGATCGCCGTAATCCCGCCAGAGGGAAGGAGTACACATAATATTATACGCTGCCTACAGTATCCATCTGCTGGGGGTAGTAGTCCTAATTAATACGCAGCTAAGCGTTACAGCAGGCTTGCGCAAAATTGTTTCCTGGATCTGCTGTCTCTGTTACCTGATCGCCGTCATCCCGTCAGAGGGACAGAGTATACATAATATTATACGCTGCCTACAGTATCTATCTGCTGGGGGTAGTAGTCCTAATTAATACGCAGCTAAGCGTTACAGCAGGCTTGCGCAAATTGTTTCCTGGATCTGCTGTCTCTGTTACATGATCGCCGTAATCCCGCCAGAGGGAAAGAGTACACATAATATTATACGCTGCCTACAGTATCTATCTGCTGGGGGTAGTAGTCCTAATTAATACGCAGCTAAGCGTTACAGCAGGCTTGCGCAAAATTAATTCCTGGATCTGCTGTCTCTTTTACATGAT
This sequence comes from Eleutherodactylus coqui, assembly GCF_035609145.1. NCBI lineage: Eukaryota > Metazoa > Chordata > Amphibia > Anura > Eleutherodactylidae > Eleutherodactylus > Eleutherodactylus coqui. Next base: position 67,128,362 of record NC_089838.1, on the reverse strand, counting down.
CGCCGTCATCCCACCAGAGGGAAACAATATACATAATATTATACGCTGCCTACAGTATCTATCTGCTGGCGGTAGTAGTCCTAATTAATACGCAGCTAGGCGTTACAGCAGGCTTGCGCAAAATTGCTTCCTGGATCTGCTGTCTCTGTTACATGATCGCCGTCATCCTGCCAGAGGGAAAGAGTATACATAATATTATACGCTGCCTACAGTATCTATCTGCTGGGGGTAGTAGTCGTAATTAATACGCAGCTAAGCGTTACAGCAGGCTTGCGCAAAATTGTTTCCTGGATCTGCTGTCTCTGTTACATGATCGCCGTCATCCCGCCAGAGGGAAAGAGTATACATAATATTATACGCTGCCTACAGTATCTATCTGCTGGGGGTAGTAGTCCTAATTAATACGCAGCTAAGCGTTACAGCAGGCTTGCGCAAAATTGTTTCCTGGATCTGCTGTCTCTGTTACATGATCGCCGTAATCCCGCCAGAGGGAAAGAGTACACATAATATTATACGCTGCCTACAGTATCTATCTGCTGGGGGTAGTAGTCCTAATTAATACGCAGCTAAGCGTTACAGCAGGCTTGCGCAAAATTGTTTCCTGGATCTGCTGTCTCTGTTACATGATCGCCGTAATCCCGCCAGAGGGAAAGAGTACACATAATATTATACGCTGCCTACAGTATCTATCTGCTGGGGGTAGTAGTCCTAATTAATACGCAGCTAAGCGTTACAGCAGGCTTGCGCAAAATTGTTTCCTGGATCTGCTGTCTCTGCTACATAATCGCCGTCATCCTGCCAGAGGGACAGAGTATACATAATATTATACGCTGCCTACAGTATCTATCTGCTGGGGGTAGTAGTCCTAATTAATACGCAGCTAAGCGTTACAGCAGGCTTGCGCAAAATTGTTTCCTGGATCTGCTGTCTCTGTTACATGATCGCCGTCATCCCGCCAGAGGGAAAGAGTATACATAATATTATACGCTGCCTACAGTATCTATCTGCTGGGGGTAGTAGTCCTAATTAATACGCAGCTAAACGTTACAGCAGGCTTGCGCAAAATTGTTTCCTGGATCTGCTGTCTCTGTTACATGATCGCCGTCATTCTGCCAGAGGGAAACAGTATACATAATATTATACGCTGCCTACAGTATCTATCTGCTGGGGGTAGTAGTCCTAAATAATACGCAGCTAAGCGTTACAGCAGGCTTGCGCAAAATTGTTTCCTGGATCTGCTGTCTCTGTTACATGATCGCCGTCATCCTGCCAGAGGGAAAGAGTATACATAATATTATACGCTGCCTACAGTATCTATCTGCTGGGGGTAGTAGTCCTAATTAATACGCAGCTAAGCGTTACAGCAGGCTTGCGCAAAATTGTTTCCTGGATCTGCTGTCTCTGTTACATGATCGCCGTCATCCCGCCAGAGGGAAAGAGTATACATAATATTATACGCTGCCTACAGTATCTATCTGCTGGGGGTAGTAGTCGTAATTAATACGCAGCTAAACGTTACAGCAGGCTTGCGCAAAATTGTTTCCTGGTTCTGCTGTCTCTGTTAAAAGATCCCCGTCATCCCGCCAGAGGGAAAGAGTATACATAATATTATACGCTGCCTACAGTATCTATCTGCTGGGGGTAGTAGTCCTAATCAATACGCAGCTAAGCGTTACAGCAGGCTTGCGCAAAATTGTTTCCTGGATCTGCTGTCTCTGTTAAATGATCCCCGTCATCCTGCCAGAGGGAAACAGTATACATAATATTATACGCTGCCTACAGTATCTATCTGCTGGGGGTAGTAGTCCTAATTAATACGCAGCTAAGCGTTACAGCAGGCTTGCGCAAAATTGTTTCCTGGATCTGCTGTCTCTGTTACATGATCGCCGTAATCCCGCCAGAGGGAAGGAGTACACATAATATTATACGCTGCCTACAGTATCCATCTGCTGGGGGTAGTAGTCCTAATTAATACGCAGCTAAGCGTTACAGCAGGCTTGCGCAAAATTGTTTCCTGGATCTGCTGTCTCTGTTACCTGATCGCCGTCATCCCGTCAGAGGGACAAAGTATACATAATATTATACGCTGCCTACAGTATCTATCTGCTGGGGGTAGTAGTCCTAATTAATACGCAGCTAAGCGTTACAGCAGGCTTGCGCAAATTGTTTCCTGGATCTGCTGTCTCTGTTACATGATCGCCGTAATCCCGCCAGAGGGAAAGAGTACACATAATATTATACGCTGCCTACAGTATCTATCTGCTGGGGGTAGTAGTCCTAATTAATACGCAGCTAAGCGTTACAGCAGGCTTGCGCAAAATTAATTCCTGGATCTGCTGTCTCTTTTACATGATCGCCGTCATCCCACCAGAGGGAAACAATATACATAATATTATACGCTGCCTACAGTATCTATCTGCTGGCGGTAGTAGTCCTAATTAATACGCAGCTAGGCGTTACAGCAGGCTTGCGCAAAATTGCTTCCTGGATCTGCTGTCTCTGTTACATGATCGCCGTCATCCTGCCAGAGGGAAAGAGTATACATAATATTATACGCTGCCTACAGTATCTATCTGCTGGGGGTAGTAGTCGTAATTAATACGCAGCTAAGCGTTACAGCAGGCTTGCGCAAAATTGTTTCCTGGATCTGCTGTCTCTGTTACATGATCGCCGTCATCCCGCCAGAGGGAAAGAGTATACATAATATTATACGCTGCCTACAGTATCCATCTGCTGGGGGTAGTAGTCCTAATTAATACGCAGCTAAGCGTTACAGCAGGCTTGCGCAAAATTGTTTCCTGGATCTGCTGTCTCTGTTGCATGATCGCCGTAATCCCGCCAGAGGGAAAGAGTACACATAATATTATACGCTGCCTACAGTATCTATCTGCTGGGGGTAGTAGTCCTAATTAATACGCAGCTAAGCGTTACAGCAGGCTTGCGCAAAATTGTTTCCTGGATCTGCTGTCTCTGTTACATGATCGCCGTAATCCCGCCAGAGGGAAAGAGTACACATAATATTATACGCTGCCTACAGTATCTATCTGCTGGGGGTAGTAGTCCTAATTAATACGCAGCTAAGCGTTACAGCAGGCTTGCGCAAAATTGTTTCCTGGATCTGCTGTCTCTGCTACATAATCGCCGTCATCCTGCCAGAGGGACAGAGTATACATAATATTATACGCTGCCTACAGTATCTATCTGCTGGGGGTAGTAGTCCTAATTAATACGCAGCTAAGCGTTACAGCAGGCTTGCGCAAAATTGTTTCCTGGATCTGCTGTCTCTGTTACATGATCGCCGTCATCCCGCCAGAGGGAAAGAGTATACATAATATTATACGCTGCCTACAGTATCTATCTGCTGGGGGTAGTAGTCCTAATTAATACGCAGCTAAACGTTACAGCAGGCTTGCGCAAAATTGTTTCCTGGATCTGCTGTCTCTGTTAAAAGATCCCCGTCATCCCGCCAGAGGGAAAGAGTATACATAATATTATACGCTGCCTACAGTATCTATCTGCTGGGCGTAGTAGTCCTAATTAATACGCAGCTAAGCGTTACAGCAGGCTTGCGCAAAATTGTTTCCTGGATCTGCTGTCTCTGTTACATGATCGCCGTCATCCCGCCAGAGGGAAAGAGTATACATAATATTATACGCTGCCTACAGTATCTATCTGCTGGGGGTAGTAGTCCTAATTAATACGCAGCTAAGCGTTACAGCAGGCTTGCGCAAAATTGTTTCCTGGATCTGCTGTCTCTGTTACATCAGCGCTGTCATCCCGCCAGAGGGAAACAGTATACATAATATTATACGCTGCCTACAGTATCTGTCTGCTGTATCAGCTCAGAATTAAAAAAAAATAGAAGCAAAATACCCAAGGCCTACTACTGGCCTTTGGCGACTTGACTGCTTCTGCGCTGTGAATTCCACTAGCTCAGTCATACGCACCTACGTCTCACTACAGGCATGCGCAAAATTGTTTCCTGGCTCTGCTGTGCGTTCCGTAAGGGAAGTCAGCCTCCAACCACAGGCCAATAAGCGGCACATTTAATTACAGCGTTCTGTTTCTGCACTACTGGTAATACAGCATGCTGAGGGGTAGGGGTAGGCCTAGAGGACATGGACGCGGGCGAGGACGCGGAGGCCCTAGTCAGGGTGTGGGCACAGGCCGAGCTCCTGATCCAGGTGTATCGCAGTCGACTGCTGCGGGATTAGGAGAGAGGCACGTTTCTGGCGTCCCCACATTCATCTAACAATTAATGGGTCCACGCGGTAGACCTTTATTAGAAAATGAGCAGTGTGAGCAGGTCCTGTCGTGGATGGCAGAAAGTGCATCCAGCAATCTATCAACCACCCAGAGTTCTATGCCGTCCACTGCTGCAATTCTGAATCCTCTGGCTGCTGCTCCTCCTTCCTCCCAGCCTCCTCACTCCATTACAATGACACATTCTGAGGAGCAGGCAGACTCCCAGGAACTGTTCTCGGGCCCCTGCCCAGAATGGGCAGCAATGGTTCCGAATCCTCTCCCACTGGAGGAGTTTGTCGCGACCGATGCCCAACCTTTGGAAAGTTCCCGGGGTCCGGGGGATGAGGCTGGGGACTTCCGGCAACTGTCTCAAGAGCTTTCAGTGGGTGAGGAGGACGATGACGATGAGACACAGTTGTCTATCACTCAGGTAGTAGTAATTGGAGTAAGTGCGAGGAAGGAGCGCACAGAGGATTCGGAGGAAGAGCAGCAGGACGATGAGGTGACTGACCCCACCTGGTTTGCTACGTCTACTGAGGACAGGTCTTCAGAGGGGGAGGCAAGTGCAGCAGCAGGGCAGGTTGGAAGAGGCAGTGCGGTGTCCAGGGGTAGAGGCAGGGCCAGACCGAATAATCCACCAACTGTTTCCCAAAGCGCCCCCTCGCGCCATGCCACCCTGCAGAGGCCGAGGTGCTCAAAGGTCTGGCAGTTTTTCACTGAGAGTGCAGACGACCGACGAACACTGGTGTGCAACCTTTGTCGCGCCAAGATCAGCCGGGGAGCCACCACCACCAGCCTCACCACCACCAGCATGCGCAGACATATGATGGCCAAGCACCCCACAAGGTGGGACGAAGGCCGTTCACCGTCTCCGGTTTGCACCGCTGCCTCTCCCCCTGTGCCCCAACCTGCCACTGAGATCCAACACCCCCTCTCAGGACACAGGCACTACCGTCTCCTGGCCTGCACCCACACCCTCACCTCCGCTGTGCTCGGCCGCATCCACCAATGTCTCTCAGCGCACCGTCCAGCCGTCGCTAGCGCAAGTGTTGGAGCGCAAGCGCAAGTACGCCGCCACGCACCCGCACGCTCAAGCGTTAAATATGCACATAGCCAAATGTATCAGCCTGGAGATGCTGCCGTATAGGGTTGTGGAAACAGAGGCTTTCAAAGGTATGATGGCGGCGGCGGCCCCGCGCTACTCAGTTCCCAGTCGCCACTACTTTTCCCGATGTGCCGTCCCAACCCTGCACGACCACGTCTCCCGCAACATTGTACGCGCCCTCACCAACGCGGTTACTGCCAAGGTCCACTTAACAACGGACACGTGGAGAAGCACAGGCGGGCAGGGCCACTATATCTCCCTGACGGCACATTGGGTGAATTTAGGGGAGGCTGGGACAGAGTCAGAGCCTGGGACCGCTCACGTCCTACCCACCCCCAGAATTGCGGGCCCCAGCTTGGTGGTGGTATCTGCGGCGGTGTATGCTTCCTCCACTAAACCACCCTCCTCCTCCTCCTCCTATACAACCTCTGTCTCGCAATCAAGATGTGTCAGCAGCAGCACGTCGCCAGCAGTCGTTGTCGCGCGGCACGGCAGCACAGCGGTGGGCAAGCGTCAGCAGGCCGTGCTGAAACTACTCAGCTTAGGAGAGAAGAGGCACACGGCCCACGAACTGCTGCAGGGTCTGACAGAGCAGACCGACCGCTGGCTTGCGCCGCTGAGCCTCCAACCGGGCATGGTCGTGTGTGACAACGGCCCTAACCTGGTGGCGGCTCTGCAGCTCGGCAGCCTCACGCACGTGCCATGCCTGGCCCACGTCTTTAATTTGGTGGTTCAGTGCTTTCTGAAAAGCTACCCACGCTTGTCAGACCTGCTCGGAAAGGTGCGCCTCCGTTTCCGAGTGCAAAGTGTCTGCCTTTATGCTTTGCAGGGAACTTCTCAAGAGGCATAGCAGAGGAATGGTGACGCTAATGATTGCAGCATCCCCGCTCACCATCTGGGTAGACTCCTCAAAGTTTCCAAGGACCTGGCAGATGTCTGCCAACCAGGCCCACTCTTCTGTAAAGAATTGAGGAGGCTGACTCCCACTACGCCGCCCATGTTGGAGTTGGTATTCCACTATAGCTCTACGCTGCTCATAGAGTCTGGCCAACATGTGGAGCGTAGAGTTCCACCATGTGGGCACGTCGCACAGCAGTCGGTGCACTGGCAGATTAAACCGATGTTGCAGGGTGTGCAGGGTGGCAGCGTCCGTGTGGGACATGCGGAAATGTGCGCTGACCCGGCGCACCTTTCCGAGCAGGTATGACAAGTGTGGGTAGCTTTTCAGAAAGCGCTGAACCACCAAATTAAAGACATGGGCCTGGCATGGCACATGCGTGAGGCTGCCGAGCTGCAGAGCCGCCACCAGGTTACGGCCATTGTCACACACGACCATGCCCGGTTGGAGGCTCAGCGGCGCAAGCCAGCGGTCGGTCTGCTCTGTCAGGCCCTGCAGCAGTTCGTGGGCCGTGTGCCTCTTCTCTCCTAAGCTGAGTAGCTTCAGCACGGCCTGCTGACGCTTGCCCACCGCTGTGCTGCCATGCCGTGCGACACCGACTGCTGGCGACGTGCTGCTGCTGACACATCTTGATTCCGAGACAGAGGTTGCATTGGAGGAGGAGGAGGAGGAGGGTGGTTTAGTGGAGGAAGCATACACCGCCGCAGATACCAGCAACGAGCTGGGGCCCGCAATTCTGGGGGTGGGTAGGACGTGAGCGGTCCCAGGCTTTGACTCTGTCCCAGCCTCCACTAAATTCACCCAATGTGCCGTCAGGGAGATATAGTGGCCCTGCCCACCTGTGCTTGTCCACGTGTCCGTTGTTAAGTGGACCTTGCCAGTAACCGCGTTGGTGAGGGCGCGTACAATGTTGCGGGAGACGTGGTCGTGCAGGGCTGGGACGGCACATCGGGAAAAGTAGTGGCGACTGGGAACCGAGTAGCGCGGGGCCGCCGCCGCCATCATGCTTTTGAAAGCCTCTGTTTCCACAACCCTATACGGCAGCATCTCCAGGCTGATCAATTTGGCTATGTGCACGTTAAACGCTTGAGCGTGCGGGTGCGTGGCGGCGTACTTGCGCTTGCGCTCAAACAGTTGCACTAGCGACGTCTGGACGCTGCGCTGAGAGACATTGCTGGATGGGGCCGAGGACAGCGGAGGTGAGGGTGTGGGTGCAGGCCGGTAGGCACTCGTGCCTGTGTCCTCAGAGCGGGGTTGGATCTCAGTGGCAGGTTGGGGCACAGGGGGAGAGGCAGTGGTGCAAACCGGTGGCGGTGAACGGCCTTCGTCCCACCTTGTGGGGTGCTTGGCCATCATATGCCTGCGCATGCTGGTGGTGGTGGCTCCCCAGCTGATCTTGGCGCGACAAAGGTTGCACACCACTGTTCGTCGGTCGTCAGGCGTCTCTGTGAAAAACTGCCACACCGTAGAGCACCTTGGCCTCTGCAGGGTGGCATGGCGCGAGGGGGCGCTTTGGGAAACAGTTGGTGGATTATTCGGTCTGGCCCTGCCTCTACCCCTGGCTACCGCACTGGCTCGGCCTGTGCCCACACCCTGACTTGGGCCTCCGCGTCCTCGCCCGCGTCCACGTCCTCTAGGCCTACCCCTACCCCTCAGCATGCTGTATTACCAGTAGTGCAGAAACAGAACGCTGTAATTAAATGTGCCGCTTATTGGCCTGTGGTTGGAGGCTGACTTCGCTTACGGAACGCACAGCAGAGCCAGGAAATAATTTTGCGCAAGCCTGCTGTAACACTTAGCTGGCTGCGTATGAATTAGGACTACTACCCCCAGCAGAGACCCAGTACACTGAGGACGGTCACAGGCAGCCCAAATAGATTTTTTTTCCCAAATGTTTTTGGAAAGGCCCACTGCCTATATACACTAAATATGTTTTCTGTCCCTGCCTCACCACTACTGGCCCTGCACTATGTAAAATTACTGCAGACTGTTTCACTGTGGACAGGAATACAGCGGTGATGTAACAGGCAACACAGAGCCAGGAAAGAATTTTGCGCAAGCCTGCTGTAACACTTAGCTGGCTGCGTATGAATTAGGACAACTACCCCCAGCAGAGACCCAGTACACTGAGGACGGTCACAGGCAGCCCAAATAGATTTTTTTTCCCAAATGTTTTTGGAAAGGCCCACTGCCTATATACCCTAAATATGTCTTCTGTTCCTGCCTCACCACTACTGGCCCTGCACTATGTAAAATTAGTGCAGACTGTTTCACTGTGGACAGGAATACAGCGGTGATGTAACAGGCAACACAGAGCCAGGAAAGAATTTTGCGCAAGCCTGCTGTAACACTTAGCTGGCTGCGTATGAATTAGGACAACTACCCCCAGCAGAGACCCATTACACTGAGGGCGGTCACAGGCAGCCCAAATAGATTTTTTTTCCCAAATGTTTTTGGAAAGGTCCACTGCCTATATACACTAAATATGTCTTCTGTCCCTGCCTCACCACTACTGGCCCTGGACTATGTAAAATTACTGCAGGACGCAATGCTCTGCACGGCCGATATACAAAAAAAAATGTGCAACACTGCAAAAAGCAGCCTCCCCACTACTGCACACGGTTAGATGTGGCCCTAAGAAAGACCGTTGGGGTTCTTGAAGCCTAAAATAACTCCTAACGCTCTCCCTATAGCAGCTCCGGCATTAGCAGCACTTTCCCTGAACTATGTCAGAATGCATCTGTGGCGAGCCGCGGGAGGGGCCGATTTATATACTTGGGTGACAACTGATCTCGCCAGCCACTCACTGCAGGGGGGTGGTATAGGGCTTGAACGTCGCAGGGGGAAGTTGTAATGCCTTCCCTGTCTTTCTATTGGCCAGAAAAGCGTGCTAACGTCTCAGAGATGAAAGTGAAAGTAACTCGAACATTGCGTGGTGCTCGTTTCGAATAACGAGCATCTCAAACACGCTAATACTCGAACGAGCATCAAGCTCGGACGAGTACGTTCGCTCATCTCTAGTAACCACCAAGCCTTGTGCCATGTACTGTAACCATAAATCTTCCACCCATTTCTGGAGCAAAGTTATATTTTTGGTTACTGCTGTATGTTGGCTTCCTCGCTTTGCTATTCTTGATTGGGGACACATTAAAGGTCAAAGGCCACATCCAGAGATATGTTCCTACTTACCCCTTTACCTTCCATTTATCACCTACTTTTTACTTACATACATTTGGTAGGTTAACAAGAAGTGGGTGACAGCTGGATGGCACTATGACTGCAGGATTAGGCAACGCAGGATTTTCTGTAGCCTGTTACAAGATACGTCTCTGTAGATGCTTCAGGCAGAAAACATTGCAACGTTTTCCATTATGTTTATTTGCAGAGTTTTCTAAATGCATTGAAACATTGAAAAAATACAAAGTTGTAGCTTCTCACTGATTGAAAAGGATACATGCATTAAAAAGTACATTATGAGTACTGACAAATAACAAAAAATATCATAGATGGTAAAGTATAAATGACAAAACCGCTAGCCGTTTGGTTATTATATACTCCAGCCATAGAGGAGGTAGTGAATTTGTACCGTATGTTATTGTAGCAGTAAATGGCAAGTAGAACTTTAGTCAAGTACGTTATTTTGTTCTTTAAAACATCCTTTATGTTTGTATCTCATTGGGTCTAGGAAGTATTTCCATGATTGAAGAGTTGAGTAGATCTATATAACTACAAACTCTTCTTGTCTAATACCTCTGAGGCCTAACATCTTTAAGGGCGTTTTTCAAGTACTAGAAAATAGATCTAGCAGTAAGTATGCTTTATCCTTCTCAGACTCTTAAAATCCTGCAGCAGAAGATTTTACATTTCAAAGGCAATGTATTTTTCTTTCTTATTAAGGCATTTGAACTGCAACTTACTTCATGATGGATGGATCTCATTCATAGAAATTAGATAGTGAAACAATGCAATATTTTCTGCCCATGATAAATGGGCCTAGTGTGTCATAATGCTTAGGAACAATATAAGTTCAAGGGTTAACACAAATAATGTGATTTATTGCTCTATATAAACTCTGGACTCTAGCATACAGCATTATAGAGATATGATCATTGCCAGGATTTATGAATACAATTCAAGTGCAGTTAATTCATAATAGTGAACCAAAATTACCATTCAACCCACTACATGAATATATCTAACTCAGAGTTTTTATCAGTAGTGTACTTAGAAGTATGAAGTTCCCATATCAAAGATCAAAACAAGGCTCTTCTATTATGGTGCTAGGTATTGTGACCCATGGCAGAAGTGCTTACTTTTTATTTTCCCCACCATTTCCTTTTCATGCCCCTTGTGACAATATCCAACTATCTAGTATACTAGCAATACAGTTCTTCAAGATAGGGAAGTCCTTCACATGTTTTCAACAACCAATAGCAAAAGTGATAGAACCATCGAGGTTTGGACTTACTTTGCCCCACTGTCACATGTCCTGGGTTTTTGGTATATACTTTGTAAATTTCCATTGACATGCATCTCTCGTTATTTGAAGCAACATTTACTGAGATTAAGTCATTTAGAAAGCACTCCAGACAATATGTATACTGTGCCCTACATACAGTAACCCAGTGAATCAATTTTTATGTGTACAAGTTAATTCTCTCCATCCAATATTTACACCCAGTAGCTGGCAAAAACTAAGGCATAAGTCAGTCCTTATTAAACATGATCAAGCTGCATAGTTATGGAGTCTGACCAATTACAACACCTTACGCACAGGTCACTGTTAAATCCTCATTGACTGCCCTCATGTAAGGTTAATTCAATCACCTGCACCCAGCTGGTCCCCAGGTATTCGCTGGTTCCCACAATCAATCTTTATGATTACCCTTACTACACTTATATTCTTCCGCGCAGCCTATGTTCCCCGTTTAATGTACAACAATATTGGACTGCCTTTAGCTTTTTTTGTATGGCCTATGAACCTACATGTGATGGAGGGCCACTACCCAGCCTTGCGAGCACCAAAATTGCTCAGGAGTTAGGTAGGAAGAATGAGAATATTATTATTCTTCAAGATGTCCCTTCAGCTTTCATCTTCTAAGCCTTCTCTAGATCCTATCGTAATCTGACATCCCAACTAGTTTGTTTAAAATTTCCACTGATTATTCCCTACACAATTTTGCCCCCCACCCCCACAGATAAACTGAACATGGCACCAATACTATTTTCTAGCTTTCTAGCTTATCCTACTCTATGATCCCTCTTCTACTAAGGAACTTCTTTATCATTCCAGAAAAATGGCACCTTATTAGGACTAGCCTACCTCATCACTTTTCAATGGTTCATAGATAAGTCATTTTTCTTTTCTATTTTTCACTGATGGTTGTTGCATTGTAATAAACTAAGTCACTAGTCATCATAGATAACCTAAGCCAGTAGATATTATGAGGAATACTCAGACTGGTCATTTAAGCTTTCATCATGTAATCATATGCTTTTTTATGGTGCAGAAAATTAACAAATAATTTGCATTGGTAACAGATTTTATTGAAATTAAGGATGTACATCTTGCTCTATAAAATCTTTCAGCCATATGAACGGAAATTATTAGTATGGAATTGAAAACAGTTTGAACCACATTTCCTATTCCTCCGATTGTATAGAAATATGCAAGATCATCAACCAAAAGTCATTTAATGAACTAGTGCCATCATTGTTTAGTGTTTTTGGAATAAATACTGAACAGTTATTGTCTGGATGATTCGAAATAATACAAAATGTATTTGAATGATGTCCTCTCACTGTTTCATGTAGCAAGACCTATAAATTGCAGCGATTGTCTGACTATTTCTGAAGAAAAAAAGTGGAGCTGCAAATTAAGTAAAAAAAATTCAAAACCATTGGGCTTCTTTCACATGAGCACCGTTTTCACAGCCAGCCGATATACGCTACATTGCTAGTGAAAAATCTGGTGAACGGGCGCACAAATCAAACATTTGTGTGCCCATTCATATGGCCTGGTGAGGCCGGTGCAAATGCGCTGAGCTCACCAGGCCATTGCCCATTTCCCCTCCCCATCGCATGCTCACCTCTCGTTCCTCCCGGCTCATTCTGTGCAATGCGAGGGGGGGCAGGGGCGGAACTAAGTGCCACCCTGCCTCATCCCATTGATGGCTATGGACAAGGGATGGGGAGAGGGCGGGCACAGCGCATATCAGCATATCAGCTTGCCATATCGGCCAATATGCGCTCATGTGAAAGAAGCCTTACTCACATCTTTAATCCCCCATTGATTAAGCACATAAGCTCCAGCAATCCCCCTGCTGGTCCTGGTTAACAAGTTGCCAGCCATGGCAAGACAAATCAGCACATGGCCATTGTAGGCAATCAGCTGAGGGTGCTTCACTACACTGCTTCTATAACCCACATGGAAGTGAATGAGTTACAGAATCACTGCTCTATGCTGTTTCTGTTTCTCTGTTTCGCCTATATAGGAGTTATGAAAGCAGCAAAACTTTGCCACGCTAGACTGTTTCCATCCTCTGGGTCACCGCATAGACAGAAATTTGCTCACTGGGACTATTTTTGGACAAGATCAAAACAACTGTTAAATATCGATCTGGCACATACTGCACAATATATAGTTGTGACCAGTGGCATAGCTAAAGGCTCATTGGCCCAGGTGCAAAAGTTAATATTGGGGCCCCCTAACTTCTCTTATCTGCTTAACACGGAGGCGTAACGTAAAGCTCCTGGGCCTCAATGCAAAACTTTTAACAGGGCCCCCAACTATAATGTTTTATTCCTAGTACTGGGCTCCCTATATGGAGAAGAGATGTCTTATGGGCTCCCTAAGGCTCCTGGGCCCGGGTGCAACCGCATCCCCTGCATCCTCTATAGTTATGCCAGTGGTTGTGACACTGTGGTGCATTTATAACATTTATTCCTGCCGCATACTTGCTAAATATGACTGATGTTTCAGTGAGTGTGTGTGTGGGACGGGGAAATAACACACACACAATATATATAATATTTATTTATTAAGCCACTTACTCTAAAAAATGTTCTAGTAGAGCCAGGTAGGGAGCACAGTAGCGGTAGCCGAATAATCTGTAATCAACCACAGATTTGATGTGCTGAAGAATGATAATTTGTTGACTGCATAAATTCGGAATTTGCAAGTATATATATCTACAATCAGATGTTATGATCCCATGTTATGTTATGCTCAGTGTTCTCAGCATTAAAGCATTTTTATGTCAGCACGTCAACAACAGACATGCCCAGGATATTTATCAATCAGCTGTTCACCTGCCAAGAGTGAATTGAATGGCCTGTAGTACCAAGACTAGCCACTGCAGAGAGAAAGTAGCTTTCAGCAGAAATCAGCTCCAGCACAGCTGATCAACAGAGATTCTGGACAGCATGTTCCTGACGAACTACTATTGATGGCCTATTGTAAGGATAGACCATCAATGGTTTACAACAAGTCAACTCTTTTAATACAATTCACTGTATTTAGAATGCACATTACCCGGGTATAGGCAATTTTTCACATTCTGTATGCAAAATAGGTTGAAAAGTGTTTTGTGAAAAATACCAGATTTAAGTCTGATTCTAAAACCTTGATTCCACACATTGGAACTATGTATTCTAAATCAGGATTCAAAGCAAAGGGTTTCAAAAGGGATGTCAACACTGGATGATCAAACTGGATAATAATGGTACTCTTTATTTCTAACACATTCACTCAAAATTTCATATTCCTCATAAGGAGTTTTTTAAATTTCTCGAAATCAGACTTCAATTTTTTAAGGATTCATTTGAATAGCTTACACTTTCTAAGTGGTAAAGTTAAAAATCAAAGACGTATTTCCTTTTTTATGATATTATACAGGGGAAATCAAATTTGAATAAATCAGAATATTATCATGGCTGGGAAAAGGTTTTGGGAAAGAAATATTCAAAATTTGAATGGTTACATGCACACAAATTGAGACATTCTAAATGTATGTGCATATCACACCAAGAGGTAAATAATAAAACCCTAACGATGTGGTAGTTTACCCCTTCAAACCTCCCTTAATCTTTCCAGATTATTCTAAAGTTTGGTTGAGAACATGCAGTTTTCCTGGAACTCTATAACATACATTATTACATTGCATGGAAACCAGACCCCTTTGGAAGGGGTTATACCAGATTCTGAGGGAAATTACAAATCTTGCCTTGGCAATGGGTCCAGTTGCTTCTTTGCTGTTTTTGAGTCCCAAGGCCATTCCCAAACCAGTTCGAACTTTTATAACCTTTTACTTATGACAATCACATAGGTTACTACAAAACACCGGAAAAGCCAGTTTGCCCACATATGTCAGAGGTAATCTCTTCCTTGAATTTAATCTTTACCTATGAGAGCATGGTAGCCATAAAACATGTTTGGGTGCTTGGACATTTGGCAAATACAGTACTCAACTTATAACATGAGATATATAAATAAATCACTGCCCTGAAGTACTTAAAAGAGCCAGGTTAGATCACATGATTTGGTTTACTGTGCCCTTGTCTATGATTCTTTTGAGTAGTGACTATGTTTACTAGTCTTGCATAATGTCCAAGTTCACTTTCAATTATTTTTTTTTACATCTTACCTGTTTGTCAAATATAAGTATATGGGGAATTCGACATATTGTTTTTCTTTGCAATTAAAGGCAACATAGCTTTACCATCTCCTAGGTCTGATTCAGAGACCTTTGCTACTAAAATATGTTAAAGATTGATTTTTCAGATCTTACAAATGGAATATGGCTACTGAAGCTGCATTTTTCTGTGATGTTCAATAAGCTATTATGTTGTGTTATGTGCTACATGCTGGATACTCCTGTATTCGTGTTTTGAAAGTTTTTTTCCGGTTTGTAATTTGAAAATTAATCAATAAAAAAAATAAAACTTACATCTAAATTCTATACTGACATTAATAACTTATTGGAGAAGCAATGTGCATTTTCTGGTACAGTTCTCAGTCGTAATCTTATGGCTCTGTATAGATTTATCCTTTAGAAATAGTAAAAATTACCAACCTAATAAATCAATATACATTGATGGTTTGTAACTAAAATCCTTGTTATTGCTGCCCAAATTATACCACCACAAAGACCTCAAGTATTTTCTCCAGTTCCTCATGTTAAAGTGCTCAAGCATAACTCTCAAGTAAGAGATTGAAGAAGCAGAGGTCCTGTTGCAGCTATTACCACAGACAAAAAAAGGCCAGGTCTTGCATTTTGGTAATGAATTTCCCACCGTCAGGGTGCGTTCACAAGAGCGTATATCGGCTCGGTTTTCACGCCGAGCCGATATACGTCCTCCTCGTCTGCAGGGGGGGAGCCTGGAAGAGCCAGAAGCAGGAACTGAGGCTCCCGCCCCCTCTCAGCCTCCTCTCCGCCCCTCTGCACTATTTTCAATGAGAGGAGGTGGGCGGGGGCGGGGCTATGGGCCGTGAATTAGCCCCGCCCCCACCCCGCCTCTCCCCATTGCAAATAGTGCAGAGGGGTGGAGAGGAGGCAGAGAGGGGGCGGGAGCTCAGTTCCTGCTCCTGGGCTCTTCTAGCCTCCCCCCCTGCACATGAGGACAACGTATAGCGGCTCGGCGTGAAAACCGAGCCGATATACGTTCGTCTGAATGCAGCCTCAATCTAATGGAACCTGAATCATGGCTTATATCAGGACTGTAATTAAAGTGGAAAATTAGAAAAGTAAGGCCAATTTTTTTAATTTTTATTCCAAAAATGTGGGTACACAAGTGGCATGTTGTATTGTAGCTCAAGTTGATTCACTCAAGTGAAGCTGAGCTACAGTTCCAGAGACAACCCATCACCAGTGTGATGCTGTTTCTTAGGCCTCTTTCACATGAGCGTCGTTTTGATGCTGATTAGGTGTATCAAAAAAATGCATCCAAAACAACCCATGATTTCCTATGGGATCTTTCAGATGAGCGATTTTCTGATGCGCCAAGAAAATCATGCCAAGATTGCTCACTTCAAAAGATAGGACATGTCCTATCTTTTGATAGCGCGGCGCCGGTGGCTCCTATAGACTCCTATGGGAGCTGGCCGGCAAAGGGAGGGGGAGGGAGGGGAATGGCAATTTCCCTAATAGCAACTGCAACGTGCTTGCAGCTACTATTCATTCACACGATTTAACGCTCAGATAGCCATGCTGTTTTAGTGGGGCTCTCTGAGCGCTAAACGGCATTTGTGTGAAAAAGCCCTTACAGGCATGTTTTTCTAAACTTGTACAACCTCTTTAAAGCTCATCAGTGAGTTAAATTAAGCATTGATTATTACCATAGTAATGTCAGATGAGATGGCAAGCAGGCAAAGTGGTGGAATATAAGGGAAATTATGAAGCGCTGTAAACAACTATTTGATAATGGACAGTCAATAAAAAAACTATTTTGAAATATTGAAGCGCAGTGATAATATCATAATCTAATAGCCTATTAGAGCCTTTAAAAATAAAGCAGTCTGCTGATACACTGTGTACGGAAGCTAAAAGCTAGCAGCGTACCAATGAAAAATGCATCAACACAAAAAGTGTATTGCACAGCAGCAAAGGGATGTTAGGCATTATAACACAACTATAGACAGGCAGCTATTGAACATGTAGTAAGCAATGCTTAGTGTTTTAACCCCTTTCTGCTCAGTGTGAGGAGTTCCCGCGAATGGGCATAAACTTGTGTCCTATGGATGGTGCGGGCTGTGAAGCTGAGCATACAAAAACGTATCCCTGATGTTAACCCTAAGGCCTCATGCCTTAGCAGGATACACCAACGGTTTTACGCCACGGGATTCCCATGGAGATAAACAAAAAGGTCCCCGCTGGTGACTTTTTCTGCTGTCTCTATTAATACTACATAATTGGAGACCTCCCACCCCAGAAAAATGCAGTAAGATAGAACTTGCTGCTATTTCTTTCCCCATGGCAAAAATCTGTGAGGACTGAGCCATTAGGTTCAATAGAACCTAATAGCTGTGTTATTCTGCTGTGGATTTACGGTGCAGGAACCGCAGTGCAAATCCATCCATGGGCATTAGCCATGTAATCTCAGAGGGCCAATGGGTAAATAGTTTAAAAAGAAAAGTTTTTTTGTGCACTTTCTCCTCTTGTATAATAAAAAAAATGTAAAAACAGATTTGGTATTGCATTTGTACAATAAATCAAACACACTTCTTACCCCCACAAGGCAAACACTGTAAAAAAATGCAAAAAAACTTTCAAAAAGCGTTATTTGTTTATTTCACCTAACAAAAACAAACAAAAGAGAACAAAAAAGCTATGTGTACCCTACATTAGTAGCAATAAAAACTACAGCTCTCCACGTCAAAAAAATCCTCATATGGCTATGTTGACGGAAAAGTATAAAAGGTAAAGCTTTTGGAAAGGGCAAATGAAAATCGTCCAGAAATCGTTGCATCATTAAGTCTAAAATAGGCCACGTCACTAATGGGTTAAAGATTCTGTTGTCATCTTATGCCTATTATTACTGTTAAGTTAAAAACATGCAGTTACAAACAAGCATATTAGGCTATAAAAGGTAGAAATTGTGATGCTTAATTAAAAAATAAAATTACTGCTGTGTATCAGCTGCAGCTGAAACCGTCACACTATAAAAAGGTTGTGTCACCCTGTCCTAAGTCAGACACATTCCTCACTTCATCACTTGCTTCGAGTACGTGGAAGATCATTTCTGGAAATGAAATAATTGCATTTGTGTGCATATACTTTTCATTAGTGCTAATTAAAGAGAGTAAATAAATGTATGATAGAACCATGATGTTAATGGCCACAAGGGTCGATTCAATTCCGTATTATAATCCAATAAGGGACATTTATATTTAATGAAAGTAAATTACACAATGATTCTAACTCAGTTCACTAAATGAATATACGGCTTTAATAGATACGGAGTGTATAGATTTAAAACTCATTCTTAAAGCTTTAAAATGACACACTTATAATAGTATTAATATGGCAAGAAGAATGTAATGTAGGCAAAATGTATTTTTAGTTTTCTTTATTATGCTAGCTGAAAGCACTATCATGTTCCCAAGCACTATACCAGTAGCAGCAACAGACCTTTAAATGATTGTATGAATTTTTGGCCCCCGGCTGTAAATTACAATTTTAACAAAGTGCCATAGAAAACAAATGCATTTTCTATAGCAGTAACGAACACTGGCTGTGCCCTTAACAAGCTTTTTTATGGAAAAAAATTTGACAGGTCATTTGGAATTCGATGAGTTTTCTTGATATCCAGAACCAATTAGTTTAGGACCAAAAGTTTTTCATTATAATATCTCAGCAAATTAAAAAAAAAAAAATATATATATATCTTACTAAAAAATCACCTGAATTATGCATAATGGTTGTTATTGATGGATAAACTTATCAGCAATATATTCATTTATTTCATTATTTTTAGTTTGCCTACTGTGTAGGAAAAACTCACAAGCAGGCAAATCTTACAAAAGTACAATTACCATTAACCTTGTGTAGCCTCCTCTGTATTTACAGTTGGCCCTTCTGCGCTTCAAGATGCTGTTTTAATATTTTTATATTTTTATCTGCATTGTTGCATTAATCAGTAGTATGTATGAAACTTAACAATATATCTTATTTTGTGAAAGTGAGTTCTTTCTTAAGTGCGCCCATTCTAATTTTAGAATGGACTGACATACTTATCGAATGACAGGGGAGGTAAGTATAAAAGTATAAAACTTACATCCGATGACTCCACGGGTCACATTGCTTCTTGCTTTCTTGCTCCTACCTGCTTAGTTTATAGGGCAAAAAGTAGATGACAAAGTCTCTTTAAAGGGGTTGTCCCGCGCCGAAACGGGTTTTTGTTTTTATTTCAAACCCCCCCCCCCCCCCCCCGTTCGGCGCGAGACAACCCCGATGCAGGGGTTAAAAAAGAACACCGGAGAGTGCTTACCTGAATCCCCGCGCTCCGGTGACTTCTTACTTACCTGATGAAGATGGCCACCGGGATCCTCTCCCTCGGTGGACCGCAGGGCTTCTGTGCGGTCCATTGCCGATTCCAGCCTCCTGATTGGCTGGAATCGGCACGTGACGGGGCGGAGCTACACGGAGCTACACGGAGCCCCATTCAGAAAAGAAGAAGACCCGGACTGCGCAAGCGCGGCTAATTTGGCCATTAGACGGCGAAAATTAGTCGGCTCCATGGAAACGAGGACGCTAGCAACGGAGCAGGTGAGTGAAAAACTTCTTATAACTTCTGTATGGCTCATAATTAATGCACAATGTACATTACAAAGTGCATTAATATGGCCATACAGAAGTGTATAGACCCACTTGCTGCCGCGGGACAACCCCTTTAACTGTTTAGAAAGCGCTACACTGACCAAAACCCCCTCGGATGGGAGGAGGAGAGGCTACAGCAGTATCTCCTCATCAGTGTTTGTGTGAAACTCATGCTATGAGTGGGATAAAGAGGATCATGTCACAGTCAGCCTGCTGCAGCCTCTGTGTGAGAAGTAGCAAAAGGGAGGCAGCTGATTGGTCAGAGCACAGCTGCGGCATCAGACCAGGAAGTCTCCACCCATTAAGCAAAAATTGAAAAAGAAAATGTGAATTTATGGAAATCAGCAAAGGCTTCCAACATTTACACTTTTTTATGCATTTTTTAGGTAGCTTTAAAAATACTTCCTGAAATTAATGTTTTTTCAATTAGGCTTTGTTCAAATGAGCGTGTTTTTTGCACACAAATAGCCGCGTAAAAAGATCACTGCTCATGTGTGCAAAAATCATGTAAATGAAGCAGAAGACGCAATCTACTGACACATAATTTGCTTGTTTACACAATCCGAGGTGTGTGCTGCGTGTTAATCCAGCTCCCATAAGAGTCGATGGGAACTCCTGCGCAACATGCACCAAAGTTAGGTCAGGTCCTTAGATACGTGCATTGTAGCCACGCATGTTCTATCTTTTACAGGTGCAAGAATTTTCTGCATCTAAAAATTGCTCATGTCAACACTTCAAAAGTAAACCATTGGTTTTATTACACGCAATTTTTTTGCGTGGTTCTTTGTGCGCAAAAAAAACCCCACTCGTCTGAACATCTTTGGGATGATGTATTTTTGGTCACACTATTTTAACATGTTTTTTTTTTTTCTATTATTCTTTTCATAAAAGGAAGTGCATTGGAAAATGCCTGTACAAATGACAAACCTAGAGCATGCTGTATTTTGAAAAAAAAAATACAATGACCAAAAAAAATATTTGGAGTATGTTTCAACTAGTGACATTCAGCTAACATCTGGCCACAGGACTTTTTGACAAAAAAAATGCCGCAAAAAAACACTGGAAAAGATGGCACAAAAAATACTGCATTTTCCTAAAATACTATTTATGGACAAAAAACAGTTTAAAATATAATAGGTAAGGAGTAGAGATGAGCGAACGTACTCGTCCGAGCTTGATACTCGTTCGAGTATTAGCGTGTTTGAGATGCTCGTTACTCGTAACGAGTACCACGCGATGTTCGGGTTACTTTCACTTTCATCTCTGAGACGTTAGCGCGCTTTTCTGGCCAATAGAAAGATAGGGAAGGCATTACAACTTCCCCCTGCGACGTTCAAGCCCTATACCACCCCCCTGCAGTGAGTGGCTGGCGAGATCAGGTGTCACCCGAGTATAAAAATCGGCCCCTCCCGCGGCTCGCCGCAGATTTGTTCTGACATAGAGGAGGGAAAGTGCTGTCTTGGTGGAGCTGCTATAGGGAGAGTGTTAGGAGTATTTTAGGCTTCAAGAACCCCAACGGTCCTTCTTAGGGCCACATCTAACCGTGTGCAGTACTGTTGAGGCTGCTTTTAGCAGTGTTGCACATTTTTTTTTTTTTTGGTATATCGGCTGTGCAGAGCATTGCGCCCTGCAGTAATTAGATATAGTGCAGGGCCAGTAGTGGTGAGGCAGGGACAGAAGACATATATTGTGAGGCAGGGACAGAAGACATATATTTATTGAATATAGGCAGTGGGTCTTTGCAAAAACATTTGGGGAAAAAAATCTATTTGGGCTGCCTGTTAGTGTCCTCAGTGTTCTGGGTCTGTGCTGGGTGTAGTAGTCCTCCTCATTCATACGCAGCCAGCTAAGTGTTACAGCAGGCTTGCGCAAAATTATTTCCTGGCTCTGTCTGGGCTGTTAAATCACCGCTGTATTGCAGTCCACAGTGCAACACTCTGCAGTTCTTTGACATACTCCAGGGCCAGAAGTGGTGACGCAGAGAGAGAAGAGATATATTGATTGAATATAGGCAGTGGGCCTTTGCAAAAACAATTGGGGAAAAAAATCTATTTGGGCTGCCTGTGACTGTCCTCAGTGTTCTGGGTCTGTGCTGGGTGTAGTAGTCCTCCTCATTTATACGCAGCCAGCTAAGTGTTACAGCAGGCTTGTGCAAAATTATTTCCTCGCTCTGTCTGGGCTGTTAAATCACCGCTGTATTGCAGTCCACAGTGCAACACTCTGCAGTTCTTTGACCTACTCCAGGGCCAGAAGTGGTGACGCAGAGAGAGAAGAGATATATTGATTGACTATAGGCAGTGGGCCTTTGCAAAAACATTTGGGGAAAAAAATCTAGTTGGGCTGCCTGTGACTGTCCTCAGTGTTCTGGGTCTGTGCTGGGTGTAGTAGTCCTCCAAATTCATACGCAGCCAGCTAAGTGTTACAGCAGGCTTGCGCAAAATTATTTCCTGGCGTTCCGTAAGCGAAGTCAGCCTCCAAACACAGGCCAATAAGCGGCACATTTAATTACAGCGTTCTGTTTCTGCATTACTGGTAGTACAGCATGCTGAGGGGTAGGGGTAGGCCTAGAGGACGTGGACGCGGCCGAGGACGCGGAGGCCCAAGTCAGAGTGTGGGCACAGGCCGAGCTCCTGATCCAGGTGTATCGCAGCCGACTGCTGCGGGATTAGGAGAGAGGCACGTTTCTGGCGTCCCCACATTCATCACACAATTAATGGGTCCACGCGGTAGACCTTTATTAGAAAATGAGCAGTGTGAGCAGGTCCTATCGTGGATGGCAGAAAGAGCATCCAGCAATCTATCGTCCACCCACAGTTCTGCGCCGTCCACTGCTGCAACTCAGAATCCTCTGGCTGCTGCTCCTCCTTCCTCCCAACCTCCTCACTCCATTACAATGACACATTCTGAGGAGCGGGCAGACTCCCAGGAACTGTTCTCGGGCCCCTGCTCAGATTGGGCAGCAGTGGTTCCTCTCCCACCAGAGGAGTTTATCGTGACTGATGCCCAACCATTGGAAAGTTCCCGGAGTCCGGGGGATGAGGCTGGGGACTTCCGGCAACTGTCTCAAGACCTTTCAGTGGGTGAGGAGGACGATGACGATGAGACACAGTTGTCTATCAGTGAGGTAGTTGTAAGGGCAGTAAGTCCGAGGGAGGAGCGCACAGAGGATTCGGAGGAAGAGCAGCAGGACAATGAGGTGACTGACCCCACCTGGTTTGCTACGCCTACTGAGGACAGGTCTTCAGAGGGGGAGGCAAGTGCAGCAGCAGGGCAGGTTGCAAGAGGCAGTGCAGTGTCCAGGGGTAGAGGCAGGGCCAGACCGAATAATCCTCCAACTGTTTCCCAAAGCGCCCCCTCGCGCCATGCCACCCTGCAGAGGCCGAGGTGCTCAAAGGTCTGGCAGTTTTTCACTGAGAGTGCAGACGACCGACGAACAGTGGTGTGCAACCTTTGTCGCGCCAAGATCAGCCGGGGAGCCACGACCACCAGCCTCACCACCACCAGCATGCGCAGACATGTGATGGCCAAGCACCCCACAAGGTGGGAAGAGGGCCGTTCATCGCCTCCGGTTTGCACCGCTGCCTCTCCCCCTGTGCCCCAACCTGCCACTGAGATATAACCCCCCTCTGAGGACACAGGCACTACTGTCTCCTGGCCTGCACCCACACCCTCACCTCTGCTGTCCTTGGCCCCATCCACCAATGTCTGTCAGCGCACCGTCCAGCCGTCGCTAGCGCAAGTGTTTGAGCGCAAGCACAAGTACGCCGCCACGCACCCGCACGCTCAAGCGTTAAACGTGCACATTGCCAAATTTAGATGCTGCCGTATAGGGTTGTGGAAACTGAGTTTTTCAAAAATATGATGGCGGCGGCGGCCCCGCGCTACTCAGTTCCCAGTCGCCACTACTTTTCCCGATGTGCTGTCCCAGCCCTGCACGACCACGTCTCCCGCAACATTGTACGCGCTCTCACCAACGCGGTTACTGCCAAGGTCCACTTAACAACGGACACGTGGACAAGCACAGGCGGGCAGGGCCACTATATCTCCCTGACGGCACATTGGGTGAATTTAGTGGAGGCTGGGACAGAGTCAGAGCCTGGGACCGCTCACGTCCTACCCACCCCCAGAATTGCGGGCCCCAGCTCGGTGCTGGTATCTGCGGTGGTGTATGCTTCCTCCACTAAACCACCCTCCTCCTCCTCCTCCAACGCAACCTCTGTCTCACAATCAAGATGTGTCAGCAGCACGTCGCCGGCAGTCGGTGTCGCGCGGCGTGGCAGCACAGTGGTGGGCAAGCGTCAGCAGGCCGTGCTGAAACTACTCAGCTTAGGAGATAAGAGGCACACGGCCCACGAACTGCTGCAGGGTCTGACAGAGCAGACCGACCGCTGGCTTGCGCCGCTGAGCCTCCAATCGGGCATGGTCGTGTGTGACAACGGCCGTAACCTGGTGGCGGCTCTGCAGCTCGGCAGCCTCACGCACGTGCCATGCCTGGCCCACGTCTTTAATTTGGTGGTTCAGCGCTTTCTGAAAAGCTACCCATGCTTGACAGACCTGCTCGGAAAGGTGCGCCGGCTCTGCGCACATTTCCGCAAGTCCCACACGGACGCTGCCACCCTGCGCACCCTGCAACTTCGGTTTAATCTGCCAGTGCACCGACTGCTGTGCGACGTGCCCACTCGGTGGAACTCTACGCTCCACATGTTGGCCAGGCTTTATGAGCAGCGTAGAGCTATAGTGGAATACCAACTCCAACATGAGCGGCGCAGTGGGAGTCAGCCTCCTCAATTCTTTTCAGAAGAGTGGGCCTGGTTGGCAGACATCTGCCAGGTCCTTGGAAAGTTTGAGGAGTCTACCCAGGTGGTGAGCGGGGATGCTGCAATCATTAGCATCACCATTCCTCTGCTATGCCTCTTGAGAAGTTCCCTGCAAAGCATAAAGGCAGACGCTTTGCGCTCGGTAACAGAGCCGGGGGAAGACAGTATGTCGCTGGATAGTCAGAGCACCCTCCTGTCCATATCTCAGCGCGGTGAGGAGGAGGAGGAGGAGCATGAGGAGGATGAGGAGGAGGGGGAAGAGACAGCTTGGCCCACTGCTGAGGGTACACATGCTGCTTGCCTGTCATCCTTTCAGCGTGTATGGCCTGAGGAGGAGGAGGAGGAGGATCCTGAAAGTGATCTTC
Source organism: Eleutherodactylus coqui (assembly GCF_035609145.1). Taxonomy (NCBI): domain Eukaryota; kingdom Metazoa; phylum Chordata; class Amphibia; order Anura; family Eleutherodactylidae; genus Eleutherodactylus; species Eleutherodactylus coqui. Next base: position 67,103,616 of record NC_089838.1, on the reverse strand, counting down.
CTAGTGAGGACAGCCATGTGTTGCGTACAGGTACCCTGGCACACATGGCTGACTTCATGTTAGGATGCCTTTCTCGTGACCCTCGCGTTACACGCATTCTGGCCACTACGGATTACTGGGTGTACACACTGCTTGACCCACGGTATAAGGAGAACCTTTCCACTCTCATACCTGAAGAGGAAAGGGGTTCGAGAGTGATGCTATACCACAGGACCCTGGTGGACAAACTGATGGTAAAATTCCCATCCGACAGCGCTAGTGGCCGAAGGCGCAGTTCCGAGGGCCAGGTAGCAGGGGAGGCGCGGAGATCAGGCAGCATGTACAGCACAGGCAGTGCAACACTTTCTAAGGCCCTGGACAGCTTTATGGCTCCCCAGCAAGACTGTGTCACCGCTCCCCAGTCACGGCTGAGTCGGGGGGAGCACTGTAAAAGGATGGTGAGGGAGTACGTAGCCGATCGCACGACCGTCCTCCGTGACGCCTCTGCCCCCTACAACTACTGGGTGTCGAAGCTAGACACGTGGCCTGAACTCGCGCTGTATGCCCTGGAGGTGCTTGCTTGTCCTGCGGCTAGCGTCTTGTCAGAGAGGGTGTTTAGTGCGGCTGGGGGAATCATCACAGATAAGCGTACCCGCCTGTCAACCGACAGTGCCGACAGGCTTACACTCATCAAGATGAACAAAGCCTGGATTTCCCCAGACTTCTCTTCTCCACCAGCGGACAGCAGCGATACCTAAGCAATACGTAGGCTGCACCCGCGGATGGAAGCATCGTTCTCTATCCCCATCAAAAACGGGGACCTTTTTGCTTCATCCATCTGTGTATAATATTCCTCCTCCTCCTCCTCCTGCTCCTCCTCCTGAAACCTCACATAATCACGCCGAACGGGCAATTTTTCTTAGGCCCACAAGGCTCAGTCATATAATTTTTGTAAACAATTTTTATACGTTTCAATGCTCTTTAAAGCGTTGAAACTTTCACCTGAACCAATTTTTATTTTAACTGGGCTGCCTCCAGGCCTAGTTACCAATTAGGCCACATTAACGAAAGCGATTAATAGATTTCACCTGCCCTCTTGGTTGGGCATGGGCAATTTTTCTCAGGTACATTAGTACTGTTGGTACACCAATTTTTGGGGGCCCTCACCTGCAGTGTAATCAAATGAATTTTTAGCCCACCTGCATTACAGCTGACGTTACATCAGCTGTGTTGGGCACTGCAATGGGATATATTTATGTACCGCCGGTGGGTTCCAGGGAGCCACCCATGCCGTGGGTCCACAGGGAGTTGTAACTGCATGTGTCCACTTCTAAAGAACCCCAGTCTGACTGGGGCATGCAGTGTGGGCCGAAGCCCACCTGCATTAAGCACGACATTACCTCAGCTGTGATGGGCAATGCAATGGGATACGTTTATGTACAGCCGGTGGGTTCCAGGCAGCCATCCATGCTGTGGGTGCACACGGAATTCCCATTGCGGAGTTGTACCTGGCTGTGACTATTTATAAAAAACCGCGGTCTGACTGGGGCATGCAGACACCTTGACAGAATGAATAGTGTGTGGCACATAGGTTCCCCATTGCTATGCCCACGTGCGCAGCTCCAGATGGAGGTGGCACAGGATTGGATTTCTCATTGCTTCTGTACAGCATTGTGGACTATCGCCCCACCCCTTTTAAAGAGGGTCGCTGCCTAGCCGTGCCAACCCTCTGCAGTGTGTGACTGCTTTTCCTCTGGCAGACGCACTTATAAATAGACATGAGCGTGGCGTGGCATGAGGGCAGCTGAAGGCTGGGCAGGGACAGTTTGGTGTGCGCTGTGGACACTGGGTCGTGGGGGGGGGGGGGGGGTTGGGCAGCATGTAACCCAGGAGAAGTGGCAGCGGAGTGTCATGCAGGCAGTTATTGCGCTTTGTTGGAGGTAGTGTGGTGCTTAGCTAAGGTATGCATTGCTAATGAGGGCTTTTCAGAAGTAAAAATTGTTGGGAGGGGGGGGCCCACTCTTGCCGCTATTTTGGCTTAATAGTGGGACCTGGGAACTTGAGATGCAGCCCAACATGTAGCCCCTCGCCTGCCCTATCCGTTGCTGTGTCGTTCCCATCACTTTCTTGAATTGCCCCGATTTTCACAAATGGAAACCTTAGCGAGCATCAGCGATATACAAAAATGCTCGAGTCGCCCATTGACTTCAATTGGCTTCGTTACTCGAAACGAACCCTCGAGCATCGCGAAAAGTTCGTCTCGAGTAACGAGCACCCGAGCATTTTGGTGCTCGCTCATCTCTAGTAAGGAGACATTTTTTTAAAAAAAATTGAGTTCACTACTTCAAATTGGAATCTACAGCTTCTCAATGGTAAGTATTTTTTCGGCAGGAGGCTTAGAGTTCTCATGCTGGATTTAACTAAATTATAGTTAAATCCAAGATGGCAGCATTCAAAATGACCATTCTTTTTGTGACATGACCTAACGGGCTATCCCATTCCCCCAAATCTTGTATACAAAATTGGATCAATTTTATGCCTACTCCTCAAGAGGAATATTTGAAGAGTAGCACAATACAGATTTCTAAGAAAGTAATTGGTAGTTCATGGGGAATACAAGTTAGGGCTCTTTCACACGAGCATATATCAACCGCCATTTTCACGATATATGCTATGATCTGATGCATTGGATTCCAATGCATCCAATCACATGGCCGTATTCCCGCAGCATAAAAGAACCCGGCCACCAATATAGTGCTGTGCGCTTTTACATTGAGCTTAAAAGATAGTGCTGGAACTATAATCCTGGCCAAAATACGTTGTCCGCTGCATTGACTCCTATGGGAGCCAATGACAGCAGCTGGAGAAGAGAAGTGGAAGGGAGTTTAGCAGTGCAACTGCTAAACTCTCTCCCCCTTCTCTCCTTCCCTCTGGCTGTTTGCAATGAGAGCGGGCCAGATGGGGGCGGAGCTAAGCACCACCCAGTCCTGCCTTCTCCCATTGCTGGCTGTGAACAAAGGGCGGGGAGGGGGCGGGAACTTGCAAACAGCTGGAGGGGAGGAGAAGGGAGGTGAGCCAGCGAGGAGAAAAGAAGGGCAACGGAATGATGGCATGGTGACAGGGCGGCCTCAGCGTATATGTACTGGGCGCATGCCATGTGAATGGGTGCACAAACATTAGATTTGTGCACCTGTTCACACATTTTTATGGCACAGGCGGGCACACGAAAAAACGTTTAAGGCCGTGTGAGTGAGCCCTTAAACTAACATATCAGGGGAGCTAGAAGGTCCTTTTTAAACAGGTTGTCTTACAAAGACAGCAGAAATTAATCTAGAAGCAATTTCTGTTTTTAAAAATCCCAAGTTTTCAGCTGCTATCAATGGGGACGAGCCGTACAAAAATCAACAGCTATTCATGTATATGAATAGATTGGGTCTGCCAGAGTGAGAGCCACTGATATTTATTATCTATCCACCATTAGGTAGAAGGGGGTTATCGTAAGGAGACAATCTCTTTAACTAAAGGCTCTTTCACATGAATGTATATCGGACGCCATTTTCACAGCCGGCCGATATACAATACGATCTGATACATTGGATTCCAATGCATCAGGTCACTTGGCCGTATTTCTGTGGCATAAAAGCGCCCGGAAGTATGGAAACCCTGTTTAACCCCTTAGTGACGGAGCTTTTTTGCTTTTTTCCATTTTTGTTTTTTCCTACTCCCTTTTAAAAAATCGTAGCTCCTTAATTTATCCATTGACGTCGCTATATGTGGGCTTGTTTTTTGCGGCATGAGTTGTATTTTTCAATGGCACTATTTATTGTACCATATAATTTACTGAAAAACTTTTTAAAAATTCTTAGCGGAGAGAAATGGAAAAAAAACGACATTCCACCATCTTTCGGTGCGTCCTGCACACAAATTGCAACAAAAATGACCTCATATTTTTATTATATGGGTCAGTACGATTGCTACGATACCAAACTTGTATAGTATTTTTTTTGCTGTAGTACTTTAATTTTTTTTTTTAATATATTTAATTTTTTTCAATTATTTTCTGCGGTCATTTTGTGCGCGCAATACCTTTTTTCATTTTTTCGTCGACGTAGTTGAGCAAGGTCTCATTTTTTGCGGGATGTCCTGTAGTTTCCGATAGTATCAATTTGGAATACATACGACTTTTTGATCGCTTTTTATTGCGGTTTTTCTGGGAGACAGGGTAACTAAAAAAGTGTATTTCTGGCGTTCTTTATTTTTTTTTTCAGACGATATTCACCATGCTGGAAAAATAATACACTACTTTGATAGATCGGACTTTTACGGACGCGGCGATATCAAATACATATTTTTATTTTATGATTTTGATTTTTTAATAATGGATATGGCAAAAGGGGGGTGATTTAAACTTTTATAACTTTTTTTTTTTTTAACAATTGAAAAACTTTATTGATTATTCTATTTACATTACTTTGAAGTCCCCCTGGGGGACTTTTACATGCGATGCTTTGATCGCTCCTGCAGTATGACGTAATGCTATAGCATTACGTCATACTGCTTTTTTACAGGCAGTCTTTCAAGCCACCCTGTGTGGATGGCTTGATAGGCAGTCTGCTAAGGCAGCCTTGGGGCCATTCATTAGGCCCCCGGCTGCCATGACACCTGCACGGATCCCCCGATCTCACGGCGGGGGGGGGGGGGGCCGTGCGGGACCCCCGAACAGCGTTCGGGGGATTTAAATGCCGCTGTCAGAATTGACAGCGGCATTTAAAGGGTTAATAGCCGCAATTGGCCGAACGGCCGAGCGCAGCTATTGCCCGCGGGTGTCAGCTGTAATAAACAGCTGATGCCCGTGCTGTATGGAGGGAGATAGCGGTGCTACCTCCCTCCATACACGTCCTGCAACAGCAGGACGTAGTTTTACGATAGGGCTGTCACTAAGGGGTTAATGCAAAAATGTTTAATAAAAACAAGTTAAAATAAAAGTGCCCAGATGGGCCAGTATAGCGCCCAGCGCTTTTACACCCAGCCAAAAAGATAGTCCTGGAATTCATTGGTTGCTGCATGGGCTTCTATGGGAGCCAATGACAGCAGCCGGAGAAGGGAGTTGGGAAGGAGTTTAGCAGTGTGACTGCCAAACTCTTTCCCCCTTCTCTAGTCCTCTCTCCTCTCCTCAGGCTGTTTACAATGGGAGGGGGCAGAGCGAAGCCAAGCCCGTCCCTTCCCAATTCTGGCTACGGACAAGGGTCGGGGAGGGGGCTTAGCTCCGCCCCTGTCCCACTCTCTCCCATTGCAAACAGCCAGAGGGGAGGAAAGAGGAGGTAAGCAGGTGAGGGGGAGGGAAGGGGGAGCTGTCTCCCCACACCTAAAGGTGTGCTGTCTGAACGGGTGCACAAATGTTAGACTTGTGCGCCCCTTCACGTGTTTTTATTGCACTGGCGGGCGCACGTAAAAATGCCTATGACCGTGTGAAAGAGCCCTATTGCTGTGTCCCTTGCATTATGAGGATTGGGAGGTCTCAACAGGTGAAGCCCAAACAATTACAAAGTGGTGTCATATCCTAGTGATATGCCATTGCTTCCAATGATGGTAAAGACCCTTTAAATATAATCAGATATAGCACTGCATCTGATATAAAAAGTTAAAAGAGCCTTCAAATTACAATATCAACAAGTGCTCCAAGGTCTCATATTCCACCTCTGAATTGAACTATCATTTCTGTATAGCTGGAGAGAACTGATCATGCATGCTGTTTTACTACAGTAAATCTTTATTCATCTTTTTCTTTTCAGCTCATGTCTGATGAGCCAAATCATTGTGACATTTCAGAGCAATAACAGACTTATGAAAAGGGCACTTTATTTTAAAGTTTTTTGTCTATGTCAATACTATAAAATGTTATGTACGTTTTCATTGAAATTGTCTTGTAAATAAAGATCCAGAGGGCTGTGAATTATTATTGCTTTATCTAAAATATTCAAATGTGTGTCAGCTTTTATTGCGGTAGTATATCTGGAAATATATTAAGAGTTTTATTGGTTGCCAATCCTTAATTCCCAAGAAAAACAGAATTCACCTTTAGTTTTTCTGGCTGGAAAACTAATTAAGACATCTTTTTATTATATTACTGGCTTTACATTTGCAATTATTAGAACAAGATTAAAGGTGAAACACTGCAGACCAAAGTGATATAATTGGATAGATTTAATAAGCTTAATGTGCTAGAATTCTGGCTCAATTTGCACCAGAAAAACTGGGTTACATGACTTGCACCCAATTTATTATGTGCTTAAGACAGTGTCTAAAGGTGAGCCAAATTAACCCTGCAGTGGTACACAACAGTGGGCACAGGGGATCATAGTATACATCAGTGAGGACACAGAGGGTCATAGAATACAGTGGTGAAGGAGCAGTGGGTCATAGCATGTCTCCCCATGTATAAGTAGTTTATTGCGGTGTGTTCTGCTCTCACCTGCAGTTACCGCCTTAGTCTCCTCCATCTCTCCTGGGTCCCAGCATCCAGTTTTGAGTCTTTCTCCTGGTTATAGATCTGCACCCTGGTGTATCATGCAAAACTGGCACTGTTGGTTTGTGCTTGGGGTGGCCATAATGAACCGCCTGCTAGGTCCCAATTATCAGTGTGATTTCCCCCCTGCCCTGCCCCACACAGTATGCTCATTGGGGTCATAGTATCCAGCAATGGGTGCAGAGAAGGGCATAGTATGCAGCAACGGGTGCACAGGGAGTCATACTTTAAATCAATAAGAGCACAGGATGTCATAGTATATAGTAGTGGATGCATAGGAGGTCAAAGCTTACAGCAGTGGGAAAACAGAGGGTCATAGAATACAGCAGTAGGGGCACAGAAGTCATAATATACAGTTATCGGGGCAGAAGGGATCATAGTATGTGTCCCCTGTGTATTAATAGTTTTCTATGGTGTATTCTGTGCTCACTTTTATGTATCTCCGCTCAGTCTCCTCCATCTCTCTTCTCTGCCCCACCATTCAGTTCTGGGCTCTCCTCCTAGCTTGCAAGCCCTCTTACCTTGTTTTGTAATACAAGTGGGTGCTACAGTTACACTTGAGGTGGCCATGATGATAGGTCCTGGCGCTGCACCACTACTTGGACTGATTTAGCACAAGAGGCAGTAAAGGTAAAAGATAGCAAGCATCAGTTTGGTTGTTGTTGTAAGCTGTTTACTCGTTCATGACCCTCGGCGACCCTAAAGGTGAGCTCCCTCCATGTTTTTCTTTCAGTTGTGCGATATCCATGCCAGTATCAGCTTAGACATTATCAGCCATCGTGTCCTTTGGCGGCCGGGTCTTCTTTTGCTACTGATTTGTCCAAGCATTATAGATTTTTCTAGCAACTCTGCTTGTACATAGGGCAGAATAGAGCACTGGCAGTGCCTGTAGAGCATTGCTGCATTGTAAAACAGGAGCACCAAGAGCCTTTTAGATAAAGCAGGAAAGAAGCCTAGCGTTAGTGTGGTGGGTATGGTGGAATATGGACTCAACTGGCTTAGGGGCCTGGTTGCAATTATGACCCCTATAGCTATGCCACAGTCTTTACAAAACACCACAGAACCTTCTTTCTGAGTTAAAAAATGATTGTTTGGAGCAAGTCTAAATTATTGGTGGTGCTAAGCAGTAGATTGAGCATCAATCACCTGGTGTCAGCTAGCCCTTTAAGAAGAAAAGAGCTGTCATTTGGTAGACTGTAGAAAGGGATGATGTCTGCAGTGGTCTGAATGCTTTCATTTATTAATTTTATAGCATTTGAATCTGTTCCGTACAGTTATCAGAGTTGTAGCTAGTAATAAACCCTGCAGCTTTGCTGTTATCACATGAGCAGGACAGCTGAGAGTAAAGGTGCATTTAAACACAAAGATGATCACTCAGAAGATGGCTTTTGAGTGATCATTTTGCATAATCTACTAATTGGTACTAATATCTATTACTACCAATTAGTAGCATGTGAGCCACTGGGAGCTGAATTTATTCAGAGGACCACCCGCTATTCTCTGAATAAATTATCTTTGTTCTGAGAGTGGGGCTGATAGCTGAGAACAGTTGAGACAATGTAATCAGCTGTTTTCAGTAGTCCCTGGGCAGAACACAGTGTGCGGTACATCTTATCAGCTGTTCTGCTGAAAGATGGATTTCAAGCCAAACTGAAATTCAACGTTTGACAGAAAACTGAAAGATGGGTACATTTACATGCAACGATTAACGCTCAAAAGATGGATTTAAGCAAATTTTGAGCAAAATTGTTGTGGCTAAATGGGCCTTAATAGTAACGGTTCCAATTCAATGGGGACAAGCAGATAACTTAGAAATGTGCAAAACATATTAAACAATGAATAAGGTTTGTTTGAGAAACCTGTTTGAATGCATTTAACGAAGGGATTATTTAATGGGATTGCACCTACTGAGTTGGACAGCTAAACAACACCTAGACTTTCAGTCCAACACTGAGGATTCATGCTTAAACTGGCCTCAACCAGCTTTATTTGCATTTCATGCAGACAGGTCAGGTTACACGAACAGTATAAAGAAAATCCTAGACTATCAGGCCTACTGCATGTAAGAGGGTCAGTTTAATTTCCTGTGTGATCCCCACTTAAGCTTTTGACTTATGAATACTTTACAACCAGTAAAAAGTGCAGAGGTTACAGTGACATTGTGTATAAGCTTGATGGTTATAGACTGTATAATGTAAGGCACAGAGATGGCTTACAGACCTCAGCAGTTATAATCTCTCAGTAAGGGTACTTAGCTCGGTGGTTGCAAGTTACAATAAATAGTCTCTTTGCAGGTCACACAGCCTAATATTTAAGGTCTCTGTTACTTCTCAGTGCACTGATTTAAACAGAACAGAAAACATGACATCAGGTTATTCTCTAGAAGTTTGGTTCCCTCTGCAGTATTCCTAGGGCTCGACTAACTAACAGTGCAGATTTCCAGGTAGTGGTCAGGAGCTAATCTAATAATCCAGTAAAGCTTGCTGAAATGGACTCTCCAATTTCAAGTGTGGTGGCTTTTGGGCTTGCTGGACCCAACACCAATTTTGGAAAAAAAATTGTGTATGGTTCTCATACTGCAGTTAATCGTGGGTTGACTTGATACTGCTAGTCTCTTTCTGCCGCTTGATTACCACAACAGGCAAGATTTGTACGAGGCAGTCAGTATGATAGTCTAGGACTTTGACTTTGATGAATCCCATAAAGATCTACACACAGAGTCCCAGGAAAAATCCCATACAATTTAACACTGGCCATTGTGTAGACTCCAGAGTACCTGGCAAACATTGCAACATAAACCTAATAGTGCTAAACATCAGTCAGAGTTATAGTCACTAGGACTAGTGATGTGCGAATATAAGAATAATTGGGTCAGGAGTGATCGGCCGTATTTTCCAAAAAAATTAGGAATCTGGACAAGAATTTTTATGTTGTCTGTGGGTTTTTTTCTTCTCCTTCTCTGAAGAAGAAAGAGCAAGTCTAGTGGCTCAGTTGTTAGAACTATTGCCCTGCAGGGCTGAAATTTGAGATTCAAATATGACCAAGGGCAACATCTGTATGGAGTTTTTGTTTTCTTTGCTTTTATTCTTCTTGTTCTTCTCCACCTCTCGAGATGAAAGAACAAGTGTGGGGGCGTAGTTGCTAGCACTGATGTCTTGCAGTGCTGGAGTTCTAGGTTCAAATCTGAACCAGGGCAGCACCTGTATGGAGTTTTTCAAAATCCATGCAGATGTCTTCCTTCATGAGAGTTCAACCCAGAACCCCAACACTGCAAGGCAATAGTGTTAATAACTGAGCCATATTCATTAAAGAGTCGCCTCCATTACTTTATCTCCCAGTCGATCACATCAAGCAATGCTAACTTGGACCTCTGCATTCCTTAAACAGCAATAAATGTAGTAGCACATTTCAGTTAATATAGACGTGGCACAGGGGGATTCAATTATGGTGGCATAATTAATTTTATTCTAACATGTCCATCACTTCAAAACAACAAACATTTGTACAAAGCACTACTCATGACTCCCACAGACTAATGGTGCCTATTCTTCTCAAGGGACCCTACACATGGCACAGAATAGGCAGCATGATGCACTGTAAGTGCGGCAAATTCCAGATCGAAATCTGCAAGCTAATTGTGGATTTTGATGTGAATTGAAAATGGCTTAAAACCTGCCTGCAATTCTACATAAAAATCTGCAGAAAAACCTGCGAATGTTGGCAGGGAATTTCACAGCTGCAGATTTAGCTGCATCATGCAGATTAACTTCGGCCCATGTGAAAGGCGCCAAAGGCTAAGAGCCTTATGTGTAGCTCACACCTCTCTAATGAAGCTTTCTCAGATGGCACCTATTGAGCCTCATTATACAGCTCAGACCCTGCACTGTCCTAAACAATGGACTGGAACCTTCTTTTCTCTTTTTCTCTTTTGCATCAACACAGCCTTTCTCCAAGTTTTTGTTCATTCAGTTAAAAAAGAAAGACTTCATCAACATAACTTAAATGATCACACTTTATAAACAAAAACCTTCCTCTTAGTAACTTCATTACTGCTATATATACTGAGGTTAAGGCCTACTTCACATGGGCGACACGACATCACTGCGAGAAAATCGCATTACTGATCCGTGTAATATCACTGCGTTTCTATTACCAATACAGTGATTTTGTAGCGGTACAGTAATGAGACTTTGTAGCACTACTTGTGAGGATTTTCGGGAGGTGGGCTTGAAATATAAGCCCTTCGCGAAAATAAGCTGTAGCTGCAGGGGGGAAAAAAGTATACATCACCTAGAAGCGCGGTCCAGCGCCACTGCAGCTTCCTCCCAATCCCTGGCACTGTTCTTTTCATCTCTTCTGGACGGTGATTGAACAAATCACAGGTATTCATCGAATGCTGGCTCTGATTGGCTAAATGTCAGCCAATCAAGGGCAGTGCTTCCAGGAGGTGGGGATTTTTCAATCCCCAGGCAGAACAGATGAACAAGCACAGTCCTGGGGACCGGGAGGAAGTTGCAGCAGCGCCAGACGGTGTTTCCAAGGTGATGTATACTTTTTAAAAAATTTTCCCTGCAGCTAAGGCTTAGGTTATGGCTTTAACAGTAGGATTTCCTACTGTCAAAGTGCATCACACCGCACAAAAAACGCATTACCCAGCGATTGTGATGCAACAGAAAGAAAAGCTCCATAGGGAAAAATGGGCTACAAAACTTTGCTTATCGCGTGCATATCAGCAACCAGCAGGGTTTTGGACTAGCAATGCCGCATGCTACAAAACATTGCAAATGTGAAGGAACTTATAGGAAAGCATGGGCTTCATATACATGTAATTCTTAGCATTGCGAGAAAATCATGCAACTTTGTTGCCCGTGTGAAGGACGCCTACAGCAATTGCAAGATTTGGGTGCCCTATAATTTCATTTTGACAGCTAATTATGTATGACCTTATATCTAATGTCAATAAATCTGAACTAAAAATAATCTTGAATACTCAAATTCAACTATTACGCTCAATAAAGCATGTTTTTCCAATGCTGTGTATATCTATCTAAACTTGGGTTAGGGTGTCTCTAGTGCTCTGTAGTGCCATGAAAATAACAAATGATTACTGCGAGAGCAGAACTCTTATGATCAGCAGAATATGCCAAAAACAAATCAACATTTTTCAACTTATGAAAATTGAGTAAATTGTATGAAATGAACACTGACGTCCCAAATTTTACTCTTGAACAGAACTAGCTGCTGTGGTAGACATATATCCAGAACATGGAAAAATATTAATTTGTTTATTTTTAGGCAGAGTGGAAAGAATTATAGAGAACCCAATTATATTTCCATAAGCATGAATGATTAGGAACAACCAACACAGAAAATAGATTTTTGTGACAAGCAATATAGCTATCAGCGCTTTTTCCATTGCTTCAATCTTGACATAATGGAAGTTATGAAAAATGGGATGTTTCACTGTGGCTTTTGTCTGCAATACCAGCATTTACAATCATTTGAATAATAATAATTTTTACACAGAGCAGAAAGATAAAATACTTCAGATAGAAGAAAACATATGTCCCTAGCAACAGTTCGTTTTTTTATTAAGTTTTACAGTTTGTTCTTTTTATTTTGCCTTTGTACCTATTTTTCTTATTTCTATGTTGGAAAATTGAACGGCTATAGTTAATAATGGCTTTGTGTATGCTTCCCTGCTCCTTTTGTTTGGCATACTGCATGCCCACTATTTTTAAACTGTGTCCGGATATTATCAACAGCATGCATGCCATAGTAGCAGAGCACATGGTTTTTAGGGAGAGGGGACCCACCATAAGGGCACTTTCACACTAGTGTATATCGGCCACCGTTTTCATGGTCCATGCATTCCAATGCATCAGATCACATGTCTGTATTTCGCGATGTAAACGTGCCTGGCCGGCCAATTTAGCGCCAGGAGTTTTTACATCGGACCCAAAAGATAGTCCTAGAACTATCTTTTGGGATGGAATATGTCTGCCGCTGCATGGGCTCCTATGGGAGCCGATGACAGCTGCCGAAGAAGGGAGATGGGAGGGGGTTTAGCAATGTGACTGCTAAACTTCCTCCCTCTTCTCTCCTCCCCTCTGGCTAATTGCAATGGGAGGGGGGCGGAGCTAAGAACCACCAGCCCCACCTTCTCCCATTGCTGGCTGCGGACAAGAAGCAGGTAGGGGGCAGGAGCTTAGCTACACCCCCGTCCTGCCCCCTTCACATTGCAAACAGCCAGTGGGGAGGAGACTGGAGGTGAGCTGGCGAGGGGGGGGGGAGGGGCAATGGCATGGCAGCTCAGCGCATATGCACCGGGGCACATGCCATTTGAACAGGTGCACAAACGTTAGATTTGTATGCTTGTAGACAAGTTTTTACACCTCAGATTGTAGCATATATGGACCGTCCGTGAAAATGGCAGCCGATATACACTTGAGTGAAAGAGGCCTTAGCGTGATATTTTGTTACCAAGGTCATTCTGTATGCTAAAATACTGCACCATAATCAGGGGCTTGTTTTCATCTTTGCTATGGGCATTTTCTAATCTATATACGCTACAGGAGATCTTATTTGTATGTATGTGGGTTTAATATTGCTCAATATAAATGTCTGTATGGGACTTTGCCTAATTTTAACAAATTCATTCAAACATTGAAAGCACTAAGGAATAGCTTGTCCTCCAGCATCCTGAGCCTACCAAATTCTATATTGATAAACATCAGCAAAACGTTGCATACCCTGACTGCTCATATTATTAATACTTTTAGTCTAGGATCCTGAGGTCAAATCCTGAATGTCAATCAGGTTTTCTATCTGTAATTTCTCAGTCCCATACTTTTAAGTAGTTTGACCTATCTTTCCTACTTTACCCTCATTCCCTATTTCATAAGGCAGAAATCACATGCCAACAAGTCTGATGGAATGTTCAGGAGACTCCCAGAAAAAAAGTGAGATCTATTGGACTCCTGGAAGAGCTGGGAATCTCCCTTCGTGCTCCACACCCTTTCAGCACTTCCCTTCACTTACCCGATGTTTGCAGCACAGTCTGGGAATAGAAGGAATCAAAGGAGTAGGAGAGGTGAGTAGCTAAATGTCTGGTTTGTAAGCTTCGGCGGGAACAAGCTCCGACTTGGCTACAGGAGAACAGATGAATCCTTTGGTGGGTCCTGAGCCAGAAATGAACCCCCAGCCCACCACATGAGCAGTACACAGTGCAATACACTCACTCACTGGCGTAACTATATGGGATGCAGGGGATGCGGTTGCACCCGGGCCCAGGATCCTTAGGGGGCCCATAAGGCCTCTCTTTGCCATATAGGGAGCCTAGTACAATGAATAAAGAATTATAGTTGGGGGCTCTGTTACAGGTTTTGCACTGAGATCCAGGAGCTTCATGTTGCGCCTCTACATTAAGGGGTTAAAAGAAGTTAGGGGGCCCCAAGATAAACTTTTGCATCTGGGCCCATGAGCCTTTAGCTACGCTCCTGCACTCACTTTACTACATGCAGATAGGCAGTATCTCAGCCAGTCTATACATCTATATACTAAAGTGGCTAGTTTATGCGGCTCCTTCTCTGGGCTTTCCTGATTACAATGCGGGGGCCTCCATCACCACTCATCTTGCATCTTCTTGTTGTTACCTGGCACTGTGTGAGCACATATGCCAGGCTGACTTTACTAAAAAGGCCATTAGTCCAAGATAAGAGGTAGACAACAGGCTACTGATGGTTCCCTCAAACAGAAGCAGTCCGAGGCAAAGGCCATTCTCCATGTACTTCAGTGGAGACAGATCTGCACACAAATGGAGCCACCTTTTCATTGAAGTGTATGGAAAATGCACTGGAAATTTGCAAACTGAAATCAGGTAATATTTGCATTGTAGCTGTAGAATGGGCACCCAAAATGAATTTTACTAGTGGGCTCCAGGCATCCCCTTCTAACACTTTTGTGGTAGTTTGGAATAAAGGTCATCAGTGGGGGTGGAAGCATGGATTCCACTATGCAGAGTGCCCAGTAATTTACACCCTGAATCAGCATGTCTGTGCACAAACTTTAGTCTGCACTTATTAATCATTTATGGCATATCTTTTTCGAGTCAATGGGAGCTTATACACTTATATGGAATGGTTACATGCAATAGTAAATGGTTAGTAAGAGTTTAACAAATAATTGTGTGGAGGAATGAACACCTTTAAAATCTGGAACTGTTTCTACAAATTTATATAGCTAATAAAGTGGAATGCCCAATTAGCTCTAGATTCCTTCTCATATTATATAATTATTTAGACAGCGTAAAAGCACTTTTATAGTACTTTTATGGTATAGAGATAAGTTTACTGTATACTGTTGGAGCCGAATCTTTGATATATTGAAATTGATTCCACTTTGTAGCACCCTTTGCTTTGATGTCCAAAATCCACTACTAGAAAATGCCTTGTTATATCGTTATGAGGGTCAGAGCTCTGTTTTTATGATATAGAGCATCTAAACAAGCACACAAAAAAAGAAACAGCAATGTGTAATGAGGCTTAATTCACTTCACATTTTACAGCAATTTGTGTTATCTTAAACAGTTTGAATTCTTTATTGTGGTTGCCTCAAAGACAAAATTATCTAACCTAAAGTACTTAAAAGATACTTTTCAGAAGTGTTATAAGCTTTCATATGGATACAGTTACTAGGGAAACCAACTCCTTGGCAACCATGATACATTCTCATCACGTCTGCATTTCAATTTGTCTCTCACTCAGATGAGAGATGCTGCTGTTTAGCTCAGAGAACAAATGTACAATAGAAATGGTTAGAACAGTCAAAAATTTGCAAATAAAATGAGGTCCTTGTATTAATCTTGTCAGAATCTGTTATTACGGTTTTATTCATAATTCTAACACTGGCCTGGAGGATGCCTACAGTACAAACTTGCCTCTGTGCTAACTACAAACAAGCATTTTAGCATTTCGGTTACAGTGTTGGTTTGCTGATCTGCAATGCAGCAAACATCCAGAAGCAGAAACTGTGTCATCGTATAACTATGTTCTCTGATCAATCCTCTTCCTATTCACTGGAAGGATCTGGTTCAAGGTGACATCTACTAAGTCCATAGACCCAAACTAATGTTGCTTCTAGACATTTTATTCAATCTTTATAGTCACAAACTTTACAAAATATAAGACTTTTGCAAATCTACAGCATTTGATACCATATCACAGAATAGGTTAATATATAAATGAGACAGCTCGGTCTGTGCGAAAACGTGTGTATCTGGGTAAAGAAGTGGCTCAGAGATAGAAAGCAGAGGGTGGTAATAAATGGTTCGTACTCTAATTGGGCCATCGTTGCTAGTGGGTTGCCACAGGGTTCAGTATTAGGCCCCATTCTGTTCAATATATTTATCAATGACCTGATAGATGGACTGCACAGTAAAATATCAATATTTGCAGATGATACAAAAATTAAAAAAGATAATTAATACAAAGGAGGACAATATAGGGCTGCAAAAGGACCTAGATAAGCTGTGGGCTTGGGTAGAAAAATGGCAAATGAAGTTCAGTATTGATAAATGTCAGGTTATGCACATGGGCAAGAGAAATGGATGTCATCAATATTCACTAAATTGGGTACTGCTAGGGAAAAGTGATATGGTAAAAGACCTGGGGGTACTAGTGGATTGTAGATTTAACTGAAATAATCAATGACAGTCAGCTGCTGAAAAACCAAATAGAGTCTCAGGCCTTAGTCAGACGGGCGTTTTTTTGCGCGATTTGCGCATGTGTCCGGCGATTTTTTAAAACCATTTCTTTGCAATGGTATCGGACACATGAGCGCTTTTTATGCGCTCGTCCGATAAATTATAGAACAGAAATCGCAGATCGCACCTATCTGCGATCTGCGATTCCTGTTCTCTTCTCTATATGCGCTCAATGGGGCCGGCGGCAGCAGCGCCGACCCCATTGAGAACATATAGAAGACAAATCATTCTTCTCTGCCACAGCTGTAACAGCTGTGGCAGAGAAGAACGATGTTTGCCCATTGAATTCAATGGAGCCGGCAATACAGCCAGCTCCATTGAAAGCAATGGGCTGCCGGCGAGCGCAGGATGAATTGTCGGGAAGGGCTTAGATATATAAGCCCTTCCCTGCAATTCATCCAGAAAAGTGTTAAAATAAAAAATATATATATACTCACCTTGTCCCGGCAGACGGAGTTCAGAGCGGCCGGCCTGCAGTGGGTGTGAAGGGGGTATGAGTCAGACTTGCCCCTGATTGGCTCAGCGCTGAGCCAATCAGGGGCAAGTCTGACTCACACCCCACTGCAGGCCGGCCGCTCTGAACTCCGTCTGCCGGGACAAGGTGAGTATATAGATTTTTTTTATTTTTACACTTTTCTGGATGAATTGCAGGGAAGGGCTTATATATTTAAGCCCTTTCCGACAATTCATCCTGCGCTCGCCCGCAGCGCATTGCTTTCAATAGAGCCGGCTGTATTGCCGGCTCTATTGAATTCAATGCGCTGGACAGCTCCAGCCCGTTTCTAATGAAACGCGGCTAGGAGCAGATTTTTCGGGCGATTTTTTTTGCCCCGGTCACACGCTTTGCGGATGCGCATCCGTCATGCGATCCGCAAATCGCGCGAAAAAACGCCCGTGTGACTAAGGCCTCAGGGTGTATTAAAAGAGGCATAGGGGGGGAGGGACGAGCACATTATTCTTCAGTTCTGAACACCAGTACTCAAAGAAAGATGTTGCAGTGGTTGAGGGGGTTCAAAGAAGGGCAACTAAATTAATAAATGGAATGGAGGACTGGAATACCCAGAGGCTATCAACATGGGGATTTTTCACCCTGGAAAAAAAGGGCAACCAAATAACTATGTATAAATACATTAGGGGACAATACAAGGATCTCTCCTATGATATGTTTACCCAGGATTGCAACGGTAATAAGAGGGCATAATCTACGTCAAGAAGAAAGAAGTTTTCATCACCAACACAGAAGGGGTACTTTACTGTAAGAGCAGTGAGACTGTGGAACTCTCTTCTTGAGGACGTGGTGATAGCAAAATAGAGGAGTTTAAGAGGGGACTAGACATCTTTTTAGAGCGCTATGATATTAAAGCATATAGACAGTAAATAACCAGCAAGGTTGTTGATCCGGGTTTTAGAGTCAGGTAGAAACTTTCAAATGCTAATCCAGGGATTAATCTGACTGGCAAATGAGCTAAATTGGCTTCTGCCTCATTGGCGCTTTTTTTTTGCTTTCCTCTGTATCAACAAGGGGGGCTGGGAACAGGCTGAACTAAATGGACATTGCCTTCTTTCAGCCTAACATACTTTGTTACTATGTTCAAATCACAAAGGACAACATCTGCAATGAGCTTGTATGTTCTTCTAATGCTTGCATGGGTTTCCTCCAGATACTCCAGCTTCACCCAAAAAAGCATACCAATCGTCCATAAGCCCCAAGGCTGTGTAATAAGTATACACTATATAAATTAATATTAATTATAAATAACTAATGCATGCTCATAAAAAGCATTACACAAAATTGTTTCATCCACCTGAAAATATATCTTATAATGTCCCAGTCTTTCGTGTTCCATGCTCTCAGGCCATGTTTTGTGGTTAGAAAAATATTTTAATGTGAATAAGACTTTTAACTGCCCATGCACATGAGATAACTGTTGGTTGAATGCTCATTCGGTCAACTGCTGCCTCTCCCAACACCACCATACAAATGTATACGTAGCCTGGCCAAGCGTGCATGTGTTGTGAATAAAGAGAGGGGAGAAAGAAAGGAATCTGGTAGCAGCTTATCTCCTTGAGAATAAAAAGGATCAAGCACCTGAAATCCAACTGTCTGATCTTCACCTCCCCTGAAATGTTCCCTCAGAGGTGAGTCAAAAGGCCACCAAACATATTTGGTAATCGATTGACTGGCCAATGTATATATAATTTGTATGCTAACCCTAATGATGCAAAATGGACATTTGTGGAAAAATTGTGTTGCGCTGATTAAATGAACAGTAAAAAATTAAGAATTTCCTCACAGAAGATAATAAAATTGATTTGCCAGGTTCAAGACTCACAATTAAGTAAATGGGGCAGAATAGAGCATAGTATCACATTCTTATGTTGTGTAAGGCCAGCTGACACAGCAAGGATGAGAGTATGATTGAAGGTGACTTGAAGGTGATGACTTTCTTTTACTTGAAAAAAGATATATGTATTACAATTTAAAAGGGTTCATTCTTTCAACTTTGAACACTCATAATAACAAAATACTAAATTTCAGTAAAGTTGGTGTTGTACTTTATTTGGGGATTATCCAGGGGCGTAACTATAGAGGATGCAGGGGATGCGGTAGCACCCGGGCCCAGGAGCCTTAGGGGGGCCATAAGGCCTCTCTTCTCCATATTGGGAGCCGAGTACTATGAATAAAGCATTATAGTTGGGGGTCCTGTTACAAGTTTTGCATTGGGGCCCAGGAGCTTCAAGTTATGCCTATGGAATTATCATTATAGTATAATGTACAGTCTTGATCAAAGTTAAGTACACTCTTTGAATTCTATGGTTTTAGGGCTCATGTCCACGGGGAAAATAAGAATTAAAATCCGCAGCGGATTTTAACTCTTCTCCCGCGCGCGGATCCGCACCCCATAGGGATGCATTGACCACCCGCGGGTAGATAAATACCCGCGGATCGTCAATAAAAGTGATTTTAAAAAAAATGGAGCATGAAAAAATCTGGACCATGCTCCATTTTCATGCGGGTCTCCCGCGGGGACGGCTCCCGCGGGCTTCTATTGAAGCCTATGGAAGCCGTCCGGATCCGCGGGACACAAAAATCATATTTTACTTACACGCTCCGGTTCTTCTCTTCGGCGCCGCGCCATCTTCTCTCCGTCGCGGCCGGATCATTTTGCTTCGGCCCGGCGCATGCGTGGGGCACCTCACCGACGTCATCATGCACATCCGCCGAGCCGAAGAATGAAGATCCGGCCGCGACGAGAGAAGATGACGCCGCCGCGAAGAGAAGAAACGGAGCGGATGGGAGGTAAGTTTATTCTCATTTATTTGTATTTTCAGCGCTCATGTCCGCGGGGCAGGAGGGACCCGCTGCAGATTCTACATGTAGAATCCGTAGCGGGCCCGATTTTCCCCGTGGACATGAGGCCTTACACATCAGGACATAATTAAAAAAAATAACAACTGTCCTTTGAAGGTCTTAAAATTAGGTAACTACAACATCAGATGCACAACATAACATGATAAATTACACCATGCCATTATTTATTTAACAAAAACCAAGCCAAAATGCAGAAGCAGTGTATGAAAAATTAAGTACACCTCATGAACCATTAGCTTGTTGAACCACCTCGTTTTTGTTAAATAAATGATACAATGTAATTTATCATGTGCTGCTGTTCATCTGAGATTGTATTTACCTAATTTTAAGAGGGTGAACTTAGTTTTCTCATGACTATATATATACATACTTATCTCTAAATTTGAAACTATAGGGAAACTACATCCATTGATCTCTACATATGAAGCTCATTCATATAGATCTCAACATGGGACAAAATCGATTAAAAAGGTACAAATGAAAGTTTATGAAATTTAAGGATTTTCTTTAATAAGCAGTGAAATCTGAAATCATAGAACCCCTTTAAGTTGTGATGTTATCAGCATGGACCAAGGCATAAACATTCATGAGATGTCAGTAAGAGGCAGGAAAAAAGTTGCGATTATGTGGCACTACTAGAATGTACATCTCCTATACAGCAAATGTATTTCCATTTTGTGTATTGTGTTGTTTAACAGTGTTACAGGCGTGCTTGTATGTAGAAATTTTAATATAACTTAAACAAATTACCCTGAGTAGTCATCTGAGCGAATCTGCTTCAAAGAATAGTCATGCCAAGTGGGCTGTAGTCACATGAATGGTTCTGTGATTGCCTGGCCTGTTTTCATTTGCTAACTGCAAAGTGCCAGAAGCTGGGCCAGGTAATCACAGAGCTTTATTCCAATGTGAAAGCCACATCAGAGCTGTCAGAAGCACAGTAGGGGCTCACTCACATGGGCATATGTGTCCTGAATATTACATGCATATTTTTCACATATGTAAAATGTGGTGCTAAAAGCTTATTGATTGGCCACTCTGGAATTTTTTTACATGCATGAAAAAACCCAGCATGAGCGATTTTTGTGCGTAATATGCACCACTATTGGCTAGAGATATTTAACATAAGCGTATGTACTGCGTATTTTAGGCGCTTGAAAAATGCATACATAATATGTGGAATACATACGCCCATGTGAGTGAGCCCTTAGATAGAGAACAAGAGGGCAGGCAGGGATTATCTGCTGATGTTGGAGCCTCTTTCACACATCAATTACTCGGCACCAATTATAGACCTTACAACATATTAAAGTGGATTCCCAAGTAGCATAATTGTATATCCCTGACAAATCCAATACCAGATCCATTTGAAGTATATGCAGATTTTGATGCCAATTTGGTGCAGATTTACATGTGAGTGTTGCTTCTTCTCTAATCTTCTCTTCCATGACATAGCAACACTTCATCACTTTACTCTTCTGACCACACGGCGGGCAACTTTACCAGCTGAGTACCCTAAACTCCTGGTCACTGTACAGTCACCCTCACTAACTGCACCATCCTCAGGGTGGGGTCACACGAGCGTGTTTTCGTGTGTACATAGGTGCGTACATAGATGTGCACCTACGTAAAAGCAAAAACACGCGTGTATGCAGCTGTGTGCTTGTTTTCAATGGAGCAGCGGCTGCTGCAGGCGGCTCCATTGAAAACAATGCTCTGCTGGCACCACTGCATTCTTTTTCACAGAAAGGCTTTACATATAAGCCCTTCCCTGAAAAAGAAACATTTTAGTGTAATAAAAAAACAAAAGAAACCTTACCTCTCTGCCGTTACCGTGACCCCCGCGGGCATGAAGAAAACATCTGCCACATGCGGAAGATGTTTCCTTCACCCCCGCTAGTTAAAAGAATTCCCTGCTGCTACATCTACCACATCTGTGGCAGATGCAGCAGAGGAATTCTTCAATTCTCAACCGCAGCTGTCACACATGACAGCTGTGGTAGAGAATCCTGCTGCCGGCATCCCCGTCAATGGCTTTTCAGGAAAGGGCTTCATAAGCCCTTCCCTGAAAAGCCATTTTAAATAGTGTAAAATAAATAAATAAATACTCACCTCCCTTCGGTTGCCGGGGCTCAGCGGCGACTTCTGCCGCTGTCCCCGGCTCCGTAGTTCTCAGCTATGAGCAGCCGGGGATTTAAAATCCCCGCCTGCTGGTAGCTCTGATTATGATTTGCTGAGTGCTTCAGCCAATCACAATCAGAGCTACCAGCAGGCAGAGATTTTTAATCCCCGCCTGCTGATAGCTGAGATCTACAGAGCCGGGGACAGCCAGGAGAAGATGCGGCTGAGCCCAGCAGCCGAAGGGAGGTGAGTAGAGATGAGCGAGCGTACTCGCTAAGGCAAATTACTCGAGCGAGTATTGCCATTTTCGAGTACATGCCCGCTCGTGCCAGCAGTAGTGAGCGGTGAGTTGCGCGGAGGGAGAAAGAGATCTCCTCTCCGTTCCTCCCTGTTCTCCCCTGCTGCCCCCCGCCGACCCCCAAATCTTTTGGCACGAGCGGGCATGTAATCGAAAATGGCAATACTACCTCGAGTATTTTGCCTTAGCAAGTACGCTCACTCATCTCTAGAGGTAAGTATGTATTTTTTTTGTTTGTTTTTTTAACACCTTTCTTAGTTTTTTAGGGAAGGGCTTATATTTAAAGCCCTTCCCTGAAAAACATTTCAGGGGTGCCGGCAGCAGGATCCTCCACCACAGCTATCATGTGTGACAGCTGCGGTAGGGAATCCTTTATTCCCCGCAGGGATTTAGAACTCCTCTGCTGCATCTGTCACAGATGTGGCAGGTGCAGCAGGGAATTCTTTTTCCTTGCAGGGATGCAGGAAACATCTGCCACATGTGGCAGATGTGTTCTGCATCCCCACGGGACATGGCAGTGGCGGAGAGGTAAGTTTTGTTTTACTTTTTCTTTTTTTACATTAAAATGTGTCTTTTTCAGGGAAGGGCTTATAGGTAAAGCCCTTACCTGAAAAAGAATGCAGAGGTGCTGGCAGCAGCCGCGGCGCTATTGAAAATAATGCGTGCATTCCCAATGGTGCACGCATGTCCTATCTTTGCAGGCACGCACCTGCAAAGTACGGAATGCAATGTTGCAAATACAAGCGTGTTTTTGTGTGTTCGTATGCACACACAAAAACACGCTCGTGTGACCCCACCCTCAGACTCTGGTGCCACTGTCTGTTAAATACAACAGCTGTAGGATATTAACCGCTATTGTTCAGATGGCTGGCACCTACCCTTACCTTCTGTCCTAGCTGCACCTGTGGCATATGCCTCATCTGACCCCCACGCCCGAGCTGCACACATTATACTACAACCATGATGTTTTATGTCCTCAATGAAAGACATTTGAAACCAACAAACTAAGTGCCCAATTCAAGAAACTGAAAGGAGCAAGCTTTACGCCATTATTATAAGTGTCAAGTGTGCATTATAGAAACTTTCTAAGCAACAAGCTTGTACTTTTTTCACCTATTTACTCAAACAGTGTAAGTATAAAGAGTGCCCAGCTAATTCAGACAATTAGCACAATAGTCATATCTGGTGGCACCTGCATACGACAAATGGACACTTATGTCAGATCCAAGCTGGCAAAGGTATCTACTATAATGTATACCAATTTCTGGCATACATTAGAGTAAATCTGAAAGGCCATATGTCCAGACCTCCAATTCTAGGCCCTGCCTACTTTTTGAACAAAGGTCAGGGTCCAGACTAAAAACGTGAAAGTCATAATTTTAGGACATGCATCAAAATTACAACTATTGAATGCCAAAAAACTGGTGCACAAAAGATAATATTCTGAATTGTGATTGTAACCGCTACACTTGGTGTCATCTGTGGAGTACAGGTGCCTCACTGCACCATCTTTGTGGGGGGGCCCCTACAAATTAATCAAAAGCTATGCAGAAGAATTAATCCTTGTACAAGTTGTCACACAAGATTTAAAAAGTTTTCCATGCAAAATACTATTGATGACCTATCTTTGGGATAGGTCATCAATAGTTGATCAGTTAAGGTCCACCGCTTAGGACCACGGCCAATCAGTTGATTGGGTGCCTGCTATCAATGCCAGGATACACAGAGATGGGAGCAGAAGCCGCTGTTCTGGCCCCTGTGTAGTGGCTCGTACTTGTCACTGCTGGTTGGGGTCACATTAAAATCAATAGGAGCTGCACCTACAGGTACAAGCAAGGGCCAGAGCAGTGGCTTTCATTCCGGCCTGTATCCTGCCACTGACAGTGGGCACCCAATCAAATGATCGGCCAGGGTCTTGAGCAGTAAACCCCAGCTAATCAACTTTTGATGACCTATGCTGAGGTTAGGTCATCAAAAGTATTTTGTGTGGACAGCCCCTTTAAGAGGTATATTCTGTACTACCAATTTATTCTCTCTATATTGGCCTTACTTGGTCCTTATTCATCTAGTGCTATACTGTACTTTTGATTCTGTAACTACTGTGTTTTTCTATCCATGTATGAGACAATGACCATTTCTGTAATAAGTTTCCTCCTATATAAATCTCCCATAAAGCATACATTTAAGCTTATAATTTATTTTTTATTGGTAATTGCTATGACACTATCGAACACTACTATGCAGATGAGAGATCATGTGAAGTGGGGATTTTTATACAGAATTGACCTTTTATATGTATAATGGTCAGCTTGACACTGTGAATTTTACGAGACTAGGTCTTTTTTTCATTGATAAAAATGCATTTAGCCCTCTATGCGCTTCTCTATTCAGCACCATTCTAATTGGAATTTTGCATGCTATTCTTTATGTTTGTTCTCTGCAACGTGTGCTCAATATGAATTTACAGCAGGTGTTGGATTGTAGTCATACTTCTGCTACTGCATTAAGCTCAGTCAAGTGGAATGAAGTAAGAATTATCCCCATAGGGTTCACTTGAGGATGTAGTATACAGTAGATATTTCACCATATGGGGTTGCAGATTTTATATATACTTCTGAGAAACGTCCTAAGATTTTAGCAGCTCAATGAAAACTACAAAATACACATTCCTAATTCATTAGTTACAGAACTAAAAAGCTTTTGCATTGCTTTCCATTCTCACATTGGTATTCATGTGTGTTTTTTAACTAACATAACCTTTACAGATTACTGAAAGTACGATATATTTAAGGAAAATGTCTCATTAATTATGTTTAATTTTTTACATTTAAATATTGATAAAAAATTGTCTTTTTTAATGTTAAAGATTTTTGTTACTTTTTTTTAACCCTACCTAGAATGGCCATATTGAAAATAAATCAGCAAGGGGGTACATTGTATTGCAGCTGCAATGATACGAGTTCATTGTCAGAGCAATATAGACTATTAAGACATTCTCACGTGTGCTAGATGCATGAAAAAAAAATAGTTCCATACATTTAACCTCTTCAGGGCTCGGTCAGATAAGCGTGTTTTACACTCTGCTACAGCAGCACCAATAGGTTGCTATGGAAGCACTCACATGGACCCTTTTTAGAAGTGCAGAATCTGTGCTTCTGAAAAAAAAACGGACAGCAAGTACCGACTCGCCTGTCAGCTCTGTTATGCACGCTGTCCAGGGTGCTGTCCATAGGTTCCTATGGGAGCCATGAAAGCAGGACGTGTGAATGGGATGCTCTGTGGAGCTATGGGCAGCCCATTCACGTGCATAATCCCTGCATGTCAGCATTGTGGTTTACACGTTGCTTAGCAGTGTGTAAACCATGCTCACCTGATGAGCCCTCAAGATGAGAATTTTTTTTGTTTTTTCATTTTTTTCATCCCTACCTTCAAAGATTCATAACTTTTTTAAATTTCTCTGTTGACATAGCTGTATGAGGGCTTGTTTTCTACAGGACAAATTGTATTTTTTGATTGTACCATTTAATGTACAATATAAAGTACTGTAAAAAACTTTAAAATCAGGTGAAATTAGAAAAAAAAAACACTATTAGGCCTTTGAGAGCTTGGAAGGGGTTGCTCCCTTACAGTTGTGGGTTGGTACGATTATAGCAATATCAAATTTATATATTTTTTGTAAGTTGTAATACATTTTGTACTAAAAAAATAATTAAAAAGTAAATTTTGTTTCCATATTTTGAACCCCATGAGGTTTTTTTCATCGATTAAGATCGTTTAGCTTTTTTTTTATTGGTACAACTTTTTGATCACCTTTTATTCAATTTTCTTTCTTTTTCTAAGAAGCATTGTGCTCCACAAATGCAATGTTGGCACTGTATATATTTTTTCTTACAGTGTTAACCATACCGAATAAATAGTGTGATATTGTAAAAGTTCAGAATTTTACAGACATGATGTTTCAAATTATTAGGTATTTTTCATTGTTCACATTTTTATTTTTGCAAAATTGGAAAACTTTTTTTTTTATGTTAATTGTAGGAGTGGCTGCCTCCATTTTTTACACGCACTCCAATTTCCCATCTGCCCAGGTGGATCAGTGATAGTATATAGCTAGGTACCCAGCTTTACAATTCATGTGAAGGCTTTTTAATCCGAAGAGAGGTGTCTGTAGAGCTAGGTATCCATCCATTAACCCCTTCCCGCTGCATGGCGTAAGTTTACGTCCCGGCAGCCTGGTACTTCCCGCAACAAGACGTAAACTTACGTCCTGGAGATAGCGCGGGATCACATATGATCCCGCGCTATCCCGCAGCGGGAGCCGGCTGTCAGTCACAGCCGGCATTCCGCTGCAACAGCGGGGGGGCATCTGAGATGCGCCCCCCGCTGTTAACCCCTTCCCTGCCGCGATCTAAGTAGATCGCGGCAGGGAAAGAGTTCACAGAGGGATCGCGCTCCCTCTGTGTCTCCGGCCGGAACTCGCAATGTCATTGCGAGAGCCTGGCCTGTCACCATGGCAACAGGACGCCAGACACTGGCGTCCTGTATTGCCTATGCCTATGATCGCTGTATAAGCGATAAGGCATGGCAGAGCAGTAGCTCTGCCATGCCTTATGACAGTGATCATCAGGGCAGAGGTTAAAGTCCCTTAGAGGTACACAAACAGTGTAAAAGAAACAAAGATTAAAAAAATGAATAAAAAAATGTAAAAAAAAGGGTAAAAAAACCATTTTTTATGCTTTTTCTCAGATTAGCATAAAAAAAGTTAAAAAAAAAATAAAACTCCACATATTTGGTATTGTCGCGTCTGTAACGATGTGTACAATAAGTTGCACATGCTTTTGACTGTGCACGAAAAAAAACGCTAAAAAAACACTAAAAAACTGAGGCAAAATGCTAATTTTTAGCATTTTGCCTCACTAAAAGCGCAATAAAAGTGATCAAAAAAGCCATATGTACCCCAAAATGGTACCAGTAAAAACTACAGCTCGTCTTGCAAAAAATAAGCCCTCATAGAGCTCCGTACATCAAAAAATAAAAAAGTTACAGGACTTTGAATGCAGCAATTTAGAATAGAAAAAAGATTTCCAAAAAAAAGGTTTTTTATTGCAGAAAAGTGGGAAAACCTAAAAAAAAATGTAAAAATTTTGGTATCGTTGTAACCGTACCGGTCCGCAGAAAAAATGGAATGTCTCATTGAGGCCTTAGTCAGATGGGCGTTTTTAGCCGCGATTTGCGCATGCGCATCGGACACATGAGCGCTTTTTATGCGCTCGTCCGATAAATTATAGAACAGAAATGGCAGATCGCACCTATCTGCGATCTGCGATTCCTGTTCTCTTCTTTATATGCGCTCAATGGGGCCGGCGGCAGCAGCGCCGACCCCATTGACAACATATAGAAGACAAATCATTCTTCTCTGCCACAGCTGTAACAGCTGTGACAGAGAAGAACGATGTTTGCCCATTGAATTCAATGGAGCCGGCAATACAGCGGCTCCATTGAAAGCAATGGGCTGCCGGCGTGCGCGGGGTGAATTGTCGGGAAGGGCTTAAATATATAGATGGGCCAACAGAAATTTGATCAGATTTTGCCCTAAGAACCTTGTATTTTTATGGGGTTAGTATAAATAACAGTTGTGCATTTTCTTGCAGTTTTTAAGTGTGTATGAATGCTGAATAGAGATGAGCGAACACGTTCGGCCCCGCCCCTTTTTCGCCCGAACACCGAACTTTGCGAACACCTCGGTGTTCGGGCGAAAAAGTTCGGGGGCCGCCGTGGCAGCGCGGGGGGGTGCGGCGGGGAGCGGGGGGGAGAGGGAGAGAGAGAGGGCTCCCCCCTGTTCCCCGCTACTGCCGCCCGCGCCGCCGCGCATCTCCCCGCCCCCCGGCGGCACCCGGACACTTACGCGCGAACACTCCAGTGTTCGCTAAAGCCGGTGTCCGGGTGCGGATGTGTCCGTTACGGACACGTTCGCTCATCTCTAATGCTGAAGTATGTGTTTGTTTTTTATATTGGACAAAGGACACAAATTAAAAAAAAACAACTTTCTTGAGTTCTTTCCCATCATTCCCTTGTAGTTGGCATATCCAATTACATTTACCACAAAAGTAAATTTAAAAGTAAAAGTAAAATTCTAATTCTTTGAAGTATAAATATACCAGATATCTGCATGCTACTTAGACTGATGCACTGTTACTGCTTGAAACAAAGGAGCAGATTTAGAAAAACTTCCTTGCTTATAACAGTAGTAGCTTTATTTTTTCGAAGGCATTATGAGAACTGAAAGCTAAGCTGTGATTGGTTGCTGTAGGGAACAGACAGTTTTTTTGTTTTAGATAATTTCATGAATCTCCTACAAAAATCTCTCTTAAGGTTTTAAGCCTCTCTCCCTTCTATGTATTCTATACAGCATCCGTGTACCAGTACATGGTGGTAAAGCAATTTTGGTTAAGAGTTAGAATAGATAGTAAGAAAGCCTCAGTTGCATAAATAGAAAACAAGAATTGTTTTTGTGGGGCTGAGAAGCCTCCATTCTGCATGATATGGGCACATAGTGGCATGGGACAATAGTATTCTGATATGGTATCTACAGGGTTCTCTCGCTAGGAAATCCAAACATTCAATAACTTTTTAATTTTTATATGGTTCCCAATAAAAAAAATTGATATGTATTTACCTTGTAAGTTGTCTGCCTTGAGCATATGCTGAAAATTGTCCCCTCCAGCATCCTAGCACTTTTGTATGCAAGTCTGTGTATTGGCGAAGACATCTGCTAATATGACATTGGTAATGGCATCAACCTACTGCTGTATTAGGCATCAATTGTTTGTGGCTTATTACTGTATACTTGGCCTTTCAGTAAACCCCACATGATGAAATCAGGTGGTGTCAGGTCTGGTGATCTTGGTGGCCACAGATTTTTCAAGATTAATTGGTCACTGAAATAGCTTTGGTTTCCCTCCGGGTTGCACTAGCTGTGTAGCACGCTGTACCATCTTTTTTAAAAGTAACTTTCTGTTAATTTGTCTTAAACTTTTTCACCAAGGAGAAAAGTGTTTACTTTTAATTTTGGGAAAGTGGTATTTACATCTGGCACTATTTTTGCTATTTCAGTAACAAACAGAGAATTATATCATTACTTTGTTACTAAGGTCAACTGACGGCCACAATAACCTGGTCTGGAGAATTGTAGTGTTCTGTTAAAAATAATCAGCCATCAAACTACTGACTTAAATATTCAGAATGTAAACTAGAAGTGATTAAAACCCAAAAAGAAGATGTTTTGCATTCTGTGTTTTAATTGGAATTGCCAACGTTTTATGTTACTGCTAATCCTGAACTATTCAAATATACATAATAACATAAATTAGTCCAGTCACTTCATAAGTTGCAGTGATGATTAGAGGGACATTTTTTTCTTATTTTTGAAGTACAAGAGAACTAGCAGTAATAAAGAAACTTATACTATAGTTGTAAAAATTCAAAATAACACTAATACATGGTTGGAAAAACATCCAAAAATCTGAAGGATGATGAGCTATATCTAGCAGAACTCCAAGATAATTGGACTTGTACAGTATATTACCTGCATCCTAAAATACTACAGGACATTTCAGCTAAAATATGCACAGTACACAACTTCTAAAATAGTACTCTTATGCAATACAATATCATCATCAGTTTGACAGCAACAGCAAATCATATGTGTGTCAGTGCAGATGCTGACAGTACCTTGGCTCACACTATGCAGTATGCCAGCCAATATAACATGAGGACAAATTAAACTAGGAAAGTCATTTCTCCGAATGCAGACAATTCAGTCTAAATTCTTACCTTAGGCTCCAGTCAACTAAGGTTAAATAATAATTAAGTAAGGGGTTCCTAGGCCAAGAGGCTAAGCATAGTACTTGAGTGGGATGACTAATGAGAGAAGTCTATTGACTGCAGATATTCCACAAATATTTCACAAAGCTTTAGTAAATTGATTTAAAAATATATACCGCAGAAATAGGCAGAACAGAGAAAGTAGGAGATGAAGTAAAAATGGTGAGGGATGAAAGTAGCAGACATGTTGGAGGAACTGGTTGAGCTTACTAAAGATATGTGTTATAGTAACCATCTAGCTCTCCATTTGGAACTGCATATGTATGGAACTCATATGAATATGAATGGGTAGGTGGCTGGATAATTAAAAAATATTGTCTAATTAGATGGATTATAATTAAAAATTACAACATTAGGTTTTTTAAGCACAAAAGGCAATTAACTGAATGATGGTCCATTTTACAGCTATCATGCTGAACTTCAGGGTGGTAGGGATACATTCTGCCTTGGGCACTAAGAGGACTTGTGTAGTTTCTAGGTGGTAGACTACAAGACAATGCTTCAATTGTACTTTTCAGTATGTTGAAACCAGTAAATGCTTCATCTGCAGACTCAAAAAGATAAATGAAGTCAGAAATAGTAAACTAACTAATGGTGTAGTTCTCAATTATAAAGGCTTTCTTTTGACTAACCCCAATGATATAACCATCAGTTGAACAATCATTAAGCTAATAGCTATGTCACTTCACTGCCTCGTATCCATACATGTTTAGGTAATCTGAACAAGCATATTCAGGCATATGTGTTAAGTATCTTAATGGGATAGTTTATTGTAATTCTTTGTTTAATTGTAATTAATTTCAGTTGGTTCTGTTGTTTGGAATGTAAGCTGAAGTGTGGTGCTGACTTTTCCTTCCAGCTTCTGGAACATGCTACAATTTCCGGTCTATATCACACGTCACTTCCTGTGTGTGTCATTTCTGGTGTGCACACAAGAGGCCACGGCGCAACTGTCTAGCATCATACACAATGGGAAAGTACATTAATGTTTGTTAAGTCCGCATGTCAATTTATATCCCTATGTGTTTGAGAAATGGGGAATTACCCTGAAACGCATTGAACAGGCCTATGACTTTGTGACTAATGCACCTGATCATGCAATTCTGACAGTCTAAATAATAAATATTGTCTGGCTTTCCAAGACCTATGGGCATCACTATTGTATTAACAGCTGCAAACCTGAATTAAGGGGGTTCTCGTTTTCACAGGAGCCTCCTCTCAAGTATGTCACAATTCAATAACAGCTATCATACAGAATGTTCCTTCATTCTCTGAGAGTTGGTCCACTTTTTTGTTCCTTTTTTTCTCCAATGTATCGAATCTTTCTTGCCAGCAGCAATAAAAAATAATAATCAGTTTGCTGGATCTCTGACTGATACAGTGATGACTAGTCATGAACTAACGGAGTAGTCAGAGTACAATGATTCCTCAGGGGTGTTTTTATAGATATCACTAGTGAAAGTATCATAGAGGGTAAATTCATGCTTAAAAATGCGTTAATTGTAGAAAAAATACCACAAAAAGTGCAGCCAAAAATATAGGTATTAAAAAAGCTACAAGAAATTTTTAAAAAGCCACAAAACGTATAGGTGAAGGAAGCCTGAATTTCGGTATATATTTACTTGTATGGATGATCAGCTGTGATTAGATTTGCCATGCAAATGAAAATGCACATTCGATTCTTTCCAAACATAATGCTTAAATCAAAAATATACAGAGCACTGCACAATGTATTACAGCTTTCGAACTGTCTCCTTAAGCTATTTTTACATATGTACTGGCAAATGTTTCATAACGACAAGAGATTGCTGCAGTATAAAAAAGTAAACCTGTTCCTGTATCAGGAAACATTCATGTTTTTATACAACTCAGCCAGAAAATATTTTTTTCTGAAATTTATTCTTGTAAAAAATAAACACACTAATTTAAAAAAATTGTCCCATGAAAAATATTGTTTGTAGGTAAATTCAACCATAATTCTAAACATTTTTTTGTGTTTACAAAAAATAGCAATAATTTTATCTCCAGATATTACAAGACTAATTTTAGATTAGTCCTACCTGATTTTTCTATTGAGGCGCTTTTCTCTGTCTAATCCAATTCAATAAATGTTCTAAGGTGGTCACTAGAGATGAGCGAACGCGTTCGTCCGAGCTTGCTATTCGTGCGAATATTAGGGTGTTCGGGATGTTCGTTATTCGTAACGAACACCATGCGGTGTTCTGGTAAATTAAACTTTCTTCCCTGAGACGTTAGCGCTTTTTTTTGGCCAATATAAAGACAGGGAAGGCATTACAACTTCCCCCTGCAACGTTTAAGCCCTATACCACCCCCCTGCTGTGAGTGGCTGGGGAGATAAGGTGTCCGCCTGATATGAAAGTCTGCCCCTCCCGCTGCTCGCTATGGATGCATTCTATATGCGCTCAATGGGGCCAGCGGCAGCAGCGCTGACCCCATTGAGAACATATAGAAGACAAATCCTTCTTCTCTGGCACAGCTGTAACAGCTGTAGCAGAGAAGAACGATGTTTGCCCATTGAATTCAATGGAACCGGCAATACAGCCGACTCCACTGAATGCAATGGGCTGCCGGCGATCGCAGGATGAATGGTCGGAAAGGGGTTAAATATATAACCCCTTTCCTGCAATTCATCCAGAAATGTGTTACACTAAAAATATATACCGGCGTATAAGGCGACCGGGCGTATAAGACGACCCCCCAACTGTCACCTTATACGCCGGTAATACAGTGGAGCAAAGAATAAAAAGCATTACTTACGTTTTTAGATGATCTGCTGCACTCCTGCAGGCTGTCACTCCCTCCTGGTCCACGGCAGACAAGCTTTCTCCACGAAAGACTTTAAATCCCTGCCTCCAGAAGCACATGTGCCTTCAGCCAATCACAGCCAATGACAATGATGTCATTGAATGGCTGTGATTGGCTGTGTTTCTGGAGGCGGGGATTTCAAGGCTTGAAATCCCCGCCTCCAGAAACACAGCCAATCACAGCCATTCAATGACATCATTGTCATTGGCTGTGATTGGCTGAAGGCACATGTGCTTCTGGAGGCAGGGATTTAAAGTCTTTCGTGGAGAAAGCTTGTCTGCCGTGGACCAGGAGGGAGTGACAGCCTGCAGGAGCGCCGCAGATCATCTAAAAACGTAAGTAATGCTTTTTATTCTTTGCTCCACTGTATTGCCGGCGTATAAGGTGACAGTTGGGGGGTCGTCTTATACGCCCGGTCGCCTTATACGCCGGTATATATTTTTAGTGTAACACATTTCTGGATGAATTGCAGGAAAGGGGTTATATATTTAACCCCTTTCCGACCATTCATCCTGCGATCGCCGGCAGCCCATTGCATTCAGTGGAGTCGGCTGTATTGCCGGTTCCATTGAATTCAATGGGCAAACATCGTTCTTCTCTGCTACAGCTGTTACAGCTGTGCCAGAGGAGGACGATCTTTATGCTGACAGTGGGGGGGGGGGGGGCACTCTTGCCGCTATTGTGGCTTAATAGTGGGACCTGTGAACTTGAGATGCAGCCCACCATGTAGCCCCTCGCCTGCCCTATCCGTCACTGTGTCATTCCCATCACTTTCCTGAATTGCCCAGATTTTCACACATGAAAACCTTAGCGAGCATCGGCGAAATACAAAAATGTTCCGGTCGCCCATTGACTTCAATGGGGTTCGTTGTTCGAAACGAACCCTCGAGCATCACGGGAAGTTCGTTACGAATAACGAACACCCGAACATTTTGGTGTTCGCTCATCTCTAGTGGTCACACATACTCAGCCTTACTTCCCTCTACTCTCCAATGAGTACGTCAGGGATCCTTGGTGTGGTGAGCCGGCCACCCCTGACACTGCATTGTCTTCTTTAGTTGTCAAGGTTGATGCAGAACAATTGCAATTTTTATTCATTTATTTTACTCATTAATATAGGGCATACATATTTCACAGTGCTGTACACAGATTGTCATCACTTATATTGGGTACTGTCTCCTTCGAGGCTCACAATCTTCAATGCATATTTATTTATTTGTATGTTTTTTTAATGGGACAGAGGAAACCTGTGCAAACACAAGGAGGACATACAAACTCATTGCAGATGTTGGTTGGATTTCAACCTAGAACCCAAAGTAATAGTGCTAACCACTGAGCCAGCCTTTTGCCTGTGTAATTGCAGTAACATTATCTCATTCTATCATCAATTCTCCGGCAGAGAAGTCAATAACAGCTTCAAAATCAGTTGACTCATCACATCAGAGATTCTTCCACATGCCCATTGGGGCAATAATCCAGTGGAGCAATCATATGCTTTTCTGAGTATAATAGTTTTCCATCTGTTAGAAATGTATTAAACATTCCTGTCTACTGATAATCATTACTATAACTGTATTGTGTTAAAGGTAAGATAGGGGCAGTGTAAAATGTATCACCTATATTGATTTTTTGTGTGTTGCAATTGTTTGTGCAAATTATTTAATGCTGCAATCCAGATGCTGGTAAAAATCTGGGTCATAAAGTTAATGAACTGCCAAGTTAGGTAAAGTAGGTGATTAGACGAGCATGTTCTTACTCCTTTTCTGAAAAGCAAAAAGACTCCAATGTGTGACAATCAGGGAGCAAGTATGCTCTCTCTCTGTATTAGGGAGTGATAACATGAACAAAAGTTCATGTTACCCTCACTTCCCTGTGGTCACCTGCAGTAATTCAAGGGTAGACAGGAGAATTTTATCTGTCTTTCCTCTCCCAGAGGCCTGTCAGCTCCCCTACAAGTCCTCTCCTTCACAAAGACTGAAGTGAATGACACTTGAAGGAAGGAAGGGGCAGGAGTCTCCACTTTAACTTACTGAATCTCCACTTTAACTTACTGAATCTCAAACTCCCACTTAAAGCAATAATCTTGATATTGCTTAAAGGTATGATTTTTTTCTTTAAGACAAGATCAAGACTGTAGCTGTAACTGTAACCTATCCTGATATTGTATTAGCCATCTTGGATAACTGGAAACAGAAAACGAAACCATGAGATCAAAGGGACAGCAAAGAAGAACTGCAGGTAATATAAGCCCTCCCCCTCCAGTCTCGGGATAGAGTTTTGTCTCGAAACCAGAGGGTTGCTTTAATGAGGTTCTATCAGCATTCCTGACATGTTCGTTTTACTATGCACTAGTGTTTCCTATGCATTTTGATGTGTCTAATTTCTATGTTTTGTTGTTCCTTTGTTATTTGTGTTGGAAATTTATGAATAAATCAACAATGATTAACTACAGTGGTCACACTGTTTAACGAAACATGATCAGCTATATGGTAGCTTAACACAAAGACCAGTATTGGAGTCAGAAATGGAGTTAGAAAAAGGCAGAACTGGCTTCTTTTTTTTAGTGTTACCTCTTTCAGCTGTTTTGCATAATATTTTTACTGCTGGACAATCCCTTTAAGTTTCACCAAAATTATTTACTTGAAGAGCATAAATGTTAGTTATATTTCAATTAACATTATTATTGTGTTGAGAAGCATGATTTTTTTAAATAGAAAACACAAAAAGGTAAACTTTGTATATTCGTTATAATAGATGAACAAGAAAATGTAGTTTCCTGTTGATACAGATTCATGACATAAAAATGAGATCAAAGACCTTATGATGTTCTTGCTGTATTGATAATGCTTTATTTAAAAAAAAATAGTATCTCAGAAATATATAACAAACAAAACAGTTTCCTGAATATGTTTCTGTTCTCTGTCATGGATGCAGTGGTAAAACATAAAAGAACCATGGAAGGCAAACATATGCCTGGAAAGAATAATCACTTTCTAAGAGATCTGAAGATGCAGCTGTATCTCAAAAATTGAAATAGTATTTTCAGAAAAGAGAAAAATTGTGCCAAAGTTTAACTTATCTGAAAGCTCCAAGATCACTTTTTAAACTGAAATCATAACTGAGCTATGAGATGACAGCTTAAAAAAAACGTGTTCATACCTTGATACAAATAACTAATGTGATCCAGTATTTCCCTACTGTATAAAGAATGTTATATATTTCTCACAATTTAAACCAAAATCCTAGGCTTTGATGCTTCTGGTTGACTTGTGACAATAGGATAGTATTTCTCCTACTTTTTTATTTACTATCCTTGTATCTCCTTTTGTTTTTGTTTTTCTTTTTCCTCTCCTTTACCACTGCCACATTTCTCCATCCATTTGTTTCTTTTTAAATTGCCTTTAAATGTTCTATCCTTTTTAGATTTTTTCTTCCCAATATAATCCTACTTCTAATGGCTTTCCACATTTTCCCTGCTTATGCTTCTTAAAAAAACGATGTTAAATGGTACCACTGGTTGTTACTGTAGTGAAATATACCTACTGTAATTCATATAAAGTTTGGTTTAAAGGGGTTGTGTCATTAGAAAAAAACTATACTCTATAATAGTAATGAGAAGAACTTTTCAATTGTTTTGCTTACATTTTGCCAATGAGCCAATAGAGCTGTGTGTCCTATATAAATGACAATGTAAGTTGAAGTACTTTAAAAACGATAATTATTGCAGCCACCATTTTCCTACATTTATGCCTATTAAATAAAACAGTTTGCTTATACAATGAACTGTGCCCCATAAAATCATAGAGTTGGAAGGAACCTCCAGGGTCATCTGGTCCAACCCCTTGCTTAATGCAGGATTCACTAAATTTTCCCAGACAAATGTCTGTCCAGTCTATGTTTAAAAACTCCCATTGAAGGAGAACTCACAACCTCCAATGGCAACCTGTTCCACTTATTGATCAATCACCCTCACTGACAGCAAGTTTTTTTAAATATCTGGACCTTGAGACTTGAATCAATTTAAGTTAGCTAAGTGTTCCCTCATCATCTCCCTACTTATACATAGCCTGCATTCTTTTATTCACACACTGAAACTTTTAGCACAGGGAAGATCAGTTCCATCTACTTTCTGAGAGAAAACAGATAAAAAATAAGAATTTAAAAGTTTTGCCTTCTCAACATCATTCTTGACTAGTCATGAGCGAGCACCAAAATGCTCGGGTGCTCGTTACTCGGGACGAAATTATCGCGATGCTCGAGGCTTCGTTTCGAGTAACGAACCCCATTGAAGTCAATGGGCGACCCGAGCATTTTTGTATATCGCCGATGCTCGCTAAGGTTTTCATTTGTGAAAATTGGGGCAATTCAAGAAAGTAATGGGAACGACACAGAAACGGATACGGCAGGCGAGGGGCTACATGTTGGGCTGCATCTCAAGTTCCCAGGTCCCACTATTAAGCCACAATAGCGGCAAGAGTTATATATTTAAGCCCTTCCCGACAATTCATCCCACGCACGCCGGCAGCCCATTGCTTTCAGTGGAACCTGCTGTATTGCCGGCTCCATTGAATTCAATGGGCAAACATCGTTCTTCTCTGCCACAGCTATTACAGCTGTGGCAGAGAAGAATGATTTGTCTTCTATATGTTCTCAATGGGGTCGGCGCTGCTGCCGCCGGCCCCATTGAGCGCATATAGAGAAGAGAACAGGAATCGCAGATCGCAGATAGGTGCGATCTGCGATTTCTATGGCCTAAGAAGGACCGTTGGGGTTCTTGAAGCCTAAAATCACTCCTAACGCTCTCCCTATAGCAGCTCCGGCATCAACAGCACTTTTTCCTGAACTATGTCAGAATGCATCTGTGGCGAGCCGCGGGCGGGCAGATTTTAATACTCGGGTGACACCTGATCTCGCCAGCCACTCACTGCAGGGGGGTGGTATAGGGCTTGAACGTCGCAGGGGGAAGTTGTAATGCCTTCCCTGTCTTTCTATTGGCCAGAAAAGCGCGCTAACGTCTCAGAGATGAAAGTGAAAGTAACTCGAACATCGCGTTGTACTCGTCTCGAGTAACGAGCATCTCGAACACCCTAATACTCGAACGAGTATCAAGCTCGGACGAGTACGCTCGCTCATCTCTATTCTTAACCAATTCACCATTTTCATCTTGAAAACATCCAATAGCATTTTGACTTTTCTTTTGCTTTTCACATACCCCCAAATCCTTTTTATTGCTCTTGGCCTATGTTGCAAGCATCAATTCATTATCAGCTTTAGCTTTTCTGACACTTGCCTATAGTTTCTGCAGTGCACATTATATTCTTCTTTAGATATTCCTCCCTCTTTCTATTTGATAAACATGTTTCTTTATTTTTAACAAGTGTGCAAGTTCTGTATTCATCAATCCTGGTCTCTTTAACCCTTTCCAATCCATTTATTTTTTCTCACCCTTTCTCCCCAGCTCCAAATAAATTGGAGCTGGGGAGAATGGGTGAGAAAAAATACATTTCCCTGCACCCTCCTGAACTGACAGAGTTCAGGAGGGTGCAGGTGCTCACTGCACCGTGGACGGATCTGCTTACCTGTCCGGCGTCTTCCGCATTCTCCTTCTGCCTCCCGGCTCGGCGATCATGTGACCGCTGGGGTCAGGTGGCACCTGGCGGTCACATAATCGCCGGGCCGGGAGACAGAAGGAGAATGCGCAAGATGCCGGTCAGGTAAGCAGGTCCTCCCACAGTGCAGGCTCCCGGCTCAGCATTCATGTGACCGCCGGGGGTCAGGTAACGCGGGCGGTCAGATGATCGCTGGCCGGAATCTCTATGCATTGCATAGCACTAATTGAGCACTATGTAATGTGTAAAGGAGAAGGCAGAAAGGGTTAAAAAACCCTTTCTGCCTTCTCCTCGGGGGTCCTCGATGAGGACCAGTGCAGGAGTGCATCTGCACCCGATGTGTCTGACGATCGGGTGCAGATCCACTCCTGCACTGCAGTGTCGGGCCTGCCCCGACATCGGAGCTGTGGAAGGAAATTATGATGTCGGAGCAGGCCCGACATTGGACTGGAAAGAGTTAAATGTTTCCCATTCTACCTTCTTTTAGGGATGGTTAACAATTGTGCTTTAAGAATCTCATTTTGCAATATTTCTCAACCTTCTTGAACATTTCTGTCCTTAAGAGCATCCAGCCATTGCATTCTTCCTACCCTTTTTCTGAGCTGATTAAAATCTGCCTTTCTAAAATCCAACCTTGAGGTCGGAGTCTTCTCAGGTCTTCCTCCCCTTTTTATCCAAAATTCAAGGATAGCATGATCACTGCTTCCTAAGGTCCCAGCCACCCTTACTTCTTCAACTATTTCCTCCCTGTTGGTAAGAATTAGGTTCAAGATAGCAGATCCCCTTGTTTTCTCTTCTACCTTTTGGAAGATAAAGTTGTCAGCAAGATCAGATAAGAATTTATTGGATCCATAACTTTTACCTGAGAGAGATTCCCAACAAAATCTTTGATGATCACTAAGGCATGCTTTTTTGAGAGCTTGGCCATCTGGTGTAGAAAGAGTTCATCAATATCTTTGCTTGTCCAGGTGGCCTATAGTAAATGCCTACAATAGTGTCCTTTCTGTTCTCTCCTAGTATTCTTACCCATACAATTTCTTCAGAACTAACATGCTCTGAAGCTTGGATCTTTCTGGAGATTAATGTTTTCCTAACATACAATGCAATACCGCCTCCCCTCTTTTTAGGTCTGTTTCTTATAAATAAGTTGTATCCTTCAAGCTTTGTATTCCAATCATGTGTATTATTCCACCAAGTTTCCATGATGCCTAGGAGATCATATTTTTCTTCCCGTGTTAGGAGCGCCAATTCTCCTTGTTTGTCTCCCATGCTCTGTGCATTTGTGTAGAAACATTTTAGTTTGTGATCGGTGTCTCTTGTTCCTCTACTTTTCTTCTGAATTTTTTGTCTTTGTTCTTTCTTTCCACTTCTAATAGCAAGGTTCTCAAATGTAAATAAGCCTTTAGTCCATGTGATATGTTTACATGATGTCACTGTTCCTCCTTCCCCCAGAGCAAAATAAAAATAACTCAGACAACCCCTTTAATTTAGATCCACCTTAAATAATAATTGCTTAAATTGAACATATTGTGAGGATTGTTCCCTTTGCAAGTAGAAGACTTGTGTTATGTGCAAATGTGGATTCCCTGCAGCTTACTTGCTCTGTTATTAGAGAACTTCTAATTGTAAAGGGTAGGTGAAGTATATTAGAGAGACCTGATATTTGTACAATTCCCTAGTATAGATTAGCCAGATGTCAAATATTCTCATTTCATATCTTACATTTTATAGTAACCTAATGGTTAATATTTCTTTTACATGATTTAAAGGAACTTTAAAGAAATCTAAATGTTGAGCAAAATGTGTTTATGACTGTAAACAAAGATAACACTTCAAAGATTTACCTGCCTGCACATAGCATATTAAATTAAAAAGATCAGCATATCTGATGCTGATTTTTACTGGAAGCTTCTTAATCCCTTCAGTGCTGCAGAGGGTAATCTTAGATTCTATTATATATCTAAATCCTGCTTGGTTATGTATTTCAATCATTAAAATAGTCAAAGCAATTTGAAGAACACATCAATGAATCAATATTCAGCTATATTTATCATTCTAAAGGTGAATTTTACTAAACTTTATTTTTGAAGTCCATGTTTCAATTACAGAGCTTTTACCAAATATGAGAACACATAGGAGTTATGGTTTGTGTTGAAAATTTGTATCCATTTGTTTAAACTGGTTTTCCCACCATAGACAATAAGTGATAGGTGTGCAGAATATGGGGCCCCTGAACTCAATTTCTTCTAGGTGAGGCACGGATGCAGCCTAGTTTGGTGCTTAGGAATCTTGTCACTGGGTTCATGCTGCCCAAACCATGGCAGCATGAACCTAGGACTGATCTGTACAGTTTCCCTGTGTATGTGTTGTTAGGTAAGACCACAGCTTTTTAGAATAAACATACTTTAAAGTTCATGTGTTTGACTCGGAAATAGAACTTTTGCATCTAAGAGCTGGGTCTTTCTAGGCTTTTCCCACCTGCAGCTTGTTGACTGACATCTCTCTCCCTATACATAAGCAGGAAAAAAGCTGTCAGTCTACATGCTGCCAGCGAGAAGAGCCGGGTGGGGCCTGCTTCTTTCACTTGACAGATCCATTCCCAAGTCAAATGGGCAAAGTTCAAAGTATGTTTATTCTGAAATGCCACAACACTTAAATGGGGGAACAATACTGTCAATGGTTGGGGCAGCATGAACCCAGTGACAAAGTACCTTTATAGAAGCAACAATTTTTTGGGAGTTTTATTTCCGCTTTTCAAAAGCCATAACTGTTGTTTTTTTTTGTGCATAGTCATATGAGGCCTTTTTTATAACAAGTAGTCTTTATTAGTAACATTTTTGGATGGGGTGAGGAGGCAAGTGAAAACACAATTCTGTTGTTTTTTTATGGCATTCACTATGCAGTATAAATGACATGATAACTCTTTTCTTTGGGTTGGTACGATTATGACAATACCAAAATTAGATATGTTTTTCAGGTTTTTCTATTTTTGCACAATAAAAGCACTTAAAAAAATTAAGAATAAACTTTCTTTGTATAGCACCAACTCATTTTGCAGTGCTTTTGAAGCACAGGGGAACTCAAACAGTAGAAAGGTTACAAATGGGTCACAGAAGGGGAAATATAAAAACATAAAAACAATCACAGAAAATGGCCATATACTTACTGACTAAGGCCTTAGTCAGACGGGCGTTTTTTCGCGCGATTTGCGGATCGCATGTTGGATGCGCATGCGCAAATCGCGTGACCGGGGGCGAAAAATCGCGGGAAAAATCTTCACCTAGCCGCGTTAATCGTCGCAGCAAAACGCCCGTCTGACCGGAGAAAAATCGCCGTGCACATCAAAATGCGCATGAAACTTAGACTGGCCGGCGAAAAAAACGCAGCTAGCTGCAGTAAATGATTTTGGTGCGCACATAAAACGCCGAATGCAGATAGGCGCGATCTGCAAATCGTCGTGTCCTATAATTTATCGCATATCCGCATAAAAAGTGGACATGTGACCGATACCATAGCGAACCATTGGTTCTATATATGCGCGAATCGCATGCGCATGCGCAAATCGCGCGAAAAAACGCCCGTCTGACTAAGGCCTAAGGAGGGCAGATAGCTGCATCCCCTCAACATGCAGGTAGAAAACTACCAAATGAGGGAGCTAATTGCACCTATGAGAGACACTGATGAAACAGACACTCACACAGCCTCTTAATATAGAGGGGGGTAGCTGCTTGGTGTATACTCCCACACAGAGTGGATAAAAAGTGACAGACCTTCTGATACATGTAGTGCACCACGCAGAACAGCAAACTATTAATGGCGCCATAATATTTCAGGGGGTTGCCCTGCACCTCAAAAAGTGAACCAAATTGGTACTGCCACCCTGGGCTCCCCTTGGCATTTTAAAGCCACACTGCATGTGAATAATAGATAATAAATGCAATGCATTAATAGGTTGCTGATCTGCATGGAGCATATGGGGTGTTGGTAGTGCAGGAGGTACAGGGGCAAGACATGTATGTGATAGGCATATTATGGGGCAGGGGAGTAGATCAGGAGATTTGGTATGCCTCTTTGAAGAGGTGAGTCTTTAGGGTGCATCTGAAATGCCGTGCATCAGGGATTGTTTGGATACCTTGGGATAGTGCATTCCATAGGATTGGTGCTGCTCTAGTGAAGTCCTGGAGGCGAGCATGTAAGGATTGTAGAGCAGATTCCAGTCTAAATGTGTTAGCAATCAGAGCATGAGGGCTAGGTGATATATGGACAGGAGGGAAGCGATGTATGATGGTGCTGCGCCATGGAGAGCATTGTGGGTGAGGAGTTTAAATTGAGTTCTATAATGTATGGGCAGCCAGTGCCGTGACTGACATAGTGCAGAGGTATCTGAGTAGCGTCTGAATAGGGAGATGAGTCTAGTTGCTGCATTTAATATGGATTGGAGAGGGGAGAGCCAATGAGTTGCAGTAGTTGAGTCAGGAATGGATGCGGATGACAGCGATTGTCTTTAGTGAGTCTGTGGTCAGGAATGACCAGATTTTAGCAATGTTCCTGAGATGCAGGTGATATGTTTGGGCCAGAGATTGGATGTGGGGAGTGAAGAAGAGGTCAGAATCCAGTGTGACCCCAAGACTGCGCGCGTGACCCCTCGGAGATGGGTTAGTCCAATTGGGACTGTGTAGATAGAGAAGAGAAGGGGGTTAAGGACAGAGCCCTGGGCGACCTCAACAGCGAGAAGAAAAGGACAGGAGGTAAAGCCAGCAAAGCAGATGCTGAAAGAGCGGTAAGAGACATAGGAGGAGAACTAGGAGAGAGCAGTGTCCTTCAGGCCAATAGAGTGAAGCATAGCAAGAAGGAGGTTATGGTTTACAGTATCAAATGCAGCGGAGAAATCAAGGAGGATTAGTAGGGAGTAGTCAACCCTCAACTTGGCCATCATCAGGTCATTTGTTACTTTAGTAAGGGCGGTTTTGGTTGAGTGGAGCTTTCAGTTCAGACTAGAGTGGGTCGATGAGAGAGTTATCAGAGAGAAATCGTTTGAGGGGGGGGATATTTTTTTGATATTGCTGCATTCCAAAACCTTTCGTTTTTATTTACATTTTCTATGGATGGAGCTGTGTAATGGATCAAGTAAGTGACAAGATGTAATTTAAATTGGTACCATTTTAGGGTTAGCTTTTTTGCTGCTTTGTTTTGCTATTCTTTGTATAGCATTTGCCATGTGGGATAAAAATATAATCAATTTATTGTAAGAATCATTAAGCATGTGGTGATACCAAATGTGTTTTTTTATTCATTTTTTAAAACAAAAAAGGGAAGGCACACAAAAAAGGTTTGATTTAACAATTTTTTCTTTGGATTTTTGCATCTTTTTTCTATTTTCCTGTAGGGGACTTGAACTTGTGATTGTCACATCTGTGCTGCACCAGAGCACCACACTCAGGGTTTGTATTGGGCCATACATATTGTCTTGCCACATATTACAGGCACATACA
Organism: Eleutherodactylus coqui; assembly: GCF_035609145.1. Taxonomy (NCBI): domain Eukaryota; kingdom Metazoa; phylum Chordata; class Amphibia; order Anura; family Eleutherodactylidae; genus Eleutherodactylus; species Eleutherodactylus coqui. The sequence goes on along the minus strand of NC_089838.1, from coordinate 67,059,748 downwards.
AGCTAATGTATTGTATAGAGGTTTGCGGCAGAGCATGTCATTGTGTACTTGCTGGGTGCCGGAGTGCGAGATATTCGTGCATGCCATTGCTCACGGTCATATGAACCCAGCCCTAAACTAGACAGTCTTAAAAATTGACTGATTTATCATTCAACAGTGCATCTGTAGTAAATCTGGCACATTTTAAGACTGTGCAGTCTAATGACCCATTTATACTTTGTCACTCAAAATTTGCTCAAACGAACGAAAGTAAATGTCTATCGTTATGGCTAAATGTGAGCTAACGACTAAACGACCAACGAGAATCATGCATTTTTTATCAGTCGTTCAATTTCAGCCAGTAGAAAAATCAATGGCGGGTCGTTCACTTCTCATTACATTTAAACACTCACCACTGAGTGTTTCACATAGAATATGAAGAACTGAACGAAAACAGGCTTCATGAGCAGGAATGATTGCGAACAAGTTAGCGGTGATATTACTCGCTCATGAGCTTGTTCAAACAAGAATCATCTAATTATTAGACAGCACTAGCTTAAAAAAGTACCTCATCTCAGGTTTTTACTTAGTTCTTATGTGTCTCTGATGCACAAGATTTTCCTGAACTATTTGAATTATTGTTCTTCTTCGAGAAACTCTGCAACCAGAGATAAAACACATCAGAGCACATGACTACTTTTAAAAGAGTATTTTCAGCCACACTGTAATAGCACACAACAAAACACATCATCACAGTGTGTGAACCGCTTGCCCTTTCTTATTGCAAAGGACTTTATTTGTGATCTGTCAGGAGTCAAGACCATGCCGGAGAGCAAGAGGGAAGCATCTTTAAACACAAGAGGAATTTTAGAGGATTTCAAGAGCAAGGGGGTATCATTTTGACTCGGAGGGAGGCAGACAACTATAACGTATGACAGAGGTAGAAATAAAATATCTAGGTAACAGTCTGTCAGTGGATATTGTGGAGGCTCATTCGGTAAATAAATGTTAAATATATAGCACAAACGTGGCTGCTGTCACTGTGTTATTATTTCCTCAGTATTAGCTGCAGCTATTGTTTTTCTCACTGGTAGTTATGTTATTTGAAACCGTTAATCATTTTGATCTGGCTGTAATATATACTGCAATTCAGGGGCGTAACTATAGGGGATGCAGGGGATGCGGTTGCACCAGGGCCCAGGACCCTTAGGGAACCCATAAGGCCTTTTTTCTCCACATAGATAGCCTAGTAGTATGAATAAAGCATTATAATTGGGGTGTCTTGTTACAGATTTTGCATTGGGGCCCCCAATCTTTAAGTTACGCCTCTGGAAGGGGGCGGGGCAGCTAAACTTTTGCACCCAGGCCCCTGAGCCTTTAGTTATGCCCCTGTATAGCTAGAGTATAAACGGACCCCAGTAACATTTCTGTAGCAAAAGTATAGGTGAACCCCTCAAACCTTTCAATACCAAGTGTATAGGCGGACCCCAGTAACATTTTTGTAGCAAGAGTATGGGCGGACCACTGTAAGATTTCTGTAGCAAGAGTATAGGAGGAACCCAATAGCATTTATGTAGCAAGAGTATAGGCGGACCCCAGTAACATTTATGTAGCAAGAGTATAGGCGAACCCCTGTAACATTTCTGTAGCAAGAGTATAGGTGGACCGCAGTAACATTTATGTAGCAAGAGTATGGGCGGACCCCTGTAACATTTCTGTAGCAGGAGTATAGGTACAGCCCTCAAACCTTTCAGTACCAAGTGTATCGGCGGACCCCAGTAACATTTCTGTAGCAAGAATATAGGCGAACCCCAGTAACATTTCTGTAGCAAAAGTATAGGCGGTCCCCAGTAACATTTCTGTAGCAGGAGTATAGGTGAACCCCTGTGACATTGCTGTAGCAAGAGTATAGCCGAACCCCAGTAACATTTCTGTAGCAAGAGTATAGGAGGACACCAATAACATTTCTGTAGCAAGAGTATAAGCAGAACCCTGTAACATGTCTGTAGCAAGAGTATAGGTGGACCCCAGTAACATTTCTGTAGCAAGAGTATAGGCGATACCCTATAAAATTTCTGTAGCAAGAGTATGGGCGGACCCCTGTAACATTTCTGTAGCAAGAGTATAGGCGGACCCCAATAACATTTCTGTAGCAAGAGTATAGGGGGACCCCAGTAACATTTCTGTAGCAAGAATATAGGCGGACCCGAGTAATATTTCTGTAGCAAAAGTATAGGCGGTCCCCAGTAACATTTCTGTAGCAAGAGTATAGGTAAACCCCTGTAGCATTTCTGTAGCAAGAGTATAAGCGGACCCCTGTAACATTTCTGTAGCAAGAGTATAGGCGGACCCCTGTAACATTTCTCTAGCAAGAGTATAGGCGGACCCCAGTAACATTTCTGTAGCAGAAGTATAGGCGATCCCCAGTAACATTTCTGTAGCAAGAGTATAGGTGAACCCCTGTAACATTTCTGTAGCAAGAGTATAGGCGGTCCCCAGTAATATTTCTGTAGCAAGAGTATAGGTGAACCCCTGTAACATTTCTGTAGCAAGAGTATAGGCGGACCCCAATAACATTTCTGTAGCAAGAGTATAGGGGGACCCCAGTAACTTTTCTGTAGCAAGAATATAGGCGGACCCGAGTAATATTTCTGTAGCAAAAGTATATGCGGGCCCCAGTAACATTTCTGTAGCAAGAGTATAGGTAAACCCCTGTAGCATTTCTATAGCAAGAGTATAAGCGGACCCCTGTAACATTTCTGTAGCAAGAGTATAGGCGGACCCCTGTAACATTTCTCTAGCAAGAGTATAGGCGGACCCCAGTAACATTTCTGTAGCAAAAGTATAGGCGGTCCCCAGTAACATTTCTGTAGCAAGAGTATAGGTGAACCCCTGTAACATTTCTGTAGCAAGAGTATAGGCGGTCTCCAGTAATATTTCAGTAGCAAGAGTATAGGTGAACCCCTGTAACATTTCTGTAGCAAGAGTATAGGCGGACCCCTGTAACATTTCTGTAGCAAGAGTATAGGCGGACCCCAGTAACATTTCTGTAGCAAGAGTATAGGCGGACCCCAGTAACTTTTCTGTAGCAAGAGTATAGGCGGACCCCAGTGACATTTATGTAGCAAGAGTATAGGCGGACCCAAATAACATTTATGTAGCAAGAGTATAGGGGGACCCCAGTAACATTTCTGTAGCAAGAATATAGGCGGACCCCAGCAATATTTCTGTAGCAAAAGTATAGGCGGTCCCCAGTAACATTTCTGTAGCAAGAGTATAGGTAAACCCCTGTAGCATTTCTGTAGCAAGAGTATAGGCGGACCCCTGTAACATTTCTGTAGCAAGAATATAGGCGGACCCCAGTAACATTTCTGTAGCAAAAGTATAGGTGGTCCCCAGTAACATTTCTGTAGCAAGAGTATAGGCGAACCCCTGTGACATTTCTGTAGCAAGAGTATAGGCGAACCCCAGTAACATTTCTGTAGCAAGAGTATAGGCGGACCCCAGTAACATTTCTGTAGCAAGATTATAGGCGGACCCCAGTGACATTTATGTATAAGAGTATAGGCGAACCCCTGTAACATTTCTTTACCAGGTGTATAGGCGGACCCCTGTAACATTTCTGTAGCAAGAGTGTAGGCCAACCCCTGAAAAATTGGTGTACCAATGTAGGCGAACACCTGAAAAAATTTGGTTACCAAGAGTGTAGGCGACAGCCGGAAAAATTAGTTAGATAACAGTATAGGCAAGGGCCTGAAAAATTGGTGTACCAAGAGTACAAGTGTACCCGTGAAGAATTGCTCAACAGCGAGGTCAGGTGAAACCCATAAATATCTTTAAAATATACAGCTCGCTGTTGCTTAATTTGTAACAGAGCCTGGAGACAGCCCTGGGAAAAAATTGGTTTCTGTTAAAGTATCAATAGTTTTGAAACTTTAAAAAATTGTAAAAAACCTTTAAACAGAGCCTTTTGGGCCGCAGAAAAATTGGCAGTTCAGCGTGATGACATGCTGTTTTTGAAGGAGGAGTAGAAGGAGGAGGAGTAATAATATCCGAGAGTGATTGACAAAGAGAAATGCCCCATTTTATTGAGGTGATAGAGGATGCATTTTTCTCCTGTTGCAGCGAAAAGAATCTTTAGGTTCCGTGGAGAAGAGAAGTCTGGGGAAATCCAGCCTTTGTTCATCTTTATGAGTGTAAGCATGTCGGCACTGGCAGTCGACAGGCAGGTACACTTATCCGTGATGATTCCCAGCTGCACTAAACACCCTCTCTGACAAGACGCTAGCGGCAGGGCAGGCCAGCACCTCCAGGGCATACAGCGCGAGTTCAGGCCACGTGTCCAGCTCTAACACCCAATAGTTGTATGGAGCAGAGGCATCACAGAGGACAGTGGTACAATTGGCTATGTACTCCCTCACGATCTTTTTACAATGCTCCCTCCGACTCAGCCTTAACTGGGGAGTGGTGACACAGTCTTGCTGGTGAGCCATAAAGCTGGCAAAGGCCTTGGAGAGTGTTCCCCTGCCTGCACTGGACATGCTGCCTGATCCCCGCACCTCCCCGTGTACTTGGCCCTCAGAACTGCGTCTTCTGCCGCTAGCGCTGTCAGATGGGAACTTTAGCATCACTTTTTCCACCAGGGCCCTGTGGTATTGCATCACTCTCGTACCCCTTTCCTCTTCAGGAATGAGAGTGGAAAGGTTCTCCTGATACCGTGGGTCTAGAAGGGTGTACACCCAGTAATCCGTAGTGGCCAGAATGTGTCTAACGCGAGGGTCACGGGAAAGGCAGCCTAACATTAAGTCAGCCTTGTGTGTGAGGGTCCCAGTACGCAACACATGGCTGTCCTCACTAGGAGGATGACTTTCAGGATCCTCATCCTCCTCTTCAGCCCATACACACTGAACAGATGAGAGGCAAGCAGCATGGGTACCCTTTGCAGTGTGCCCAGCTGTCTCTACTCCCTCCTCCTCCTGATCCTCCCCCTCCTCCTCCTCCTCCTCCTCCTCCAAAACGCGCTGAGATATAGACATGAGGGTGGTCTGGCTATCAAGCGACATACTGTCATCCCCCGTCTCCTGTTCCAACAGCAAAGCGTCGGCCTTTATGCTTCGCAGCGAACTTCTCAGCAGGCAAAGCAGTGGGATGGTAACACTAATGATTGCCACATCGTCGCTCACCATCTGGGTAGACTCCTCAAAGTTTCCGAGGACCTGCCAGATATCTGCCATCCTGGCCCACTCCTCGGTAAAGAATTGAGGAGGCTGACTACCACTCCGCTGCCCATGTTGCAGCTGGTATTCCACAATTGCTCTTCGCTGCTCGTACAGCCTGGCCAACATGTGCAGCGTAGAATTCCAGCATGTGGGCACATCGAACAGCAGTCGGTGCTCTGGCAGCTGAAACCGATGTTGCAGGGTCCTCAGGATAGCAGTGTCCGTGGTAGACTTGCAGAAATGTGCGCAGATGCAGTGCACCTTGCCGAGCATGCAGTGCACCTTGCCGAGCAGGTCAGATAAGTGCGGGTACTTTTTCAGAAACCGCTGAACCACCAGATGGAAAACGTGGGCCAGGCATGGCACGTGTGTGAGGCTGCCGAGCTGCAGAGCCGCCACCAGGTTAAGGCCGTTGTCACACACGACCATGCCCGGTTGGAGGCTCAGCGGTGAAAGCCAGAGGTCGGTCTGCTCTGTCAGACCCTGCAACAGCTCGGGGGCGTGTGCCTGTTATCACCTAAGCCGATTAGTTTCAGCACGGCTTGCTGATGCTTGCCCACCCCTGTGTTGTTGCGCCACGCGCTACTAACTGCTGGCAACGTGCTCACACTTCTTAATTGAGAAGTTCAGGTGGCGGAGGAGGAGGAGGGGGAAAATTGGAGGAGGTGGCATAAAACACCGCAGATACCAGCACCGAGATAGGACCCGCTATTCTTGGTGTGGGTAGGACATAAGCGGGCCCAGGCTCTGACTCGGTCCCAGCCTCCACCAAGTTCACCCAACGTGCCGTCAGGGAGATATAGTGGCCCTGACCGCCAGTACTTGTCCACATGTCCGTGGTTAAGTGGACCTTCCCAGTAATCGCGTTGGTGAGAGCACGATTAATGTTGCAGGAGACATGCTGGTGTAGGGCGGGGACGGCACAGCGGGAAAAATAGTGGCGACTGGGGACCGAGTAGCGTGGGACCACCGCCGCCATCATGTTTTTGAAAGCCTCCGTTTCCACAAGCCTGTATGGCATCATCTCCAGGCTGATTAATTTGGCAATGTGCACATTTAAAGCTTGTGCATGAGGATGGTTGGCGGCGTATTTCTGCTTTCGATCCAATGCTTGTGTTAGCGACAGCTGAACGCTGCACTGAGAGACATTGCTGGATGGAGTAGAGGACCGTGGAGGTGAGTGTGTGGGTGCAGGCTGTGAGGCACTCATGCCTGTGTCCTTGGAGAAGGATTGGATCTGTGTGGCAGGTTGTGGCACAGGGAAGAGGGAGTGGTGTGACCCGGAGGCAGTGAATGTACTTCGTCCCACCTTGTGGGGTGCTTGGCCATCATATGCCTGCACATGCTGGTGGTGGTCAGGCTGGTAGTGGTGGCTCCCTGGCTGATCTTGGTGCGACACAGGTTGCACACCACTGTTCGTCGGTCTAGCCCTCTGCACGGAGGCTTGTCGCGAGGGGGTGTTTTGGGAAACAGTTGGGGGATTCTTCACTCTGGCCCTGCCTCTACCCCTGGCCACTCCACTGCCTCTTCCAACCTGTCCTGCTGCTGCACTTACCTCCCCCTCTGAAGCCCTGTCCTTGGTAGGCTTAACAAACCAGGTGGGGTCAGTCACCTCATCATCCAGCAGCTCTTCCTCCGAATCCTCTGTGCGCTCCTCCCTCGGACCTACTGCCCTTACTACTACCTCACTGGCAGACAACTGTGTCTCATCATCCTCATCCACAAAAAGCTCTTGAGACAGTTGCCAGAAGTCCCCAGCCTCATCACCCGGACTCCAGGTACTTTCCAAAAGTTGGGCATCGGTCACAACAAACTCCTCAGGTGAGAGGAGAACCGTTTTTTCCCACTCAGGGCAGGGACCCAAGAACAGTTCCTGGGAGTCTGCTCAGAATATGTCATTTTCATGGAGTGAGAAGGCTGGGAGGAAGGAGGAGCAGCCTGGGGATTCAGAGTTGAAGTGCCTAGGCCGGGAGTAGTGGACTGCATAGAAGACTGGGTGGTCAATACATTGCTGGACACGTTTTCTGCCATCCACGACAAGGCCTGCTCGCACTGCTCTGTTTGTAATAAAGGTCTACCACGCGTACCCACAAATTGTGATATGAAGCTGGGGAGCCCAGAAACTTGCCTCTCTCTGAATCCCTCAGCAGCCGGCTGTGATTCAGGAAGTGGTAATGCCTTCCCCACATGTTTATTGGCTAGAAAATGGCGCTAAACATGCGGGGAAGGAAATGCAAATTGACTTGAGGACCGCGTGGTGTTCGTCTCAAGTAACGAGCATCTCGAGTATGCTAATACTTGAACGAGCATCAATCTCGGACAAGTGTGCTCGCTCATCTCTAGTAGTGAGAGCTAAATGAATAGCTAGTCAGTGACCTGAACGGTCTATTAGGCTCTGATAGAATATCTTCCACTCCTCTGGGACTAGAAACAACATAATCCTAGCTCCGCTGCACAGACTTTAATCTTCCTCCTGAAAAGTCTTCCCCTACTGTTTTTCTTGTCTATCTACTAACAAGTGCCTCAAGGTTTCTGGCCTCTCACAGCTAGATGGCTCAGTTTCCTAACTACTATATTTCAAGTTTTTCCGCATCTCCCTCTTGTCTTTCTATTCAGTCTCAGGCTCAAATGGTTCCTGATAAACTGCCTAAACAGACAGGGAAACGCGTTAAACCTATGAAACCATTTAAATTGATCATTTGGGAGTGTGCTATACGCATAGACTGAGTATCCATTCATTATAGTGGACTCAACAACATGCTATGTACAAATTAAACTATAGTACTAAAGAAACACCTTGGAAAGATAGAATTAAACCTAATTCACTAGCTTAGCATGCTGTGTATCTTCCATCTTTTACTTACTGAGTGCTTGGCTATTCTTGTTCCCAGGTTTGCTGGAAGCTCTAACATTGTTCGCTTCCCTACATAAACCTAGGAGTCAACTGGGTACTCAACTTTAGCACTCACTGAATCTAGTCATCTCAGTGGCGAGGTAGATGACAGTGATTTAGTAACTCATCACTTTATCATGGATCCTGCCACCTGATTTATGTGGGATGTTCATGTGTCCAGGGAACCTACATCTGCATGGCGTTACAGTTCCAATCCCTGATAGTGGATTGTTGAGTTTCTGTGTACACTGTTTGTCTCTTTGTGTATGTGTGTCAGCCCTTAATTTTTTATTTATTATCAATAAAATTTATATATTGTAGCTACATCTATACTGTAAAGGGCATGCAATTTAGAAAATAGACCATGATTCTGCTTCAGTGAAAAAAGACTGGCCTGCATGATCACTATGGTCAGCGATAATACATTACTGTACAGAAGCTCTGCAATGTATTATCTATGCGATCATAAAAATGTTTTGTTCACTTTCACCCCTTTGGTTAATAATCACATGTTTGGTATCGCTGTATTCTTGATGACTCATACAATAAATTGAACACACTTTTTATCCTGCAGTATAAATGCTGTATTAAAAAACTGAGCCAAAATACTTTTCTTGTTCATTTCGTTTTTCAAAAAACCACAAAAAAGTGATCAAAAAAGCCAAATGTTCCCCAATTTGGTGTCAATAAAACTACAGCTTGTCAAGCAAAAAACTAGCCAACACAGAGCTCTGTCGATAGTAAAATAAAAGATATGGAACTTTGAATGCAGCATGCAAAATACATATACAGTATATTTAAAAAAAGAGGGTTTTGTATTGTGCAAAAGGAGAAAAACCTAAAAAAAATATGTACAATGTTGGTATTGTTGTAATCACACTGACCCGCAGAAAAAATGTATCATGTCATGTATGCTGTATGATTAACCCTGTGAAAAAAAAAACAATGGCAGAATTGAGGTTTATTCCCCCTGCCCTCTAAAAAATATTAATAAAAGTTATACAATACATTATATATGCCAATAAAAACTGCAGCTCTGTATTCAAAAACCAAGCCCTCATATGGCCAGGTCAACGGCAAAATAAAAAAGTTATGGCTTTTGAAAGGTGATGAAGAAAATCCCCTAAAAATCCACACAAAAAAGGCAGTGCCACTAAGGAGTTAAGTAAAAATTGTAAAATTTGTACAAGGTCCAAGTGATGTACTACTGCTAGTCAGTTCTCTGCTGTAGTATGATTTCATCCCAGTGAACGCATGTGCTAATTCTACTCTAATATGTTAACAGGAAAAAGAAAAAAAAAAAAAATAGACTTTCATAATATATTACATTGTAACACTTTTTTTCTAAAATATTTCACAGAACTGCACAATTAGGGTCTGAATCAATTGACAGGTATCGTCATACAGAGGAGGTTTTAGATGGCTTTGCTCATGGGAAATTATATCCATTCCACAGCATCTACAGACCCTCCAGGAATAAACACAATGTGAAATAAATAGCCTGTAATAATAGTATAGATTCCCTTCTAAACAAGCTGAAAGTAAATCTGGGTCAGTGATGGAAAGTGCAGAACATTATAAAAAAAATGTAAATGTAATAACTCTTTATGGCTTTACATGACAAATTTCCAGAGCAGGCGAGCCCCAGGAGGACTTTTCTAATTTATAGTGGCCTAAATATAATAAATGATTGCCGTTAGCAAACAAACTGCTATTTATGTGATGTGTTGTGGTTTACTCCTCTGTCGGCAGGTAGAAAGAGTACAAGGTATCAACTGATAATAGGAATTTGTTTTGCTTGTAGTGATATGCCAGTATAAATCTTGACATGTCATTTAAAGATTACCCCATCATCCCAAGGCAAGATGTCTATTATAAGGACACACATGAAACACATGCTCAACATCACAGAGCTCATTTGAGAAAGGTTGTCCAAATTGTCTTCATAACTTGAATTTCTAACATGATCTAAACTCTGTTTTCTTTTATATTTGACATGCTCAGACACATAAAGGGTTCTTCCTTGTCTATGTGTTCTATTGGGCTACTCCCTGCTTCCCCTTTATTTACTAGACAGAGCAGAGAGATGCTGCAAGGAACAGCATGGGGGTTTGCCTTACTCTGGATCAACAAGGTAGGACATAGATGCGACTTTACGGAGCTGTGTTTGCTTTTCAATCTTATTAATTACTAGGTGATATACCCGTATGTTGCATTGAGATTTTTAGTCCTGGAATATACAAAGGGGGCCACAAAAATGAGGGTAGCACTGCACTATTGTGAAAGCTGTCAAAAAGAAACATTTGTTGCCCATAGCAGCCAATCACAGTGCAGCTTTCATTTTACCTCAGCAGTTTAAGACATGGCAACCAATTACAGCGCAGTTTTCATTTTACTTCAGCAGTATAAGAATAAAAGCTGAGCTCTAGAAACCAATCGCAACGCAGCTTTCATTTTAACTCAGCTGTATATTTATGAAAGCTGTCCAAAAAAAATGTGTGTTGCCCATAGCAACCAATAACAGCACAGCTTTTATTTTACCTCACCAGTATAAGAAATAGCAACCAATCACAGTGAAGCTTTCATTTTACCTCAGTTGTATATGTATGAAAGCTGTACAAAAGAAAATCTGTAATGTCAATTGCAACAAATCACAGCGCTGCTTTTATTTTACCTCAGCAGTATAATAAATAAAAACTAAGCTCTAGCAACCAATCACAGTGAGGGCTCAGTCACACGGGCGCATCGGCATCCGTACACCGGCGCCGATGTGCCCGTGTGACTGCAGGAAGGACTGCAATGAAGCCGGTCACATGTTCTTTCCTCCGGCGCTGCAGTGAGACGGCCGTCTTCAGGTACGTCCGTCTCCTTCCTGCAGTCACACGGCGCATCGGCGCCGGTGTATGGATGCCGATGCGCCCGTGTGACTGAGCCCTGAAGCTTTAATTTTACCTCAGCAGTATAAGAAATTAAAGCTGAGCTGTGATTGGTTGTTATTGGCAACAAAAATTACAGGGAAAGTCGGTGAGTTTTCGATCTTTAATTCTGCCGGTATTCATTGCCTGGTGCTGAAGAGAGCTCATGCAAAATTTCACTGAAATCGGACCAGAAGTGTGGATTTGTATAAGACACAAGCAAAAAGACTTTGCATTTTATATATAAGAAGATGTAACTGTTGTATGTAGACTGACTAACAGATGGGCAACAATCACAGCCCAGGTCCCCAAAGCATGGTCTGCCTCTATTGGCTGTAGTCCACTGCACTCACATTGCCTATGCTATAAGGAATACATTGTGCTAACCGGCAGCTCATCATGGAGATGTACATTACTGACTTGGCAATGGATTGAATGATATGGTAATCTATTGGCATCAACCTCATCGGGGAGTTAACTTCTTCTGGTTCAACATGGTAGGATTATACGTTGAACCTTATGGAACCGTGCTTGCTGTTCAATCTTATTAACTATATACCTGCTGTATGTAGACTGACTAACAGACAGGCAACAATGTGTACAAGCAAACATTGTACATGTGGTGAATCACAGCCCAGGGTCCCCAAACCATGGTCTGCCTCTATTGGCTGTAGTCCACTGTGCCCACTTTGCCTATGGAATGTATTGTTTTAACTGGCTGCTGCAGGTTACTGCATCATCTTCATCATCATATTGCATCATCAGTTGGATATACAAGAAATAAAGTACAGTACATGCCATATATAAAAATAAATTCACTAATGTCAAGACAGATGACAAGTCTTATTGCATTAGATTTTACCAGGCAAGTCTTTTTGTAAGAGGGTAATGCTACTTATTGAATAATGTCTCTGAGATTCTGACGTATGCTCAGTGCATCCTAACCTACATCAGTGCAACATTCCTATTTTGAGAGACACACAATGATGTCAATAGATTTGTTTGGCAGCAATTAAAATGATGTAGTGCATTCACTTATCTGGATTCAGCTGCAGATGGGACTGTGGAGGGAATGTTTAGTTTATGGAAGCAGATTGCAGCGCTGAAAACCAATTTTATGATAAGCGTCTTGTGCTAGTTAGAAAATGGTCCTGAAACATATTATGCATTGATGAAGCAACCTGTATTATGTTAAGTTGTATGACATCTTTTAAATATACTAATGAGCAGCTAATTAAAGTTCATTCATTCACATCCATTGCTGATTTACAATATACATAGAGTACATCCTATCAGAGTAATGTAATCCACTTTACCACATTATTTTACATTTATGTATTCCAATGAAATTATAGCATTGGTTTCACTGTAAAAACCTACAGTAATTAGGTTTTATCATTGGTAATGTTATCGGACCACACCGGTACCGATCTGATGACCTTGTTGTCAGGTGCCAAATTGGCAGATATGGAAGCCCGTGATGAGAAGATTTTGCTAGCAATTATCAATAGCATGAAATCACTCCATGTTATGTCAAGACACTTCTCCAATGAGAACTCAATGAATTCTGTTTAATTAAGTACATTGCCAGTTTTTATACAGAAAGAATAGGGGTATACAAAAGTTACTTGGTACAAAGATTAGTATTACATAGGTTAGTGTTACATAGGTTAATTGACATCTTTCTGACACAACAGTATCAAAGTTCTTAGGGCTTCTCGAGACATCTGCAGTCAGGGTCTTGTTATCTCACTATAGTCTGTTTTTGCCAGTTTTTGTGTGTCTTCTATGTTAACAAAGCTTAGCCTTATTTAACTTTTCTGTTGACTTCCTATCTTAACCCTTTCCAATCCACTGTCTGACCTCTGAAGACATTATGATTTAAGGCTGTATAGCTCCAATGTTAGAAGACGTCCATCCGGGTTCTCTTACTGTACATTGCCAGCCTCTCTGCTGTCAAAGCCTATCCAACGTGTCACCTCATGCAGAATTGGCTTTAGCCAGCAGATAGCGCCATTATATAAAGACAAAAAAAGAGTAAGCCCCTTAGGAAAACCAGGATACAAATTGGATTGGACAGGGTTAAAATCCTAGTTACTGGCACTACAAAGCATAGGTTTTAGTCTTTTATTTAAGGGCCAATAGTCTAATAGAAGATAAACAACATACACTTATTTCATTCTGAAACGTAACTGTTTATATTCCATAACAATGATGATGATTTATCCATTCAGTCATTGCCAACTTTCGGTCACTTTATAGATCCGCAGATGCTATGCTACCCTGTCATTGACCGTTTTCGTCAGAGTTTCCACAGTTATATTTGTGTCAAACTTGATCGTATCTAGTCAGCATGTTCTTTGGTGTCCTAGTCTTTTGGACACACTAACTGTGCGAGAATTAAAGTTGTTTCAAGAGACCCCTTAATGACTACTGTATAGCCATTTGGTGTACTTATGATGTGCTGCCTTTTTATGACAGTATTTTGAGAAACCGTCAGCAGTACTATGAGTGCTGCTGTAGTTATGCCTATGGTTGTTCCTAACAGCCTAGGCAATAGTATTGATCTCTGATCACTTATGCCTCTTGAATGCCACAACGGTCAATGCTGACTGCAGCATCTAGGTGGATTGTAGCACCCTCCCTCACCCAAACAAGCCCCCACATGTGATTGTAGGGTGCCAATTTGTCAGGATATGCCATGTGTTGTAGCTTAATATGTTTTGCCACAGTCAGGGTCTAATGTGTCTGTTATTGAGAAAAAATTACAGCTAGACCTAATACACTGCACTGCATAAAAAGTACAGTGCATTATCTAAGCAATCAATTGATTGCATGATCTAGTCCCCAGGTGGGATGAATAAATGTAGTAAAAAAAATAAGTAAAAGTTTTTTGACTTGCTAAAAAATATTATGTAAGTAGATGAAGAAAAAACATTTTTTTCCACTTAACCCCTTAATGACCAGCCCATAGTGTTTTTACGTCCTCCCGAAGTGGGCTTTATTCTCTGAGGACGTAAAAACATGTGTCCTGCAGAGAATAAAGCCCCTCGGGCTGTGGACGTGACAGCTCCATGCTATCGGTGTCCGCAGGTAGCTGACAGCATGGAGCTGTCATCCCGGGCTGTACAGACCCCCCCCCCCCCCACACACACACACACACACACACACATACCGGCATTGCGATCGGCGCTATCTAATGGATAGCGCTGATCGCAAAAAAAGTAAACAAAAGTGCAAAAAAAGTTACATATTCAGCTGCCCTGATGGATCGGATCCATCAGAGCAGCTGAAATTACTCACCAGGGTCCGGCACGCTGCTCCCCGCTCTCCCGATGCTCCAGGCCCCGTAGCCGTCCTTCTGCGCATGCGCGCCAGGCGGCATTACGTCAGCCGCATGCGCAGAAGGCCCGGTGGTGCGGGAAATTTAAAATGTCCTGGTTCCCGGCTCCTGTAGGTAGCCGGGAGGCAGGAGATGTCAGCGGGGACCGCGATCGCCGTTATCCAAAGAATAACGGCGATCGCGGAAAAGTAAAGAAAAGTGTCCATGAGGGGAGGTGAAAATACTCACCCCCCTTCCTCCATGTCCTCCGGCTGGTCTCCGGACCCCCTGCTGGCTTCTGCGATGTGCCGATGTGGCGCGCATGTGCAGAAGGCCGGCGAGCCCAGCAAATTCAAAATCTCCCTGCACCCGGCTGTCACAGTCAGCCGAGTGCAGGGAGATATGACTGGGGACCACTGTATGCGGTTTCCAGTCATACGATCACCGTTATCCATCAGATAACGGTGATCATATAAAGTTAAAAAGTAAAAAAAAAAAAAAAGTTAAAAGTTTAAAAAGTTAAAGTTTCATCTCCCCTTACGGATCGTATTTGTAAGGAGGGATGAAATTACGTACCCAAGGTCCCCGGATTTGTTCCCTGATGGGATGTTCATCCACAGACCTTACCCCAGCTTCTGCGCATGCGCCCGTCAGCATGATGGCGGAGGCATGCGCAAAAGTGAAATATTGCCCAAGAAATTTAAAATCTCCCTGCTGCTGGCTACCAAAGGTAGCCAAGAGCCTGGAGATGTCACGGGGAGCCGCGGTATGCGGTTACTGGTCACGTGATCGCCGTTATCCAATGCATAATGGCGATCACGTAAAAGTTCTTTAAAAAGTGGAAGTTTCATCTCCCCTCACCGATGCGATCGGTGGGGGGAGATGAAACATCTTCTCGGAGGCTTCCGCATTTGAATCCAGATGCGATTATCCTCCATGGACCCTTCCGGCTGCTGCGCATGCGCCCGCCGGCAAAATGCCGGACACATTCGCAGGAGCCGGGGAGCCCAGGAAATTTTAAATCTCCTTGCTCCCAGCGACCGACTGTCGCTGAGTGCTTGGAGCAGTGACCGGTGGCCTTGTTGAGCGGTCCCCGGTCACGTGATAAAGTAGCGATCTAACATTAGGCCGGTCACACATGACAGGAGTGGAATTACGGGTTCTGCATGCGCTTGATCAGCGGTAATCCACGGATCAATCACATGCATTGGATTACACAATTCCCCCCAATTAGTGGGTCGGAATTACGTAATCCACTCACAGAAACAGAACACGGCATGCTATATTTTACCGCGGATATCCGCGACCTAGAGCCCATTGGGCTCTATGACCGCGGATATACCCGCAGCCCATGTGCAAACACATTGTGAACGGGCTGCGGGTACCCGGGTTATTATCTAAGCAATGGCGGGGGAAATAAAAACAAGCAACGGTGTACTGCGCATGACCGCCTGTGTGAGTAGACAGTTATGCGCAGTACATTATGCGGCCGTACACAGGGTCACAGCCGGGCTCACAGATGGGATCCGCTGCGGGCCTCCACAAGTGGATTCCACCTACGTCCGTGTGAGCCCGGCGTTATTCAGACCGCTACATGTAATTTACAAGAAGCCCCTGGAACGCTCGCCTTCATGCAGTTCCAGGAGCACCTTGTTGAGCGCCTTCTGTGTGAAACCGCTGCACTTCAGCAAGATTACAAAGCCTCCCAGAGCGCCACTTTTTACACCCCATACCTGCCGCTGAGGTCACAAAATACCCCCAAAAAGCATGAGAGGAGTGGGGATACCCGGTTTTCTTGCCCCATGTGCCCAACTCAACCAGCCTCCGTAATTACCCCTGTCTTCGGCCAAAAAACGCAGTTTATATTATTACCTTTATCTAATATTTAGGGAATGCCAAAAAATGGGGGGTGGGGGGGATTATTTTTAGGAAGTCAATTTTTTTTACGTATAAGTGGGCAAAGGGGGCCTGGAATTTATTCAGTTCTGCCCTTAAAACCAGCAGCCATGTGTCCTGTAAGTAGATTAGGGCCACAATGGATATGTTTCTGAACACAGGACAAACAGGGGTATCCATTTTGGGTTAAAAAGTCTTCATTCCTATGTACACTGTACAAAAAAAACTGTTTTTAAATTGACAAAATTGCCAAACAATGAAAATCGTAATTTTTTCCTTCTGCTTTGCTTAGATTCATTCAAATACAGTGGGGTAAAAATACGCAGTACACCCCTAGATGAATTTGTTAAGGTCTAGTTCTCAAAATGGGGTCATTTGTGGGGGTTCTCTATCGTTTTGGCCGCTCAATGGCTCTACAAGTGGGCAATGGGGCCTGGAATTTATTCCGTTGTACCCTGAAATCCAACGGGTGCTCCTTCCATTATAGGCCTAGCCATGTTTTCTTTAAGTAGATTAGGGCCACAATGGGTATGTTTCTGAACACAGGACAAACGGGGGTATCCATTTTGGGGTGAATGTCTTCATTCCTATGTACACTGGACAAAAAAAACTGTTTTTAAATTGACACAATCGCCAAAAAAATGAAAATCCTAATTTTTTCCTTCTGCTTGGCTTAGATTCATTCAAAAACTATGAAGTCAAAAAAGTCATCGTACCCCTAGGTAAATTCGTTAAGGGGTCTACTTTTCAAAATGGGGTCACTTGTGGGGGTTCTCCATCGTTTTGGTCACTCAATGGCTCTACAAGTGTGCAATAGGGCCTAAATCTCCTTCAAGCAAAATTTCTGTTCAGAAAGCCACCGGTTGCTCCTTTCATTTTGGGCCCCATTGTACATCCAGACATAACATAAGGGCCACAATGGGTATGTTTCTGAGCACAGGACAAACAGGGGTACCCATTTTGGGGTGCAAATCTTCATTCATATATGTGCTGTACAAAAAAACTGCTTTTAAAAAGACAGAATTGCCAAAAAAATGAAAATCGTATTTTTTTTTGCCTTCGGCTTGGCTTAGATTCATTCAAAAACTGTGAAATCAAAAAAGTCATCGTACCCCTAGATAAATTCGTTAAGGGGTCTACTTTTCATAATGGGGTCACTTGTGGGGGTTCTCCATCGTTTTGGTCACTCAATGGCTCTACAAGTGTCCATAGGGCCTAAATCTCCTTCAAGCAAAATTTCTGTTCCGAAAGCCACCGGTTGCTCCTTTCATTTTGGGCCCCATTGTGCATACATACATAATACTAGGGCCACAATGTGTATGTTTCTGAGCACGGGACAAATAGGCTTATCCATTCTGGGGTACAAATCCTCATTTTCATGTGTACTATAGAAAAAATTCCTGTCTTTAAAATGACATATTTGCAAAAATATGAAATTTTAGTTTTTCTCTTCTAAATTGCATTGACTCCTAAAAAAAAACTGTGGGGTTAAAACACTCATGACACTGCTCAGTGAATACGTTTAGGGGTGTAGTTTTTAAAATGGGGTCATTTGTGGGGGTATCTATCATTTTGACTCCTGTGAACCTTTCCAATCTTGGCTTGGTGTAGGAAAACAAAGTGTTCCTCAAAATGCTGAAAAGTAATGTTAAATTTGTACGTCTCCTAAATGGTTAAAAAAAACGAAAGTTTTTCCAATGTGCGCCCAAAATAAAGTAAACGGATGGAAATATATATCTTAGCAAAAATTTCTATATTATGTTTGCACATATTTGAGATATTGCAGTTGGAAATGTGAAAAAATGACGATTTTTTCAAAATTTTCCCAATTTTGGTGCTTTTAATAAACAAACACAAATTCTATCGGTCTTTTTTTTCCGCCTAAATGAAGTACAACATGTGGCGAAAAAACAATGTCAGAATCGCTTGGATATGCAAAACCTTTCTGGTGTTTTTCCATGCTAAATTGACACGTGTCAGATTTGCAAAATTTGGCCTGGTCATTAAGGCGCAAACAGGCTTGGTCACTAAGGGGTTAAAAGAACTTTATTATGGCAAAAGCACAAAAAACCTACAAAATTGGTATCCCCACATTCGTAAAGACCTGCATCATAAATTTATTATATTATTTATCCTACATGGTCCATGCCATTACAAAAGTAAAGCAATGTAAGAATTGGAGATTTCGATCACTTTGCTTCTGAAAAAGAAATAAAATGACATCAAAACCTATATAAATTCGATATCACCATAATCATACCTACTCTAACAATAGAAATAACAACTCATTTATACCATGTGGTGAATGCCATAAAACTAAACCCCCAACAACAGTAACAGAATTAATGTTTTGGTTTTTTTTTAACTTGACATACTAGTAAAACCTTAAGCAAAACTACTACTTCTTACACATTTAGATAAATACCCAGAGGGCTGTGGTTTCCAAAAAAAAGGATCACTTTGGGGGCTTTCCTTGTACTGCTACCTCAGGGGTTGCAATATCAATTTATCTTTTTTTCTGGACCACTTTTCCATTGGAAAATCATAATGAATGATGAAGAATATAAGTGATACATATTTATAGAGCAGATACTGATATAAACTTACTACCAGTACTTACTGTAAGCTGTAAAATGACCATAATTACAGCCATAATACTCTTTTCAAGTACTAACAACCTTCAAAAAAATCATGGACTCATCTTTTTTTTTTCCATGGCCACTGGAAAAAGTGCCAAATTTCTATGGACTTTCCTGGAATTTTTGGATGGTTGGCTACCCTCCATAGCATCCAGAAATTATTCCAGCAGAATCTGAGTTCCTTCCCATCTGAGCCCTGCTATGTGCCCAAACAGCAGTTTACCTCCACATGTGGGGCATTTCTGTATTCAGGTGAAATTGGGTAGCAAATTACATGTGAAAGCCCCTTGTGAAAGCCCCTTGTGAAAGCCAAACATTAGAGGCTAAACATACGTATTATTACCAAAATTTTTATTTTTCGTGGCCAAATGTTCATTACTAATAAAATTCACAACATACCAATAGGGCAAAACGCTCAGTGCATCCCTTGATGAATTCCTTGATGGTTTTTTTCCAATATGGAGTCACTTTTTGGAGACCCCCACTGTACTGGTACCTCAGAGAATTGCAAATGCAACCTGGTATTCCGAAATTATTCCAGCAAAATCTGCATTCCTTTTCTTCTGAGCCCTGCCATGTGTCCAAACAGTAAACAGCAATTCATATACGCATATGGGGCATTTCAGAAAAATTGGCAAGAAAATTTTGAGATGCTTTTACTCCTCTTCCCATTTGAGAAAATGAAACATTTGGGCCAAGCCTATGTGTTATTGGAAAAATTATAGTTTCTTTTTTTTTCATGTACAAATGTTAAAGGGGTTTTACCAGAATATAAAGTTATTCTCAATCCCCTAAAGATCCTGAGCACAGGGGTCCCTGCATAAATAAGGTGCTCGTACTTGGGAATTTTCAGTGCATCATATATGACTACTTCATTCAAGCAAGATACTCAGGATCTGTACTCAGGAGAAATTGGGTAACAATTACAGCTTTTATTTCTATTGTCCCATGTGAGAATTAAAATTTTGGAGCTAAGCATACATATTGTTGGAAGAATTGTGATTTTTCATTTCCTTTTCATGGACAAATGTTAAAGGGAACCTGCCATCGGGGTCATGCTGCCTGACCTAAGGGCAGCATGTATTTGAGACAAGTATGCACAGTACTACAGTGTTATTTTGAAATGATGCAGTCTTCCCAAATTAACACACTTTGAACTTTAAATTGGAATGGAGCTATAAGTCAAAGAGGCAGTCCATGAACACCTTGAGCAGAGGAAACAGACCAAAAGGCCCTAAATAATCACGCACCTTCCACAGGGGCAGGCATGATAGCTGATTGGTAGTGAAGCATAAGGTAGCTGTCAGAGACAGTGCAAATGCAGAAGACCGAAGTCAACAAGGAATAGGGGATAAGTGCATGCCCATCTAGAGAAGGGAAGAAGGCAGCGTATGTGCATAAAATGACACCTCTCTACACCCATAGATTTTCTGGAAGTAAATACTTGATACATTGTGAAATTATCACCCAAAACTTTCCAGTCATGGACACCGTGATGCAATTTTGCATTAAAATGTAACATGTAAAAATTGCATAAACATTCATGACTGGCTAATAGTCAAATCCAAGCAGAGCCGGAGACACAAAATATCCCCTGAAAAAACATGATGTTCAAATTTCACACATGCAACTTATGCTTATGTCTACATGCACATATCTTAACATACAGATGTAGGCAGCACCAGCTTGACTGTTGCAATGTTCTACGTCATTATCGTAGCTCGCCAATTCTATTTGATTAGCCCAGCAGTCAGTAGAGTACTATTGTCTATGCAAATAACATAAGGTGCTCATTAGAGATGAGCGAGCACCAAAATGCTCGGGTGCTCGTTACTCGGGACGAATTTATCGCGATGCTCGAGGGTTCGTTTCGAGTAACGAACCCCATTGAAGTCAATGGGCGACCCGAGCATTTTTGTATTTCGCCGATGCTCGCTAAGGTTTTCATGTGTGAAAATCTGGGCAATTCAAGAAAGTGATGGGAACGACACAGCAACGGATAGGGCAGGCGAGGGGCTACATGTTGGGCTGCATCTCAAGTTCCCAGGTCCCACTATTAAGCCACAATAGCGGCAAGAGTGCCCCCCCCTCCCAACAATTTTTACTTCTGAAAAGCCCTCATTAGCAATGCATACCTTAGCTAAGCACCACACTACCTCCAACAAAGCACAATAACTGCCTGCGTGACACTCCGCTGCCACTTCTCCTGGGTTACATGCTGCCCAACCCCCCCCCCCCACGACCCAGTGTCCACAGCGCACACCAAACTGTCCCTGCCCAGCCTTCAGCTGCCCTCATGCCACGCCACCCTCATGTCTATTTATAAGTGCGTCTGCCAGAGGCAAAGCAGGCACACACTGCAGAGGGTTGGCACGGCTAGGCAGCGACCCCCCCATAAAAGGGGCGGGCCGATAGTCCACAATCCTGCACAGAAGCAATGAGAAATCCAATCCTGTGCCACCTCCATCTGGAGCTGCACACGTGGGCATAGCAATGGGGAACCTATGTGCCACACACTATTCATTCTGTCAAGGTGTCTGCACGCCCCAGTCAGACCGCGTTTTTTTATAAATAGTCACAGGCAGGTACAACTCCGCAATGGGAATTCCGTGTGCACCCACAGCATGGGTGGCTCCCTGGAACCCACCCGCTGTACATAAATGTATACCATTGCATTGCCCAACACAGCTGAGGTAATGTCGTGGTTAATGCAGGTGGGCTTCGGCCCACACTGCATGCCCCAGTCTGACTGGGGTTCTTTACAAGTGGACAGATGTAGGTTAAACTCTGTGTGCACCTACAGCATGGGTGGGTGCCAGGAAGCCACCGGCGGTACATAAATATATCCCATTGCATTGCCCAACACAGCTGAGGTAATGTCGTGCTTAATGCAGGTGGGCTTCGGCCCACACTGCATGCCCCAGTCTGACTGGGCTGCTTTAGAAGTGCACAGATGTAGGTTAAACTCCGTGTGCACCTACAGCATGGGTGGCTCCCTGGAACCCACCGGTGGTACATAAATATATCCCATTGCAGTGCCCTACTCAGCAGAGCTAACGTCAGATGCAATACAGGTGGGCTTCGGCCCACACTGCATGCCCCAGTCAGACTGGGGTTCTTTAGAAGTGGACAGATGTAGGTTAAACTCCGTGTGCACCTACAGCATGGGTGGATGCCAGGAAGCCACCGGTGGTACATAAATATATCCCATTGCAGTGCCCTACTCAGCAGAGCTAACGTCAGATACAAAACAGGTGGGCTTCGGCCCACACTGCATGCCCCAGTCAGACTGGTAATATGTACCTTAACAGTAACCTCGTTGGTGGTAATGTGGTGGTGACTGCGGACCTAGTAGCGCGGTTTTATGTAGTTGGTTTTCGGAATGTGGCCATGATTAAGTGGTCCGTGGCGGGGGGATGGTGGTGGTGCTCTCTTGTTGTGTCGTTAAAGGTGAAATTCTTGGACTGCCACCAGACGGACCAATGCAAAGGTATTTGCCAAGAATGTTTTCATTGTTGGAGGAGGAGGGGGATGTTTTGGAGGCACTATGTGTCCTCTCCACGTGTCCGTGGTTATATGCACCTAAACAGTAACAGCGTTGGTGGGAAATGGCCTCGCCGCCATCATGTCTTTGTGAAGCCTCTGTTTCCACACCCCAGTGACATACCATTAGCTGCGGTATAGGCAGAGCCCAGAATTATTAACATTTTAGCGGTAGTATTAGGGACAGGCCCCACTAACATATCACTAGCAGCAGTATAGGGGGAGCGCAGTCTTAGTTCCATTTCAGTAATAGTAGCACTCAAGACAGGCCCCAGTAACAATTCCGAAGCAGCAGTATAGGAGGAGCGCAGTCTTAGTTCCATTTCAGTAATAGTAGCACTCAAGACAAGCCCCAGTAACAATTCCCATTGCAGCAGTTTAGGGAGATAACAGTCTCTTTCACATTTCAGTAGCTGCAGTATAGACAAGGCCCCAGTTACATTTATGTATCAAAAGTGTAGGCCAACCCCACACACCTTTCTGTACCATGAGTGCAGGCGAAGAACATAGAAATTACAATGATTACACTGTAGGTGAGGGCCCAAAAAAATTGGTGTAGCAACAGTACTAATGTACCTCAGAAAAAATTGGCCATGCCCAACCAAGATGGCAGGTGAAACCCATTAATCGCTTTGGTTAATGTGGCTTAAGTGGTAACTAGGCCTGGAGGCAGCCCAGTTTAACAAAAAATTGGTTCAAGTTAAAGTTTCATCGCTTGTAAGAGCATTGAAACGTATAAAAATTGTTTGGAAAAATTATATGAGTGAGCCTTGTGGCCCAAAGAAAAATTGCCCGTTCGGCGTGATTACGTGAGGTTTCAGGAGGAGGAGCAGGAGGAGGAGGAGGAATATTATACACAGATTGATGAAGCAGAAATGTCACCGTTTTGGATGGTGATACAGAACGATGCTTCCATCCGCGGGTGCAGCCTACGTATTGCTTAGGTATCACTGCTGTCCGCTGGTGGAGAAGAGAAGTCTGGGGAAATCCAGGCTTTGTTCATCTTGATGAGTGTAAGCCTGTCGGCACTGTCGGTTGACAGGCGTGTACGCTTATCTGTGATGATTCCCCCAGCCGCACTAAACACCCTCTCTGACAAGACGCTAGCCGCAGGACAAGCAAGCACCTCCAGGGCATACAGCGCGAGTTCAGGCCACGTGTCCAGCTTCGACACCAAGTAGTTGTAGGGGGCAGAGGCGTCACGGAGGACGGTTGTGCGATCGGCTACGTACTCCCTCACCATCCTTTTACAGTGCTCCCGCCGACTCAGCCTTCACTGGGGAGCGGTGACACAGTCTTGGTGGGGAGCCATAAAGCTGTCCAGGGCCTTAAAGAGTGTTGCACTGCCTGTGCTGAACATGCTGCTTGATCTCCGCACCTCCCCTGCTACCTGGCCCTCGGAACTGCGCCTTCTGCCACTTGCGCTGTCGGATGGCAATTTTACCATCAGCTTGTCCACCAGGGTCCTGTGGTATAGCAACACTCTCGAACCCCTTTCCTCTTCGGGAATGAGAGTGGAAAGGTTCTCCTTATACCGTGGGTCGAGCAGTGTGTACACCCAGTAATCCGTAGTGGCCAGAATGAGTGCAACACGAGGGTCACGAGAAAGGCATCCTAACATGAAGTCAGCCATGTGTGCCAGGGTACCTGTACGCAACACATGGCTGTCTTCACTAGGAAGATCACTTTCAGGATCCTCCTCCTCCTCCTCCTCCGCCTCCTCCTCCTCAGGCCATACACGCTGAAAGGATGACAGGCAAGCAGCATGGGTACCGTCAGCAGTGGGCCAAGCTGTCTCTTCCCCCTCCTCCTCATCCTCCTCATGCTCCTCCTCCTCAACGCGCTGAGATATAGACAGGAGGGTGCTCTGACGATCCAGCGACATACTGTCTTCCCCCGCCTCCGTTTCCGAGCGCAAAGCATTTGCCTTTATGCTTTGCAGGGAACTTCTCAAGAGGCATAGCAGAGGAATGGTGACGCTAATGATTGCAGCATCGCCGCTCACCACCTGGGTAGACTCCTCAAACTTTCCAAGGACCTGGCAGATGTCTGCCAACCAGGCCCACTCTTCTGAAAATAATTGAGGAGGCTGACTCCCACTGCGCCGCCCATGTTGGAGTTGGTATTCCACTATAGCTCTACGCTGCTCATAGAGCCTGGCCAACATGTGGAGCGTAGAGTTCCACCGTGTGGGCACGTCGCACAGCAGTCGGTGCACTGGCAGATAAAACCGATGTTGCAGTGTCCGCAGGGTGGCAGCGTCCGTGTGGGACTTGCGGAAATGTGCGCAGAGCCGACGCACCTTTCCGAGCAGGTCTGACAAGCGTGGGTAGCTTTTCAGAAAGCGCTGAACCACCAAATTAAAGACGTGGGCCAGGTATGGCACGTGCGTGAGGCTGCCGAGCTGCAGAGCCGCCACCAGGTTACGGCCGTTGTCACACACGACCATGCCCGGTTGGAGGCTCAGCGGCGCAAGCCAACGGTCGGTCTGCTCTGTTAGACCCCGCAGCAGTTTGTGGGCCGTGTGCCTCTTCTCTCCTAAGCTGAGTAGTTTCAGCACGGCCTGCTGATGCTTGCCCACCGCTGTGCTACCACGCCGCGCGACACCGACTGCTGGCGACGTCCTGCTGCTGCTGACACATCTAGATTGCGAGACAGAGGTTGAGGAGGAGGAGGAGGAGGGTGCTTTAGTGGAGGAAGCATACACCGCCGAACATACCACCACCGAGCTGGGGCCCGCAATTCTGGGGGTGGGTAGGACGTGAGCGGTCCCAGGCTCTGACTCTGTCCCAGCCTCCACTAAATTCACCCAATGTGCCGTCAGGGAGATGTAGTGGCCCTGCCCGCCTGTGCTTGTCCACGTGTCCGTTGTTAAGTGGACCTTGCCACTAACCGCATTGGTGAGGGCGCGTACAATGTTGCGGGAGACGTGGTCGTGCAGGGCTGGGATGGCACATCGGGAAAAGTAGTGGCGACTGGGAACTGAGTAGCGCGGGGCCGCCGCCGCCATCATACTTTTGAAGGACTCCGTTTCCACAACCCTATACGGCAGCATCTCAAGGCTGATAAATTTGGCTATGTGGACGGTGAACGCTTGAGCGTGCGGGTGCGTGGCGCCGTACTTGCGCTTGCGCTCAAACACTTGCGCTAGCGACGGCTGGACGGTGCGGTGCGAGACATTGGTGGATGGGGCCGAGGACAGCGGAGGTGAGGGTGTGGGTGCAGGCCAGGAGACGGTAGTGCCAGTGTCCTGAGAGGGGGGTTGGATCTCAGTGGCATGTTGGGGCACAGGGGGAGAGGCAGCGGTGCAAACCGGAGGCGGTAAACGGCCTTCGTCCCACCTTGTGGGGTGCTTGGCCATCATATGTCTGCGCATGCTGGTGGTGGTGAGGCTGTTGGTGGTGGCTCCCCGGCTGATCTTGGCGCGACAAAGGTTGCACACCACTGTTCGTCGGTCGTCAGGCGTCTCTGTGAAAAACTGCCAGACCTTAGAGCACCTCGGCCTCTGCAGGGTGGCATGGCGCGAGGGTGCGCTTTGGGAAACAGTTGGTGGATTATTCGGTCTGGCCCTGCCTCTACCCCTGGACACCGCACTGCCTCTTGCAACCTGCCCTGCTGCTGCCTTTGCCTCCCCCTCTGAAGACCTGTCCTGAGTAGGCGTTGCACACGAGGTGGGGTCAGTCACCTCATCGTCCTGCTGCTCTTCCTCCGAATCCTCTGTGCGCTCCTCCCTTGGACTTACTGCCCTTACTACTACCTCACTGCAAGACAACTGTGTCTCATCGTCATCGTCCTCCTCACCCTCTGAAAGGTCTTGAGACAGTTGCCGGAAGTCCCCAGCCTCATCCCCCGGACCCCGGGAACTTTCCAATGGTTGGGCATCAGTGACGATAAACTCCTCTGGTGGGAGAGGAACCACTGCTGCCCAATCTGAGCAGGGGCCCGAGAACAGTTCCTGGGAGTCTTCTCGCTTCTGAGCATGTGTCATTGTAGTGGAGTGAGGAGGCTGGGTGGAAGGAGGAGCAGCAGCCAGAGGATTCGGATTTGCAGCACTGGACGGCGCCGAACTGTGGGTGGATGATAGCTTGCTCGAAGCACTTTCTGCCATCCACGACAGGACCTGCTCACACTGCTCATTTTCTAATAAAGGTCTCCCGCGTGGACCCATTAATTGGGCGATGAATGTGGGGACGCCAGAAACGTGCCTCTCTCCTAATCGCGCAGCAGTCGGCTGCGATACACCTGGATCAGGAGCTCGGCCTGTGCCCACACCCTCACTTGGGCCTACGCGTCCTCGGCCGCGTCCACGTCCTCTAGGCCTACCCCTACCCCTCAGCATGCTGTATTACCAGTGATTTTCCAGCCAGGAAATAAATTGGCGCAAGCCTGCAGGCCAAATAGAATTTTTCCCTTTTTTTGAAAAGGAAAGGCCCACTGACTATATTCAATCAATAACAAATGTGTTCTGTGGCCCTGCTGTGTGTCACAGAACTGCAGTGTTATATTAACTGCAGCAGAGCGGTGATTTCCCAGGCAGGAAATAAATTGGCGCAAGCCTGCTGTTAAACTTAGCTGGCTGCGTATGATTTTTTTACGTTCTCCACCCACCACACACGTACCCAGAACGCTGAGGACTGTCAGAGGCAGGCCAAATAGAATCTTTCCCTTTCTTTTTTAAAGGGAAGGCCCACTGACAATATTCAATCAATAACAAATGTGTTCTGTGGCCCTGCTGTGTGTCACAGAACTGCAGTGTTATATTAACTGCAGCAGAGCAGTGATTTCCCAGGCAGGAAATAAATTGGCGCAAGCCTGCTGTTAAACTTAGCTGGCTGCGTATGATTTTTTTACGTTCTCCACCCACCACACACGTACCCAGAACGCTGAGGACTGTCAGAGGCAGGCCAAATAGAATTTTTCCCTTTCTTTTTTTAAAGGGAAGGCCCACTGACTATATTCAATCAATAGCAACTGTGTTCTGTGGCCCTGCTGTGTGTCACAGAACTGCAGTGTTATATTAACTGCAGCAGAGCGGTGATTTCCCAGGCAGGAAATAAATTGGCGCAAGCCTGCTGTTAAACTTAGCTGGCTGCGTATGATTTTTTTACGTTCTCCACCCACCACACACGTACCCAGAACGCTGAGGACTGTCAGAGGCAGGCCAAATAGAATTTTTCCCTTTTTTTTTTAAAGGGAAGGCCCACTGACTATATTCAATCAATAATATATGTCTTCTGGCTCTGCCTACACAATTCTGTCCCTGTAGTATTACTGCAGGGCGCAATGCTCTGCACAGCCGATTTTGAAAAAAAAATAAATGTGCAACACTGCTAACAGCAGCCTGCACAGTACTGCACACGGTTAAATGTGGCCCTAAGAAGGACCGTTGGGGTTCTTGAAGCCTACACTCACTCCTAACACTCTCCCTGCCTAACCACCACTTCTGTCCCTGGACTATTACTGCAGGGCGCAATGCTCTGCACGGCCGATTTTGAAAAAAAAAAAATGTGCAACACTGCTAACAGCAGCCTCCACAGTACTGCACACGGATAGATGTGGCCCTAAGAAGGACCGTTGGGGTTCTTGAAGCCTACACTCACTCCTAACACTCTCCCTACAGCAGCTCCAACACAATAGCACTTTCCCTCAGCTAACTCACAACGCATCTGAGGCAAGTCGCGGGAGGGGCCGATTTTTATACTCGGGTGACATCTGATCTCCCCAGCCACTCACAGCAGGGGGGTGGTATAGGGCTGGAACGTCACAGGGGGAAGTTGTAATGCCTTCCATGCCTTTCTATTGGCCAGAAAAGCGCGCTAACGTCTCAGAGATGAAAGTGAAAGTAACCCGAACATCGCGTGGTGCTCGTTAAGAGTAACGAGCATCCCGAACACCCTAATATTCGCCCGAGCATCAAGCTCGGACGAGTACGTTCGCTCATCTCTAGTGCTCATTAAATCTTCTGAAAGTCAAGTACACAGCAGTAGTATGCTGAACATTTAACTAAGGTACATCTGTAACCACCAGAACTGAAGAGACCAAAAATCTCACTGATCCAGAGGAGGTGATTAGATGTACAACTCCTCATCTTCTCAGCTCTTTAGTAGAATAAAAGGCACATATCCTCCCTAATAGGTAAGAGGGGGTGATAATATGAAAAAAAGAAAGATGATGTATGTGACTGGCTGGAGAAGCCTGGGACGTTTCATTTACAGGCTGACTTGCAGTCTTTCAAACAGATTTCTCAGGGTGAATGAAAATACAGCCCTGGAGCTGCGGAAATCCAAGATGGGTGCGTATATGCTATTTTTTTATTTTTTAACATGGATCAATTATAAGAAAAAGTTTATCTCGGAAAAGCCCTTTAAGGCCCTAAATAGGCTGGTCTATTAGGAGCGAAACTTGCCCTTCAGTTAGCAAATAAAATAGTTTAGATTTCATTCTATGTAGAGCAGAGTGTTTTCAATTATGCAGCAGTAATTAAACACCAACTGGATAAGCTTGGTATTGCCAAAATTAACTTGTACCCTAAAATGGTGCCATTACAAAATAAGTGCATTACATAGAAAACAAGCTCTCACGTGGGTGTGTGTCTTCTGCAAAACAGTTATGATGTAGGGACAAGGAAGCAGGACTAAAGCATAACTTTGTAAAAAACAAGGAGCTGTGTTTCACACTCACTGGGTGCCCCGCTCCTGGCCTGTCTACCGCAAAGTTGTTGCATGCACATAGAGTTAGTTGACTGTTTTCAGATGGCTCTGTGCACGCATTCTACCATTCATCCCTGTGGGAGAATATGCAGTCAGGCAGGCAGGCAGGCAGGCAGGCAGGCAGATAGATAGATAGATAGATAGATAGATAGATAGATAGATAGATAGATAGATAGATAGATAAGCTACACATTTGTGCTGCTTCATATTATTTATTGTAGTAAATATAAAAAGAGCAGTCATGGAGATACAGTATTGCTTTGAAAGGTTACAGCTCATCTATCATTGGCTATACAGTAGACATGATTGTCCTTGGGAAACGTAGCAGAGCTGAGCTCCGTCTGCTGATTCTGTCATGGTTGTTTCCAGTTCAGTAATGTGTGTAAGTGCTTGCAGAAAATTAAACAAGATGTTAAGAATTTTGATTTCCAGGTCCCAACAGATGGGACATGTTATCCTAATTATAAAGGGCAACTGGGAGGGTAGGAGGGAGTTTATCTTTTGAGAGTCTATGACAGCTAAGTGAAGCTCTTCTTTTCAATTGTGATAGATTTGCATCCAATGCAAGCAAGCTGTTTCACTCTAGTATATGAACTTTCATTACCTGTTTCCACCAATTCTGTTTATGAATCCTTGTGATGTGCTCTATTCTGTGTCTAATTTTAGATTAGATGTAAAAATGAACGAAAACATTGTTTTTATCTATTTATTTTAGTAAATTACAAGTACAATATCCAAATTAGTATGCAAAGCTAATGTCTCATAAGAAATACAGGCTTTGAATTTGTTGATGACTTTTCTGCTGCTTACGACTAAGGCCTCTTTAAGATAAGCGTATTTTAATTCTGCATTTTATCCGTGTTTTTTAGACCGTAATATAGAGCTAAGGTATCTATTGATATGGCTATATTTTTCACAGCCATTTTTTCATTTTTTAAAGCAGCATGACCTGTTTTTTGCAATTTAGCATCCAAATTGCTATTATTTTCTATTGGGTAAATCCCGATCAGTATTTTTTCAGTAGAAAATAAAAAATATGGAGGCAAAAATAGATCAAATACTAATGAAATACGGTTGTAATGTCATCTGTAACATGTCCATGATCCGTTTTACGGGTGTGTTACAATATGCTCATCTGAAACCAGCTTAGTCTACCAAGCTATAACAAACCCTGTTGGCTGTCTCTGTTTAATTTGGTATCCTGCAGATTATTTTAGATATTGATAGGACATTGAAGTAATAAAGAGAAAATGTAAGGGGGCCCACAGGAGGACTCGGACACCTTTCCATAGATTTAATGAGAATTGGTTCCTGCTCAAGTGGAGAGAAGAAGCTACCTACACTGAAATCATGTTTTCTGTAAGGAAGCTATGCGTGATAAAGGTGTTTATGCATGTATGTGTGCCTGTGAGAGTATGCTTGAACATGTATACATCTGTATATACTGATGTATACATTGAATATGCCAAAGTTGCTATCATTTGCTTATATCAAGTTGATATATTATCATTGTAATTAGCTTTTATTTGATTTCTATGCATACTAGTGTTTTTGACTTAATGTATAGAGACATTATTTATGTGTAAACTATACTACAATAGTACCCTTAAATGGTCTGACTGCTGGGCACATAAGTACCTGACAGCCATCCAAGCAATAATTGCTCCATGCTTTCACATGTACTTAGAATGGCCAGATACTTACTGATAGAAGAGGGCAGATAACATGAAGGCTGCTAAACTACCGAATGATGGAGCACAGGTTTAATTGGCTGCCTCATTTGGCAGTTTAGCCGCCTGCATGTTGAGGGGATGCGGCTATCTGGCCTCTTCTATCAGTAAATACCTGGCCATTCTCAGTGATTGTTTAATTTTATATTTTTCGCTCTGTGATACATTTATATTAGTGTAGGGACTCACAAGACACGAGGAGCCTTGATGATTGGCTTGTGAGCTAAGGTTTTTGGCCAAAATCCAACTAATACCTCACATTTATTATGTACTAGCTTACCCGTCACGCGTTGCTGCGAAGACAGACAGACATACATTCATTCGTTTTTATATATCTAGATAACAACCAATCACAGCGCAGCTTTCATGTTACCTCAGTGGTATAATATATAACAACCAATCACAGCGCAGCTTTCATGTTACCTTAGCAGTATAAAATATAATGGCTGCATTTTCCGTTTTCTTGCCCATTCAGACGGTCGAGCTGCTGTGTATATACGCCACAGTCCGGAATACCATTGTCCGGGGGAAGAGAGTTCAGCTCTGCTAAACTCTCTTCCCTCCCCTTGCTGGCTGATGTCAAGGGGAGGGGGTGGGGGCTTAGCAGAGCTAGTCATGCTAAACTCCCTCCCCAGCCTATGAGAGCTGCCGAGAAGGGTTGGGGAGGGACTTTAGCAATGTGAGCCACTGCTAAACTCCCTCCCCCTTTGCTTTTCTGAGAGCTCTCATTGGCTCCCATAGGGAACGGCTGGCGTATTCCCGAAAAAGATAGAAGTCCTATACTTTCCAGCGTCATGTACAAGCGGCTAGCTGGAATGCACACTGTGTGCTCTATCTTTTCCGGCTGGCGGATTTTACACACCGGAAAAATCACCCATCTGACGAAATGCATGGACTCCAATGCTTCAGATCGTCACGATATTCCACCGATGTTTTATTGCAGCAAATTAGCCACAATAAAATGCATGTGTGAAAAAGGCCTAAGTGTCATTCATTTGCTAATTGTTTTTTCTTAAAATGGAACAAGTGTTTATTACTGTTCAGTATTAGGTATTTCAGCTATTTTATATGTTTGGTATTGTTGGTTTCATATGAATATGTTTGTGGTATTGAACACGGCATTGATAGGAATAAGCTCCTATTATGGGTAGCATCACACAAGTGTATTGCAAAATACACTTGCTCCTGTGCAACTTTTTTGCGCAGAAAACAAGTGTACGCCGCACGCATGCCTTTGTACAATACTATGCATTTTACATAGGCAACGTAATTCACATTGGTCGGAGAATCACCCGCCCTGATTTATGTCTTTGAAGCCAAACAATGCACTTGTGGGTGTGGGTTTGCGCAGCATTTTGTTTCTATCTGTGTGCACATATGAGCATTTGTGCACCTACCGTAGACCTCCATGAGCCTCTTTAGTGTACAAATGCACACAAAAATTATAAATGAAAATTAACCTATTGAAATCAATGGGAACTAATCTCTGCATTTTGCAACCGGAATTTTTCAGTGTGTAAAAACACGCTCATATGACACCCCCCAAGTGTTTCACAGCAGTCGGTCTTCTAATTAGCAGCATGAGCAGCACACCATTTGCTGTCTTTGGAAATAGCAGAGCAGTGGGTCATCTACAGTATCTCTGGCAGTACTATAGAAGTGAATGTAATGGCGGTTATGTATGTGCACCACTAAGGGACTCAGAGGGTGCTGTTCTCATGATTCCTGGGGTCTCTGTGGTCAAACCCACCCCCATCCTTGATCATATCTTTATCAACTATCCTGTGGATAAATGATACATTTTTTTGGTGGGATAGCAAAACTCTGTTCATAGCTAAATTTATTATGAAATCTATTAGTTCTTCTCTGAATGGAGAAAATACATTGCCACGGATTTAACTTACCTGGAGATGGTTCATTTCTAGAGATGAGCGAGCACCAAAATGCTCGGGTGCTCGTGACTCGAGACAAAATTTTCGCGATGCTCGAGGGTTCGTTTCGAGTAACGAACCCCATTGAAGTCAATGGGCGACCCGAGCATTTTTGTATATTGGCGATGCTCTCTAAGGTTTCCATTTGTGAAAATCTGAGCAATTCAAGAAAGTGATGGGAACGACACAGCAACGGATAGGTCAGGCGAGGGGCTACATGTTGGGCTGCATCTCAAGTTCCCAGGTCCCACTAGTAAGCCACAATAGCGGCAAGAGTGGGCCCACCCCTCCCAACAATTTTTACTTCTGAAAAGCCCTCATTAGCAATGCATACCTTAGCTAAGCAACACACTACCTCCAACAAAGCACAATCACTGCCTGCATGACACTCCGCTGCCACTTCTCCTGGGTTACATGCTGCCCAACCCCCCCTGCACGACCCAGTGTCCACAGCGCACACCAAATTGTCCCTGCGCAGCCTTCAGCTGCCCTCATGCCACACCACCCTCATGTTTATTTATAAGTGCAACTGCAATGAGGAGGAACTGCACGGCTAGGCAGCGACCCTCTTTAAAAGGGGCGGGGCAATAGCCCACAATGCTGTACAGAAGCAATGAGAAATCCAATCCTGTGCCACCTCCATCTGGAGCTACACACGTGGGCATAGCAATGGGGAACCTATGTGCCACACACTATTCATTCTGTCAAGGTGTCTGCATGCCCCAGTCAGACCGCGTTTTTTTATAAATAGTCACAGGCAGGTACAACTCCACAATGGGAATTCCGTGTGCACTCACCGCATGGGTGGCTCCCTGGAACCCACCGGTGGTACATAAATATATCCCATTGCATTGCCCATCACAGCTGAGGTAATGTCATTTAAATGCAGGTGGGCTTCGGCCCACACTGCATGCCCCAGTCAGACTGGGGTTCTTTAGAAGTGGACACATGCAGTTACAACTCCGTATGGACCGACAGCATGGGTGGGTGCCAGGAAGCCACCGGCGGTACATAAATATATCCCATTGCATTGCCCATCACAGCTGAGGTAATTTCATGTTAAATGCAGGTGGGCTTCGGCCCACACTGCATGCCCCAGTCAGACTGGGGTTCTTTAGAAGTAGACACATGCAGTTACAACTCCCTGTGGACCCACAGCATGGGTGGCTCCCTGGAACCCATCGGCGGTACATAAATATATCCCATTGCAGTGCCCAGCACAGCTGATGTAATGTAATGTTAAATGCAGGTGGGCTTCGGCCCACACTGCATGCCCCAGTCAGACTGGGGTTCTTTAGAAGTGGACACATGCAGTTACAACTCCGTGTGGACCGACAGCATGGGTGGGTGCCAGGAAGCCATCGGCGGTACATAAATATATGCCATTGCATTGCCCATCACAGCTGAGGTAATGTCATGTTAAATGCAGGTGGGCTTCGGCCCACACTGCATGCCCCAGTCAGACTGGGGTTCTTTAGAAGTGGACACATGTAGTTACAACTCCCTGTGGACCCACAGCATGGGTGGGTGCCAGGAAGCCACCGGCGGTACATAAATATATCCCATTGCATTGCCCATCACAGCTGAGGTAATGTCATGTTGAATGCAGGTGGGCTTCGGCCCACACTGCATGCCCCAGTCAGACTGGGGTTCTTTAGAAGTGGACACATGCAGTTACAACTCCCTGTGGACCGACAGCATGGGTGGCTCCCTGGAACCCACCGGCGGTACATAAATATATCCCATTGCATTGCCCATCACAGCTGAGGTAATGTCATGTTAAATGCAGGTGGGCTTCGGCCCACACTGCATGCCCCAGTCAGACTGGGGTTCTTTAGAAGTGGACACATGCAGTTACAACTCCATGTGGACCGACAGCATGAGTGGGTCCCAGGAAGCCACCGGCGGTACATAAATATATCCCATTGCATTGCCCATCACAGCTGAGGTAACGTCCGATTAAAAGCAGGTGGTCTTCGGCCAACACTGCATGCCCCAGTTTTTAATACATAGACACTGGCAGGTACAAATCCCTAATGTGAAGTCCCTGTGGACACACAGCATGGGTGGCTCCCTGGAAACCACCGGCGGTACATAAATATATCCCATTGCAGTGCCCATCACAGCTGAGGTAACGTCACCTTTAATGCAGGTGGGCTAAAAATTACTAGGATTACAATGTAGGCGAGGGCCCCAAAAAATTGGTGTACCAACAGTACAAATGTACTTCAGAAAAATTGCCCATGCCCAACCAAGAGGGCAGGTGAAACCCATTAATCGCTTTGGTTAATGTGGCTTAATTTGTAACTAGGCCTGTAGGCAGCCCAGTTAAAATAAAAATTGGTTCAGGTGCAAGTGTCAATGCTTTATTCAATTGAGAATTGAAACGTATAAACATTGTTTACAAAAGTTATATGACTGAGCCTTGTGGGCCTAAGAAAAATTGCTCGTTCGGCGTGATTACGTGAGGTTTCAGGAGGAGGAGCAGGAGGAGGAGGATGAATATTATACACAGATTGATGAAGCTAAAAGGTCCCCGTTTTTGATGGTGATAGAGAACGATGCTTCCATCCGCGGGTGCAGCCTACGTATTGTTTAGGTATCGCTGCTGTCCGCTGGTGGAGAAGAAAAGTCTGGGGAAATCCAGGCTGTGTTCATCTTTATGAGTGTAAGCCTGTTGGCACGGTCGGTTGACAGGTGGGTACGCTTATCCGTGATGATTTCCCCAGCTGCACTAAATACCCTCTCTGACAAGACGCTAGCCGCAGGACAAGCAAGCACCTCCAGGGCATAGAGCGCAAGTTCAGGCCACGTGTCCAGCTTCGACACCCAGTAGTTGTAGGGGGCAGAGGCGTCACGGAGGACGGTCGTGCGATCGGCTACGTACTCCCTCACCATCCTTTTACAGTGCTCCCGCCGACTCAGCCTTGACTGGGGAGCGCTGACACAGTCTTGCTGGGGAGCCAAAAAGCTGTCAAAGGCCTTAGAGAGTGTTCCCCTGTCTGTGCTGTACATGCTGCTCGATCTCCGTGCCTCCCCTGCTACCTGGCCCTCGGAACTGCGCCTTCTGCCACTAGAGCTGTCGGATGGGAATTTTACCATCAGCTTGTCCGCCAGGGTTCTGTGGTATAGCATCACTCTCGAACCCCTTTCCTCTTCGGGTATGAGAGTGGAAAGGTTCTCCTTATACTGTGGGTCGAGCAGTGTGTACACCCAGTAATCCGTAGTGGCCAGAATACGTGTAACGCGAGGGTCACGAGAAAGGCATCCTAACATGAAGTCAGCCATGTGTGCCAGGGTACCTGTACGCAACACATGGCTGTCCTCACTAGGAAGATCACTTTCAGGATCCTCCTCCTCCTCAGGCCATACACGCTGAAAGGATGGCAGGCAAGCAGCATGGGTACCCTCAGCAGTGGGCCAAGCTGTCTCTTCCCCCTCCGACTCATGCTCCTCCACCTCCTCCTCCTCCTCCTCAACACGCTGAGATATTGATAGGAGGGTGCTCTGACTATCCAGCGACATACTGTCTTCCCCCGCCTCCGTTTCCGAGCGCAAAACGTCTGCCTTTATGCTTTGCAGGGAACTTCTCAAGAGGCATAGCAGAGGAATGGTGACGCTAATGATTGCAGCATCGCCGCTCACCATCGGGGTAGACTCCTCAAACTTTCCAAGGACCTGGCAGATGTCTGCCAACCAGGCCCACTCTTCTGTAAAGAATTGAAGAGGCTGATTCCCACTGCGCCGCCCATGTTGGAGTTGGTATTCCACTATAGTTCTACGCTGCTCATAGAGCCTGGCCAACATGTGGAGCGTAGAGTTCCACCGTGTGGGCACGTCGCACAGCAGTCGGTGCACTGGCAGATTAAACTGATGTTACAGGGTGCGCAGGGTGGCAGTGTCCGTGTGGAACTTGCGGAAATGTGCGCAGAGCCAGCGCACCTTTCCGAGCAGGTCTGACAAACGTGGGTAGCTTTTCAGAAAGCGCTGAACCACCAAATTAAAGATGTGGGCCAGGCATGGCACGTGCGTGAGGCTGCCGAGCTGCAGAGCCGCCACCAGGTTACGGCCGTTGTGACACACGACCATGCCCGGTTGGAGGCTAAGCGGCAAAAGCCAGCGGTCGGTCTGCTCTGTCAGACCCTGCAGCAGTTCGTGGGCAGTGTGCCTCTTCTCTCCTAAGCGGAGTAGTTTAAGCACGGCCTGCTGACGCTTGCCCACCGCTGTGCTGCCACGCCGCGCGACACCGACTGCTGGCGACGTGCTGCTGCTGACACATCTTGATTGTGAGACAGAGGTTGCGTAGGAGGAGGAGGGTGGTTTAGTGGAGGAAGCATACACCGCCACAGATACCACCACCGAGCTGGGGCCCGCAATTCTGGGGGTGGGTAGGACGTTAGAGGTCCCAGGCTCTGACACTGTCCCTGCCTCCACTAAATTCACCCAATGTGCCGTCAGGGAGATATAGTGGCACTGCCCGCCTGTGCTTGTCCACGTGTCCGTTGTTAAGTGGACCTTGCCAATAACCGCGTTGGTGAGGGCGCGTACAATGTTGCGGGAGACGTGGTCGTGCAGGGCTGGGTTGGCACATCGGGAAAAGTAGTGGCGACTGGGAACCGAGTAGCGCGGGGCCGCCGCTGCCATCATGCTTTTGGAAGCCTCCGTTTCCACAAGCCTATACGGCAGCATCTCCAGGCTGATCAATTTGGCTATGTGCACGTTTAACGCTCGAGCGTGCGGGTGCGTGGCGGCGTACTTGCGCTTGCGCTCCAACACTTGCGCTAGCGACGGCTGGACGGTGCGCTGAGAGACATTGGTGGATGGGGCCGAGGACAGCGGAGGTGAGGGTGTGGGCGCAGGGCAGGAGACGGTAGTGCCTGTGTTCTGAAAGGGGGGTTGGATCTCAGTGGCAGGTTGGGGCACAGGGGGAGAGGCAGTGGTGCAAACCGGAGGTGGTGAACGGCCTTCGTCCCACCTTGTGGGGTGCTTGGCCATCAGATGTTTGTGCATGCTGGTGGTGGTGAGGCTGGTGGTGGTGGCTCCCCGGCTGATCTTGGCACGACAAAGGTTGCACACCGCTGTTCGTCGGTCGTCTGCACTCTCAGTGAAAAACTGCCAGACCTTTGAGCACCTCGGCCTCTGCAGGGTGGCATGGCGCGAGGGGGCGCTTTGGGAAACAGTTGGTGGATTATTCGGTCTGGCCCTGCCTCTACCCCTCGCCACCGCACTGGCTCTTCCAACCTGCCCTGCTGCTGCACTTGTCTCCCCCTCTGAAGACCTGTCCTCACTAGGCTTAGCAAACTAGGTGGGGTCAGTCACCTCATCGTTCTGCTGCTCTTCCTCCGAGTCCTCTGTGCGCTCCTCCCTCGGACTTACTCCAATTACTACTACCTGAGTGATAGACAACTGTGTCTCATCGTCATCGTCCTCCTCACCCACTGAAAGCTCTTGAGACAGTTGCCGGAAGTCCCCAGCCTCATCCCCCGGACCCCGGGAACCTTCCACAGGTTGGGCATCGGTCACGACAAACTCCTCCGGTGGGAGAGGAACCATTGCTGCCCATTCTGGGCAGGGGCCCGAGAACAGTTCCTGGGATTCTGCCTGCTCCTCAGAATGTGTCATTGTAATGGAGTGAGGAGGCTGGGAGGAAGGAGGAGCAGCAGCCAGGGGATTTAGAGTTGCAGCAGTGGACGGTGCAGTACTCTGGGTGGTCGATAGATTGCTGGATGCACTTTCTGCCATCCACGACAGGACCTGCTCACGCTGCTCATTTTCTAATAAAGGTCTACCGCGTGGACCCATTAATTGTGAGATGAATGTGGGTACGCCAGAAACGTGCCTTTCTGCTAATCCCGCAGCAGTCGGCTGTGATACACCTGGATCAGGAGCTCGGCCTGTGCCCACAACCTGACTTGGGCCTCCGCGTCCTCACCCGCGCCACGTCCTCTAGGCCTACCCCTACCCCTCAGCATGGTGTATTACCAGTAGTGCAGAAACAGAATGCTGTAATTAAATGTGCCGCTTATTGGCCTGTGGTTGGAGGCGGACTTCGCTTACGGAACGCACAGCAGAGCCAGGAAAGAATTTTGCGCAAGCCTGCTGTAACACTTAGCTGGCTGCATATTAATTAGGACTACTACCCCCAGCAGAGACGCAGTACAGTCAGGACGGTCACAGGCAGCCCAAATATATTTTTTTGTCCCAATTTTTTTTGGAAAAGCCCACTACATATATAGACAGTATATGTCTTTCACGTTTTTCACTGTCCCTGCTTCAGCACTACTGGCCCTATACTATGTAAAATTACTGCAATGCAGACTGTTTCCCTCTGGACAGGATGACAGCAATGATGTAACGGGCAACGCAGAGCCAGGAAATAATTTTGTGCAAGCCTGCTGTAACACTTAGCTGGCTGCGTATTAATTAGGACTACTACCTCCAGCAGAGACGCAGTACAGTCAGGACGGTCACAGGCAGCCCAAATAGATTTTTTTTTCCCAATTTTTTTTGGAAAAGCCCACTGCCTATATAGACAGTATATGTCTTTCACGTTTTTCACTGTCCCTGCCTCAGCACTACTGGCCCTATACTATGTAAAATTACTGCAGACTGAGGACGCAATGCTCTGCACCGCCGATATACAAAAAAAAAGAAAAAAGGTTCAACACTGCAAAAAGCAGCCTCCACACTACTGCACACGGTCAGATGTGGCCCTAAGAAGGACCGTTGGGGTTCTTGAAGCCTAAAATCACTCCTAACACTCTCCCTATAGCAGCTCCAGCATCAGCAGCACTTTCCCTGAGCTATGTCAGAATGCATCTGTGGCGAGCCGCGGGAGGGACCGATTTATTTACTCGGGTGACACCTGATCTCACCAGCCACTCACTGCAGGGGGGTGGTATAGG
Organism: Eleutherodactylus coqui; assembly: GCF_035609145.1. Classification (NCBI taxonomy): domain Eukaryota; kingdom Metazoa; phylum Chordata; class Amphibia; order Anura; family Eleutherodactylidae; genus Eleutherodactylus; species Eleutherodactylus coqui. Next base: position 67,020,066 of record NC_089838.1, on the reverse strand, counting down.
GCTTGAACATCGCAGGGGGAAGTTGTAATGCCTTCCCTGTCTTTCTATTGGCCAGAAAAGCGCGCTAACGTCTCAGAGATGAAAGTGAAAGTAACTCGAACATCGCGTGGTGCTCGCCTCTAGTAACGAGCATCTCGAACACGCTAATACTCGAACGAGCATCAAGCTTGGACGAGTACGTTCGCTCATCTCTATTCATTTCGCTTCCCCCTTGAAAAGTGCACCACATGGTACAACAGAGAGAACTTGAGGGAGAGGGTGCTTGAATTTATCGCCTCGTTTTACCTTTGGCTTTGCTGATGTTCAGTGAATTCAATTCCCAGTTAATTTGCAGAGCTCCTTGGATAGACAGCACCAAGGGATGTGGATCTTAAGGTATTTTGTCTAACATAACACTAATCCATTGCATGCTGTCTAGGAATTTGTAATGTTAATATTCTGCATATTTTAATGTCTTCGTGAAAAAAAGGAAAATTCTTAATATTTGTATTTAAAAATGCATCAGAAAAAATTAATGTAGATCATGGTATTTTTATAAAGCAAGGGATACAAGAGATAGCTCCAAAATATCCTCATTAGTATGTAATGCAAGTGGATTCTGTAATCCACACACGGTGTATATTAGGGAGAATGTATTCTACAGAAAGTGTTAATGCTCTTCAAATTGCTCTTACTGTATACATAAAAGAAGTCCAGGGTTTGATAGACAAGCAGTTGATGGCGCCATGATCTAAAGTTGTATTTCCTCTGAAGGTTTCTTTTATATAATCCAATGAATTACATCACAATGCTTCTTTTAATTTAGTTCTTTATTTGTATCTTTGAATTCAAGAATTACACACTAGCCAACATTGTTATATATTTACATGCTGCAACTGTCTGCAATAAATTCAAGAAAATATCTTTTATGCGCTACTCATTTACAATCATTTGTTTACTACCCCATTCTTTATGAGGCTGGCAGTCTCTTTTATGAAGACTAAATTGGAATCTAGTTTCTGTTAGCTTTTTGTCTTAACAAACCATTGACTAAAAAAAGAAAAACAGGGTTAAGTGCATATAAGAAAGGTGAAAATATAACCTATAAAGGCAAAGAATGATGCCGTACAGAACAGCTCTGCGGATGTAAACGATTTCCAAAATATCAAAAATTAGATTTGTAATTTTTTTGTTAACATGGGCAGAAGTGCTATTTCATCTTCCCATGACAGGAAACCACTTGTTTGTCTTTTTACACTTCTTATAAATAAATAACTTAAAATTAATGAATTATTGTATGAAACACTAAGACGAATTTAAAGTTCTGGGAATGAGTAGAAAATTTAAATCATGAAAATTTAAAATCATACTATAACTGTTAAGCAATATAAATTATTCTCTAAACATATTGTGAAATGGCTCAATATAGTGAATCATTAGCATTTTTAGATATATTTTTTTTCCTTTTCCATTTTTGACAGAACTCTTTATTTGCCAATAAAGGTGAGACTGCATAAAATATGGAAGCCCTCATTATTAACACATTTTAAATACACTATTGCTTTTCATTATATAAAGAGAGAAATTTACATATATTCAGGAAAAAAAATCAAAAATTCTCAAATAAAAGAATGGCACTAAGAATACTTTGGAACATTTATATAGCCTTTGTGCTATGATGCCTACATAAAGTTAGGTCTCATCGACATGGTTATCTTAGTCTTCTTTATTTTAGAATTATAGAGCAAACTTTGATGGAATCCACAACCAAGCTATACTGAAACAGTGTTATTAAAACTGTTGCTTTACATTAATTGCATACGTGGTCAACTTTTACATCCCTTACAAAATTTTACTAGGTGTTAGAAAAGGGGCATGAAATTCAAGTTGCACTTTATGCACATGATTTGGAAGGTCTGCATACCAATCAACTATTCATAAAATTGACAACCATTCTAGCTGTAACCTTGCATAGTTCAATAGTGTACATTCAGAACACACGGAAGATAATTATATTTTGGTAAAATTAAATGATTATGTTAAAAGAAAAGTCTTTATTAATACAGGGTGGTCCAAAAGTATGAAGACACCTGAATAAGTGGAAAATTGTGGTTGGGAACACCATCGTGTGTGGCATGTTGCTATGGTGAAAGGGGCAAATCTGTGAGAGGTGGTGTCCAACACAATAGCCATTTTGAAAGTCACCATCTTGGAATCAAGTCAGTATATTTTCAAATGGGAGCATGTGACATATATATATCTGATAGAGAATTTAATGAAAAATCCAAATCTGTTCTTTAAAGTGATGCACCTTTATTTCTGCCAAAATTATCAATTTTCTCTTGGTCATAGGCACAGATATGGCTGCAAGATTAACACGTAAAGAGATTGTGCTCATCTCCAGGTAGCGCAGTACTCAGTTCATTGCAAAAGATTTCAAAGGTTGGCACTCTAACAAACCATCCATGTCGCATGGCACATTTGTGAAATTGCTAGGTAAATATAGACTAATGGGTCCTGTGTCAGACGTTTCAAAAGGTGGACATAACAAAACTGCCACAGACGAAGCAACAATAGCCGTATTGGCATCCTTCTGCAAAAGCCCACTTCACAGCTTATGGCATCTTTCGTATTAGAATGGGAAGTCAAACCACCATAGGGCGGAATTTGCAAAATTTGCGGAATGGGTGTCATAGCAATTGCAAAGGGCCCCAAATTTTATAGAGAAGGTATTGTTTAGTGATGAAGCAAACGTCTATGTAAAGGGGGAGGTGAACAAACAAAACATTTGCTACTGGTCCAACACAAACCTGAACTGGACAGATCTCTCCAAGATTGTTGGTGTACAAAAAGTCATGGTATGGAGTACAAAGCTAGTTGTCCTATTCTTCATCAACAGTAATCATACTGCTGCTATGTTATGTGATGAGGTGTTCCCATTACTGTACAACAACGATGGCACATTCCTATTGTTCTCCAACAGGATAGTTCACACACACACACACACACACACACATTATGGATGTTATGTTTGCAAGCTTTTGGAGCAGCAGATTCAGGGGAAGTGGATTGGGTATCATGGTGCAATGTAGTGGCCCCCACGTTCACTAGGTCTCACCCCTTTGGACTTCCACTTGTAGGGTGATGTCAAGTCCAGGGTTTACATCGTGAAAATCCAGGAGTATGGCACACATGCAACAGTGGATGCTTGATGCTTGTGCAAGCACTTCTTCTGAAGTGTTGCTTTCAGTACATCGTGAATAGGAGAAAAGGATAGCCTTGATGATTTGAAACAATGGGGACCACATTGAGTATATCCTGTAGTGGATTGTCATTGTGTTTTTTCAATGAAAAATAGTATATGACATGAGCACAGCTCTGGTTTCCTTAACACATTCTCTCTAAGATAAATATGTCACCCCATCCTATGTGAAACTTTTGACTTGTTCCCAAAATGGCAGCTTTTAAAATGGCCACCACATTGGACACCACCTTTCGCAGATTTTCCTCTTCGACTTAGCAACCTGCCACACACAGAATGTCATTCCCAAACACTATTTTCCATTCAGGTTTCTCCATATCTTTGGACCACTCTGTACAAAGTATCTGTAATGAGTTCCTCATTGAAGGTCCAACTCTATTTGCATTACTATCAATTTGTCATGATGTTCTGTAATAAAATTCATTTAACAAACACTACTCAATTGGATTTTTAAGAAGAAAAACTTTACAAAAGTTTCTTAAACTAGGGATACATGGCAAGTTTTGCCTTGGCACATATTGAATGGCCAAAGACAGCATTATGGGGCCCTATCATATGCTGGAATTCAGTATGTAATTGCCATGAGAAGAGTTTTTTTCCTATACTGAGGAATTATACTTCAGCAAGTGACAAATTTTATAATAGTTAGCCTTAGTTTTTTAGTAGAGAATATAAATTAAATAGGCACTGTATTTTCAACAAACATTGCATAAATCAGTAGTGCAAGTGAATATAAGAAACTTTGTAATATACCCCATTAAAGACAAATGCTTCTTCCTGTACCTATAAGCCACTTCTCCTTCTACCCCTCCACCCTGTACTGATCATTTACTCTCAGTTCACAGCTTAAATTAGTTTTGAGAGACCAGCCCACAGAATCTATGGGAAGTTTAGGGAGAGGAGGTGGAGGTAGAAGAGCTTCAGAGAGAGCAGAACATAGAAATGCTGCTAAGTGTTTAGTGCCTCACTCCAGTGCTGTTTTTACAGCTGCACTGCTTATAGTACTGGTGTATAATGCCCTCCACGTTGCTGTTGCTTCTTATTGTATTTAACAGAGAGATATTGGATGGATCTCCTGTTTTCTATGTATGCTGTGTTTGGGAGATATGAAAATAGTTAGTTTCTACTCAATTTTATGTTGAGCTCAGAAAAAACTGCCAAATAAAACATACCAAAGGGGAAAACATTTGATAAATGCAGGAAGCAAGTCATCTAAGGGACAGATATAATGTTATTCTTCATATACTTTTCTTTTTACTGAAATTTCTAATAGTTAAAAACATGCATACTATATGAAAGCAAAAAAACCATCAAATTTGGAAATAATTTACATCCACAAAATTGTTTCATTACATGGAAATTTTGAAGCAGCAAAATGTAAGCCAATTAATGAGCAATATCACCATAAACATTCATGCAAATACAACATAAAAGTCAGTATAAAAAATTATGAGCTTAAAAGTTTCCATCATGTTTACAACTAAATGTACAGGATAAATACAATTTCTGCTAATTTTACATGATTTTCATAAATTATAAAACATTGTTAAGATTACTGAAATGAAAAAAAAAAAGATTTTTGGTTCGAAATCTCATTATTTTGTTTATTTAATGTATTGTTATTTACAAACAATATTCCCTGAAATTGGTTCAATCTGTTAGAGGGTCAAAAGTAACACATAAATATTCTTGATACCATGAGAAAAAAAACAACAACAATGCAGACATAAGTAGTCTACTTTTTTTAAGGGTGCTGTTACACACTGAGTATTATGCAACACACTGTTCAATATTCGATGTATGTCTAACATGTGGATTATGATTTGTAATTGACTTAAATGTGCTTGCAACTCCCCATCAAAGTGGGAATATTCCATAGCATATCACAGAATGCTGCGGTGTTTGTGATAACCATGTTAATGTTAATCCATCAGTGTGTGCAGTGTGCAATAAAGTGGATGTCTGTGTACTGTATTGAAACTACTAGAGATGAGCGAGCATACTCGCTAAGGACAATTGATCGAGCATTGTCCTTAGCGAGTATCTCCCCGCTCGGAAGAAAAGGTTCATCTGCCAGCGCGGGTGAGTTGTGGCAGTGAGCAGGGGGTAGCGGGGGGGAGAGAGAGAGAGAGAGATCTTCCCTTTGTTCCTCCCCGCTCTCCGCCTGCCGCCGAATCTTTTCTTCCGTGCAAGCAGGTACTCGCTAAGGTCAATGCTCGATCGAGTAATTGCCCTTAGCGAGTATGCTCGCTCATCTCTAGAAACTACACATACTAGCTATAGTATTTTGTGATTATATATATATTCTATATTAATATATATTACAATTGATTGAATTTATTTATTCTTAATTCATCCGGGCTAAACAAAAACATTTTGTTTTATAGTAAATAGGACACAGTTTAGTTAATTAGATTTTCAGAATAATATGATTATGTGTGCGATTTAAACATATTAAAATTCATTGTTCTGTGATACAATTTAATGTGTTTTCTTTAAATTTTGTAATTTTATTAGTAAACAGTACACTGATGACAAAATAATTTTTTTTAAAAAACTTGTAAATCACAAAATCTATATTGAATAATAGATGGATTAACAAACAATTTTAGATGAAATGGCCTAGCATTTGGGTCCTAAAGTAACTATTCTAGGTTTAGAGTTGTAGTAGTATAAAAGTGATACTTATTTTCTTGGCAGATTCATACCCAAGGCATATATTTTGAAATGTTTTGTCTTCTTGTGATTTTATTTTATGGAAAATAAGACGTGTGGTAAAAAATACATTATAGAAAATATAATATTTAGCATGTTTCAATGAAAATCTTTTAGGCTCATAGTTTTATCTGTTTATACCCACTGACACACATACAGACAGAACTGTTATTTTCTAGATCAGCTTACATTCCACTATGGTAGTGGGTTTCTAACAAAGGCTTAGGTCCAATTTGAAAAAAAATGGGATAAAAATAAGCAAAGTACTAAACTAAAGCATTTTTTTTGCAAACCAGACAAAAAGTGGAAACACAAAACCATTGTCCAATAAATGAAAGCGCTTTTCATTATTTACAATTAAGCTAGAACACTTTAACTGTACTACAGTATAGTTTGCCTTGCCAGTAGGTACAAATAAGAAGTTAAAAATGTTTTAAGAAATCTCTGATAATATTTACAAATGGTCAGCATAAATGGATGCCCACATTGTATGACCTATATACATATAGCAAAATGTAATGCATCACTACAATTACAGTGTATCTTCATATATAGAACGCTTTTACCTAGTTTCTAAAAATCTTCATATTTTTGCTTTTCTTGGTAGTTTAAGAAGTTTTATGTATTGTTTTTTTTCACTGGTTATCAGCATTGTTATAAAAATAGGAAACAAACAAGCAGTGAATAGACTATTCTAATGAACAATGCAATGAGATTCCTATAATCCTAAAGTACAGTATCTCGTATTTTTAATTAACATGATGTAGAATGTCCAATTTACAAGGCATGATTAATATATTTCTTTTTAATCCTTATATCACAAACCAAAAATGTTCCTGTATTTTTAGCCATATAAAATTATTGTTTATTAGCTTATTCCTGTGATCAGCCACCATTTTAACATATATACACACTTGGATATGTATATTATTAACCTAACTACATTTCAAGTACTGCACTAGTAATTGAGATGTGACACTGAATTTGATGCCCTTCTAAAGGCTGTATACAAATCAATTATGATTGTTCTATGGGGTTAGTGTATTATGTAATGAGCTATTTGTTGCTATGTAGTTTGTGCTTTTATTCATAAATTAAATACATGTTATATATATATATCTTTAATGTAAAAAATGTTCTAGCATTTTATAACCTCTTTACATACATTTATATCTATATATATAGTTAAGAAGGTGAAAGGATATAACTATAGACATTGTAAAATAATTTAACCAGTAGTACCCTGCATTTGTATTAAATATAAACAGCACATTCTTCATGAAACACAGACACGGGATGATAGGAATTTTCAGTCAGGAAATGCATACTGTCATACTTGCTAGCAGTCATTTACAATAAGTATTTACAGACACATCTCAAAGGTTTCTTTAAAGCTGTACCATAAAATAAGTCAATAGTTAAACTCTACTTTTGGAAAGGTCATCAGCACATTGTCCTGCAACATGTTGCAAACCTGCTAACAACACCATAGGGTATTTTAAGTTTCGCATCTGACCTTGTAATAAATAAAAACACCTTATTTGCTGGATTGTCCGATTGCACGACATTTGTGTTAGCAATTGTATCAACAAAGCATTTTTTCAATATGAGTTATTTTGCCTGAATGGTTTGGGAAACAATACATGTGACATGTTTCCTTTGTAATATGGCTGTGTCTGTATGTCTAGGTTTTGATTGATCCAGTTTTTAGTTTAAAGCACATAGTGGCCTAAACAAAACTATCTATGTTTGCAATGGAAATCCTAGTCTTTGATTTTTTTAGATGGACACTACAGACTAAATTAATCAAAGACAGACATATACAGAAGCATTTTAAGGCCTGCTATAGTTCTATGCATTGCTAAGCTAGGCTTACTTGTAATACTTTCAGGACTAGGGTTCGTGCACAAGAGTGGATTACAGCTCCATATAATGTTTAAGCGATAACTTGTGGCATGCTCCGCAGGGCACTTTCTTGGCAATATGGTGCTGTATGAAGCACCACACAGTAGCACAAAAAACGCTATGAGGACTCATTGGAGCCCTTTAAATTCTTTGCACAAGGCTATGCGGTCTTCATCTTATTTGGATGGTGAGTTATCATCTTCAGCCCCAGATAATGTTTATGGAAGCCATCATTTTGTGACTGGGATAATGAACTTAAAAGTTAATCACTGAAAAAAAATCTGTATTTGATATAAATTAGAAATGTTTTAGGATGTTTTTAGGTTATAGTAAATGCATTTTCTTTAAGATTGGCATGTTATGTGTAGAAGACAATTCAATTTCAATTATGTTTAATGGAATCCAATTAAACATACATATTACACATATTTATCTATGTCAACGCTATAAATCAAAATAAATTAACTTAAGATATATAGCAAACATTAACCTGCCACTTAATACGTCAAATTAATAGTCTCAGCAAACTTTAAATTGACACATAAAAGATAATTGAAAAAGTCTAGTTAAAGTTTGCTGAAACTGTAACTATGTATTTAATGTGTTAAAGGGGTTGTCCAGTTGTAAACTATTAATCACAAATGTTTAGGATAGTTCATTAATAGTAGATCAGTGGGGGTCTGTTTGCAGGGACCCTGATGATTCGCTTTCCTCTGGGCTGGTGCACTGAGCTAATTTCTGCAGGAAGCAGACAACTCCATTTTGACTTCAGTGGCCTAACTTGGTACTGCAGGCCAAGATACCAGTCATTGGCCTGTAATACTAAGCAGGGCCATTGTAGTGGAAGTGGATCTGTCTGATTCCTGCAGAAATAAGCTTAGTGCACAAGTCACCAGAACAGCTAATTAGCAAGGTCGCCGGCAGCATTCCCCCACCGATTAGCTATTGATGACCTGAGGATATGCCAATAGTTTGCATCTGGACAAGCCTTTCAACACGTTAAATAAACAGGTACCATTTCAGAAGACTTTAAATTGACACACTGACAGAAGAAAGACCATTAAAAACGTAAAGTTAAAGGGGTTGTCCCGAGGCAGCAAGTGGGTCTATACACTTCTGCATGGCCATAATAATGCACTTTGTAATGTACATTGTGCATTAATTATGAGCCATACAGAAGTTATAAAAAGTTTTATACTTACCTGCTCCGTTGCTGGCGTCCTCGTCTCCATGGTGCCGACTAATTTTCGCCCTCCGATGGCCAAATTAGCCGCGCTTGCGCAGTCCGGGTCTTCTCCTCTTCTCTATGGGGCTCCGTGTAGCTCCGCCCCGTCACGTGCCGATTCCAGCCAATCAGGAGGCTGGAATCGGCAATGGACCGCACAGAAGCCCTGCGGTCCATGAAGACAGAGGATCCCGGCGGCCATCTTCAGCAGGTGAGTATGAAGACGCCGGACCGCCGGGATTCAGGTAAGCGCTGTGCGGGTGGTTTTTTTAACCCCTGCATCGGGGTTGTCTCGCGCCGAACGGGGGGGGGGGGGGTTTAAAAAAAAAAAAAAAACCGTTTCGGCGCGGGACAACCCCTTTAAAGTTTGCTGGACTGTTTATTTAATATGCTAAATGGCAAGTTAATGCTTGCTATTATATATTAGATAGGTATGATAGAAACTTAGGTAGCATACATTATACTCTATCGTAAACATACCTATCCAATTTTGCCTATTAAAAAAATAATAATTCTCGAAAAGCAGATCGGGAGCATAAAGTAATGAAATAATAATAATAATAAAGTTACTTTTTCTTTTTTTTTTAAATAAATACATAGTCTAATAAACTAAATAAATAATCTTACTTTAAGAACATTAACAATAGATTTCACTTAACACAAAATATACAAAAATGTTTTTTAAGCAGCAGAAAAATATAGCATGCCTTAGAATTTCTTTTGCCATGTTCTTTAATGTAACTAAGTGTTGGTGGAAGAGTTTGCATTGAATCTAGATGCATGTTTTAAAGGTGATTCTGAGTTATGATGTTCTCTAATAATAAACTTGCTACAAAATGTACCCTATGCACATAGCTCTGCAATAATTCGAGCATGCAATATGTAAGAAGCTGATACAGCCCCTTATCTTAATATAGCAGGCAAAGCTGATAAATGTGGCACTTGGTTAAGGAAACAGATTAACTACAACATGTACATTCTATTCATGAGTTTACATTCTGTCTTTTTTTTTCCTACGGTAATTCTAAGTTCACATTCTAGTGTACAGTAAATACATGCAGTCCAGTATGATTCTCAAGCACATTACAATACAAGTCAATATTTCACGTTTAATAAAGAAGTTGACAATAAGCTGTTTAACTTTGAATCATCTTTAGAATACCATGACCAAAGGCTACAATTTTCATATGTACAGCATGAACTAAGTACTTCTGTGAAAGATAATTTGACTATGTAGGAAATCTTTTTGATAAGGTTATACTACACAAATTCATTATAACTGTTTATCTTATTTTTTCTTCCAGTTGCGTTTTCATTTAGGATAAGTTGTGACATAATAAAAACTTTACTGCATACCACAGAATAAAATACTTTAACTGAAAAGCTTTAACTTCTGATACCAATTCCAAAGTCAATCTTAAAATTAAAATGACATAAATTTAAATAAAGTAAAAAAAAATAGCCATATATAACATTTAAATTAGCAGCAGTTTTGGGCTTTATTTTACACCTTGTTTTCTATTTGTTTGGCATATATGCCGGAAAAATCTTCTTACATGTAGATCAAAGTTATGCAATATAGCTACATATGTTACTCACTGATTCTCACACACTTTTTGTGATATCCCCTGCATTGCAAAACATAGTTGGGTAGTTGGATCCATTATAACCTATATGTTCAGCATATACTTCAGGATATACTCTTTGTACATACACTGAATTTGCACCAAACATTTTCCTTTATTGATTTTCTTAAAGGGTTATGCTCTTCATTAACAGCCAGAGCTGGTTACTGATTTTCCTCTTCCAATTCCATTTTTAAAATAATTCACCAAAATAAATTTTTGAATATTCAGCACCATTGAGGGTAGCATCTGATTTATTGGGCCCACCAGAGGAAATAATTCTTAGGACCCAGACTCCAGCCATACAGAAAATGAGTATATTCCTGTTTATGTAGCTTTGGGCACACAACTTTGCTTTGTGCATGGTCATTTAATTGTATTATATATCTTTATGTTAAAATTCCAGACATACAACATATTATCAGTGAGATCAAATAGGACATTTGTGATTCAGTCCATAAATAATAGACCCTGGTGGCAAGCGATTGGCTTAACATCAGCAAATGTAGTCTTCTGCTGGATCTTTGGGCCTATTATTATATCAGAACCTGGGCTCTTTAGGAATATTCAATGGTACTCTGGTGGGTCATTCCTACCCTATCTGATTGTCTTCAAGCACAGAGAATCCTAACTTTAATTACTAAAAGCTATACTTGGCAGTTGAAAACTCAATCATTACCTTTTTTAGTGGCCTACCATGATATATGGCTTTTGGAACATTCACAGCGGTCTTCATTGAAATATAAGAAACTAATAAATAATCCTATTAACAATAATTATCCTTCTGGTCATTATCATAATTCTCATCACTATAGCATACAAACAATAAAACGTCCCTAAACAAATCGATTAGTGTCATCCAGTGATTTTTGGTATGTATTATTGATATAAAATGGTTTAATAGGACAGAGTATAAACAAGATAAAAAATTAGCTGTATGGTAGATTTTGGTCACTGGTATTGAAAAGAAGATCAATGAGAGGCACAACATTTTTTTTTCAAGTTTATGAGTTTAGAAAACAAAAATAAATTAATAATGAAAGTAAAATATCCTCTACAACGAAAGAATGTGCAATTTTGTAGGCGTAGATGTATTTCTGGAGAGAAGGCTGACATTGAACTTAATGAAGGAAAAGGAGTCAATCTTCTATTAAAGGACAAAAACATCAGTTTTTGACCAAGCAATAGTTAAATGTTGAAAGTGAAACAAAAAAAAAATGGAATCACCAATAGCCACAAGAGTCCTTCATCGCAATATTGGTGCTAACCGGCCTTTTTTCATGTTGTTCCATTGATGCTTTCTCCATTGTTTTTGTCCTCCAGACCTTTAGTTTTTGTAAAACACATCCTATTGACATGAATGGATTTTAGGCTTATAAGAGACAGCTGTTTTTGTATTAAAAGCTGGTAAGAAACAGCAACATTAAACACTTGTTGACCTGAAAAATATATCTGAAGCAAAATAGTTTTTCACAAATGTCTACTCTATGTTGCCTTTCCTTTAAAAACAGATAAAAGTTGCTTGAATACTGTTTATTATTTGAAGATAGCTTTCCTTCTCACAGGAAAAAATCTATACAACTACTTCTATAAGATGTTTTTGCTGCATTAATATTGTATACTGTTCTGGCAACTGTGCTGCAATGATTGTAAAGGTAAATTTCCCATTTCCTTATGTTTCATTACTTATAAAGGCCTAAGCACATGGGTGTGATTTAATGCATTCTTGACTCCCTTGCATTATTCAAAAGGTTAGTGAAATGAAAGCTTAACTTGATCTCTGTTAAGTAATGGAATACATGTGCATATGGGCATTAATGAATAAAGACTTCATCGGAGGAGTAACTATTGCATCTACCTTTGAAGTTCACTAATTTTACTGCATGTATTAACAGGAGCAACATTATTCCATAAATATCACTTATCCCTGTGTGAGCAAGAGTGTAATCATAGGGGTTGAGAGGCAGGAGTCATACCCAGGCCATGGTGTCTGGGGGAGCCCAAAAGCCCAACTATCAAATTAGGAGACACCACTAACATAAATGCTACATGGCGTGTAAGGACCCTAGTACAATATTGCACTGGAACCCATGTGCTTTAATTTACTCCTAAATATGGAATTGTTTCCTCATGCCAAAAAACAAAATGAGAAAAACTGACTTAATTTCATCGGTATGTTCTAGACTTTAAGTTACCCAAAAGGTTGGAGGGACAAGTATGGAGGAATCGAATATTAGATCCTTCATGATCTTCATTAAATCAGGGTAATAGCACAAGTGTTCAATTCCAAGACTATGTTTTTCATTCCATTCACAACTATTACATTTTCAGTTAAAATGTCTTCAAAAGCATCAATCAAACCATGCAATGTATGGGTGAGTCTGAGCCAGTTTAAAAATGACCAATTGCTTTAACATCTCACTTCAATGCACTTGCGTGTACACCAGGAACAGCCTTTTTACATATGTAAAATAATCTTAACACTCAAAAAGAAAATGGAAAGGTGTTGTAGTTCTAATGAGTCTAGAATGGATCTGTACAGCATACGGTAGGATGGTGAGTGCCAGCAACTAAGGTGTTTTAAAATAGCTTGTGTCCTGAATGTTATTTTCTAAGCCCCACTTCTGGTTTCACAAATAATCTGAACAGACATCCAGTTCTTGTCTACTGTATGGCTTTTTAGTCTTAGTTCACATAATAGAGCCAGTAGACTACATTGAAGAATCCAAAAACCACTGGAAAGATCATGCGCGACCATCTGTCTATAGCGTTTACATCAGTCAAGTCAGGTATGGTAATTTTCAACTGAGATGCACGCCTCCGTAGTCTGCTTTTTTTTTGAACCACATGTCGTTCTAATGCATTTCGCCCAAAGCTGTGTCGCGGTAATCCAGCTTTCCGATACTGAATACTGGAGGTATCATAGGCCAACATAGTGCTTCTTGGATCACCAAGCCCCATTACAGCTTCTGATGCTGCCATCTCATTTTTAATTTCAAGTGTGCTTAGTAAAATGTTTTCATGTGGATCCATCTGTAATTAAGGAAAAAATCAGATTAATTAAAACATTTTGTCTACACATTGGGTATCTCGCTGGCCTGTTCATTTCTGCCCATAAAACTTAGGCTGTTTCTATATCTCCCATAATTACATATGCTGAAAAAATAATACAGAAGCACCTTGTATGTGGAACGTAAGAGGTGCACAGGATAAAGCAAATTAGCTTACCTGGAAGGATGTGCAACAGAGCAGCAAAATCTGTATAATGCCCAGCGGCAGCACATCCTCATCTTGCTTCTGAGAGAGCTGTACAGTGACCAAAGAAATACAGGAGAGTGCACCAAAGTCAGGAATCCAAGGTTTAAGTACCTTATTCCAGACAGCTTCACAATACAGGCAATGGGTTTCTCCACCTGAATCGGTGGCTTTGTCCGGCCAATTTGGGTTTCTCCACCTGAAGTGGCAGAAGAGAAGCGCAGTGCCTGTATTGTGCAGCTGTTTAGGATAAAGTAGTATTTCTCTTAAACGTTGGATTCCTGGCTTTGGTGTGCTGTCCTATGTTTACTTGATAATAACATATGAAGTTGCAGTGCACATGCATAGTCACAGCTTCATAAAACTTCTCTCCACTATGAACATTCTGGTGTGGAGGAGTAGTGGGACTGGTGGTCATAGAAGGTGGAACCCTGCCAATCTTGTGGATAGTCGATAGATATTAAATTACTATTGATCGGCTGGGGTCTTTTGCCCGGGACCCCGACCAATCAGCTGAATGGGTGCATATGGTCAGCGCCACAAATACACAGAGGTCGGAGCAGAAGCAGCAGAAGTATCTGTGCCAACCTCTGCGTAACGGCAAGCGCTGGCCACTACACAGAAGTCAGCACAAAGACTCCCTGGCTTCCGCTCGAACCTCTGTATTTCTGGCGCTAACTTAGCTTATCGGTGGGGGTCCCGAGCAACAGACCCCAGCTGAGGATAAGTCATCAATAGTATTTTACACTGAAAAAACCCTTTAATGATATACAGTACTTTTTTTGCTAGGGGACATACCCTATGTAAAATAATACAAATGCAACAAAATATGGATTTTTTTGTTTAATTTTTTTGTATTATTTGAAGGAATTATATATCAAGTTATATTTTCTATACTAGGTGAAATATATATGGAATAGGTATTTTACTGCAAATACTTTCATATTTTCCAGAGCCTAGGCTATCCCACCAGTTTTCTAACTTTAGCAAATATCTCTAGGGACATAGATGAAACATTTGCAAATATAATCCTAAAGAGATACCCACAGTATTTTGGGTTATGAATACAGATTTACTGCCTGAAGTGAATTATTCATCTGGTTTGATGAGAATTATAAGGAAGTGTTATGCAGTCAGTGGGTCAGGCTTGTTAGCAGAATATTTTGATATTATTCACCAAAACCCAGATGCTAATTTCATGTGAACACAATCTGCACTAATTAGACTTAGTAAGAAGTTGAAATATGTACACTAGCTACTATTTAAGATTATACAAGGACATAATTAGAATGCAATATGTTAGTTTGCAGGTGGTGTATTTATGCCAATGAATCATGTACATGTGACTATCCATAAATGCTGTGAAACAAAATAAATTTGATTAAGCAGGACCTGTTGCCAGATCAGTTTCTTTTATATTACATTCCTCAGATGCTCCAATGATGCACACGTAAGGTGCTTAAATATATACATATATATATTATATATATATATATATACATACATACACACACACAAATATATATATACACACACACAAAATTGTATATATATTAGCATTTACTACTTATTGGTACTAGGCCATGAAATTTGCACCTGCAAGTAATTATTGTACAAACACGAGTGCTAGCAGCACCCACTAGTAAACGTGTAATAGCACCCTTAGTGACAGAGCGGTTTTGAAATACTTAAAATGTTAGGATGAAATACTGTTTTATCACAATTAATTTCTAATATGACACCAATGGGAAGAAAGGCAGTATATTAGAAAGTAGCCATTGACAGAACTGTAACTGTCATTACAGTAAGTGCTTGAAATAGGTATTTTAATTTGGAGAACAAAAGCTTGATTGGGCGTATTTACACTTTTGCTCCTTCAGCGAGCCTACAGTTTTCTACAATCTACAGATAGTAGAAAGACCTTCAGAACAGACTACAAAAACACCAACCACTAGGATTTTTTGCTCCTCATGGCCCAGCAGTTCTTACATCTGTATGTGCTCCATCGACTATAGAAGGCAAGTCATCAAAGTTACTTTGAATGTAATGCAGAATAATCAGCTGTAAAGTATGGTAGCTTGAAAACTGCAAGTTGACAGCAGACAATGCTCTTTTTAACAATAGTCTATTACATGAATCCAAACAGACTACATACAGTCATGATAGATGACACCATCTTTGAATTTTATGGTTTTGCATTTCAGGGCATAATAAAATATATTGTCCTTAGAAGATTTTAAACTTAAGTATATACAACCTCAGATAAACAACACATGACAATTAACATCATGTAATTATTAATTTAACAGAAACTAAGTCAAAATGTAGGAGTAGCGTGTGAAAAATTAAGTACTCCCTTAGTATTTCTATAGGAATGTGGGCTGCATTCCCACGAACGTATAACGGCTCGGTTTTCACGCCGAGCCGATATACGTCGTCTTCATGTGCAGGGAAGGGGGGAAGGAAGGAAGAGCCAGGAGCAGGAACTGAGCTCCCACCCCCTCTCTGCCTCCTCTCCACCCCTCTGCACTATTTGCAATGGGGAGAGGCGGGACGGGGGCAGGGCTAATTCCTCGGCACTTAGCCCTGCCCCGCCTCCTTTCATTGCAAATAGTGCAGAGGGGCAGAGAGAAGGCAGAGAGGGGGCAGGAGCTCAGTTCCTGCTCCTGGCTCTTCCATCCTCCCCCCCCCTGCACATGAGGAGGACGTATATCTGCTCGGCGTGAAAACCGAGCCGATATACGTTCGTGGGAATGCACCCGAAGAGTGTAAGTTGGAGCCAAGTGCAGCTAATCAAATGTGCTTGATTAACTAATCACCAGCAAGTCTGACCCCCTCTATAATAGTAGAAGCTTTGCTGCTGGTAGATGACCCCTCATGCAACAGCTAAACAACGGAGGGAAGAAATACAAGGTGATTAGGTGAGTTTACTTTGTTTTGTTTTTTTTAACGCTTTTCTTTCCACAGGTTAGACTCTACAGGGATGCAGGGCAGGATGCAGGGGAGTATAATTTTTTTTTTTTTTCTGACAGAACCCCTTTTAGAGAGGTGTGCATGAACAAATATCCACAAACCTCAATGAACTGAAGCAATGTTGCAAAGAAAAGTGGGCCACAACTTTTCCAGAACAATGCGAGAGGCCGATAAAGTCATACAACAAATTGATTACTTCAAGTTACTGCTGCTAAAGATGATTCTGGAAAACTATTGATTTATGGTATGGTGTTTTTCACTTACTGCTTCTGCATTGTGGCCTAGTTTTAGGTAAATAAATAAAAACATGGCATTAATTTGTCAAGTGTTGTTCACCTGAGGTTGTATTTACCTAATTTAAAGACCTTCTAAAAATCTTATTTTTTTATATCCTGATACACAATTAAAACCATAGAATTCAAAGAGGGTGTACTGTTTTTCTCATGACTATATTTGCATGGATAAATGTGGTAAGATTCTAACAACCTAGCATCCTTGAGACCATCTAATGTACTTGCTTCCTCTTTGGTGGCAGGACCATTGGGATCTTTACTGTCCAGAGTTCCTCATTTTCTGGAGCTCCAAAGTGATCCAAAGAGACCTAAATGGCTTCAGTGGATGTTTCAAAATTCTCTAAAGTTTTAGATATTAATAGAAAATATTTAATGATGGAACTCAGGTTTCAAGTGGTGTTTATGAGTGTCATTGCTAGTACCAGGTCCTGAATGTCACTATCAGCTTTGAAGTATTTTGGAGCACTGGAAAATGAGGACCTCTGTTGATCCCACGATCTTATTAATCAATGTTCTAGCAAAATTGGTGATATATAAAAGGAAAATAGGTAACCGTACTCTTTGGAACAGACAGAACTTTGCTTTGATGACACACTATAAGTAGGTCAATGTGTGTCTTAGAAAAACTGTGAAAAAATTAAAAAGCACCGTAACTGTTTAGAGAACTGGCCATTCTGGGTAGCTCATAGAAAAGCCCCAAACTGCTATTTCCAGAACAAGTTCCTTTACTCCTTTTCGTTTTTTCCTCAGAGTAGGCTTTTGTGTTTTTTTCACATTTGCTGAGACCTTTAAATTGCATGTTAAAGAGGTTATTGAATATTTTAAAATGTATAGCATGTCCTTTGGATAGGATATCAATATTAGCTCGTTGAGGATCTGATTTTCAGCACCATTGTCAATCAGCTGTTTGACGGGGCCAAAGCGGTCTTCACTGTTTACCATACACATACTTTTAGCAGTAGCTGTCCCTGGTAGTGCAGTTTATTAGAGCTTCCTTCACTCAAGTTACTAAAGGCACAGAGCTGCTCCTGGTAAACAATAAAAGAAAGGCAGTGCTTAATAGGGACCCTTGACCCTTTAAAAGAGCTGATTAGCAGGAGCTGCAAGAGTTAAACGTCCACTGAAATTAAATCTTCAGGATAGACCATCAATTTTTAAGAATTAGATACTGTATATACTCGAGTATAAGCTGAGCTTTTCAGCACATTTTTTTTGTGCAGAAAAAGCCTAATTTGGCTTATACTTGAGTGAGGTAAAAAAAACGCAATACTGACTTACCAGCTGGCGTCTGTGTTTCCAGCATGCTGCTCTCCCTGGCGGTGCAGCAAGCTGCTTCAGACTTCTCCCCGCTGTCATCTCCCTGGCTCAGTTTTGAATTTCCCCGCTGTCAGTGCTGTGTGAGGAAGTGCTGTGATTGGATCGAACGGCAGCCAATGACAACCGGCGCTCGATCATTTACAGCCGTTCAGTGAATGACATCACTGAATGGCTGTGATTGGCTGGCGCTTGATGCAATGACAGCGCTTCCTCACACAGCGCTGACTGTGGGGTAATTAAAAACCGAGCCAGGGAGATGACAGTGGGGAGAAGTTTAAAGCAGCTTGCCACAGTGCCGGGGAGAACATTGCGCCGGGGACACAGACGCCAGCTGGGAGGTGAGTATTGAGTTTTTGTTTTTTTTTAGCTAGTATATACTCGAGTATAGCTAGGCTTATGCTCTAGTTAATAAGTTTTACCAGTTTTTTGTGGTAAAACTTATTGACTCGGCTTATACTCGGGTCGGCTAATACTAGAGTATATACGGTAGCCCATTTAATATTTCTTGTAGTACATCATAATTATATTGCTTTAAGGCGATACACTGGCTTGCAAAACATATTTATGAACTTTATGGCATAGTAATAGGTTAATTATATTCTTTATTGCTTACATTTCACTGTAAAGCTAATAAAAGATTATTGGCAAAAAGAAAGCGTAAAACCGAGTAAACAAAATTTTTATTGCACACAAATATATAAATTAAAATTACCAGTGAAATTGATTTAAAAGGGGTAATCCAACCTTTTAAAACTGATTGCCTATTCTTTATGGGGCTCTGCCACCACTTTAGATCCCCATCCATCAACTGATTGAAGCAGTTGCATGCACTGCAGCCTCGTCAATGTTTACATCTGAACATGGACCTTTTAGTACTCAGAATGTCATATTACTTACAGCAGCTGTTCTAAGTACTAGAGGTTTCATAATCAGATGTAAACATTGAAAAGGCGGCAGTACTTGCACAAACTCCACGGCCCCTTCAATCAGCTGACTGATGGGGACCCAGAGTGAATGACCTCCACTGATCAATTTTAAAAGCTTGAACAATTCTGCATTGAGATTAACTAATGTAGTCATAGTACTACATACCTTATTAATTTCCATACGCAGCTGTTCATTGTTGGCACTTGCAGCTCGTTCTGCTGCCTTTTTTTGCCTCTGTGGTCCCCTACCAAAAAATATGTAGTTGACCAAAGCGTATTCCAGCAAGGCCATAAAGACAAACACAAAACAACCCATGAGGTACATGTCAATGGCTTTGACATATGGGATCTTAGGTAGTGTTTCACGCAGATGAGTGTTGATGGTGGTCATGGTCAGTACAGTTGTGATTCCTAGAAAAAAAAAAATCTGATTATTTCTCTGAATCTGTCCACTAAATAATTACCAGAAATTGTTTATATACTGTGAAAGTCCCATAAACTGTCAATCTACTCACTGTTAAGGCTCTAGATTAGAATTTCAAATATTTGTATATCTTTCGTATATACGCATGCACATTGTGCTGATATTGAAACAGTGATGTTGAGATACTGAAGTGTCACCAGATGCATCATCACCAGTATTGGCACTCAATGAGTAGTATTATTTTAAATAGCTCACAGCATGTTCAATTGTCACTTTTTTGATGCCCTGGCAAATGGCATTACAAGGGCTCCAAATTATGAGATACATCTATGATCTTTTCAAGCACATAGACTTAACAACCTAAGTAATCATTGGGTACAATATTTTTTAACGATTTTATAGAATTGTTCAGATGAGGTGTCTTAAAGAGAATGTGTAAAACACTTTGTTTGACTCATGATTATGTATTCTTTATTTTGAATGTCACTAGCTGTAAAAAAAAATTAAAAATAAAATAAAAACAGTTTTCCTGAAACTTTGCAGCTTTAACACTGATCCGTGAACATAATAATCTGTCGCTTGCTGTTCTGTTATATCACTTTTCAGAGGTCATCTCATTACCATCATAAATAGGATTACAATGAAAGGTGACATCTACATATAGACAATACAGGATCCACCAATCACTATATATATCACAGATCACCTCCTCCTCTGCACTGCACAGCGATATATACACATGTCACAGAGCATGCCAACAATAGAAGCCATTCTCCCAAAAAAGTCAATGATTCATCTGTAATTTACAGATGTCTGTAGGCCATGTGGCTGCTGTAAAATATATTTCTGAGCGCTGTTAAAAGAAATGGACACCACATAATTAAGAACAAAAATTGAATAAAAAAGGAAAATGCATCCCTTAAGAAGGGAGATTTGCGTAATTAATAGGTGGCTTTTCACTGCAGGTAAAATGGATAAAAAAAGAACACAGCACAATGAAATGTGTTGTCTATATTAACCAACTAAAGAGACCTACAAGACTGCTATTTTGAAAAATTGTTTACTTCCCTGAACCTAGGTCAATGTTTCAAGTGCTCTGTGATCCTTAGAGCAGCAAGTCTGAAACGTACGAGGGCTGGGCCAAGAAAACCCTTATGGACAGATGAAATGATGTAGACTATAGATTTATTAAACAAATTGAGCCATGCCTGGATTATTGATGGACACTGCACAACCACTTAAAAAGCCAGAAAGTAAGAATTGAAGGTGTGGACTGCAATTTTTCACAATAAACAAGTTTCTGTCACTTTGAGAAAGTCATGAATAGAGCAAATAGCGAGCACAAAAGAAGATTGCTATATTTATGAAATACAATGCTCTATTATAATGTCTATGTATAGGTAAGTATGGTAAGAGTAGGTTTCAATTTAACTTTTTTGAGAACTTGTTGATAGTTTGCAATCTTGAAGTTTATAGTAAAGGAATGTGGAAGACACCTATCATACATGTCTTTAAACAGGACATTGGCTGTGGTGTCGGCGTTAGCTAAAATTGGTTGTGAATAAGTTAATAAATTCCCAGGCTATTGATCATTAGGCATTTTTAATTTGTGACAATCAATTATTACATTTAACATTTTTTAGTGTATTTTATTATATGCAAAATAAGTGTTGGATTTATTGATTGTATTGTAGGTTTTCAATGATAAAATTTATTTGAAGACACTAGTTGCTTAGTAAATGTGCATCTATATACAAAAAAACATCATGCCATGCAGTGATACCATTTTATGCCAGCTGCTAAGCCAACTAAATCGATGATCAGGAAAAGGTGTTAGAGTGGATAGAAAATTATCGACTACTAATTAGCTTCATATGGTAGTAAACTTCCAAGCTTTAAACTTGTTTCTTATCAAATTGTATATAAGGGGATATTGAATGTGTCCACTTTAAAGCCAGGTATAATCTCAACCACTAAGGCAGTTATCTGTGTACTTCCAAACGTATATCCCCTACTGTTGTAGGCCTCCAGCTATGTCCTGAATGTTCAGTCTACTTATTGAGAGCTAATAAAAGTCATTAAACCAGCGGAGTCCCGTAAGCCACTAAGCTTACAAAATTGAACTCAGATTCTTCTTCTTTTAAACTTTTGAAAAGTGTAATAGACATACAAAGTATAATTATCTAAATAACACATTGGAAGTGAGTTTAAACAGAAAGATACAAATAGATGGGTCATCATAGATTGGACATCCTACTGTCATGTCTTGTATTACCACCTACCTAAGGCAACTCGAGCAGCTGATGCATCATAGTTGATCCAGAAAGAAACCCATGAGAGAATTGTGATCAAAATAGAAGGCATGTATGTCTGCAAGATGAAATATCCAATGTTTCTTTTTAGCTTAAAACTAAGAGATAATCGTGGATAGGAACCTGAAACCAAAAACATAACAGAGAAGTAAAAAAGACACCCTTACTTAAAAAAAATTTAAGTCATAGTAGTCTTTCAAGATGACTTCAAGGACTAAAACTACAAGGGGATGGAAAGAAGGAACAATACCTCTGTAGCACCACCTATTGGAAGGCAGCATGTTTGCAAGTCAATTTTAGACTCTCTAAATCAGTCTTGTAACAATGATTGGGAATTGTATACCATAGCCAGATTAACTATACAAAGACAGCCGTTTCGGGGTGATTTCTCCTCATCAATGTGAAGTAGGTTAATGAACTATAGATGTGGGTCAGGAAGGGTATTGTTTCTCCATAAGGAGAGCACCTAGAAGGTATGTGAGGAAACGTATAAGGCCATTCATGCTCCTCTGGGAAATATGCAAATGAGAAGATGGAACAATACTTTTGTAGCACCAACTATTGGAAGGCAGCGGTCAGTTTTAGACTTTCTAAACAAGTCTTATAATTACAAAAGAAATACATGCTATTATTTTTGAAGGTGCATGGTCTATGAGCAGACCTCAGGAATTTATTTTATGTTTTCAATCATAGCAACTAAGTGTGTTAAATGGAGAAACTACAAAATATCCTAACAATCGTGTATGGTCATGGTTTGAACCTATGTTTAGCTCAATGTAAAATAAAAGACATGTGAAAAAAATGTTTCATCAGATGAATGTAATTGTGCAGATAATAAACTTCACTCTGAGGCCTTAGTCAGACGGGCGTTTTTTCGCGCGATTTGCGCATGCGTCCGGCGATTTTTTAAAACCATTGCTTTGCAATGGTATCGGACACATGAGCGCTTTTTATGCGCTCATCGGATAAATTATAGAACAGAAATCGCAGATCGCACCTATCTGCGATCTGCGATTCCTGTTCTGTTCTCTATATGTGCTCAATGGGGCCGGCGGCAGCAGCGCCGACCCCATTGAGAACATATAGTAGACAAATCATTCTCCTCTGCCACAGCTGTAACAGCTGTGGCAGAGAAGAACGATGTTTGCCCATTGAATTCAATGGAGCCGGCAATACAGCCGGCTCCATTGAAAGCAATGCGCTGCGGGCGAGCGCAGGATGAATTGTCGGGAAGGGCTTAAATATATAAGCTCTTCCCTGCAATTCATCCTGAAATGTGTAAAAATAAAAAATATATATATACACTCACCTTGTCCCGGCAGACGGAGTTCAGCGTGGCCGGCCTGCAGTGGGTGTGAAGGGCATTAATTCATGAATGGGTGTGAGTGAGACCTGCCTCTGATTGGCTCAGCGCTGAGCCAATCAGGGGCAGGTCTGACTCACACCCCCTTCACACGCACTGCAGGTCGGCCGCGCTGAACTCTGTCTGCCGGGACAAGGTGAGTATATATATTTTTTTTATTTTAACACATTTCTGGATGAATTGCAGGGAAGGGCTTATTTATTTAAGCCCCTCCCCGACAATTCATCACGCGCTCGCCCGCAGCGCATTGCTTTCAATGGAACCGGCTGTATTGCCGGCTCCATTAAATTCAATGCGCTGGACAGCTCCGGCCCGTTTTGTCATGAAACGCGGCTAGGAGCAGATTTTTCGGGCGATTTTTTGGCCCCGGTCACGCGATTTGCGAATGCGCATCCGTCATGCGATCCGCAAATCGCGCGAAAAACCGCCCGTGTGACTAAGGCCTGACACTCAATGACCCACTTCTTAAGATAGATCAGTTATGATAAGGTAAGGTACGGAAAGGTAGGATGAATAGGATAATTTGTTACATACAGTTATTACAGTCAAGTTAAACTTTGTTACATCAGTTCAGTTTGCATCTGATTTTACGCAAGTAAAAAAAAAACAACATCTTAAATTGTACCACTTCTTGTCTCTTAGGAAATACATATAACATGTCACTTAGCAAAATTTACTGAAAAATAATAATGACAAGTTATTGCAAAAAGCATGCCTATCATTTAAGGTAAGGGCAGTAGGGTAAGCTTAGCCATGTTATTTGCCAAAACTGTGGACCCTTTAACTACAAATTTCAACTTTTTCCCAATGTATTTGTTTTTTTACTTAAATAAAAATTTAAAATAGTGTTATTTTGCATA
This sequence comes from Eleutherodactylus coqui, assembly GCF_035609145.1. Lineage (NCBI taxonomy): Eukaryota > Metazoa > Chordata > Amphibia > Anura > Eleutherodactylidae > Eleutherodactylus > Eleutherodactylus coqui. Next base: position 66,995,632 of record NC_089838.1, on the reverse strand, counting down.
ATCATTGCTTTATTTTACATTACATATCCCTGAAACTAAAATAAACAGGTCTTCATCTTTGCATTTGGGCTCACATTGGAACAAATAACCAACTGTGCAGCATAATGTACTTACCAGGAGGATTCAATTCTAGTCCCTTACATCTAAGGGACTCCTGCCATTTCTGTTCTTCCTCCAGTCACAATGTTTGATCTCTAGTGATGACATGTGAGGTGACCACAGTGATCAATCGCTGATAGTAAATATTTTGCAGAGTTTGTTACTTTTCAGTTTCAAGCCCAAATGCATAGATAAAAAAAAAACTTTCATGGAAAAAGCAACCTTTATTCTACTCCTCTGTAGTATAAATAATACTGTATACATACATACATTAAATGAAAATATATCATTCATACTGTACCTGTGGAAAAAACAACATTTTTTGAGAGGAGCTTGTAGTCTACAATGGAAAACTGTGGCAATTCAATTCTATCAACTCCAGTGACAGCATGGTTGCCTCCTCGCCAATAAAACTCAATGTCATCAGTGGTGTAGCCATCTAAAATACAAAAATTCTAAGTATTGTTATGCAGATAAAACAGATGATGGTACTAACAAGAACACTAAATAAACTTTTTGTAGCTTAGAGTTTTGAGGATAAACCATTTTTTTCCTCCATTTGTATAGTGCAAACGCTGCTAATGCATATCTAGTTTTAATTACCAAAGACTTTTATGGCACAACCTCTGACCTATCAGCTGATATATCCAGGCAAAAAACTGAATGAAGAGATGGGCTTTTATATTCACCGCTCTCAATTGTAATCTATGAGATTAATAGAAACAGCTGGAATCTTTCATAAAGGGCTAATCCCTTCAACAAAGTTCAGATTTTTCCACTCACAGCAGCTCCACTTTTTATTTCCGGGCTCTGCCTCTTTTTTGGGTAGGACTATATGCTGCCTAACATGACTAGCAGGGCTCTGTATATGCGATGTCCATGCTGCAATATAGGTATACCGCATTTCCCTGAAAATAAAACCTACCCTGATAATAAGCCATACCCTGATTTTTGGAGGGAGGGGGGGCTTTGAAATATAAGCCCTAGCTAAACCACATGCAAAAAAAAAAAACAAAAAAAAAACAATACTCACCTAGCAGTTGCCATTCAGGTCCCTCCCACTGGGGTGCGATGCTCCTGCAGGCTTCTGTGCAGTCCTCAATGCAGACAGAGCATCGCTTGTTGCAAACAGGGCTTGAATACCCCGCCTCCAGCAAGCGATTGCTCTGATTGGTTCAGAAGCGTCATTTGAGCCAATTAGAGATGGTGCTCTATGAATCAATCACAGCCATTCATTGAATGACATAATTGCTGGGTCAACTGTTAGGTGAGTATAAGGAACCCCCCCCCCCAAAAAAAAAAAATGACCCTGTGCCTCTTTTGGTGCAAACATTAATATAAAATAGGGTCTTATTTTCAGGGAAGCACAGTATATGCAGCATCAGGAGCTAACAAACAGTGTAATGAAGGCAGAGTAACTGGGGTTACATGCTGGTGATATGTCTGCAACAAATCTAACATTAAGGCTCACATGCCTGAAGTGCTAGATAGTTGGTGAATAAGGAAGATGAAACAATACCTCTGCATCGCCACTTATTGGATGGCAGCATTCCTTTAAATCAATGTTAGACTCGTTAACAAGTCTGCAAAACAATGATCGGGAATAGGAAACCAAGACAGAAAACCATACACAGACAGCTGCTTCAGGGTCTTTGTCCCTCATCAGTGTGCAGTAGGTTTCTGGCTTGTGAAAGGCCTGTAATGTGGGTCAAGAGGGGTGTTGTCTCTCCTTAAAGAGGGCACACAAAAAGTGTGTGGAGACACCTAGGGGTGAGTGGGCCAGTGTGGGTGTGGGGGCATAGTCTTTCCCCAAGGAAAGCACCCAGAAGGGGTGTGAGAAGACACATGTCAGGTGAGTGCGGAGACTTATGAGGCCATGCATGCTCCGAGTAATTTATGCAAATAAGGAAGACGAAACAATACCTCTGCAGCGCCACCTACTGGATGGCAGTATTCCTTTAAATCAATGTACAACTCTTTAACAAGTCTGTAAAACAATGTAGGAAACCTTATTTGCATAAATTATCCAAAAAAGCATGCATCGACTTGTAAGTCTCCTCACTCACCTCTCAGATGTCTTCTCACATCCCTTCTGGATGCTCTCCATGGGGAGAGATGATGTGCCCCCCCCAACTCACTCACCCCCTAGGTGTCTCCACACACGTTTTGGGTGCTTTTCTTAAAGAGAGATTACACCCCTCTTGACCCAGATAGTTAGTGAATAATGTGAGCCAAAAATGTTAGAGCAACTGTAGGTATTGTATTGAAGCTCTCTAGAAAGTGGAAAGGATAGGATAGGTTCAAACCCTACAACACATGTACCAGAACCATTCTATTCAACTCTACCGAAATGTAGAGAGGTGGCCGGGAGCTATTGTGCATGATCTAACAAAGCTCTCTCCCATGAACCCTGCCAGGCTGAGCAGAGTACATGTAAGTGACAACATGCACGTCTGTCGACCACTGCAGGACAGCAATGGTGTCTTTACTGAATAGAAGCTGCCAGTAAATAACTTATGGGGATATAAGAAATATAAATAACACTGTGCAAAAAATGTAAGTTATTTGTTCATTTTAATATTTTTACCTAAGGGACTGTTTGAGATGTCAAAACTGAGGTTCTCAGGCACAATTTGCATTGGACAGCACACAAACACACGTGTGTGCTGTCCAATACTCGCATACAGTGGACATTGCATGTCCAATTCTGGTACATGAATCAGACCAGAAGAGGATATGCCGTGAGTTTTTTCACATGTACAATCAGCTGTGTAAAAAAAAAAATCTAATGCGAATAGCCTCATTGGCTATAATCAGTCCGAGTAATGTCTGTGAAGTACACAGACAGCACTTGGATGGGAAAATCAGCTATCTGAATGGATCCTAAACTTCATAATAATGTTTTCATGGTATATGTGTTATAGAAATTCCCATAGTTGAAGATCAGTTCCTCTCCTATGAATAGGGTTCTTTTGATGGCATGCAAATGGATTTCAAAAGGCCCATTTATGTAAATGGAGAAGTCGCAGCAACTTTTGCAAAAAATCTGCAATATTGAATTATACTTTTAGAGTACGTTCACAAATGGCTGATACACTGCTATTATCCACTTTGGATTTGCATGTGAAAAATACACAAGGTACTACATTACTGCAAAATTGATGGTCCTATCACACTGTCTATGATCTTTGGATTTTGGGCTTTGGCACCCTGTGGCCAATTGCACAGTGCACAGTTTACCCTGGTGCTCACTTTTAATCTTTGCTATTGGAAATTTGAAAGTATTTACAGAAATCTTATCCACATGTTGTTAAAAACAATCGCCAAATTGTCCTGCAATACAGATCTTAAATCTGCAGCAGATCATGCTCAAAAAGTTCAAAAGTGTCTAAAAGCACTTAGTAGATGTCATGTAAAGTATGTAAGACATATTTCTGGCATGATTTGCACTGGAAAACTCATATTTTGAAAAGTAAGCCACATTGCGGCTTATTTATCAATAAAGGCGTAATTTGCGCTGATTGCATACAGTTCATATAATTATGAAAGAATGGTAAAGAATGCGCTTGATAATGTGGTGACTATTTAGAAACACTGGAAAAACTAGTAGATGCGCCAAAGGTTTTTGGAATGCGCCAAATTTTAACGAAGTTTATGAAAGTCAATAGAACAGGCATAAAAAGCTGAGATGCGCCACAAGTTATGCAAAATAAGAATCTGACTTTGCTCACATTTTACAGTGATTTTTACACTGAGTAATCCCACTAAAATAACAAAAGATGTTTGAAGTTTATAAATAGAAGAGCAATGTAAGATGCTAAAATGATAAGAGATGTGCCAAAAAGAATACTTAGTTGCACCATAAACCACACAGATGTTTCAAAATGAAATCGGTAAATTTTTAGTGCAGTCAAAAAAGCTAAGAGGCTGTAAGAAAATGTGCCATTCTATTACTAATGCTATTTAGGCCAAGCTTTACTTGGTCTAAGCTGCACTTACTTTTGGCACCTGTTTTCTGGCATTCAGCTTCATAAATGTGTCAGAATCATCCAACTCACAGAGGCCACGACCACATTCAGGCCTTATATATGGAGCTATTTAGCTGTGTCCAAAAATCGGGCAAAAAAAAAAAAAATCACAACCATCTGAAATATTGGATTCTAATGCATTCATCCAGATTTGTATTGATAAAACAAATTGCACTGTCAAAAATAGAACATTGGGGGCCATTTTCAGATTCCGATTTTATACTCTGGGTCCAAAGATAGGTCTTGCCCTATCTTTGACCAAGATACACTGGAAGCTCTCGCAGACTACTATGGGAGCTGAAAAAAAAAGAGAGGGGGAGGGAGTTACACAGCATATAACACTGGGTAAGAAGAGAGCTGTCTCTACTTATGCATAAGTAGTCATTCCGAAGATTTCTGCCGATCAAGGGATTTTTGCGCTGCAGCGTATTTTTTTGCAGATACGCTCCAGCCGCCTGTATGAATGGCAAAATATACAAGGCTAAAGATCAGGACTTGGGTGAAGCTATTGTTCATTCATACGATTTTTCAGCACATATGGCCAAACGTAAAAACACTTACTGTCATGTGAAAGAGGTCTCATAAGAAGAAAAAAATTGGCACAGCCTTTCACAATTTTTTCATTCTTTTTGGCACAAATCAGTTGTAAATATGTCAGTAAAGAGTACGCCATTATTCCAGCGCAAATTATGCTATGAATCTGGCAGAAAAGGCTTCATAAGTAAGCTTTATTGTTCTTTATTAGAGATGAGCGAGCGTACTCGTCCGAGCTTGATACTTGTTCGAGTATTAGGGTGTTCGAGATGCTCGTTACTCGAGACGAGTACCACGCGGTGTTCGAGTCACTTTCATTTTCTTTCTGAGAAATTTGCGCGCTTTTCTGGCCAATAGAAAGACAGGGGAGGCATTACAACTTCCTCCTGTGATGTTCCAGCCCTATACCACCCCCCTGCAGTGAGTGGCTGGCGAGATCAGGTGTCACCCGAGTATTAAAATCTGCCCGCCCGCGGCTCGCCACAGATGCATTCTGACAGAGATCAGGGACAGTGCTGCTGATGCCGGAGCTGCTATAGGGAGAGCGTTAGGAGTTATTTTAGGCTTCAAGAACCCCAACGGTCCTTCTTAGGCCATAGTCAGAAATCGCAGATCGCACCTATCTGCGATTCCTGTTCTCTTCTCTATATGCACTCAATGAAGCCGGCGGCAGCAGCGCCGACCCCATTGAGAACATATAGAAGACAAATCATTCTCCTCTGCTACAGCTGTAACAGCTGTGGCAGAGAAGAACGATGTTTGCCCATTGAATTCAATGGAGCCGGCAATACAGCAGGTTCCACTGAAAGCAATGGGCTGCCGGCGATCGCGGGATGAATTGTCGGGAAGGGCTTAAATATATAAGCCCTTCCCTGCAATTCATCCAGAAAAGTGTACTTCAGTGGAACCGGCTATAAGCATGTAACCCAGGAGAAGTGGCAGCGGAGTGTCATGCAGGCAGTGATTGTGCTTTGTTGGAGGTAGTGTGGTGCTTAGCTAAGGTATGCATTGCTAATGAGGGTTTTTCAGAAGTAAAAATTGTTGGGAGGGGGGGGGGCCACTCTTGCCGCTATTGTGGCTTAATAGTGGGACCTGGGAACTTGAGATGCAGCCCAACATGTAGCCCTTCGCCTGCCCTATCCGTTGCTGTGTCATTCCCATCACTTTCTTGAATTGCCCAGATTTTCACAAATGAAAACCTTAGCGAGCATCGGCGATATACAAAAATGCTCGGGTCGCCCATTGACTTCAATGGGGTTCGTTACTCGAAACGAACCCTCGAGCATCGCGATAATTTCGTCCCGAGTAACAAGCAGGCGAGCATTTTGGTGCTCGCTCATCTCTATTCTTTATTAGAGATGAGCGAGCATGCTCACTAAGGACAATTACTCGATCGAGCATTGTCCTTAGCGAGTACCTGCCCGCTCGGAAGAAAAGGTTCGGTTGCCGGCGCGGGTGAGAGGTGAGTTGCGGCATTGAGCAGGGTGGAAGAGAGAGATCTCCCCTCCATTCCTCCCTGCGCTCCCCGCCGCTCCCCGCCCGCTGCCGAGCAGGTACTTGATCGAGTAATTGCCCTTAGCGAGTATGCTCGCTCATCTCTATTCTTTATATTTTACATCAATCCACTATTACAAATGATAAAAAGGCAGCGCATTCAGCGCCAAAATTGAGTCGGGTTAGTTCTGCATAATTTGTAACATTGTGTGCTATTTGCCCGGACTAACAGCTTTCCGGCATATATACGTTTAATTCTCAGGTTTCAGTTGTGTTAATAAGAAAATGCTTCCGTTGATGAAAGATCTTCAATGAGACTGTAGAACTTGCTGATTTATTTGATTTCGGCTTTGACTTAGGAGTGGTATGATGTGCACCACTGAATTTACAACTCAGGCGGCGTTTTAGAACAATGAAATTTAAATAGAAAGTAGTTTTGCATCCGGCTTGTTCTGACACTTCAAATCTGTGAATCTGTAAAGCTTTATAGCTTGCTGTTTAACATGAGGTAAATCAGATTATGTGACTAGGCATGCCGGCATTATGCCAATATCTAGCACAGTGGGCTTTTCTAAATGAAGGACAATGACTTTTTAGGAATGTTGGCCCGTATGACATCGCAATTATATGATGTCATAATGATTTTATTTTATGTGTAATAGAACTACAATGAAGGCGTGATTTTTTAACTGTAAATAAGAAAAACGTAATTATAAAAGATTCTTTAGAACATACTGAAATGGGAAAATAGGCTGAGATACAATTATACATAAATTTATATTCCCAAAGCCTAAACCTGCACTGCTGAGAGATTGTGATGATGACCTGCTTTATTCCGGTTTCTGGTAGGTGCATCACGATGACTTTATATGGGTGCAAATCACCTAATACATCAATACCTACAATCTAACGAACTTGAATACCTGCAAATACATTTGTATAATTTTTAGGCCTATTTCTGTATACTGATTGCAATCCATACAACCTTCACCTGATAGTGATCAGAGCATCAATTGTCAGCATAATATGGTCTACTGTATTTCCCATGAGCATATTTGTAAATGTACATAATAGGGGGCTGCAGCAGAGAATAATAAATCAGTTTTCCATCCATATTGCCTTCATATTTGCATCCATCAGTATTATTTTGCATAACGCAAAGATGGGTGAAAGTTGTGCATGCTTCATTTTTAAAAAATACATATGTGCATTTTACACACCAATGTGAATAGATGCATCGGCTAATATTGGCTCCGGATTATGGACAGAAAGATTCAGAAGGAATTCTAATAAAAAAAAGATGCTTGTGCAAAACTAGCCTATCATAGTGGTGCAGCGGAGGCTTTTAGTCAACAACTTCAAGCAATATATCTCAGCATAGATGGCATTTTTAGAGGTTTAGTAATCAACAGTCTTGTATAAATGGTTTCTGGTCGGTCTGAAAGATAGTGGGGTACCCCCTCCAGATATACACTGTGTAATCAAAAAGACTGATCCAGCACTATATATTAGAGATGAGCGAGCATACTCGCTAAGGACAATTACTCGAGCGAGCATTGTCCTTAGCGAGTACCTGCCCGCTCGGAAGAAAAGGTTCTGGTGCCGGCGGGGGGCGGGGAGTGGCGGGGGAGAGCAGGGGGGAATGGAGGGGAGATCTCTCTCTCCCTCTCCCCCCCCCCCCCCCCGCACCCCCATGCTCACTCCCACAACTCACCGCTCACCCGCGCCGGCAGCCGAACCTTTGCTTCCGAGTGGGCAGGTACTCGCTAAGGACAATGCTCGCTCGAGCAATTGTCCTTAGCGAGTATGCTCGCTCATCTCTACTATATATCAATATTGTTATCCTATATGGAAAAGCAATAGCGTACTTGAATAGGAAGGCATGGATACGCTACAATATGGGTGCCCCGGAAGTTGGCTTTCAATTTTGTGTTGTGGCGCCTGTAAGACATAGAAAGAAAAACCCTATAGCAAAGTTGAGAAGTTATTGTGCAGACTGCTTTTCACACCTGTCTAAGTCCTGTTCGACGCTACTATGATTGAATAAGTAAAGGGTATGTGAAGTGGTCTCCATCAGCTATGACATATGCATGCGTCATTGGACCAGTGATCATTCCAGGGACTTTCAACATTGATTGATACCTGAATCTCCTGAAGACGGCGGTGTATGACTTTCTGTATGAGTTGCCCCTATTGTAGCAAGTACCTTCCTATTCAAGTACACTATTATTATTATAATATAAGATACCAGTGTTGAGCTATAGCGCTGCATTAGTCTTTTTATTACACCCTATATTATGGACTGGAAAAGCTAATGTGCCACATGTTTATATATCTGTATGACAAAAAACTCTGACACAAGGTCTATATTTTATGTTTTACCCTGTGTCACAAGTTCTATGTACTGAAAAGGACGATTGCTTGAGCTTGCTATGGTCGTTTAGTACTGTACCTATAAACAGGTTATTCCAGAATAGCAGCTTATTACCTATTCACGGGGATAAGTATATGATAACTGGGGGTCCCACTTCTAATGCTCCTACTGATCACAAGATTAGCTGTTCCCCTTCATCTATCTGACGGGAGCAGTGGTCACGCGTGTGCACTACCGCTCCATTCAATATTCATCGCTCTGATGGAGATAGCCAAGTAGAGTGCTCATTTTTGTGGATAAGATGATAGTGTCAACTACGACGGCTTCTTTATGAAAGTTTAATGCAGAATGCCCAAGTTATTTAACCATTTCCAATCCACTGTCTGATGTCTGAAGACATTCTGATCGAAGGCTGTACAGTTCCAATGTCCAAAAACATTCGGCAGGGTATTCTTACTGTATATTACTGGCTGTTCTGAAGCGCTCAGCCAATCACAATTAGAGCTACCAGCAGGCAGAGATTTAAAATCCCCGCCTGCTGGTAGCTTTGATTGTGATTGGCTGAAGCACTTCAGCCAACCACAATCAGAGCTACCAGCAGGCGGGGATTTTAAATCCCCGGGTGCTGATAGCTCAGAACTACAGAGACGGGGACAGCGCGAGATGTCGCAGCTGAGCCCCGGCAGCTGAAGGGAGGTGAGTATTGTTTTTTTTTTTTTTACACTTTTTTAAATGGCTTTTCAGGGAAAGGCTTATGAAGCCCCTTCCTGAAAAGCCATTGATGGGATGCCGGCAGCAGGATTCTCTACCGCAGCTGTCATGTGTAACAGCTGCGGTTGAGAATTGAAGAATTCCCTTTGCTGCATCTGCCACAGATGTGGCAGATGTAGCAGCAAGGAATTCTTTTAATTAGCAGGGGTGAAGGAAACATCTGCCCCATGCAGCAGATGTGTTCTTCATGCCCACGGCGGTCATGGCAGCGGCGGAGAGGTAATTTTTTTTTTGTTTTGCACTAAAATGGTTCTTTTTCAGGGAAGGGCTTATATGTAAAGCCCTTCCCTGAAAAAGAATGCAAGGGGCTGGCAGAGCATTGTTTTCAATGGAGCCGCTGGCAGCAGCCGCGGCTTCATTGACAACAAGCACGCAGCTGTGTTCACGCGTGTTTTTGCTAGTACCTAGGTGCGGACATATGTACGCACCTAAGTACGCACAAAAACACGCTCGTGTGAACGCACCCTTAGTAGTGAAATCCACGCTTTTCCTTAGTTATCTTGGTTACTGTTTTTATATGTTCTAGTTTAGTTATAGTATGTCCTTCTTATACACATGTGCCTATATAAATATATACTGCCAATTGACAATATTACAGACATCCTAGCCATGAAACTATGCTAATTTAGATAGTATAATACTAATTCATTTCTTGCTTCTCCACATTTAATATGTCCCCTCATATTTTGTGGCTCCTGACCATCACTAAAGTTGAAAATGACTGGCAAGGTACAAAGGGTTGGGGACCTCTACTCTAGATAATTGAGAAATAACAGCTTGCATTGTTCCAAAAAATAGATTTACAGTTTTGAAACTGTAAATCTATTCAGTATGGATGAGATGCATTTAAGATTAGCTTTGTGAATCTGATGTATATTATAGCCTAATTAATAGACACTTTACATTGAGATTTACACAAGGCAAAGTGTGACATTTTCTTTTCCATATGTTACCTGTTGTCATTAGGATTGTCATATTAAGAATATACCTAAAGGGCAATTTCCTCAGTAAAACAATTATGTTTTGCATGAATAATCAATTCAGAATAGATCAAGACATAACATACATTTTTAAAAATTAGGTTCCCTCACATAGGACAAATAACGTGAAACAAGGATGCAAAATTTATAGTCAAAGCGTGTTTGACACATCACAATCCAAACAGGCCTTCAAAAATACAAACCAAAGGGAGGGCCAGGATGTCCACTAATCCAAAACAGAGCTGCCTTCTCCAAACAAATCAGGAACGCCAATATAATCAAAATAAAAACAAAGGGCACGCTTAGTAGGAAAAAGCCAAGGTCCAGTATTTAAATCACATGCATAGTCTTCGGAGCTATTGATTGTTAGCTTCATGTGGGTTCTGTGCATTCCATCCTTGGAGTGCATGCAGCCTCCAGCTGGGGGCATCTCTCACCAGAAGGCCATGGATTAATTGTTGGGAGATACTTGGACCCTTCTTTTTCTGTATATAAGTCAGTTAGTCTGTGTACCATGTTATTATTATTCTGAGGAAGGGGTATTTTACAACCCCAAAATGCATTAAGTATTTATATCTGTATTTTATGTACTTCTACAACAAAGCATCCTTGTGTTCATCCTGATACTTTTGTGTTTCACCCATAGCTGTTCTGCTATCCTGAATGTATGGGGGTTGGGTTCAATTGTTATTGAGCCTGTTTGCCTTTATGTGAGTATTTATCCACCCATCTAATATGTAATTTAAATATTACTAGACCTTGGCTGTCCCAATGAGCATCCTCTTTGCTCTTATTCTGGTTAGATCTAGACATGGTTTTGCAGAAAGTTATGAAAAACCACTTCTATCTTTAGGCAAAATAGAAATCACCATGTATAATATAACTAGCAAAAGTTACCTATAAGATCCAGAAAAGTAATATTATTTGAAAATCTTTCCATACAACATTTCATTTTGTTCAAACGTTAATTGAATGGGCAGAATAAAATAAGAGTACCTGGATGTATACGACTCTGCCAAATGCATGTTGTATACGCATTAACTAGTATAAATAAATATATACAAATGTATTCACATAAGGCAATGTTCTTTCAGCTCAGATTTTGCCATAGGCATATTAGCTTTTGATTTTTTAGAAAATCCACAGCTGAAATTGTTGCAAAGTCTGCAGCAATAAAGAACATGCTGTGGATTTTAACACCTGAGTACGTACAGTAAATGAAGTATGAAATACCTCATTCATGTTCCATGCCCTCAGAATGTTGACGTTGTCAGGATTTAAATTCAATAGATTTATCATTCAGCAGAGTTAATGTGATAAATCTGGCACATTTTAAGACTGTCTAGTCTAGGTTTGTGTGGCGGCCGGGCGCAGACCTGAGCAGGGAGACAGCAGGGAACCAAGAAAGACCATTGTATGCTGAAAATATTGTATACTGGGGCCATTGTAACTTAACCTTACATTTTAAGTCTATCAAAAAAATATATTATATGTTCGCATACATCTTATACAGTCAGCAGGGTGAATCTGCAACTTATTTCTCCAGTTTATCACTTTCCAGAAGATGCAGAAAGTTACAGTCACCAGTACAGTAATGATATTTAACCACACAACCACACGTTAGTGAAGTTTGATATTGCTATTACTTAAAAAAGCATGTAGGCCAAGAGACATATGAACACAATAAGCAGTGTTACCACACAATTATTCCCGAGCAGCTCGGAGCTGTCACTTGAAGAAATAACACTGAGTGGTGTTGAGAGAAAGATGACACATAATCATATCGCACAGGACTCATATTTATGTGTCATTTGCCATTTATTTGTCATATTGTTATTGTTGCTGTGCTTTTTTAAAATATTTCACCCAATTTCAAGCTGACATCTTACTTATGTGTGGAATGAGTAATGTTCTCCAATCCTGGAACTGGAGTCTATCCATTGTAAAGTACCTGACAGAATTCATGCAATTATACTAAATTGAGTGTAACTACACTTTTCACTACATTATCTCGTAAACGGAGCTGAAAACAATATATATGTATTTTACAATGTTACTATTTTATACACATGCAATTTAATGACTTGCAAAATGCACAATTTATAAACAAACAAAATGTAAATGCTATGCGTTAAATGAAACAAAACAAATTGATCCCTGGGTTACCAGCAACATTTCTGCACTATGAAAGTCACTGTCAATAACCAGCTAATATAAATATATTACCCTAGATTTTTACAATTAATATAACATATTAACATAGTAAGGGTGAAAAAATACATAAGTCCATCAATTCATCCTATTTTCATTTAATGCTAAATTTGTTTTCTAGAAGTAATGAATTGTTACAGTTGCAGTGAGTTACAGTTCTGGGTATGTATATATCATTAGACAGACCTCTGTACTGACCCTTCGCTAAGTCTATGTTCACATAGCTCAGTCTATGTTGTGGCTTCTGTTTACAACTATGACATTGTGACTAGTTCTATTGACTTATAATGGGGTATGTTTGGGTCTTGCTGCAGTTTATCATTTTGATAGGAAGACTAGCAATGCATGCTGTACTATTCTTGCCATCAAAATCGCTGAACTTTGAGGCTTCGAGTGGAGGCTGCAGCCATATTGATTTATTCAATCAATCAATCATCTTTATTTATATAGTGCATACACATTCCACAGCACATCCCAGGCTCTGTCCCCATTGAGGCTCACAATTCTTAAATTCACCTATTAGCATATTATTTGCATATAGTTATTAGATTACCTGTAAGTCATCTTTTCCCGCCAAACAAAAAAAAACCCATTAATATCTAAAGAAAATCCATCAGATCTCCTACGCGATCCTGTCTGAGGGCTCAAGGATTCACACATATATAAATAGTTTTCTATGACTTGATTCAATAAGTCCCCGGGAACTCATAGAGAAGACCCGTGTGTTTGGCACTCTGCCACACAGAATGATTGACAGCTCTCCTTGTATTTAAACTCAACTCAGGGAAATCTGACAATCATTTTGTGGGAGAAAGGACTCACAGGTTTCCTCTGAAGTCCTGGTAACATTTATAGTTACCATCCATAATCCTGGCATAGCTACGGCATGGTATTGGCTACAATGATGGAATGTTCTAGGCATATTCATTGCTTCCGATACTTGATGAGTAATGGTGAAAGTACCTGACTAGTGAGCGGTGTATTTCTTTCTTAATCACAAAGTTGCTAGATATTAACGGCTAGTTGTATATTTACACCGAGCTAAATAATCAAGAAATACTACACCAAGACATTAATTTCATTCCTCACACAAGTTCATGTAACTTGATTTGATAAAGTGGGCATTGTTTATTAGTAGTCTGTATTGGTGTGGAGGTGTGACAATCAATGAACTAAAACATTTTCCAGATGATGTCCCTTTTTTTGCAGGGAACACGGCTGGAATTATAAAAGATACATCTGTTATGTCCCTTTTAATTATTACATAATTATGATTATAATGGCTCTTTCTGAAACTAAGGAAAAGTAAAAAAAAAAAACTGTAAAATAGTTGTGTGACATCCATTATCTACTATTTTATCTAGTCTCACCATCAGAAATGGAACATCATGCACAATTATGCTGATTGAAGTGCTTGTAGTCAACTGAATTCTCAAACCAGTGCTATCTTCCTAGATGAATGATGTATTACATCTATGCAATCCAGAGTTATCAAGCAGAAGAGAGAAGTGCAGAGTAAATCTTTTAAAATAGATTTATGCACCGTAATCACAAAATAAGTAGATTACAAGTTTGTGCAATATGTATCTCCTTATACGGTCTGTGGTGATGAATGGTACATGTTAGTGACTTAGCATATGAAATTTAGTGAGAAAATTGCACTACAGGAATATTTTCTAAGAAAACAAGGATTAAAAAAATCTAGTAAATCTAAAACATTTCAAAGTCAAAAATTTAATTTATGGTAAAACCTGTAAAATGTAAGGTTTCACAATTTTTCAAAATGGAGTAAAAAAGTGAGTAGAAGTAATGGTAAGAATTTGGGCTCCAACAACAAAGGGGCCCCTTTCCAAATCTAAATTTAGAGCCTAGTGCTGTATACATTCGGGAGTGGTCCAAATAGCAAAGATGGACATTTAAGTGACCGCCCATATGCCTTTTTTACAGTGGTCACTAATGGGCTTTATCCTGATGCATGCGCTGCATAAGAATACTAGCATGGGTACCCCCAGCCGGAAGGAACAGGGGTCTAGCTGTCTGGTAACAGCTTATGTTAATCTTATACCCATGAAAAGTGAAATAAAAAGTATTCAAAATGTTAGTTGTTCCGAAAAATGGGATAACTGAAGAGAGCTCATCCATATAAAACAAGACCCCACAGAGCACAGTCGATGGAAAAATAAAAATGTTATGGCTTTTGGAATGCTGCAATACAAAAACATCTTTAAAAAAAAAAAAAAGGTATTTGTGAACAACACAGCAAAACATAAAAGAATTAGTATAAACTTGCCATTGCTTGAATCGTGCTGACCCAGAGAATAATGTTATCACTGCATGCTGAATGCCATAAAAATAAAAAAATAATGGTGGAATTTCTTTTTTTTTCAATGCCACCTCCCAAAAAAATTAATAAAAGTTTAACAACACAGTATACCAAAAAAGAAAAGAAAAGTACTGTGTTAGCCAGTAGAGCTAAATGCGATTGTTCTCAGCAAGAGAAACCAAGTAATCTTGTAGATAGGATACCTTTTAATGGCTAACAAAAAGACATGATGCTATAGCGAGCTTTCGAACCTAAGTAGCTGAGAATAATCACAGTATACCGAAAATGATGCAATTAAAAAAAAAAAAACTTGTGTCCCAAAAAACAAGCCCTCATATGGCTAGGTCAACAAACAAATTGAAACCTTATGGCTCTAGGAATGTGATGATGAAAAAAAAAAAAGAAAAATTGGTTGGTTATTAGGGTATAAAATGGACCCATCACTAAGGGGTTAAACTAGGACCTGCAACTACTATGTTAGATTTTGCCGAACAGGACAAAATGACCTTTTGTTTATCCCTCTATAAACATTTTCATGACACATGGTTCAATCCCCTTGTTATCTAGCAATATTCTAGGGTACGTACTGGCCTGCTGGGGCCACATGATCACTTGTTCCTCCCTTTGATGAAATTCCATCATAGAGTTAAAAAGGCTTTGAAATTACAATTTGGCGGTTTTAGAGCCAGCAATATATTATACCCCCCCCCCCCCCCCAATTTTTTTGAGTAAATATATAGATAGATAACTGCACAATTTGCAGCACACTATGAGTTGATGGTCTATTTTATTTTGAGCAAACAAATCAATTCTGCAGTCTTGATTCATTACTACGAGAAAGCTTTTACATACACTAGATTGTTCATTTACAGGGTACAAATATAACCAGAACTCTATAGCACAGAAATGTAGTTTCACAGCCTTCAGATAGGTTGTGGCATTCTTTAAATTGATACATGTGTGGGAATCATTTACCCTCCATGTGATGTGTGGATGAAGTTAAAAGATTGAGCTCTTTGATGCTTTAGATTATCAGAACAGGGTGCTCTATTAAATGGAAGACACCCACAAGATTGATATGGCTGCCCGTGGCGGAATTGTTTTTCTTCGGTTTTACCATGTACAGAGTTGAACAAAAGATTTACCGTATATACCGGCGTATAAGACGACTTTTGAACCCCGAAAAATCTGCTCTGCAGTCGGGGGTCGTCTTATGCGCCGGTAAAAAAAAAAAAAAAAGTGTAAAAAAAAAAAATTTTATTACTCACCTCCCACGGCGTTCTGTCGCGCTCCGGCAGGATGTCGCTCGCTCCGGCAGGCTGTCGCTCGCTCCTCGTCCCCGCCGCAGCATAGCTTTCTGAATGTGGGGCTTGAAATCCCCGCTTCCAGAAAGCTAATACACACGCCGGCAGCCATGACAGCATTGAATGGCTGTGATTGGCTAAAGCACACGTGGCTTCAGCCAATCACACTATTCAATGACATCATTGAATGGCTGTGATTGGCTGAAGGCGCACGTGTTAGCAATCACACCCATTCAATGATGTCATTGAATAGTGTGATTGGCTGAAGCCACGTGTGCTTTAGCCAATCACAGCCATTCAATGATGTCATGGCTGCCGGCGTGTGTATTAGCTTTCTGGAAGCGGGGATTTCAAGCCCCACATTCAGAAAGCTATGCTGCGCCGGGGACGAGGAGCGAGCGACAGCCTGCCGGAGCGAGCGACATCCTGCCGGAGCGCGACAGAACGCCGTGGGAGGTGAGTAATAAAATTTTTTTTTTTTTCTCCACTGAATACCGGCGTATAAGGTGACAGTTGGAGGGTCGTCTTATACGCCCCGTCGCCTTATACGCCGGTATATACGGTATATTTAATGTAAGAATGGGCTGCACGGATGTTAAATCTATATGTAAAATAAATAACCTGTCATCTAATCTAATTTCATAGATTACTGTGGCCCTCGTTTATTAAAGGATTTTTCAAAAGTCATAAAAAACTGGCTCAGGATTGGTGATGACACAAAATAAGTAACTAAGCCGTACTCGCCAGTCAGATGTTCCCTGGGACCATCACAGCCACTGCAATTTGCATCATTTCAGTTTACAAAGTTACTGAAGCAGTCACGTGCCGTTCACTTTTGAAGTCTACATGAACTTCCAATGACCACTGAAATCAGTGATTGGATGCAGTGATCACATGAACAATTAATGGCCTGTGTGACCACTGCAGCAACTTTCTCTAGAGTAGTGGAGACCAGACCAGTTGTGTTGGACCCTAGAGATATCTGATCGATGATTAAGTTTTTCATTAGTTATTTTGTGCCAGTTCTCTGCCACTTTTTTTTTAGCACACTAAAAACCCCTTGATGACTGGCATTTTATATGTCAGTCTTAAAAAAAAAATTGTTGGAGTAAATTGTACAAAATGTATAAAAAGGCACACAACTCTTAACAAATTTGGCAGATTTCGGACAGTCCTAAATTCAGAAAACAAAATCTATACCTACTGTAAGCACACTTACATTCACGCTGAAATTTGCATCCCTTTCTGACTTTTCTGATAAAAATTTGTCTTCTATTGTACGCCACACTCTCTGCATTGAGACTAGGTCAATTTTTTAAGTCACTTTTGGCAATTGGTGCTTTGGTAAAACATATAAGAAAAACCCACTTAAGGCCAACATTATTATTAATAGTTAATCAATAGTGAAATTTGTAGCATGTTTCCTGGCTGCACATAAAAACAGGAAAAGCGGTTAACAACCTTGTGTTTAAAGCCACCCGAAGATTGCCTTCACACATAGCTTGTAAAAATTACATGCAGTCCATGTGTTTTTTACAAGCTCTTTTTGGTGGCTTTTTCTAAAGACGGGCTTTTTTTTCCTGTCATTTTTCCTGTAGAAAGTTCTATAGGAAAATGCCTGAAAAAGTCAAGCTTTGACTCGAGAGATTCCAACAAACCTTTCAAACTTACAAAAAACTAAAATTAAAAACACAGTTTTTTAGTGCATTTCATAACTCCCCAATTAACATCTTGCAACAATTTTTTTTGCTGAACAAATATGTTGCAAAAAGTATCTGATACATTCAGCCCAAAACTTAGCATTTTACCTGAAAAAGATAAGTGAGAAATCAACCTAAACACCCATTTACAGTTTGAGTGACAGCTTTGAGTGATCATTTTGCATAAACTTTTAAGTAGCTACTCAGCTACTTAGTAGTTAGTAATAAAGAGTGCAAATGAAGCCTTAGCTGAAAGCAGTTATTAGCCTGAGAGCGCTTATCTCCTTTCAATTTTTTTGTTCTCCAGCGGAAAACAATGCCCTCAGCACTACCTGCGGAGAACTGCTGATAAGGCTGAATGACAATTCTTAGGTTGGACTGAATTTAACGATCAGCTAGCAGTGCATGAAAAGCGCATGATGGTCGCGCATTTTGACGCAACGATTATCGCTCAAACGATCGCTTTTTAGCGATTTTTGAGCAATCATCGCTCCGTGTAAATGTGCCTTAATGCAGTATGCAATGAGACATATTGCACTTTTTCCCCTAAAGATTCTCATGCACTCCATAAGAAAACAAAATGGTTTCTCTCCTGTTTTACATGGTACAGCATGTGCCCATAGAAATTTTCATACACCTTACTTTGGGTATGTAAAACAGAATTATTCATCCAACAATGTTCAGTAAAGGAAATTGCTGAAAACAAATGCTAGTACAAGGCAAATCTGAGGCTGGAATCACACATGTAGTTTTGGTGGCAGTAAAATCACAGAGGAGGGAGAAAAAATATACAAAGGCATAACTCACAGAAAAGAAAAACAAAAATGCACAATCCGATAAACTACAGTTTGCAGTCATGTTGCAATCTGGCTTTCTCTGTGAGCAAAGCCAGGAGTATATTCAAAGGGAATTGGAAATCTGGAAGATGGACATCCTTCCTGCTTGATCCACTACCAAAAAAACCTGTTGCTGTGGTTTCAGTTGAGAAGGGAATAAAAAAAAAACACAAAACAAAAGGCATTTCTAGGGTTAGCATAGCAGAACATGATCTAATTTTTTTTCCAGAAACCACCCCTTGTTCATTGGTTGTGTCCAATATTGAAGCTTACCCCGATTCACTTGAAAAATACAAGCTGAAATAGTGAACACATCCCTATAGACAGGAAAGTGCTGTTTCTGGGAAAAAGACCCCTTTGGACAATCCATTGTAATTTTCCTTAGGATGTATACCTTATTATGTGTGAGTTGGGTATAAACAGTTCACTAGAGTATAAAAAGTGACATAGCTATCAATGTTACATGGTTGTAAAGCTAACACAGCATAATTTATAAAGAAGAAAATCAGACAAATTAGCTTATTAATGTAACATGCAAGAAGCAACGGCATTGAGGAGGGCTGTCCTTCTGGGACATAAAGACACAATTAATTATTGCAACAATGTTGATGAATGCATGTAAAACTGCTGAATCATCTATAAACATGTTACAATTTAGTACCTGTCCTCATACTGTAGCATTAGAGAAATATGAATGAATTATCCTATACATAATCAAATCAGGTGTCTCAAATATACATTGGAAAACAAATCTCATTTCTTTTTTAATGTAGCATTTAGGAATAATGGATGTTTTAAAATATTTTTTAAGCTTACTTTATTTTCAAATGTGCTGTAAAGTAAAATACAACAAAAAGTTTGTAAACTGAATTTGCAGAAATAGAAGATTCTGTGCACACAATCGAGCTCATTACTTAAATGGGTTTTTTGTGCATACAGTTGTTTACAGAGAAATTAGCATATATGTATACACTAGCTGAGTTAATTTGGTACAGGTGTTTACCTGTTCACAAAGAAAATTTTATGAAGTCATGGTTACTTCAGAGGAACTAAGGAATAAAATATATATGCTCATGGAGGAGCGTTAGATTCTCCTCAGACTGCATGTACCAATGTCCTTCTGCAGTGTGCCACCCCTCCCACTCTCCTCACTTTTTACCCCTGTTCATTCATATTTACTCCCAGACTGGAGGTTGCAGCCTCTTCTTAGCCTTAAAGGCATGCTCCATCCATGCAGTCCATGACCACTTCGATATTGTACTTTACAGCCTTTCAGTATATGCAAAAAGATATCAGTTAGATTCTCCCCAGTGAATACACATATAGGTCAGTTAGAGTCTCCTCAGTATATACACACAGACATCATTTATATTCTCCTTAGTATACACACATAAAGCTGAGGTAGATTCTCCTCAGTATATATAGATAGAGGTGAGGTAGACTCTCTTCAGTATATGCAGACAGAGGTGAGTTAGATTCTCCTCAGTATACAAATCATTTCCCTAGGCTTTATGGTTTCTGAGAAAAGAACTCTCTCATGTATCACAGATTTATCTAGTTTTTCACATTTAGAATTAAATATTTATATTGTTGCAACTCCTTTACTTTTACTATTTAGGACATAAAGAATGGTCATGCCAAATTTCAAGTTTGCACGACATCGGAAAGTTAGAGAATTAGATTAAGTACATAACATAAGGGGTCACTTACTTTCATACTTAGAATTGAATAATCAAGTTGCGACCCTTGACTTTTCCTACTTATGACCTAAAGAATGCGTGTGCCAAATTTCAATTTGTATAAAACCGGGAAGTTAGAGAATTAGGCTTTTCCCTTTTCTTATATAAACTCTCCCCTCTTTGTAAAGGAATTGTGCTAATAGACACAACTCCCCCCAGAATGCAGAGCTCAGACAAGCAGCTGATCATCTCTGGTCCCACTCTCGGCACTGCCAGCAATCATCTCATTTTGTTAGGAAAAGCCACAGCCAGCAAAACATTTCCTCTGCAGCAGGAATGTATTGTAGTATTACAGGACACCCATTTCTATCAATGGCTGTCCCATTATATCGGTATGGCAGTGGTTCCACCAGAATGGGAGCCACTCTTACTAAGCAGCTCTCTGTTCTCAGTGATAGAGGGGGGTCAAGATTGGTAGACCCCGCTTTATGGTGCTTATATGCCCTGAACATCATTAGGGTATATGAACATCAGTTTGCCCTTTGCACAACCGCCTTAGAAATATAGCCACATGGGACATATCGTCCACAGTGGAATTTCCATTTTGGATTTTTGCAGCAAAACCTGCAACAATCTTCACATTTGTTTCATGAAGATATGTCATGGATTTTTGTGGATATGCTAAAGAAGTAATACTGCTTATTAAAAGGGCTTAATTTTGCTGTAAATAACTGTAGCAAGAAATTACATTCTGCAAGTCTAAATTTTGTACTGTACATCAATTTAGCTGTGGATTACACGTGACTAGTGATGAGCGAGCATACTCGCTAAGGGCAATTGCTCGAGCGAGCATTGCCGTTAGCGAGTACCTGCCCGCTCGAGACAAAAAGTTCGGGTGCCGGCGGCGGGCAGGGAGCTGCGGGGGAGAGCGGGGAGGAACGGAGAGGAGATCTCTCTCTCCCTCTCTCCCCTCCGCTCCCCTCTGCTGACTGCCGCTCTCACCGCTCCCCTGCGCCGGCATCCAAACCTTTTGTCTCGAGCGGGCAGGTACTCGCTAAGGGCAATGCTTGCTTTAGCAATTGCTGTTAGCGAGTATACTCGCTCATTTCTACACGTGACCAATCCTACAGCACATAGATGAGCTTTGTTAAAATCTCATCAACTTTGATACCACTATAAAAGATAAGGCCCAATTAGACACAACGATTATCGATCAAAAGATGTCTTTTGAGCAACTTTTGAGCAATAATAGTTATGTGCCTTTAAGCACAAGGTGATCGCTCAAACGTTGAGTGATCACTTTGTGCACCGAGCAGGGGATGCAGAAGACAAGCGGGGCCGCTTGTCTTCTGCATCCAGCTGTTTTCTGCTCTGAGTGCCTGGTTGTTATACAACCGAGCGCGCCGAGCAGGTTACGCAGAACACAGCTGGACCCCTGTGTTCTTCATACCCTGCCTATGTTTAGGGAGCGGGATACAGCTGAAACAATAGTATCAGCTGTATCCCACTGTGAATTCCTGAAAAGGCTGTTTGTTGTCTTTCAGCACGCTGAAAGACAACGATCTGCGACTGCTAAATGAAAACTGCACGATGTTAGTGCAGTTACGCACAACGATTATCGCTCAAAAGATGGCTTTTGAGTGAATTTTGAGCGATAATCTTTGTGTCTAAATGAGCCTATAGGGATTTTCTGTATGCAATTCTGCTGGGGAAAATCTACAATGTTTATGCTCATTGGCCATACTATAAAGGTTCATTCTTTTGTTGCAGATTTGGCAGAAATTTATGCAACTGTCCTATTCATGTGTATGAATTCTGTAGGAAAGCCATGGGCAAGTTACCTTAACCCCTGCAGTGTGTGAAAGATTCTTCCAAAAGGGTGCATATCCTGCTGATAAATCTAGAGTAGGCTAAAAACAATTCTAGGCTAAACATTTCCAATGATTGTGTTGTCAAGTAAACACAGTGTTCATAACACAGCTATATACCAGTCCCAAGCCTGGAAAAATTGTCAGGGGGTGGAGAAAGATGTGGTGACCTACTCCACTGTATACTGCCAAAATACTTCATTGATTTGCTCTAAAACACATTTGAAGATATTGTGCTGGATGGTAGGCCCCCAGGCTACCCCATTATAAAGAATGAAATGCAACAATTAAATATCGACATTCTGGGTATCAGTGATCTTCACTGGACAGGGAATGGATACTTGACCAGCGTCAATTTTATGGTTTCCTACTCAAGAAATGAAAGCATCCAGGGGATTGGTATTGCCTTCATCGCAAACAAAAAGATGAATAAAGTAGTCCATGGTTTCCGTACCATAAGCATTAGAATCATCACCATCCACATCAACGGAAAACCTCATGCCACGTCCGTAATACAAATTTATGCCCTTACCACTGACATAACAGATGAACAAAACAAGAAATTTTATGCTGACATCCAAGAAACCTTGCAGCAAATCCCAAAAATGGAAATCGTTAACATCATCAATGATTGCAATAAAAAAAATTGGCACAGAAGAAAAACACCAATAGTAGGGAAATTTGACTTAGGAGAACGAGATGATGCTGGTGACCTACTTTTCTAATTTTTCTAATAAAACCAATTAACAATTCTGAACATATTGTTTACACAATCCGGCTTATCACTTGTAAACCCCGACATCTTCTAATGGAGTTCCCCGCAATCAAGTCAATTACATCTTGTGCCTCTAAAAATGAAAAAGTTCAGTTCTAGCAGCAAAATGTTTCCTGGTGCAGATTGTGTTTCTGACCACCAAGTGCTTGATGCCAAAATCAAACTATGTTTCTTCAAATCGCAGAAAAACAGCAGCAGCATTGAAGTTCAACACTGACTTGGTGCCTCTCAACTATGCAGTTGAAGTAAAGAATAAATTTCAAATTGCTTAATACGTTTGAAAAACAGGCAGACAAACTATGGGTGGAATTTAAAAGCATTATAATTAGAGATGAGCGAGCACCAAAATGCTCGGGTGCTCGTTACTCGGGACGAAAATTTTGCGATGCTCTAGGGTTCGTTTCGAATAACGAACTCCATTGAAGTCAATGGGCGACCCGAGCATTTTTGTATATCGCCGATGCTCGCTAAGGTTTCCATTTGTGAAAATCTGGGCAATTCAAGAAAGTGATGGGAACGACACAGCAACGGATAGGGCAGGCGAGGGGCTACATGTTGGGCTGCATCTCAAGTTCCCAGGTCCCACTATTAAGACACAATAGCGGCAAGAGTGGCCCCCCCCCCCTCCCAACAATTTTTACTTCTGAAAAGCCCTCATTAGCAATGCATACCTTAGCTAAGCACCACACTACCTCCAACAAAACACAATCACTGCCTGCATGACACTCCGCTGCCACTTCTCCTGGGTTACATGCTGCCAACCCCCCCCCCCCCCTGCACGACCCAGTGTCCACAGCGCACACCAAATTGTCCCTGCGCAGCCTTCAGCTGCCCTCATGCCACGCCACACTCATGTCTATTTAGAAGTGCGTCTGCCATGAGGAGGAACCGCAGGCACACACTGCAGAGGGTTGGCACGGCTAGGCAGCGACCCTCTTTAAAAGGGGCGGGGCGATAGCCCACAATGCTGTACAGAAGCAATGAGAAATATAATCCTGTGCCACCGCCATCAGGAGCTGCACACGTGGGCATAGCAATGGGGAACCTATGTGCCACACACTATTCATTCTGTCAAGGTGTCTGCATGCCCAGTCAGACCGGGGTTTTTTATAAATAGTCACAGGCAGGTACAACTGGGAATCCCCAACTCCGCAATGGGAATTCCGTGTGCACCCACAGCATGGGTGGCTCCCTGGAACCCACTGGCTGTACATAAATGTATCCCATTGCAGTGCCCTGAACAGAAGAGCTAACGTCAGCTTAAATGCAGGTGGGCTTAGGCCCACACTGCATGCCCCAACCTGACCGGGCTTTTTAATTCATAGACACAGGCAGGTACAACTCCCTATTGTGAAGTCCCTGTGGACAGACAGCATGGGTGGGTGCCAGGAAGCCACCGGCGGTACATAAATATATCCCATTGCATTGCCCATCACAGCTGAGGTAATGTCATGTTTAATGCAGGTGGGCTTCGGCTCACACTGCATTCCCCAGTCAGACTGGGGTTCTTTAGAAGTGGACACATGTAGTTACAACTCCGTGTGGACCGACAGCATGGGTGGGTGCCAGGAAGCCACCGGCGGTACATAAATATATCCCATTGCATTGCCCATCACAGCTGAGGTAATGTCATGTTTAATGCAGGTGGGCTTCGGCCCACACTGCATGCCCCAGTCAGACTGGGGTTCTTTAGAAGTGGACACATGTAGTTACAACTCCGTGTGGACCGACAGCATGGGTGGCTCCCTGGAACCCACCGGCGGTACATAAATATATCCCATTGCAGTGCCCAGCACAGCTGATGTAACGTCAGCTGTAATGCAGGTGGGCAAAAAATTAATTGGATTACACTGTAGGCGAGGGCCCCAAAAAATTGGTGTACCAACAGTACTAATGTACCTCAGAAAAATTGCCCATGCCCAACCAAGAGGGCAGGTGAAACCCATTAATCGCTTTGGTTAATGTGGCTTAATTGGTAACTGGGCCTGGAGGCAGCCCAGTTAAAATAAAAATTGGTTCAGGTGCAAGTTTCAACGCTTTAATGAGCATTGAAACGTATAAAAATTGTTTAGAAAAATTATATGACTGAGCCTTGTGGGCCTAAGAAAAATTGCCCGTTCGGCGTGATTACGTCAGGTTTCAGGAGGAGGAGCAGGAGGAGGAGGAGGAATATTATACACAGATTGATGAAGCAAAAATGTTCCCGTTTTTGATGGTGATAAAGAACGATGCTTCCATCCGCGGGTGCAGCCTACGTATTCCTTAGGTATCGCTGCTGTCCGCTGGTGAAGAAGAGAAGTCTGGGGAAATCCAGGCTTTGTTCATCTTGATGAGTGTAAGCCTGTCGGCACTGTCGGTTGACAGGCGGGTACGCTTATCCGTGATGATTCCCCCAGCCGCACTAAACACCCTCTCTGACAAGACGCTAGCCGCAGGACAAGCAAGCACCTCCAGGGCATACAGCGCGAGTTCAGGCCACGTGTCCAGCTTCGACACCCAGTAGTTGTAGGGGGCAGAGGCGTCACCGAGGACGGTCGTGCGATTGGCTACGTACTCCCTCACCATCCTTTTACAGTGCTCCCGCCAACTCAGCCTTGACTGGGGAGCGGTGACACAGTCTTGCTGGGGAGCCATAAAGCTGGCAAAGGCCTTGGAGAATGTTCCCCTGCCTGCGCTGTACATGCTGCCTGATCTCTGCGCCTCCCCTGCTACCTGGCCCTCGGAACTGCACCTTCGGCCACTAGTGCTGTCGGATGGGAATTTTACCATCAGTTTGTCCGCCAGGGTCCTGTGGTATAGCATCACTCTCGAACCCCTTTCCTCTTCGGGTATGAGAGTGGAAAGGTTCTCCTTATACCGTGGGTCGAGCAGTGTGTACAGCCAGTAATCCGTAGTGGCCAGAATGCGTGTAACGCGAGGGTCACGAGAAAGGCATCCTAACATGAAGTCAGCCATGTGTGCCAGGGTACCTGTACGCAACACATGGCTGTCCTCACTAGGAAGATCACTTTCAGGATCCTCCTCCTCAGGCCATAAACGCTGAAAGGATGACAGGCAAGCAGCATGGGTACCCTCAGCAGTGGGCCAAGCTGTCTCTTCCCCCTCCTCCTCATGCTCCTCCCCCTCCTCCTCCTCCTCAACGCGCTGAGATATAGACATGAGGGTGCTCTGACTATCCAGCGACATACTGTCTTCCCTCGCCTCCGTTTCTGAGTGCAAAGCGTCTGCCTTTATGCTTTGCAGGGAACTTCTCAAGAGGCATAGCAGAGGAATGGTGACGCTAATGATTGCAGCATCCCCGCTCACCATCTGGGTAGACTCCTCAAAGTTTCCAAGGACCTGGCAGATGTCTGCCAACCAGGCCCACTCTTCTGTAAAGAATTGAGGAGGCTGACTCCCACTACGCCGCCCATGTTGGAGTTGGTATTCCACTATAGCTCTACGCTGCTCATAGAGTCTGGCCAACATGTGGAGCGTAGAGTTCCACCGTGTGGGCACGTCGCACAGCAGTCGGTGCACTGGCAGATTAAACCGATGTTGCAGGGTCCGCAGGGTGGCAGCGTCCGTCTTGGAGTTGCGGAAATGTGCGCTGACCCGGCACACCTTTCCGAGCAGGTATGACAAGTGTGGGTAGCTTTTCAGAAAGCGCTGAACCACCAAATTAAAGGCATGGGCCAGGCATGGCACGTGCGTGAGGCTGCCGAGCTGCAGAGCCGCCACCAGGTTACGGCCGTTGTCACACACAACCATGCCCGGTTGGAGGCTCAGCGGCGAAAGCCAGCGGTCGGTCTGCTCTGTCAGACCCTGCAGCAGTTCGTGGGCCGTGTGCCTCTTCTCTCCTAAGCTGAGTAGTTTCAGCACGGCCTGCTGACGCTTGCCCACCGCTGTGCTGCCACGCCGCGCGACAGCTGGCGACGTGCTGCTGCTGCTGACACATCTTGATTGCGAGACAGAGGTTGCGTTGGAGGAGGAGGGTGCTTTAGTGGAGGAAGCATACACCGCCGCAGATACCACCACCGAGCTGGGGCCCGCAATTCTGGGGGTGGGTAGGACATGAGCGGTCCCAGGCTCTGACTGGGTCCCAGCCTCCACTAAATTCACCCAATGTGCCGTCAGGGAGATATATTGGCCCTGCCCTCCTGTGCTTGTCCACGTGTCAATTGGTAAGTGGACCTTGGCAGTAACCGTGTTGGTGAGGGCGCGTACAATGTTGCGGGAGAGGTGGTCGTGCAGGGCTGGGACGGCACATCGGGAAAAGTAGTGGCAACTGGGAACCGAGTAGCGTGGGGCCGCCGTCCCCATCATGCTTTTGAAAGCATTCATTTCCACAAGCCTATACGGCAGCATCTCCAGGCTGATCAATTTGGCAATGTGCACGTTTAACACTTGAGCGTGCGGGTGCGTGGCAGCGTACTTGCGCTTGTGCTCAAACAGTGGCGCTAGCGACGTCTGGACGTTGCGCTGAGAGACATTGCTGGATGGTGCCGAGGACAGCGGAGGTGAGGGTGTGGGTGCAGGCTAGGAGACGGTAGTGCCTGTGTCCTCAGAGGGGGGTTGGATCTCAGTGGCGGGTTGGGGCACAGGGGGAGAGGCAGTGGTGCAAACCGGAGGCGGTGAACGGCCTTTGTCCCACCTTGTGGGGTGCTTGGCCATCATATGCCTGCGCATGCTGGTGGTGGTGGCTCCCCAGCTGATCTTGGCGCGACAAAGGTTGCACACCACTGTTCGTCGGTCATCAGGCGTCTCTGTGAAAAACTGCCACACCTTAGAGCACCTTGACCTCTGCAGGGTGACATGGCGCGAGGGGGCGCTTTGGGAAACAGTTGGTGGATTATTCGGTCTGGCCCTGCCTCTACCCCTGGCCACCGCACTGGCTCGCCCTGTGCCCACACCCTGACTTGGGCCTCTGCGTCCCCACCCGCATCCACGTATTCTAGGCCTACCCCTACCCCTCAGCATGCTCTATTACCAGTAGTGCAGAAACAGAACGCTGTAATTAAATGTGCCACTTATTGGCCTGTGGTTGGAGGCTGACTTCGCTTACAGAACGCACAGCAGAGCCAGGAAATAATTTTGCGCAAGCCTGCTGTAACACGTAGCTGGCTGCGTATGAATTAGGACAACTACCCCCAGCACAGACCCAGTACACTGAGGACAGTCACAGGCAGCCCAAATAGATTTTTTTTCCCAAATGTTTTTGGAAAGGCCCACTGCCTATATACACTGTATATGTCTTCTCTCTCTGCGTCACCACTACTGGCCCTGGAGTATGTAAAATAACTGCAAACTGTTGCACTGTGGACTGGAATACAGCGGTGATGTAACAGCCAACACAGAGCCAGGAAATAATTTTGCGCAAGCCTGCTGTAACACTTAGCTGGCTGCGTATGAATTAGGACAACTACCCCCAGCACAGACCCAGTACACTGAGGACGGTCACAGGCAGCCCAAATAGATTTTTTTTCCCAAATGTTTTTGGAAAGGCCCACTGCCTATATTCAATAAATATGTCTTCTGTCCCTGCCTCACCACCACTACTGGCCCTGGACTATGTATAATTACTGCAGGGCGCAATGCTCTGCACGGCCGATATACAAAAAAAAAAATGTGCAACACTGCAAAAAGCAGCCTCCACACTACTGCACACGGTTAGATGTGGCCCTAAGAAGGACAGTTGGGGTTCTTGAAGACTAAAATACTCCTAACACTCTCCCTATAGCAACTCCAGCAAGACAGCACTTTCCCTGATCTCTGTCAGAACGCATCTGTGGCGAGCCGCGGGAGGGGCCGATTTATATACTCGGGTGACACCTGATCTCGCCAGCCACTCACTGCAGGGGGGTGGTATAGGGCTTGAACATTGCAGGGGGAAGTTGTAATGCCTTCCCTGTCTTTCTATTGGCCAGAAAAGCGCGCTAACGTCTCAGAGATGAAAGTGAAAGTAACTCGAACATCGCGTGGTGCTCGTTTCGAATAACGAGCATCTCGGACACGCTAATACTCGAACGAGTATCAAGCTCGGACGAGTACGTTCGCTCATCTCTAATTATAATCGAAAAAAATCAAATATACCACAAAAATATACCATGCAAAAAAGCAACAAGAAACACAACCTGGCTATCAGCAGACACTATCCGAATCACCAACATCAAAAACAAATCAAGCATAGATGGCGAGAATATTTAGAACAACTTAATGCAAATGATTATGGAAAGCATCAAACCCAAGCAGAAGAAATAACAGAATTAGAACCTGGTATCCTGGAGGATGAAGTTGAGTGGGCACTAAATCAGCTACCAAATCGCAAATCCCTTGGAATCTATTGCATACCTGCTGAGCTGTACTAGCCCAGCCAGTCCAGACGCTAATAGCACTATGTCACAAGTTTTGGGAAGCCAAAATCATGGCCTTATGATTGGGCAAGGTCCTTTGTTGTGCCACTAACCCAAAAAAGGTGAACAGAGAGAATGCTCAAATTACCACATAAAAGCCCTAATATCACATGCAAGCAAGATCCTACTGAAAATTATACAAAAAATGCATGATGCCGATAGTGGAAGGGAAACTTCCTAATACATAAACCCGTTTTCACAAAGGAAGAGGAACAAGAGACCAAATTGAAAATCTCTGAATGTTGGGCAAACAATGCCCGACACTCGTCTCCACATGTACTCGCTCCCATGCTCTGGCACGGGTCTAGTATCGCTGGCCCACTAACAGAGCAGCCAGCAGGGGGGGCGGAGCAGCTGCAGGAGATTACTCTCCTCGCGCTCCCTGCCCCTTTACATTGATTTAACATCTGGGCAACTACAGTTATTATATGCAAACCAAGAGACTATGGTCAGGACCTCCAACAGTAAAACAGAATGGTTTAGAATCAGGAAAGGCATATGCCAAGGCTACATCTTATCCCCTGCATTGTGCAACCTGTATGCAGAGGCAATCTTGAGGTAATGTAATTTAGACTAATCAAACATCGGAGTTAAGATCAGTGGAAGAAACATTAATAACCCCTGATATTCACATGATGCAACCCTGATGGCAAAAAGTCAGGAAGATCTTAAACAACTGAAACTAAAAGTTGAAGAAGGAAGTGAAAAACAGGCCTATACTTGAATATCAAGAAAACGAAGATCATGACAACAGCTGTTAACGGTAATGTAAAAGTCAAAATCAGCAATGAAGAAATCAAAGCAGTTCAAGTCTTCATCTTCCTTAGATGAAAAATTGACTGTGATTGAGAATCAGGACCCAAAATAAAATGCCAAATCACGCTAGATCACAGTGCAATGTTAAGTATGGATAAGATCTGCAAAAGCAAAGACAAGCATTGCAACAAAATGCCGGATAGTTATCACAATCATCTTCCCAGGCACATCATACGGCTGCAAATTTTGGTCTTTGTGCTTTGGTGCTCCCATGAATTCCTTAGACCACCAAGATCATAAACAAAGCAGTCTGAGACTGCATCAAACCAAAGTTTTCATTGTTCGGCAAAATTACAAAGCAGAGACTCTCATAATTCGGCCACATGGTCCTTAGAAACATCAATTATGCTTGGAGTGGTCAATGACAAAAAAAGATCAGACTACCAATGAATGTACTGGCTTGATATTATCAAAGTTGAGCCAAATATGCAAATGATCGAACTGAAATAAGCAGTCCAAAATAGAATTGCGTGGAGAGGGCTGATCCATAAAGTGTAAATGGATAAAGATTAGAGATGAGCGAGAACCAAAATGCTCGAGTGCTCGTTACTCGAGTCGAACTTTCAGTGATGCTCGAGAGTTTGTTTCGAGTAACGAACCCCATTGAAGTCAATGGGCGACTCCAGCATTTTTGTATATGACTGGTGCTCCGCTAAGGTTTTCATTTGCGAAAATCTTAGCAAATCACCAAAGTCATGTAAAAAACACAGAAATGGATAGGGCAGGCGAGGAGCAACATGCACGGCTGCATTTCGGGCTCCAAGGTCTCACTATTAAGCCACAATAGTGGAGAGAGAGAGACCCCCCCCCCCCCGCACTGTCAGCATAACGATCGTTTTCCTCTGCCACAGCTGTAACAGCTGTGGCAGAGCAGAACGATGTTAGTCCATTGAATTCAATGGAGCCGGCAATACAGCCGGCTCCATTGAAAGCAATGGGCTGCCGGCGATCTCACAATGAATTTTCGGGAAGGGCTTAAATATATAAGCCCTTCCCTGCAATTCATCCAGAAATGTGTAAAAATAAAAAATATATATATACTCACCTGCTCCCGGCAGACGGAGTTCAGCTGCGGCCAGCTGGCAGTTCTCCTGAACTGCTCTTTGTAGTATTCAGCAGCCGTTTCCCCGGCTGCTGAATACTACAAAGAGCAGTTCAGGAGAACTGCCAGCTGGCCGCAGCTGAACTCCGTCTGCCGGGACCAGGTGAGTATATATATATATATATTTTATTTTTACACATTTCTGGATGAATTGCAGGGAAGGGCTTATATATTTAAGCCCTTCCCGAAAATTCATTGCACGATCGCCGGCAGCCCATTGCTTTCAATGGAGCCGGCTGTATTGCCGGCTCCATTGAATGCAATGGTCAGTGCTCGTTTAATCGAGACGAGCAGCGCGTGGGGCTCATCTCGAGTAACGAGCATCTCGAGCACCCTAATACTCGAACGAGCATCAAGCTCAGACGAGTATGCTCGCTCATCTCTAATAAAGATAGATAGAAAAAAAGCTCATAAAACCTAAATGAATAAAGCTTAAAGTTATTATTTTATAAACTGAATTAAAATAATAAACTTACATTCTACTACTATTCTGTAAATTAGTTGCAATGTTTCATTTATCAATATGATTGAACTTCCAAATAATTCCCTTCTACAGGTTCCCGATAATTGTAAAACAAAAGAATGAAAACAAAAGCATGCTGTTTATAAATGTTTTCAGATTTGTTCTATAGCTATAATTAACTTATGCTAAAATTATCTCTACATTTCAAACCTGTGAACCATATTAGCATTCTATACTTGATGGTGTAAAACAACAGGATGATAAAAAAAAACTGAAGTAATAAACCAGGTAGTGCAAAATTATTTTTAATCTTATTTTTTTAATTTAATACATTTTTTAAATGATATGACACTCCACTTGACAGCGACAATTTAATGACAAAGACCAGCAGAAGTGAAGGCAGTGAATTCAAAATACTGTCTGAAAGTACAAACTGTATACACATAGATAAATTTGGGGTTTGAATGTAAAAACTACTGGTAAGAACACATCATCTGCTCTAAAAATTTAGTTTTAAAGCCAGTGTCAGACTTAAGTTCCTTGGGCCTGACAAAGGAAATGTATCTCAGGGCCCACCCTCGTTGTATAAAGGACATAAAACATATCCACATTTAAGTATTTTTTGTTATCCCTGTACTTGCAGGATTTACCATCAAGAAGGTGTAATAGAATATCTGATTATATTTATTGTTGCCAAAGTAACTTCCAAATGCGATTATCTTCTGCTAGACCTTTTTATTTACACTTAACCACAATAATCATATTAATTTTCCAAAATTTAATTGGGCTAAAGTTGTATGAAATCCATATTATTCTATCTGGGAACCAGACACATTATTTTCGTGAGCAATGCAGTAAATGTTTTAACACAAATCTATTTATCCGTTCAAAAACAGCAACATTTAAAATATAAAAAATAATGGAGGAATTTGAGTCAAGAGTAGGGATTGTCTTCAAAAGACAAACACTCGGTGCTGGTAATCTGCTAAATTGGGATGACACATGCTTGAAGTAGACAATGGAATGCAGATAAATTGAAAAATGAGCATAGTAATATACATATAGTTAGGGGTTTACTAGATGGTTTTGAGGTAGAATTAAACTCTAAATAACACTGGTTAACTTGATTTTTTCACAAGAATATTTAATTGTGATTCCAGTAGTATTTTACTCCTTGACTTCAAATATGCTGTTATAATTTTTCCATCAGGCAGGGTTTTTTTGTGACAATGTTTTCTTCCTTTTAATTTAGGTGTTATATGATTTGCCATTGAATGAATTATCTTTATATTTAATGTCCTAAATTTTCTTATATGAATGGGACAACAGGGATAAGAAGCACTAGCGTAACTATAGGGGATGCAGTTGCACCCAGGCCCAGGAGCCTTAAGGGGCCC
The DNA here is from genome assembly GCF_035609145.1 of Eleutherodactylus coqui. Taxonomy (NCBI): domain Eukaryota; kingdom Metazoa; phylum Chordata; class Amphibia; order Anura; family Eleutherodactylidae; genus Eleutherodactylus; species Eleutherodactylus coqui. Next base: position 66,962,486 of record NC_089838.1, on the reverse strand, counting down.
ATAAGGCCCATCTTCTCTATATAAGGAGCCTAGTACTATGAATTATGCATTATAGTTGGGGGCCCTGTTACAGGTTTGGCATTGGAGCCCAGGAGCTTCAATTTACACCTCTGATAAAAAGTCTAACCATATTCAAAAACAATGGCCTAAACATTAGAGATGAGCGAACGCGTTCGTCCGAGCTTGATATTCGTGCGAATATTAGGGTGTTCGGGATGTTCGTTATTCGTGACGAACACCATGCGGTGTTCTGGTTACTTTCACTTCCTTCCCTGAGACGTTAGCGCGCTTTTCTGGCCAATTGAAAGACAGGGAAGGCATTACAACTTCCCCCTGCAACGTTTAAGCCCTATACCACCCCCCTGCTGTGAGTGGCTGGCGAGATCAGGTGTTCGCCTAATATAAAAGTCGGCCCCTCCCGCGGCTCGCCTCAGATGCGGTGTGAGTTAGATGAGGGACAGTGCTGTTTATACCGGAGCTGCTGTAGGGAAAGAATTGGTAGTTAGTGTAGGCTTCAAGACCCCCCAAAGGTCCTTATTAGGGCCACTGATAGCTGTGTGTTGGCTGCTGTTAGCAGTGGGATTTTTTTTTTTTTCTCAAAATCGCCTCTGCAGACCGTTGCACCTGGCATTAGGGACAGAAGTGCTGCATAGGCAGGGAGAGTGTTAGGAGTGAGTGTAGCCTTCAAGAACCTCAACGGTCCTTTCTAGGGCCATATTTATCCGTGTGCAGTACTGTCCAGGCTGCTGTTGGCTGTGCTGCATTTTTTTTGGGCTTCTCAAAATCGCCTCTGCAGAGCATTGCACCCTCCATTGATACTGCAGGGAAAGAATTGTATAGGCAGGGCCACAACACAGTTATTATTCATAGAATATACGCAGTGCTGCCTGTTGGTGGGAAAAAACTGAAAACAAATCTATTTGTCCAGCCTGTGTCCGTCCTTACGCCTGTGTAGACGTGTGAGCTGCGTGAAAAACATTGCTAAATCATACGCAGCCAGCTACGCTTTACTGCTGGGTTCGCCATTTGCTTTCCTTAATTGGGAAAAAAAAATACCTGCTCTCCAAGAGTTATAATAACTCTGCTACCCTCACGTTCTGTGACACATAAGCAGGGACACAGCGCAGTTATTAAACTTCGCAGGTTCATTGAATATACGCAGTGCTGCCTGTTGGTGGGAAAAAACTGAAAACAAATCTATTTGTCCAGCCTGTGTCCGTCCTTACGCCTGTGTAGACGTGTGAGCTGCGTGAAAAACATTGCTAAATCATACGCAGCCAGCTACGCTTTACTGCTGGGTTCGCCATTTGCTTTCCTTAATTGGGAAAAAAAAATACCTGCTCTCCAAGAGTTATAATAACTCTGCTACCCTCACGTTCTGTGACACATAAGCAGGGACACAGCGCAGTTATTAAACTTCGCAGGTTCATTGAATATACGCAGTGCTGCCTGTTGGTGGGAAAAAACTGAAAACAAATCTATTTGTCCAGCCTGTGTCCGTCCTTACGCCTGTGTAGACGTGTGAGCTGCGTGAAAAACATTGCTAAATCATACGCACCCAGCTACGCTTTACTGCTGGGTTCGCCATTTGCTTTCCTTAATTGGGAAAAAAAATACCTGCTCTCCAAGAGTTATAATAACTCTGCTACCCTCACGTTCTGTGACACATAAGCAGGGACACAGCGCAGTTATTAAACTTCGCAGGTTCATTGAATATACGCAGTGCTGCCTGTTGGTGGGAAAAAACTGAAAACAAATCTATTTGTCCAGCCTGTGTCCGTCCTTACGCCTGTGTAGACGTGTGAGCTGCGTGAAAAACATTGCTAAATCATACGCAGCCAGCTACGCTTTACTGCTGGGTTCGCCATTTGCTTTCCTTAATTGGGAAAAAAAAATACCTGCTCTCCAAGAGTTATAATAACTCTGCTACCCTCACGTTCTGTGACACATAAGCAGGGACACAGCGCAGTTATTAAACTTCGCAGGTTCATTGAATATACGCAGTGCTGCCTGTTGGTGGGAAAAAACTGAAAACAAATCTATTTGTCCAGCCTGTGTCCGTCCTTACGCCTGTGTAGACGTGTGAGCTGCGTGAAAAACATTGCTAAATCATACGCACCCAGCTACGCTTTACTGCTGGGTTCGCCATTTGCTTTCCTTAATTGGGAAAAAAAATACCTGCTCTCCAAGAGTTATAATAACTCTGCTACCCTCACGTTCTGTGACACATAAGCAGGGACACAGCACAGTTATTAAACTTAGATAATTCATTCACTAGAGGCAGTGGGGCCTTTCGTTTTCCAAAAAGGGCAAAAATTATATTTGGCCTGCAGTCTTGCGCCAATTTATTTCCTGCCTGGGAAATCTAATCACTGGTAATACAGCATGCTGAGGGGTAGGGGTAAGCCTAGAGGACGTGGACGTGGACGTGGCCGAGGACGCGGAGGGCCAAGTGAGGGTGTGGGCACAGGCCAAGCTCCTGATCCAGGTGTGTCGCAGCTGTCTGCTGCGCGATTAGGAGAGAGGCACGTTTCTGGCGTCCCCACATTCATCGCCCAATTAATGGGTCCACGCGGGAGACGGTTATTAGAAAATGAGCAGTGTGAGCAGGTCCTGTCCTGGATGGCAGAAAGTGCTTCGAGCAACCTATCGTCTACCCGCAGTTCTGCGCCGTCCACTGCTGCCAATCCGAATCCTCTGTCTGCTGCTCCTCCTTCCTCCCAGCCTCCTCAGTCCACTACAATGACACCTGCTCAGGAGCGGGAACACTCCCAGGAACTGTTCTCGGGCCCCTGCTTAGATTGGGCAGCAGCGGTTCCTCTCCCACCAGAGGAGTTTATCGTCACTGATGCCCAACCATTCGAAAGTTCCCGGGGTCCGGGGGAAGAGGCTGGGGACTTCCGCCAACTGTCTCAACAACTTTCTGTGGGTGAGGAGGACGATGACGATCAGACACAGTTGTCTTGCAGTGAGGTAGTAGTAAGGGCAGTAAGTCCCAGGGAGCAGCGCACAGAGGATTCGGAGGAAGAGCAGCAGGACGATGAGGTGACTGACCCCACCTGGTGTGCAACGCTTACTCAGGAGGACAGGTCTTCAGAGGGGGAGTCAAGGGCATCAGCAGGGCAGGTTGCAAGAGGCAGTGCGGTGGCCAGGGGTAGAGGCAGGGCCAGACCGAATAATCCACCAAGTGTTTCCCAAAGCGCCCCCTCGCGCCATGCCACCCTGCGTAGGCCGAGGTGCTCTAAGGTCTGGCAGTTTTTCACAGAGACGCCTGACGACCGACGAACAGTGGTGTGCAACCTTTGTCGCGCAAAGCTCAGCCGGGGAGCCAACACCAACAGCCTCACCACCACCACCATGCGCAGACATATGATGGCCAAGCACCCCGCAAGGTGGGACAAAGGCCGTTCACCGTCTCCGGTTTGCACCCCTGCCTCTCCCCCTGTGCCCCAACCTGCCACTGAGATGCAACCCCCCTCTCAGGACACAGGCACTACCGCCTCATGGCCTGCACCCACACCCTCATCTCCGCTGTCCTCGGCCCCATCCAGCAGTGTAGTTCAGCGCACCGTTCAGCCGTCGCTTGCGCAAGTGTTCGAGCGCAAGCGCAAGTACGCCGCCACGCACCCGCACGCTCAAACGTTAACCGTCCGCATCGCAAAATTCATCAGCCTTGAGATGCTGCCGTATAGGGTTGTGGAAACGGAGTCCTTCAAAAGTATCATGGAGGCGGCGGCCCCGCGCTACTCAGTTCCCAGTCGCCACTACTTTTCCCGATGTGCCGTCCCAGCCCTGCACGACCACGTCTCCCGCAACATTGTGCGCGCCCTCACCAACGCGGTTACTGCCACGGTCCACTTAACTACGGACACGTGGACAAGCACAGGCGGGCAGGGCCACTACATCTCCCTGACGGCACATTGGGTGAATTTAGTGGAGGCTGGGACAGAGTCAGAGCCTGGGACCGCTCACGTCCTACCCACCCCCAGAATTGCGGGCCCCAGCTCGGTGCTGGTATCTGCGGAGGTGTATGCTTCCTCCACTAAAGCACCCTCCTCCTCCTCCTCCTCCTCTGTCTCACAATCAAGATGTGTTAGCAGCAGCATGTCGCCAGCAGTCGGTGTCGCGCGGTGTGGCAGCACAGCGGTGGGCAAGCGTCAGCAGGCCGTGCTGAAACTACTCAGCTTAGGCGATAAGAGGCACACGGCCCACGAACTGCTGCAGGGTCTGACACAGCAGACCGACCGCTGGCTTGCGCCGCTGAGCCTCCAACCGGGCATGGTCGTGTGTGACAACGGCCGTAACCTGGTGGCGGCTCTGCAGCTTGGCAGCCTCACGCACGTGCCATGCCTGGCCCACGTCTTTAATTTGGTGGTTCAGCGGTTTCTGAAAAGCTACCCACGCTTGTCAGACCTGCTCGTAAAGGCGCGCCGGCTCTGCGCACATTTCCGCAAGTCCCACACGGACGCTGCCACCCTGCGCACCCTGCAACATCACTTTAAGCTGCCAGTGCACCGACTGCTGTGCGACGTGCCCACACGGTGGAACTCTACGCTCCACATGTTGGCCAGGCTCTATGAACAACGGAGAGCTATAGTCGAATACCAACTCCAACATGGGCGGCGCAGTGGGAGTCAGCCTCCTCAATTCCTTTCAGAAGAGTGGGCCTGGTTGGCAGACATCTGCCATGTCCTTGGTAATTTTGAGGAGTCTACCCAGGTGGTGAGCGGCGATGCTACAATCATTAGCGTCACCATTCCTCTGCTATGCATCTTGAGAAATTCCCTGCAAACCATAAAGGCAGCTGCTTTGCGCTCGGAAACGGGGGCGGGGGAAGACAGTATGCCGCTGGATAGTCAGGGCACCCTCCTGTCTATTTCTCAGCGCGTACAGGAGGAGGAGGAGGAGCATGAGGAGGATGAGGAGGAGGGGGAAGAGACAGCTTGGCCCGCTGCTGACGGTACACCGGCTGATTGCCTGTCATCCTTTCAGCGTGTATGGCCTGAGGAGGAGGAGGAGGAGGAGGAGGATCCTGAAAGTGATCTTCCTAGTGAAGACAGCCATGTGTTGCGTACAGGTACCCTGGCACACATGGCTGACTTCATGTTAGGATGCCTTTCTCGTGACCCTCGCGTTGCACGCATTCTGGCCACGACGGATTACTGGGTGTACACACTGCTCGATCCACGGTATAAGGAGAACCTGCCCACTCTGATTCCCGAAGAGGAAAGGGGTTCGAGAGTGTTGCTATACCACAGGACCCTTGCGGACAAGCTGATGGTAAAATTCCCAGCCGACAGCGCTAGTGGCAGAAGGCGCAGTTCCGAGGGCCATGTTGCAGGGGATGTGCGTAGATCGAGCAGCATGTACATCCCAGGCAGTGCAACAGTCTTTAAGGGCCTGGCCAGCTTTATGGCTCCCCACCAAGACTGTGTCACCGCTCCCCAGTCACGGCTGAGTCGGCGGGAGCACTGCAAAAGGATGGTGAGGGAGTACGTAGCGGATCGCACGACCATCCTTGGTGACGCCTCTGCCCCCTACAACTACTGGGTGTCGAAGCTGGACACGTGGCCTGAACTAGCCCTGTATGCCCTTGAGGTGCTTGCTTGTCCTGCGGCTAGCGTGTTGTCGGAGAGGGTGTTTAGTGCGGCTGGGGGAATCATCACAGATAAGCGTAGCCGCTTGTCAACCGACAGTGCCGACAGGCTAACACTCATCAAGATGAACAAAGGCTGGATTTCCCCAGACTTCTGTTCTCCACCAGCGGACAGCAGCGATACGTAAGCAATACGTAGGCTGCACCCGCGGATGGAAGCTACGTTCTCTCTCACCATCCAAAACGGGGACATTTCTGCTTCATCAATCTGTGTCTAATATTCCTCCTCCTCCTCCTCCTGCTCCACCTCCTGAAACCTCACGTAATCACGCTGAACGGGCAATTTTTCTTAGGGCCACAAGGCTCACTCAAATAATTTTTCAGAACAATTTTTATAAGTTTCAATGCGCTTAAAAGCATTGGAACTTTAACTTGAACCAATTTTTCGTTACACTGGGCTGCCTCCAGGCCTAGTTACCACTTAAGCCACATTAACCAAAGCGATTAATGGGTTTCACCTGCCCTCTTGGCTGGCCATGGCCAATTTTTGGGATGTACATTAGTACTGTTGATACAGCAATTTGTGTGGGCCCTCGCCTACAGTGTAATCAAATTAATTTTTAGCCCACCTGCATTACAGCTGACGTTACCTCAGCTGTGTTGGGCAATGCAATGGGATATTTTTGTGTACCGCCGGTGGGTTCCAGGGAGCCACCCATGCTGTAGGTGCACACTGAGTTTTTAATACATCTGTACACTTCTAAAGAACCCGTCTGACCGGGGCATGCAGTGTGGGCCGAAGCCCACCTGTATTACGCACGACATTACTACCTCAGCTGTGTTGGGCAATGCAATGGGATATTTCTATGTACCGCCGGTGGCTTCCTGGCACCCACCCAGGCAGTGGGTCCACAGGGAGTTAAACCTACATGTGTCCACTTGTAAAGAATCCCAGTCTGACTGGGGCATGCAGTGTGGGCCGAAGCACACCTGTATTACGCACGACATTACTACCTCAGCTGTGTTGGGCAATGCAATGGGATATTTCTATGTACCGCCGGTGGCTTCCTGGCACCCACCCAGGCAGTGGGTCCACAGGGAGTTAAACCTACATGTGTCCACTTGTAAAGAATCCCAGTCTGACTGGGGCATGCAGTGTGGGCCGAAGCCCACCTGTATTACGCACGACATTACTACCTCAGCTGTGTTGGGCAATGCAATGGGATATTTTTGTGTACCGCCGGTGGGTTCCAGGGAGCCACCCATGCTGTGGGTCGACAGGGACTTCACAATAGGGAGTTGTACCTGCCTGTGTCTATGAATTAAAAAGCCCGGTCTGACTGGGGCATGCAGACACCTTGACAGAATGAATAGTGTGTGGCACATAGGTTCCCCATTGCTATGCCCACGTGTGCAGCTCCAGATGGCGGTGGCACAGGATTCTATTTCTCATTGCTTCTGTACAGCATTGTGGGCTATCGCTCCGCCACTTTTAAAGAGGGTCGCTGCCTAGCCGTGCCAACCTCTGCAGTGTATGCCTGCGGTCCCTCGTCATGGCAGACGCAATTCTAAATAGACATGAGCGTGGTGTGGCATGAGGGCAGCTGAAGGCTGCGCAGGGACACTTTGGTGTGCGCTGTGGGGGGGAGGGGGTGCGGTTGGGCAGCATGTAACTCAGGAGAAGTGGCAGTGGAGTGTCATGCAGGCAGTGATTGTGCTTTGTTGGAGGTAGTGTGGTGCTTAGCAAAGGTATGCCATGCTAATGAGCGCTTTTCAGAAGTAAAAGTTGTTGGGAGGGGGGGGGGGCCCACTCTTGCCGCTATTGTGGCTTAATAGTGGGACCTGTGAACTTAGGATGCAGCCCAACATGTAGCCCCTCGCCTGCCCTATCCGTCACTGTGTCATTCCCATCACTTTCCTGAATTGCCCAGATTTTCACACATGAAAACCTTAGCGAGCATCGGCAAAATACAAAAATGTTCTGGTCGCCCATTGACTTCAATGGGGTTCGTTGTTCGAAACGAACCCTCGAGCATCACGGGAAGTTCGTTACGAATAACGAACACCCGAACATTTTGGTGTTCGCTCATCTCTACTAAACATTCATCTCTTATTACAAAAAAATGTGTCAAATGTATCTTTAGTAATTCTGAAAAAGTATATTTGGCTCCACTGCATATAAAATTGGGACTGAAACAATTTGTAAAAGCAATTGATAGAAATTCTGAAGCATTTATGTATTTGAAATCTAAATTTTCCAAAGCTAGTGATGTGAAAGTGAAAGAAGGAATTTGTATAGGGCCACAAATAAGATCAGTGATAGATGATAAAATTTTTTAGAAACTATTAAATCAATTGAAAAAAAGCAACCTGGTTGTCATTCAAACGTTTCTCCTTTTCTTGGAAATCATAAATTCAAAAACTATTATGATTTAATGAGTGATCTTGTGAAATCATACCAAGCTATGGGATGCAATATGTCCTAAAGGGTTTTGGCTTAAAAAAAATCTTCATTCACCTATTCTTCCCCATCAGTCTCCTTACCCTATCATCTCCTTGCTGAACTTCTGCAGTGCCCCCGGGGTCACCTCACTGCATGCTGGCTTGTTATGAAGGCTGCATTCCTCACATTCCTTCCAGCTGGGTCAGTGAAGGTCACGCCCCTGTGCTGTAGCAGTCACTGCATAGAAAGGAATTCTGATCTATTGTCGAGACAGCATGCATGAGAAGTCTCTGAGGTAGATCACCACTCCCCCTACTGGCCTGTGAACTGTCATGTAACGTACATGGGTTGGCAGGAAGAGGACTGCCGGCAATGTACGTAACCTCACAGGAAGGAAAAGAGTGGGCCAGCTGGAGGTGAGGTCACCCCTCTGGACTGCAGGAGACAGGAGAAGATAGGGGAGGTGAAGATCTGGTAAGTAGACTGATTGGGGAGGAATAGGTAAGCATAGAATCTTTTTTTTAATGACCGAACCCCTTTAAAACTTTACTTTTTGGACTCCCACCTGGAATTCTTTCCAGAAAATCTTGGGGCTGTCAGTGACCAGAATGGTGAGTGCTTCCATCAGCAGATTTCTACGATGGAGCAGAGGTAGCAATGACAAGGCAAGTGGAGTCCCGGTGTACTGGCTGACCATTTCTGGACTATGAAGAAAGACATCCCAGAAGCAAAATATTCCCATCAATAATTAATCATCAAAAACTTTCTAGGTAAATTTTATTTCACATAATGTACTCATTTTTGCATAGATATTAATTTTATAAAAAAAACTTGAAATGTGTGTCACAAAAATACAATGTCTGATGGAAAAATTCTAAAAATGTGTTTGAATTCAGGAGGTGAAATCACCATTAAATATTCTTGTGCAATAAATAAAGTTTAGTTTTGCAGGCCAGTATAATCACTGTACCCCATTGAATAATACGCTAGCTGCCAAGCTTTATTAAAGTATGGTTTTCCCATGTTCAACAAACATCCCATTTCAGCTTGGCATTTAAGCAGAAAGGCACTGTGCGCAATACTGAAATTCATTTGAACTCAGAATTTTTTGCAACCTGGAAAGATAAGTAAATTAAACAAATTAGCACTAAAAGGGTATAGTTTTAATTTATCAGAATATGCCAAGCTGTACCTTGAAGCACAGAGCTTGTAAGTGTGCAGAAGGCAGGCACTTGGGTAGAAGGTGGCATGTGATTAATTCATAGAAAAAGTTTACTCATTATCAACTGCTTGCTAGATATATTGCCAAGTTGTGCTGCTGCAGCTGTCATTCTCTCTCCGCTTGCAGGGCTTCTGGAGGCCTAACAAGTCATCATTAATTTGAAGCAAAGACTTTCTCAATATGTAAATATTCCTTTAATCTGCAGTACAGATTCCAGGCAAATGATATCAGAATCACTATCTGGATGTCATATTGGCATACATTATCTGCTACAGAAAAAAAAGGAAGCGTATACATCTTGTTTACTTTCAGTAATCTCCATATTTTCAGAAGCTTAAAAGCTGTAAAAGCCAATTCAGACCTAAATGTTTGTTATTCAAACACTGGGAAACAGCAGATAAAGGTTGCAATGATGTGCAGAGTACACATTAGCTCCTGAGTTGTTTCTCAATATATGAGACAGTCAGGAACAAACAACTAAACTCAGTTTAGATTGAAAATCTACAAGAAATACAGACAATCACTTTGCTTCTTTTCCTTCTTTATTCAAGTAACTAAACAAATAAAGAGAAGCCAAGCGTCCACTAGTTTTGCAGCCCCCAGCCTGAACTTATTACCAAATTAACTAAATAAAGGAGCATATCGAAAACTGGGATTTCCTCCTCATTTTTGTATATCAAAGTATGCTCCAATGCAATACACAATGCTATTCAAACCAATGTGCCCAGCCAATCCACCTCACAGATATTTTTATCAGACGACCACAGTTTTTTAAATTGTGTATGGGGTTATTGTGGTGTGAAGCAGTACCATAATTAACCCGTTGCAATCCAATTTGCATTCTGGTTTTCCTAGGGGGCTCACTCTTTTTCTGCCATTATACAATGGCACTATCTGCTGACTAAAGCCAGTACTGCATGAGGTGACACATTGGATAGGCTCCGACAGCAGAGAGGCTGGCAATATACAGTAAGAGAACCCCGACAGATGTCTTCCAACATCGGAGCTGTACAGCCTTAAATCATAATGTATTCAGAGGTCAGACAGTGGATTGGAAAGGGTTAAAGGAAGACTAACCTAGAAATAAATTATAAAGAAATATTGCCTTCAGTTTTTGGTAGTCTGCGGTATTTTCCCTATCCTTTTGAACAATCTTGAAGTCTACCATTTTAAGGGGAAAGATGACGTTGCTTAACCAAAAGGTATGAGGCTTCCAAGCTCAAAAAAAATAGAATGGAAGTAACACCACATCCACTATGACATGACTTGTTTATTCCAGTGTTTCAAAAACGTTCTCAAGTAAATCTAGAGTAAAACACAATAGTAAAACACACACTCTCTAAAATAAGTATTAAAAAGCTCATTAGAGTGCAATTAATCTTAATAAAAGATGTAAACAGAAAAAAGTGAAGTGTATACAAAAATCAAAATTCATATGTATAAACATTCTATATATGAATAATGAGAACATAATTCATAAGGGATATTAATAAAATTGCATTGCATAATATCAATAAGTGTCAATTAATTCATTCGTTCCCTACACTTGTAAAAGTCTGTTGATAAAATGCAGTGTGTAATTTGACATAAATGGATCTTTCCAATTCCTGCTGTCATCTCAGCGTTCAAGACTCTCCAATATGCATGTTCACAATTCCTGACAGTATGATGTTTGCTGCTATTCAGTGCACATGCACTCTCTTGTATGCCAAGATGACAACAGAAGGTGGAAAGCTCCATTTATGTGAAGTTACATGCTGTATTTCATCAAAATACTCTTACAGGTGTGGGGTATGAGTAAATTGACACCTGTACAAATCAAGGCCACCACAAACATGTCAATCGCAGAATTGAAAGAAGACGTGAAAGACAGAAATGCGTGGAGAACATTGATCCATGGAGTGACCGAGGGTCGGATGCGACTGAACGGATAATCATCATCATGGATATTATACAATATGATTTTATTACAATATGATTTTTATTAATATCCCTTATGAATTGCATTCACTTAATTTATTCATATATAAAATGATTATACATATGATTTTTGTTTTTTGTATACACTTTCATTTTTTTCTATTTTTATTGCTATATTGAGATTAATTGTCCATCAACGAGCTTTTTAACACTTATTATATAAATATATGTGTGTTTTACTACTGCACCATGGATTTGGCTCGAAGGGTTGTGTTGGACTGAAACGTTACAAAAGGTAAATAAAGAGGTTATTCTCACGGTGAATGTGCTGTTCCTTCCATTATATATTTTGAATTGAGATACTATTTGGAGCTTCAATGAAAGTTACACCTGGCAAATTGGTTGGAAAACAACCGCGGGTTTCGAATTTCAGTTATGAAACCTGCGATGGGAATATCCTTTAATGGAATATTAATGTGATTTTGATCATATGTTAAACTGACTCTTTGCTTTTTTAATAACTGATTTTATCGTTTATTATTAGGGATGAGCGAGCATACTCGCTAAGGCACTACTCGCTCGAGTTATGTGCTTTAGCCGAGTATCTCCCCGCTCGTCCCGGAAGATTCGGGGGCCGGTGCGGCGCTGGGAGCTGCCGGAGAGAGAGGGGTGGAACGGAGGGGAGATCTCTCTCTCCCGCTTCCCCCCGCTCCCCGCTGTGACTCACCTGTCAACTGCAGCGGCTCCCGAATCTTCAGGGACGAGCAGGGAGATACTCGGCTAAAGCACATTACTTGAGCGAGTAGTGCCTTAGCGAGTATACTCACTCATCCCTATTCATTATATCTTTTGGGGAAACAAGGTTGCTTTAATATAAAAATTATTTCATAATAAATTACCTAAAATACCTAAAAATACTGTAGAGTATATAGGGTTCTGTAGCCCTAAAAGAAGTGACATTTTTAGCTCCAACGTTATAGTAGTTTTAGGCAAAGTAACAAATTATTAGCAATATGTTTACATTTTTCCAAATGCCGATTGGCTGCTTGCTTTACATAATTCTTATTACATGCACAATGCAATGACTTAAACAACAGTTGTTTAATAGGCTGCAGAAACATCTGTTATCCTTAGCAGCAGAAACAGATATGCCAAATTGGTCTTAGCTTGTTAGTATATCCAGGAGATGGCCCCTTAATTAGAGGAAAATTAAAGATTCCAAAATAAATAGTGTATAGAATTCTGGTGTGACTTTCAATGACTAGATGTACAAGCATCTAAAGACTTTTATACTGGTAATTTTGGAGATATATATATTTTTTACATAACATAATAAAATAACTTAAGGACTTAATGCAAGGCTCAATGTAGAAAAAAACCCTAAAAAAGTAACAGATGCAATCACTGGAAAATTAAGATGGCTTTTTGGAATTAACAGAGGCAAAGCCTTTAGATGAATAAGTTATGCTTAGCAGTACAGCAGCTGTCAGGCTAAGGTACACCTAGGGCATGCTTACCTTCACTTCATGCACCTCAACTCGAATTAATTAGGTTTTTGAACGATTATGTCCAAGAGGTGTTTGTTAACTAGACATCATGATGGCTGCATGTATTTGTAATTTAAACATGATAGTCTGCGTTCTGTTTATAGCTCATCATTTTGCACAGTGTATAAATTGACCTCTTACATCTGTACAGTATTTAAAAGAATCTCTTCCTCTTCTATTGATTATTTAAAACCTAAAGGTCATTGAATGGGCTTGTATAACCTTTCAGCTGAACTACTGAGAAGAGGTCATTGATGTCCTTCAAGAGTTGGATCTTTGCATAAGCTTCAGTGACATATGTGGGACCTTTGTTTCCATATTTACATTTAAACACACAAGGTTTAACACATGGGAAATCCAGAAGGTCTTCTCATAGTTTATTAATTTTTTTTCTTGATTCCAAGAAAGCATGCAATACTTTGTCACTGCACATGTACACATACTTATAGATGCACACACATTTCATAGACATGATTAGTGCCCCCTTTATAAAGTTAATAAACGTCACTATAAACCGTATATGGACAATGCTGCCTTTTTGCACATATTACTAAAGACACTATATGGCACATAATAAGAACACTCCTATAAAACTTTAGTATATACCTAAGGTGTCCCACAAAAGACTATATATGCACTTCAACATGAAGAATATCTGCCTAAAAGCTTTATTACTAGGTTTATACAGATACTAAAAGATAGCTGTAAGTCATGTTTTTGTCAGCTCACCTGCCTCGGGGTCACCACCGCCTTCTACATAGTGTGCACTACTACTCCTCTGCTCGCTCCCAGGCTGCAGCTCATGAGGCTCGCATGCGCTCCTATCCCCTCTCTTAAGGGGTCAGTATAATTCTTCCCCAGCCAATCGTCTGCATTCCTATGCTGTATTGGGTATCCTCCCCCCAAAGCAGGCGTCAACAGACAATAAGGTAATAATAAACACTATTTTATTGTGTTCAGTAGTGTTTATTATTACCTTATTGTCTGTTGATGTCTGGTTTGGGCTACACTATTTTGGGAAGTTCCTAGCCAGAGTGATGTCCTGTTGAAAGATGTCACTGTGGTTGCGGAAGACTTCCTGAATATATGGGTGCAGGTCGCCAGCTTATAGGTACTTGTAGTGTTCACCGTTCAAGGATTGTGGTATGATGAAAAAAACTCCTAGGCCATGCAAATAAAATGCTCCTCAGACCATGGCATCACCGCCATTGGCTGTTGAATACTAATGGTACACCCATGGGACATGGCTTCATGCTGTTTATGCCAGATGTGGACCTGCCCATCCATATGTTTTAACTGGGAAATTGAACTAATCACTCCAAGCGACTGTCTGCCATGTGTCCAAGGTTGATTGACAATTCTTCTGAGCCCATGCAAGGCATTGTTGGTGATGATGCAGGGTCATCAGAGACACTCTTGTTGGTCTTCAGCTATTCGGCCCCAATTGACTGAAGGTATGCCACAAGGTCATTGTGAAAATTTGTCTAACTCCCCACTTTTGTATTGCTGGGTCAGTTGGTTCAATATGGCATGTGATAATTGAAATACCAGACATGCCACCTAACACCCATCTCTATGATCAACCACACATGGTTTGCCGCTGTGTGATCTGTCAGATGTCTGTCCATAGTTCAACCAGTCTTGGTACATTCTTGATACTATGATTCAGGAACAGTTAGCAAGGGTGACTGTTTCAGAAATACTGACACTACGCCTCTAGGCACCAACAAGCTGCTCACAGTCAAAGTCATTCAAGTCACCAGGCTTGCCCATAACTGCTAAATGTTGCCTTCAGCTGCACAAAGAAGAGGTCTGTACATTATCTGAGAGCAGATCTTGATGTAGTCATCACGTGATACAGGGTTACTGATTAGAGTTGAGCGAACATACTCTGCTGAGCTTGATGCTCGTTAGAGTATTATCATACTCGATGGTGCTCGTTACTCGAATGAGCATCAAGCCGTGTTCAGCCCCGCCCCAGTTTTTGGCTCCTCCCTGCCGTGACGTGCCTGTTTTGGCCCTTCCCTGCCATGAGGCAGCATGTCTGGCAGGTGAGAGAGAGAGTGAGAGAGTGAGAGTGAGAGAGACCTAGGAAAAAAAAACAAAACTCGGTACTCGGCGTCCCACATACAAAAATGCTCGAGTCTCCCATTGTAGTCAATGGGGTTCGTTACTCGAGTAGAGCTCTCGAATTTTACGAAAAGCTCAACTCAAATAACGCGGACCCGAGCATTTTGGTGCTCGCTCATCTCTATTATGATCACAAAATGCCACATGCCATCTGTTTCTAATGCAGTGATTGTTCAGTGTATATCCAATACCAGCATAGCTATACAACATAAATAAGATTTCTCATATTTTTTCTGGATTACAAACCTCACTGTTTTTGCAGGCAAATATGAGATAACTTCTGTTGTAGTATGCTCTCCTATTCATGACATTGAAGGAGAATTGGCCACATCTGCACCTCTACTGCTAACAACACTAGGAGAAAAATAATGCATTGCTATATTTTATTCTAATACATTGTAATTAGAGATGAGCGAGCATACTCGCTAAGGCAAACTACTCAAGCGAGTAGTGCCTTATTTGAGTACCTGCCCGCTCATCTGTAAAGATTCGGCTGCCGGCGCGGGTGAAAGGTGAGTTGCGGCGGTGAGCAGGGGGCAGCGAGAGAGAGATCTCCCCTCCGTTCCTCCCCTCTCTACCCCGCCGCTGCCCGTCCCCCGCCGGCAGCCGAATCTTTAGAGATGAGCGGACAGGGACTCGAATAAGGCACTACTCGCTCGAGTAGTTTGCCATAGCGAGTATGCTCGCTCATCTCTTATTGTAATCTAAACACAAATTGGTTCAGATTGTACATGTGATTGGACATAGAGACATCAGTGAACTTCACATTTAATTGGTGTTATGTACATTACATACCCAAACAAGGTTAAAAACCAATACTTTCTACCTTTCCAAGCACTACCCGAAAGTATTTCATTATGGGGCACCATCTCCACCCTCTCCACTTAGTAATAATAATAATCTTTATTTATAATAATCTTTACTTATATAGCGCCAAACATATTCCACAGCACTTACAAAAATGGGGATACAGAAAGACAAAAGCACAAAAATACAAAAACCACAGTTATATAGTATTCAGTTGATGGAAACAGTAGGGGTGAGGGTCCTGCTCCTACAAGCTTACATTCTACAAATAATGGGGTGATACAGAAGGTAAAAGGGCTGGAGATGTACACGGTATGGCAGGGTGGAGAGTGTGGGATACTATACACATAAACAATGGTCAGACATGACGCCATGTGATGGCTGAATCGGTGTGACTGCTGGGGGCGGTTGATGCTGGCTAGCAGAAGTTGCGATCACTAGGACAGGGAGCACGTTATCAGGCGGAGTACAGAGGAGTTTGGTTTAGGGTATATGGTATGCCACCCTGAAGAGGTATGTTTTTAGAGCACGCCTGATGTTTTGTGAATCAGGGATTGAGCAGATAGTTCTGGGTAGCGCATTCCAGAGGACTGGTGCTGCTCTGAAGAAGTCTTGGAGGCGGGAATGAGAGGTTCGAATTAACGTGGCACTCAGTCTGATTTCATCAGTAGAGCGTAGGGACTGGGCTGGGAAGTGGATTGAGATGAAGGAGGCAATGTAGGGCAGCACAATGCTTTGGTGAACTTTATGGATAAAGGTAGGGAGTTTAAATTCTGTATTTGGCGGGCAGCCAGTGCAGTGACTGGTACAGGGAAGAGACATCCTAGTAGCGGCTGGACAGGAAGATGAGCCTTGCTGTCGCATTCAGGATGGATTAGAGGGGGTAGAGTCTGAGCAGGTTTTTTTGCCATGTGAACAGCATTTAAAAAGATTTAATTTAAATTAGAAGATTAATGGAACAGAACAAACTTTTTGCCATGTACACAAGATCCTGTAAAATTAGAGAGGGTCATAAGTTATCCTTAAATACACTATAAGGCCTTAGTCAGACGGGCGTTTTTTCACGCGATTTGCGCATGCGCATGCGTCCGGCGATTTTTTAAAACCATTGCTTTGCAATGGTATCGGACACATGAGCGCTTTTTATGCGCTCGTCCGATAAATTATTGAACAGAAATCGCAGATCGCACCTATCTGCGATCTGCGATTCCTGTTCTCTTCTCTATATGCGCTCAATGGGACCGGCGGCAGCAGCGCCGACCCCATTGAGAACATATAGAAGACAAATCATTCTTCTCTGCCACAGCTGTAACAGCTGTGGCAGAGAAGAACGATGTTTGCCCATTGAATTCAATGGAGCTGGCAATACAGCCGCTCCATTGAAAGCAATGGGCTGCCGGCGTGCGCGGGATGAATTGTCGGGAAGGGCTTAAATATATAAGCCCTTCCCTGCAATTCATCCAGAAATGTGTTAAAATAAAAAATATATATATACTCACCTGCTCCCGGCAGCCGGAGTTCCGCGCGGCCGGCCTGCAGTGGGTGTGAAGGGGGTGTGACTCAGACTTGCCCCTGATTGGCTCAGCCTGAGCCAATCAGGGGGCAGGTCTGACTCACACCCATTCATGAATTCATGAATGGGTGTGAGTGAGAACTGCCTCTTATTGGCTCAGCGCTGAGCCAATCAGGGGGCAGGTCTGACTCACACCCCCTTCACACCGGCCGCGCGGAACTCCGGCTGCCGGGAGCAGGTGAGTATATATATATTTTTTATTTTAACACATTTCTGGATGAATTGCAGGGAAGGGCTTATATATTTAAGCCCTTCCCGACAATTCATCCCACACTCGCCCGCAGCGCATTGCTTTCAATGGAGCGGCTGTATTGCCGGCTCCATTGAATGCAATGTGCTGGACAGCTCCGGCCCGTTTCTAATGAAATGCGGCTAGGAGCAGATTTTCGGGCACCGGTCACGTGATTTGCGGATGCGCATCCGTCATGCGATCCGCAAATCGCGCGAAAAAACGCCCGTCTGACTAAGGCCTAAAATAGCATAAACACAAAGTATAGAGATAAGCAAATCTATAAAACTTCAATAAAATCTCAGTATATAAGGAAAATATTTAAAAAGTTGATAACCATAGTATATATTCCCACCAATATAATATCCCACACAAGACTGCTGAAAGCATTTATATCTGTATTCAACTCAATTACAGCTCAAGAAGTAGTATATGGCAATATGCCAGAAGCCTCAAAAGGGAAAAAAGTGCATGAGCATAGCGTAGAATATGCTTTTCAATGGATTCAATAAGTCAAAATCTAATACGTTGAATTAATGCAAATCCACACATTTTATTGCTAATTTAATCAATGAGTGCATTTAAATTCTGGAAAGTGAAAGCTGATGACTAACTTTCTTTAATTGACAGATTGCATCTCAGCATTATGAGAACATAATTCAGTTCTGTCTGCTTGTACAAGACATTTAAATACATTTTAGCATATATTTAAATGACTGGAAACCATTCTACAGTTTGACATATCAGAAACATGAGAAAAGAGAATGTAGATAGATGCTTAGATAATAAGATCAGGATTACTACAAGACGATGTAGAAGAATGGAGAATATGCCAACAATTTTTCTATTTAGAAAAAATAAGCCTACGTTTGGCATGATGAAGTGCCTCTGGAGAAAGGATGTCATACAGATCCTGTTACAACCTTTATAACTGACTTGGCTAACCAGCTCTACTACCTTTAGCACTGAATGCTTAGAGCAGATATTAACCCCTCAGTGACAGCCCCACTGCCTTTTTACGTCCTAGCTTTGTGGGCCTTAATCCTCAAGGACGTAAAAACATGTATCCCCCCTGAGGATTAAAGCCACATGGGTTGTGGACGTGAGAGGTCCATGTTATTGGTTCTAGGAGGTAGCCGCCAACAACATGGAGCAATCATTGGGGGCTGCGGGAAGCCTTCCTTCCCCCCGGTAATGTGATTGGCGCTATCCAATGGATAGTGCAGATTGCAATAAAGTAAACAAAAGGTTTAAAAAAGTTATAGTTTCAGCTCCCCTCACAGATCGCATCCATGACGGGGCCTGAAACTACTCACCTCCATTCTCCATGATGTCCCACAATGATCTGTTCCGGAACTGACCTGTCAGTATTTTCTGTGCATGCGTACCTAAGTGAAAATTGCGACACGTGCAGATGACCAGATCGGCGTGGAACATTTGAAATCTCCTGCTTCCTGCCTACTGAAGGTAGCCAGAAAGCAGGAGATGTCACTGGGGACCACGGTGACGGGCCCCGAGCCTGTGATGGCCGCTATCCAATGGCGATCATGGAAAAGTTCTAAAAAGTAAAATAAAGTTAAAGTTTCACCTCCACTCATGGATCGGATTCATGAGGGGAGTTTAAAATACTCCCCCACATCCTCCGTGATGCCCCACAGCGATATGGTCCTTCCGTGACCTTATGTCACCTTTAGAGATGAGCGAACGTACTCGTCCGAGCTTGATATTCGTGCGAATATTAGGGTGTTCGGGATGCTCGTTACTCGTAACGAGTACCACGCGGTGTTCTGGTTACTTTCAGTTTCCTCTCTGAGACGTTAGCGCGCTTTTCTGGCCAATTGAAAGACAGGGAAGGCATTACAACTTCCCCCTGTGACGTTCAAGCCCTATACCACCCCCTTGCTGTGAGTGGCTGGGGAGATCTGATGTCACCCGAGTATAAAAGTCGGCCCCTCCCGCGGTTCGCCACACATGCCTTGTGAGTTAGCTGAGGGAAAGTACTATCGTGCTGGTGCTGCTGTAGGGAGAGCGTTAGGAGTCAGTGTAGGCTTCAAGAACCCCAACGGTCCTTCTCAGGGCCACATCTACCTGTGTGCAGGCTGCTGCTAGCAGTGTTTTTTTTTTTTTTTTCTCAAAATCGGCAGTGCAGAGCATTGCACCCGGCATTAGGAACAGAAGTGGTGTATAGGCAGGGAGAGTGTTAGGAGTGAGTGTAGCCTTCAAGAACCTCAACGGTCCTTTCTAGGGCCAAATTTAACCGTGTGCAGTACTGTGCTGGCTGCTGTTAGCAGTGTTGCATATTTTATTTTTTCTAAAAATCGTCTGTGCAGAGCATTGCACCCTCCATTGATACTACAGGGACAGAATTGTGTAGGCAGGGCCACAACACAGTTATTGTTCATTGAATATACGCAGTGGGTCCTTCCCTTTGCAAAAAAGGACAAAAAATTATATTTGGCCAGCCTGTGTCAGTCCTAAGGTCTCCGTGTACGTGTGTGCTGCGTGGACAACGTACAAAAATCAGACGCAACCAGCTACGGTTTACTGCAGGCTTGCGCCATTGTCTTTCATGACTGGCAAATACCTGCTCTGCTAGAGTTAATAACTCTGCTACACTATAGTTGTGTGACACTTTTTGAGGGCCACACCACAGATATTAAACTTCTTGTTCATTGAATATACGCAGTGGGGTCTTCCCTTTTCAAAAAAGGACAAAAAATTATATTTGGCCAGCCTGTGTCAGTCCTAAGGTCTCCGTGTACGTTTGTGCTGCGTGGACAACGTACAAAAATCAGACGCAACCAGCTACGGTTTACTGCAGGCTTGCGCCATTGTCTTTCATGACTGGCAAATACCTGCTCTGCTAGAGTTAATAACTCTGCTACACTATAGTTGTGTGACACTTTTTGAGGGCCACACCACAGATATTAAACTTCTTGTTCATTGAATATTCGCAGTGGGGTCTTCCCTTTGCAAAAAAGGACAAAAAATTATATTTGGCCAGCCTGTGTCAGTCCTAAGGTCTCCGTGTACGTGTGTGCTGCGTGGACAACGTACAAAAATCAGACGCAACCAGCTACGGTTGAGTGTAGCCTTGCGCCAATTTCTTTCCTGCCTGGGAAATCAAATCACTGGTAATACAGCATGCTGAGGGGTAGGGGTAGGCCTAGAGGATGTGGATGCGGCCGAGGACGCGGAGGGCCAAGTGAGGGTGTGGGCACAGGCCGAGCCAGTGCGGTGGCCAGGGGTAGAGGCAGGGCCAGACCGAATAATCCACCAACTGTTTCCCAAAGCGCCCCCTCGCGCCATGCCACCCTGCACAGGTCAAGGTGCTCTACGGTGTGGCAGTTTTTCACAGAGACGCCTGACGACCGACGAACAGTGGTGTGCAACCTTTGTCGCGCCAAGATCAGCTGGGGAGGCACCACCAACAGCATGCGCAGGCATATGATGGCCAAGCACCCCACAAGGTGGGACGATGCCCGTTCACCGCCTCCGGTTTGCACCACTGCCTCTCCCCCTGTGCCCCAACCTGCCACTGAGATCCAAC
Source organism: Eleutherodactylus coqui (assembly GCF_035609145.1). NCBI lineage: Eukaryota > Metazoa > Chordata > Amphibia > Anura > Eleutherodactylidae > Eleutherodactylus > Eleutherodactylus coqui. The sequence continues at coordinate 66,941,469 of NC_089838.1, read as the reverse complement.
CCCCCTCTGAGGACACAGGCACTACAGTCTCCTGGCCTGCACCCACACCCTCACCTCCGCTGTCCTCGGCCCCATCCAGCAATGTCTCTCAGCGCAGCGTCCAGACGTCGCTAGTGCCACAGTTTGAGCGCAAGCGCAACTACGACGCCACGCACCCGCACGCTCAAGCATTAAACGTGCACATTGCAAAATTGATCAGCCTAGAGATGCTGCCGTATAGGCTTGTGGAAACGGAGGCTTTCAAAAGCATGATGGCGGCGGCTGCCCCGCGCTACTCGGTTCCCAGTCGCCACTACTTTTCCCGATGTGCCGTCCCAGCCCTGCACGACCACGTCTCCCGCAACATTGTACGCGCCCTCACCAACGCGGTTACTGCCAAGGTCCACTTAACAACGGACACGTGGACAAGCACAGGCGGGCAGGGCCACTATATCTCCCTGACGGCACATTTAGTGGAGGCTGGGACAGAGTCAGAGCCTGGGACCGCTCACGTCCTACCCACCCCCAGAATTGCGGGCCACAGCTCGGTGGTGGTATCTGCGGCGGTGTATGCTTCCTCCACTAAAGCACCTTCCTCCTCCTCCTCCAACGCAACCTCTGTCTCGCAATCAAGATGTGTCAGCAGCACGTCGCCAGCAGTCGGTGTCACGCGGCGTGGCAGCACAGCGGTGGGCAAGCGTCAGCAGGCCGTGCTGAAACTACTCAGCTTAGGAGAGAAGAGGCACACGGCCCACGAACTGCTGCAGGGTCTGACAGAGCAGACCGACCACTGGCTTGCGCCGCTGAGCCTCCAACCGGGCATGGTCGTGTGTGACAACGGCCGTAAGCTGGTGGCGGCTCTGCAGCTCGGCAGCCTCACGCACGTGCCATGCCTGGCCCATGTCTTTAATTTGGTGGTTCAGCGCTTTCTGAAAAGCTACCCCCACTTGTCATACCTGCTCGGAAAGGTGCGCCAGCTCTGCGCACATTTCCGCAAATCCCACACGCACGCTGCCACCCTGCGGACACTGCAACATAGGTTTAATCTGCCAGTGCACCGACTGCTGTGCGACGTGCCCACACAGTGGAACTCTACGCTCCACATGTTGGCCAGACTCTATGAGCAGCGTAGAGCTATAGTGGAATACCAACTCCAACTTGCGCGGCGCAGTGGGAGTCAACCTCCTCAATTATTTACAGAAGAGTGGCCCTGGTTGGCAGCCATCTGCCAGGTCCTTGGAAAATTTGAGGAGTCTACCCAGGTGGTGAGCGGCGATGCTGCAATCATTAGCGTCACCATTCCTCTGCTATGCATCTTGAGAAGTTCCCTGCAAAGCATAAAGGCAGACGCTTTAAGCTCGGAAACAGAGCCGGGGGAAGACAGTATGTCGCTGGATAGTCAGAGCACCCGCCTGTCTATATCTCAGCGCGTTGAGGAGGAGGAGGAGGAGCATGAGGAGGATGAGGAGGAGGGGGAAGAGACAGCTTGGCCCACTGGTGAGGGTACACATGCTGCTGGGCTGTCATCCTTTCAGCGTGTATGGCCTGAGGAGGAGGAAGAGGAGGAGGAGGAGGATCCTGAAAGTGATCTTCCTAGTGAAGACAGCCATGTGTTGCGTACAGGTACCCTGGCACACATGGCTGACTTCATGTTAGGATGCCTTTCTCGTGACCCTCGCGTTACACGCATTCTGGCCACTACGGATTACTGGGTGTACACACTACTCGACCCACGCTATAAGGAGAACCTTCCCACTCTCATTCCCGAAGAGGAAAGGGGTTCGAGAGTGTTGCTATACCACAGGGCGCTGGTGGACAAACTGATGGTAAACTTCCCATCCGACAGCGCTAGTGGCAGAAGGCGCAGTTCCGAGGGCCAGGTAGCAGGGGAGGCGCAGAGATCAGGCAGCATGTACAGCGCAGGCAGGGGAACATTCTCCAAGGCCTTTGCCAGCTTTATGGCTCCCCAGCAAGACTGTGTCACCGCTCCCCAGTCAAGGCTGAGTCGGCGGGAGCACTGTAAAAGGATGGTGAGGGAGTACGTAGCCGATCGCACGACCGTCCTCCGTGACGCCTCTGCCCCCTACAACTACTGGGTGTCGAAGCTGGACACGTGGCCTGAACTCGCGCTGTATGCCCTGGAGGTGCTTGCTTGTCCTGCGGCTAGCGTCTTGTCAGAGAGTGTGTTTAGTGTGGCTGGGGGAATCATTACGGATAAGCGTACCCACCTGTCAAACGACAGTGCCGACAGGCTTACACTCATCAAGATGAACAAAGCCTGGATTTCCCCAGACTTCTCTTCTCCACCAGCGGACAGCAGCGATACGTAAGCAATACGTAGGCTGCACCCGCGGATGGAAGCTACGTTCTCTCTCACCATCCAAAACGGGGACATTTCTGCTTCATCAATCTGTGTCTAATATTCCTCCTCCTCCTCCTGCTCCTCCTCCTGAAACCTCAGGTAATCACGCTGAACGGGCAATTTTTCTTAGGGCCACAAGGCTCACTCATAATTTTTCTAAACAATTTTTATATGTTTCAATGCTCTTAAAAGCGTTGAAACTTTAACTTGAACCAATTTTTCGTTAAACTGGACTGCCTCCAGGCCTAGTTACCACTTAAGCCACATTAACCAAAGCGATTAATGGGTTTCACCTGCCATCTTGGTTGGGCATGGCCAATTTTTTGGATGTACATTAGTACTGTTGATACAGCAATTTTTGTGGGCCCTCGCCTACAGTGTAATCAAATGAATTTTTAGCCCACCTGCATTACAGCTGACGTTACATCCGCTGTGTTGGGCAATGCAATGGGATATTTTTGTGTATCGCCGGTGGGTTCCAGGGAGCCACCCATGCTGTAGGTGCACACGGAGTTTAACCTACATGTGTCCACTTGTAAAGAACCCCAGTCTGACTGGGGCAAGCAGTGTGGGCCGAAGCCCACCTGCATTAAGCACGACATTACTACCTCAGCTGTGTTGGGCAATGCAATGGGATATTTCTATGTACCGCCGGTGGCTTCCTGGCACCCACCCATGCTGTGGGTCCACAGGGAATTATAAATGCATCTGTGTCCACTTGTAAAGAACCCCAGTCTGACTGGGGCATGCAGTGTGGGCCGAAGCCCACCTGCATTAAGCACGACATTACTACCTCAGCTGTGTTGGGCAATGCAATGGGATATTTTTATGTACCGCCGGTGGGTTCCAGGGAGCCACCCATGCTGTAGGTGCACACGGAGTTTAACCTACATGTGTCCACTTGTAAAGAACCCCAGTCTGACTGGGGCATGCAGTGTGGGCCGAAGCCCACCTGTATTAAGCACGACATTACTACCTCAGCTGTGTTGGGCAATGCAATGGGATATTTCTATGTACCGCCGGTGGCTTCCTGGCACCCACCCATGCTGTGGGTCCACAGGGAATTATAAATGCATCTGTTTCCACTTGTAAAGAACCCCAGTCTGACTGGGGCATGCAGTGTGGGCCGAAGCCCACCTGCATTAAGCACGACATTACTACCTCAGCTGTGTTGGGCAATGCAATGGGATATTTCTATGTACCGCCGGTGGCTTCCTGGCACCCACCCATGCTGTGGGTCCACAGGGAATTATAAATGCATCTGTGTCCACTTGTAAAGAACCCCAGTCTGACTGGGGCATGCAGTGTGGGCCGAAGCCCACCTGCATTAAGCACGACATTACTACCTCAGCTGTGTTGGGCAATGCAATGGGATATTTTTATGTACCGCCGGTGGGTTCCAGGGAGCCACCCATGCTGTGGGTCCACAGGGACTTCACAATAGGGAGTTGTACCTGCCTGTGTCTATGAATTAAAAACCACGGTCTGACTGGGGCATGCAGACACCTTGACAGAATGAATAGTGTGTGGCACATAGGTTCCCCATTGCTATGCCCACGTGTGCAGCTCCTGATGGCGGTGGCACAGGATTCTATTTCTCATTGCTTCTGTACAGCATTGTGGGCTATCGCCCCGCCCCTTTTAAAGAGGGTCGCTGCCTAGCCGTGCCAACCCTCTGCAGTGTGTGCCTGCGGTTCCTCGTCATGGCAGACGCACTTCTAAATAGACATGAGGGTGGTGTGGCATGAGGGCAGCTGAAGGCTGCGCAGGGAAACTTTGGTGTGCGCTGTGGGGGGGAGGGGGGGGTTGGGCAGCATGTAACCCAGGAGAAGTGGCAGTGGAGTGTCATGCAGGCAGTGATTGTGCTTTGTTGGAGGTAGTGTGGTGCTTAGCTAAGGTATGCCATGCTAATGAGGGCTTTTCAGAAGTAAAAGTTTTTGGGAGGGGGGGGGTCCACTCTTGCCGCTATAGTGGCTTAATAGTGTGACCTGTGAACTTGAGATGCAGCCCAACATGTAGCCCCTCGCCTGCCCTATCCGTTTCTGTGTCGTTCCCATCACTTTCTTGAATTGCCCAGATTTTCACACAAGGAAACCTTAGCGAGCATCGGCGAAATACAAAAATGCTCGGGTCGCCCATTGACTTCAATGGGGTTCGTTACTCGAAACGAACCCTCGAGCATCGCGAAAAGTTCGTCCCGAATAACTAGCACCCGAGCATTTTGGTGCTCGCTCATCTCTAGTCACCTTCTGAAAATTTGCGTCCTACCAGATGCTTCCATCGGGCGCATGCCCAGGACGACTCATGCCCTCGGAAAATTTAAAATCCCTCTGCTCCCGGCCAGCATGTGCAGCGTGGAGCAGAGAGATGTCACTGGGGACCGCTGTATACAGATCCCAGTCAAATGATCACTGTTATCCACTGCTAATAGTGATCATGCAAATTTTAAAAAAAAGTTGGAAAAGACTGTAAAAAAAAAGAAAAAAAAAAGTTTAAAAAGTTTCAACTGCTAACTTTTAAAAAGTTTAATCTGCTAAGACATTACATACCTAAGGCCCCTCGATTTATCCGTGGACCTTACCCCGGCTTTTACGCATGCGCCCATCGCCAAAGTGGCGGACGCATTCACAAAAGCCACAGATTGCCCGAGTAATTTAAAATCTTCCTGCTCCTGACTACCAAATGTAGCAGAGAGCCTAGAAATTTGACCAGGGACCGCAGTACGCGGTCCCATGTCATGTGATCACCGCTATCCAATGGATAACGGTTATCATGTAGACATTAAAAAAAAGGTACAATTTCACCTTGCATCACGGATCTGATCCATGGGGGAAGGTGAAATTGCTTACATAAGGCCTCTGGCCATGTCCCCCAACAGGATCTTTATCCACTGACCTTTCCCCAACTTTGGCACATGCGCCCGTTGGTAAAATTGCAGACGCAAACACAGAAGTTGGGGAGGGTCTGGGAAATTTAAAATCTCCTTGCTGCTGGCTACTAAAGGTGTCCGAGAGCCGCAGTAAGAGGTCCCCTGTCAAATGATCGCAGTTATTAAACGGATAAGGGCGATCACGTAAAAGTTAAAAACAGTTGAACTTTAATGCTCCTTTCGGTTTGGGCCCCGTTGTGCAGCCAGACATAAAATTAGGGCCACAATGGGTATTTATGAACACAGGACAAACAGAGGGATCCATTTTGGGGTAAAATTCATATGTGTGCTGTACAAAAAATGTAATTTTTTCCATCTGCTTTGCTTATATTTATTCAAAAACAGTGTGGTGAAAATACACAGTACACCCCGATGAATTCTTTAGGGGTCAAGTTTTCAAAATGGGGTCATTTGTGGGGGTTCTCTGTCGTTTTCGCTGCTTCAAGCAAAATGTCTGTTCTGAAAGCCACCAACTGCTCCTTTGCGTTTGGGCCCAGTTGTGCATACAGACATAAGACTAGGGCCACAATGGGTATGTTTCTGAACACAGGACAAACAGGGGTAATCATTTTGGGGTGTAAATCCTCATTTTCATGTGCACTATAGAATAAAAATTTGTCTTTAAAATGACATATTTGCAAAAATATGAAATTTTATTTTTTTTCCTCTAAATTGCATTAATTCCTGAAAAAAAAAACTGTGAGGTCAAAATACTAATGACACCCCTCAGTGAATATATTAAGAGGTGTAGTACTAAATGAAGTACAATATGTGGTGAAAAAACATTGTCAGAATTCTTTGGATATGCAAAACCTTTATGGAGTTATTCTATATTAAAGTGACACATGTCAGATTTCCAATATTTGGCTCTGTACTGTGGCGCAAACAGGCTTTATCCCTATGGGGTTAAAGAAGTATTTCTAGAGCATACTTTTGTGGCTTATCCAAGGAATCCCCAATTATCTAGATCCAATGAACCCTTTTATGTTGTAGAAGACTAGATGCCAGCAGCTGCAAGGAGGTGGAGTACACTTTTCAATCAAAACAATGAGAGTTAAAGAAACAGCAAACAAGGACATCAACTGTTTCTATAACAGTCTGCTCTTAGATCTGTGTTTTTCCCCTCGCTTTGCTTCTGCTGCCAACCAATTTGAAACAGGATGGAATCCCTCCAATCAGACATGTATGCCATGCATATGGCATAAATGTCTCTTGCTGGAATACCCCAGTGAGATGGCTGTAGGCATATGATAACTATCCAGAGAATGATTATTTAGCTGATAGCTATCAGCAGTAACTCCCCAACAAACATGCATGTTTGACTTGGCTAAATATGCATGCTATTTCAACAAAGGAACTTTAAGTTGATAAACAGATGACACATACATTGCTTATCTGAAAAAAAGCATGAAATATCAATGAGAGTAGCTAATAATCAGTGGTCTACAAAGGTTGACAGATGGCTTTAGGACTGTGACTACCTTTAGGGCCAAACGTCATCTGTTGAATAAATGTAGCTATACATGTGGCTATAATTAACAGGGTGCTAAGCGACAACTCGCTCATTTGTTGGAGTCTATTGGTTTTAGTGCACGTAAAAATCAACCAATTGTCGTGCTGTGTAAATAGAAGTCCTTCAACTCACCTTGAGCAACTGGCTATTTACTGTTAATGGAGACGTGTGGGCTGGAACAATCCCTGGCTGCTCCACCTGCATTGACAGAATGCCTATCACTCATGTGTAGAAGCTCAGGAGTTATAGTCGCTTGGAAAGCAGTCGTCCATTGCGAGAGGACTTTAACTCCTCTAAGTGCACTAAGGACATTGCTCACTAGTTCTGCATTAATTGGTATAATTGGCAAGTCAAGTTTTAGTTTCATTTTTCTAAATTATGAGGTGGCTTAGAGCTTCTTTTATAAAAGAGAATATTTCTACTTTCCTGACAACCTTAGGATAATTGTAAGAAGTATGATATATTTATGTGTACATCTATTATAGATAACCCTGTCCTTGGTGTGATACACTTATAGTATGTTTACATAGACTAAAATGTGCCCCCAAGCTTTGATATCTTTGTAGGTTTGACTGTGTTGATGTTGGGGCATACCTACAAAGATGTATTAATCAATGTCATTTTTTAAAAACCCTACAGAATGTCGAAAGGCTCAAATTACTTTTTTTGACACACTAGTAAACCTAATATATGCAAGATCAGGATAGCCATGTTTTACTTACAGTATATTATGTTCCTCTATTTACCAGTGCATTAATAACCTTTTGCAATAATGTGAGTATTTTACGTATTTTAAGTTCAGTATTTGCTGATATTCATACCATAATTTAGAAGCTTTACAGAAGAAACATTACAAAAAATTTGTGCCATTCAATTATTAGTATAGCCTTTAGTGCTTAGCCTGAGGTTGCGATGAGTGATTCCCGAGGACGGATAGCTAGAGGTCAAAGCTGAATTAATCTACATAATTTTTATTATAGATAGGGCCATCAAACGGTGATATTTGAAAATGAGACAAAATAGACTGGAATCTGGAACACTCAATCAATAATACAAAAAACGTAACTGCACTCCGTAAAGCTATGGAACTACATTATTTCTCTTTTATTTATGAGAAGTATTGAATTTCTATCTACATTCTTCATCAACACTGTGCCTTGCCTCACATATTTCTCTATACATTTACTTCTACCGAGCTCTTTATTATTCCACATTTGGATGTGGTGCAAGTAATGACTGGTGCATTGGCTCTTTTTGCAAGACCATTTAAAGTGGCTTTCCCACTGCTTAAAAATGCTTCACGGCCACTCTGTACTTCCTGGTTGCTGCTGACCAGGACCTGTGACTGTTGTAGCCAATCATAGGCCACAGCAGTGACATTCCATAGCCAGTGATTGGCAGCAGCAGTCACATGTTCTGGTCAGCAGCAACTAGGAAGTACAAAGTGGTTGAGAAGTAATATTAAGTAATGGAAAAACCATTTTAATGGACTGGTATAATATTTTTTCATACATAAATTGCACAGCTTTTGAACTTCATTTGTGTCTTGTTTAAGAATATTTTACTTTAAAATATAAAATAGTGTTTTGAAAGTCTACAGTTTATTACAGCAAATATCATGCCTTGATGTGAAATGTAATTTAATGAAACAATAGGGATATCTAGTAAGTAAACAAACTAAATTAGATTAAAACAAACTCACAAAGAAAGAAATATAATGGATATCTATTTTTAATGGAAAGTAATAAAATTACATTTTTAATATATAGTATATTGCTTAGATTTAATATGATGGCAATGACCTCTCATGAAGCCTGCCTGAATTTTTTTTATGTATCAGTCTGTAACATTGCAATAAAAATATATTGAAGGATTGTTTAACCGAAAAGTCAAAAGGAAAAAAAAAGAAAAAAAGTAATACAATAAGTATGTTTCAACATTTTCTTTTTCATAACTAGCAAGCTCAGTTGTATTCCTTGCAGCAAGGATCTTGCTCAGCTTCAAATATGAAAACAGGTCAGAAGGCCAGCTGTTCAATTTATATTCTCTCCTACAAGCCACAGACCACACTTAAATCAAACAAGGCTTATTTTCCAATATATAGTATTTCTTAAAACAGGTGGTAAAGCTTATAAAGAAAGTGCAGGTTATACACACAATATTTACACCCTTACATTCTTGTTTATCAAAGCACATTTTATCAGACACCAATAGATGTGCACTCTGTATTCTCGGAAGACAATAAGAAAAACTGTACTGTAGTTTCGGTCATTTGTTTAATTCAGCAAACAGGTTTTCTTTCTATAGGAATAATCATAATATACTTTTATTAAAAGAACTATGTGCAAAAATTGAATGAGCCCCCCCCCCCCCCCCGTTTCCCATCATCAGTGCAACTTTATCCCTCCCGATCAGCGTTGTAGACTTCTCACTCAACTAGGTGCAAAAACCACAAAACTGCAGTCTGTATACGGTTATCTTTTCCTGCTGGAGAAGATTCTAACTTTGGCTTATGTTGTCAGTCATTGTTCAATCAAGACCCATTAAAAAGTCAGATATTTACTTGCTGGTAAGCTGCCATCTAATAGATGGTGCTACAAAGGCATTGTTCCATTTCCCCATTCGCAGACTGTGTAGGTACAAACCTCTTTGAGAATGCTAGTACAAAGTTGTTAAGTTATTCATATATTTCTAGGAGCGAATAAAGGTAGAATTCCTCAATGCAGAGATTTAGTAAGAGATGCTCCAAAACTTTAATTTTATGGGGAATACAAATATTTGCTTAAAACAGACAAGTCAGCAGAGCTGACAAGTCTTCAAAGTTTCAACTTATTATAATATATACTGTATAAATTGTACATTTAGAAAGATGTAAATAAATATGGACATGACATTTATCTTTCCCAAACATTATTCACATTTGATTTATTAGTAGCATGCCATATTACACATCACATATTTGTTGGTTTTTTTTGTAATCTAGTTCAGTCTCGAGTTAATACAATCAGGGAATTCATGTAGACTAGTTGCATTAATTATTTATTATCCTGTTGTATGTGTGACTATAGTGGGGTACAATCATAAGCCAAAAGAAAAAATAAATAATAGCGCAAAGGAAAACTAGGAAGTGCACATTTGACTGCACTGCTCATCAGGAGTGAGACAATGGATAAGCATTTATTCTAATATGCATCATATAATACTGTGACTAAGGAGGGTACCTCTACATATTTTTCTCCTATTGGCTTCTGTCAAGATAAATTTGGTCTTGTATTCACGGTCATCTACAGCGTTATCATATGTAATCTATCTATCCATCCATCTTCCATATTTATGTAGCTTCTATATCTTCAATTTACAATGATTAGACCTTTGGATTACTGGTTTTATTACTTACATCCAGCGATCATCACTGGGGAATAGCAACAAATTGCCAGTAGTCATTTTAATTTACTTTGCTCCACAAGATGAGATAGACTAATATCAGTTTTTGAAAAGATTAAAGAGGCAATATTGCTTTGCAATTTTGACTCCATTTTCATATTTATTATGCTTTTAATGTTTGTTTTGAAAATTGATAGAAGTGAAGCTACTCCATTGTTTTTCTTATCAGTTTGTGTGATTATATATATAATGAAAATGAATCAAATACAATTAATCTAACATTTTCCCTCCTGACTACATTGTAGTTTGCTCTCACAAGAGTAGAAGTAATTCTAAGGAGATATTCATATGCAGCAGATTTTCACCTCCATTATGGTAGGCAACCAAAGGAAAAAAATCTTTTTAAAAAATTGCCATTTTTTTCTTCTAGATTTAATAATAGTAAGACATATCACTTATTTTATAACGCAATATGGAAGCTCTATGTGTTCTGAGAAAAACAAGACCAAATGCATTTAGGTTGGCAAAGGAATCGGACCACAGTTTGGTATAAAAAAAGAAAGCAGAAAGAACGAGAGAGAGAGAGAGAGAGAGAGAGAGAGAGAGAGAGAGAGAGAGAGAGAGAGAGAGAGAGAGAGAGAAAGAAAGAAAGAAAGAAAGAAAAAAATAAAGAGAAAGAAAGAAAGAAAAAAGAGAGAAAGGAAAGAAAGAGAAAGTGAGAACGAAAGAAAGAAAAAAAGAGAGAAAGAAAAAAAGAGAAAAAGAAAAAGAAAGAAAAAAGAAAAAAAGAGAGAAAGAAAGAAAGAAAAAAAGAGAGAAACAAGAAAGGAGAGGGAAAGAAAGACAAAGATAAAGAAAGAGAAAAAGAGTTAGAGAGCGAGAAAGAGAGAAATAGAAAGAGAAAGAAAGAAAATCCTATTCACAATGAGAATATTTGCTGAATTACTAGACATTAACAATTATAATTAGCAGTGCTTGAATTATTTGGATGTACAGCATGATAATAACATAAATAATATTAAAGGGATGGTTTGAAAATCTTTTTTCCAGTCCAGCAGTAACCTTGTATATAAACTTTTTCTTGCATTGTATGATTCTATGCTGCAATACCAGACACAGTCCATGGATAGGAGTAGATCTGGTTCTGGAAAAACAAGATCCATTGCAACCTGAAATAACTCTGGTATTTGTTGTTGAACAGATGTTTTGCAAATTTAGTAGAATAGAAGTTACTGGAGTCCTCAAAGTTTCTTCATTTTCTAGGTCTTTATAATTAGCGTCTTTAACATTATATGGCAAATAGTATGCTAATTTACTTGAATTACTAATTTACTTGTTACTATTTCTCGCCAATGTGAAATGCACATGATTTGAGGTTTCAAAACCCATGGTTTATAAATGGATCTTTTGCACAGGAAACCACATTTCATTTCAGAAATGCAGGAGTTTTAAGGGCACAATGGTTATGGAGCTGAGGAGTAAATTATGTCTGTTACTGATGATACATGTGGAATCATTTATATTCATATGGTTCAGAAGCAATTTAACAAATGATGGTATTGCAGAGGCAATTTTAAAGATTACTGAAATAGGTGGGATGTACCTGACACTAAACTGCTAAGCGAAAATTGTACCATTTGCAGGCATTACAATCTGATTGACCGAAAATTGTCAAAAATCATGAAGAAATGAAACTATGTGTCATACTGTAGAGCACCCAGAAGCTAAGCATCACCAAAGTACACATCTATAATGCATAATAAAGCATTTAGCACCATCTCTCAATCGATCAACCACAAAGTCTTAAACATTTATAAACCTTCTGTTCCTGGAGGAAACAATGTAGGTAGAGAGAAATATGAAGGGAAGAAGTATGGAAAAGTATGGAAAGATTGGTAGCGAGACAGAAAAAATATAAAAAAGATGATTTATCAAAAAAATTCAATTCCCTTTGTTTTGGATGTTTGATCATTTAAGAATAAGTTTCACAGTTATGTTTAAGGTTTAAATGACCTCCCGTTCTTTGTTCTGTACACTTTGTTCTTCTCCTTTGCTAAAGGATACTTATACATTATTAGAAAAAGAAAACAGAATGGATGGCTTACTTTCATGAATTTAAATCAAAATGTCTAAGTTACAAGTTATGTCCACCTCTGAGCAACATTTTACAGTTTATATACAAAAAATAATCCATATAAAAAGTGGAGTAACCTAAATTCATTGCTTTACGTATATTGCATCAATCCTGACACACAGATTAATAGAGCTTTATCAAAAGTTTTGCTGAATGTTTTTGAAAAGTCAACAACGTTGTTGTTATAACATCTCCAGCATAATGCAATTGGAAAGATGGTATTAATGTCTGAAGTAAAGACTGAACTTCCCTCAATGCAAATATGCACATCAAGCACTGTACAAACATTGATGACAGCTTTCAGCCCTGGAGCCTGTAGAATTGTAATGGCAGTTCTAGACTATAAAGATATATTCAGAGATATTTCTAAAAATTAAAAAAAAACAATTTCAGGCATCTGTTTCTGTGCATGAATTGGATATCTGCAAGCTACATTTAGATGAATGGGATAGTGGCAGAAACATAGGCAACAATTTGCCTCATGTAAGCTTATTTTGTGGTTGCAGTTTAGAACATACAAAATGTAATGTATTTGCTTTTGGCACAAAAAAATGCATATGCTGTCTAGGAAACGGAATTTAAGGGTAATCATTAACACTGAAGGGGCATTTCCAGTTTCATAAGATATGAGATGAATGTTCAATTGATGAAAGTCCCTTCTCTGGGACCTGCACTCATATGAATAAATGGGGACTCCTGTCTTGCCTGTTAACCCTTTCCAATCCAATTTGTATTTTCGTTTTCCTAGGGGGCTAACTCTTTTTCTGCCATTACACAATGGCGCTATATGCTGGCTAAAGCCAGTACTGCATGAGGTGACACGTTGGAGAGGCTCAGACAGCAGAGAGCCTGGCAATATACAGTAAGAGAACCCTTAAGGAAGTCTAGTAACATCAAAGCTGTACAGCCTTAAATCATAATGTCTTCACAGGTCAGACAGTGGATTGAAAAGGGTTAAGGCAACCACTGGCAACACATCTAGACGGAGAATGATTATAGAGATGACTGCCCATATGTGGGTGCTCTCTGTTCACTTTCTTAGCAGTGAATGCAGAGAGCTACAAATATGTGCAGCCACTTTACTATTTAGTCTCCACCTAGATGTGGCAGTTGACTCCCAATTTACACATAGACGCAAGCTCCAAAGGTGGGACTCATGACATTTATGGCATATCCGTAAGATACTTTCATAAATCTAAGTTAGGAATACTTCTTTAAAGTATCATTATTATCATATTGATAACTTTACCAACATAACTACTTGTTTACATGCATTAAAGTGTAATATAATAAGGACTGATGATTAGAGTAGGATTGTTGGGTAAGGATTCCCATACACATAAGACTAAAGTTGAAGACAATAGATGATTTTATCCAAAATGATCATTTGTTAGGTGGAATTTAACCACAAACAATCCTTTTATCCAAACAATGACACACTGCCATCGCATGGAAGGAATTTAGTCATAATAATTGGACAAAAGTTCTTCCATTCTTACAAAATATTTTCTGACCACATATGATCTTTCTTTAAAAGAAGGTTTCCAAAAAATGTTTCCTTTGCACTGTGCCATTAAACAAGTATGGCTCAATCAAACTACTGTAATATAGACTAAAATTTGTATGACTGTGTCAATAAAACAATGATCAATCATTCATTCAACAACTGTACAACCATCAACCTACTACTATCTATTGTCTATGGCCGTCTTAAAAGGTTGCACAGGGGTCATTCCGTGTCAGTTCAACCAACGCTCCCGGTCGACCATCTCAGATTTCAATGAAACTTTGCACAAAGATAGACCCTGACCCTAAACTAAGATAGCCAGAATATTAGGCTTCAAAGTGCTTTGGTTCACAAGCTACAGGTCTTAATCTAGGGGGTTGTCATGTCATTACAGCGCGCAACCTGAAAAAAGTGGCGATTTCAATCCATTGCCAAGCCAGTTCCAATGACTCTAGAGCAATGAAACTTCACACACTAGGAGAACTTTTGGTGCTGAATCCAGCTAAGCTACTCAGACTGCCACTATTATCATCATTCTGCCACCATTGCATGTCAAATTAGCTGAAAAATTCTATCGCGCAAAATAAAACTCATATTTTAAGCAGTAATAACTCATAATCAACGCAATCCAACTCAGCTATGAATTTATCAATGTGTACTCCATAGAAATGTTTCTCATTATTCACATTATGGACCCAAAAGGATGCATAGCTCTTAAGATACAATGAGTCAAAAATGGCACAAAACACTTTTTTGCTAATTTTTCCATTTTTCAAAGGTGAAAATCGGAATGTACTCCATTTTTATTTTTTTTCATTTTTGTTCTATTTGGAAGAGAATTTTTTGCTCTACAAGATTCGATGTTTTTCATTTTGTTCCCAGACCTTCTAGATGGGAAAATATCGATGCCTGTGAAGGTCCTATGCACTCGCGGAGGTCAAATAATAAAATAAGTGTAAGTTTTGCATGGATGTATAATTAGTTTAGAAATCATGAGAAGGTAAATTATTTTTGGAATGAGACAACTTTTTGTGCTCAAGAAACTTATGTGATCAAAAATTGCATGGCGAGTTCAGGTGAGCCACAAGCTTTGGCCTAAGATGGTCAGAATATCATTGAGTGTTGCATAATGATTGTGGTATATTACAGTGATCACTGGGCTTATTTAGCACTCTATCCATATTGGATACTAAGATTATCTAAGGCTAGCATTTGTGTAATAAATAACTAGTTATGTGATCAAAAATTGCATGGCGGGTTCAGGTGAGCCACAAGCTTTGGCCTAAGATGGTCAGAATATCATTGAGTGTTGCATAATGATTGTGGTATATTACAGTGATCACTGGGCTTATTTAGCACTCTATCCATATTGGATACTAAGATTATCTAAGGCTAGCATTTGTGTAATAAATAACTAGTTATGTGATCAAAAATTGCATGGCGAGTTCAGGTGAGCCACAAGCTTTGGCCTAAGATGGTCAGAATATCATTGAGTGTTGCATAATGATTGTGGTATATTACAGTGATCACTGGGCTTATTTAGCACTCTATCCATATTGGATACTAAGATTATCTAAGGCTAGCATGAATAACTAGTTATTTATTACACAAATGCTAGCCTTAGATAATCTTAATATCCAATATGGATAGAGTGCTAAATAAGCCCAGTGATCACTGTAATATACCACAATCATTATGCAACACTCAATGATATTCTGACCATCTTAGGCCAAAGCTTGTGGCTCACCTGAACTCGCCATGCAATTTTTGATCACATAACTAGTTATTTATTACACAAATGCTAGCTTTCGATAATCTTAGTATCCAATATGGATAGAGTGCTAAATAAGCCTAGTGATCACTGTAATATACCACAATCATTATGCAACACTCAATGATATTCTGACCATCTTAGGCCAAAGCTTGTGGCTCACCTGAACTCGCCATCCAATTTTTGATCACATAAGTTTCTTGAGCACAAAAAGTTGTCTCATTCCAAAAATAATTTACCTTCTCATGATTTCTAAACTAATTATACATCCATGCAAAACTTACACTTATTTTATTATTTGACCTCCGCGAGTGCATAGGACCTTCACAGGCATTGATATTTTCCCATCTAGAAGGTCTGGGAACAAAATGAAAAACATCGAATCTTTTAGAGCAAAAAATTCTCTTCCAAATAGAACAAAAATGGAAAAAAATAAAAATGGAGTACATTCCGATTTTCGCCTTTGAAAAAGGGAAAAATTAGCAAAAAAGTGTTTTTTGCCATTTTTGACTCATTGTATCTTAAGAGCTATGCATCCTTTTGGGTCCATAATGTGAATAATGAGAAACATTTCTATGGAGTACACATTGATAAATTCAGAGCTGAGTTGGATTGCATTGATTATGAGTTAATACTGCTTAAAATATGAGTTTTATTTTGCGCGATAGAATTTTTCAGCTACTTTGACATGCAATGGTGGCAGAATGATGATAAGAGTGGCAGTCTGAGTAGCTTAGCTGGATTCAGCACCAAAAGTTCTCCTAGTGTGTGAAGTTTCATTGCTCTAGAGTCATTGGAACTGGCTTGGCAATGGATTGAAATTGCCACTTTCTTCAGGTTGCGCGCTGTAATCACATGACAACCCCCTAGATTAAGACCTGTAGCTCGTGAACCAAAGCACTTTGAAGCCTAATATTCTGGCTATCTTAGTTTAGGGTCAGGGTCTATCTTTGTGCAAAGTTTCATTGAAATCTGAGATGGTCGACCGGGAGCGTTGGTTGAACTGACACGGAATGACCCACAGGTAACAGTTAGTGACCATGTCTAATAGTTTTTTTTACCCACTTGCTTTATTTGATCATCTTTATCTACCTTCAGGACTTGTGTGAAAATCTGATCTAGTTTTAGGTCAGCAGATCAACAACCAATAAAATACTTCTAAAGTATTTAATGCCCATGGCCACTTTTCGTTTATAGGATGCAAAATTTATGCAAAGGAGTAAAAGATGTGAAAACGTAATAATAATTTGATAGTAGGCTTTTTGTCTATATCTTATTATTAGTTATGTTACAGCCCTCTAGTTTGGTAGCAGTCCAGTCTTCCTGATACGTCTAAACACTTACACGCATTCACAAACTCCTAAGTTTACAACTGTTTTAGTTGATCCATGCTATGTGTGGTATTAATAAATATAAACCAACAGCAATTCATTCCAAGAAGGTCATCTCAGTGGCATTTCATTGATTCTAAGGAAAGCAATAAGCACAACTAGATTAAACAGGTCCATGGGATTGAATACTGGAATTTCTTTTCAGATATACTGTAATGATATTACAAGTTAGAAAAAGATGATTGTGTAGTTCTGGCCTAGTTAAGCAGTTTTTAAAGAACACTGTTCTCCTACCTTGATTATTGCCTTTTAATGCCACTTTTTGACTCCCTACTAATACTCAAAGAAATATTGCCAGACTGTGCCAAACATGCAACTGTACAGAATTCAAATACTGATTCTAACTTCAGAATTGGGAGGTCCTAAAACATGATCATTTTTAAAGCTTGCTTCCTATAGTGTGCTAGACCCTGTGTTAAAATTAATACCCCCTGGAATTAAGTTGGTTAAAAGACGATTGATGGTTCTAACATTGATACATCTGCCCAATATACAGGGTTATTACAAATGATCTTCCAGATTTGAAACACGCATAACTCATATTTAATGACACCAAGATACATAAATTTCATATCAATGGAAACAGAAACTCAAATATTTTTTAGACCATCATTGTTGTTCTTGCAACCAATCACAGCACAGCTTTTATTTCTCAAACTGCTGGAGGTAAAACTGTCTTATTGTTAGACACTTTTGCTAAATGAGGCCAAAAAAGATTTTCTCTGCCGTAGTTCTTGCTGGGGAGATGTGAGACATAATGGCTGCCAACGAAGACAGGAGAGCACTTTGTGTCCTTGATTTTCCCGTCTAGCAACCCATTATTGGTTTTAAAGTGCCATTTTCGAACAATGTTTGGTGAATATCCACCAAGTGGGCACACAGTTCAAAAGTGCTTCTACAATTTTAAAGAAAAAGGTTGCATCTGTACGTGAAAATCATCTGTCCGTCCACCAGTAAGCGTGGAAACAGAGGAGAGTCTCCATACAAGTTTCACATGAAGTGCTCAAAAACCCGCTCAATCAGAGAACTGGACATCCCACAACCGATTACGTGGAAGAATCTGGGCAAATATTTGTAATGTTATCCCTACTGATTGCAATTGCTACAGGCCCTGAAATTGGATGACAGGGCGAAGACACAATTTTTCTATGAGAGTATGCAAGCTCTAATGGAAAGCGATGGTTTCATGGAATCTTTAGTGTAAAGTGATGAAGCCACCTTCTACCTTTCAGGCACAGTTAACAAATGTCATGTCAAAATTTGGGGAAGGATGACCTGCATATTCAAGTAGAGCAAATCTGCAACTTCCACAAGGTGAATGTGTTTTGCGCTACAACCTGTAGGAAAGCGTATGGCCCCTTATTTTTCCATGAGGAAACAATCACGGGGATTTCATACTTGGATGCTACAGATATGGCTTCTGCTGCAATCTGGAACATGAAATCCCAGGTTTCATCTTCCAACAGGATGGGGTGCTCCACCCCCTCATTCTCACAATGAAGTCATAAGTGAGCTCATTAAGTGCCATGCAGATCATGATGATCGTGAACTTTTTCCTTGGCTTCCATGTTCCCCTGATTTCTTTGGGGGAGTATTAAAGATAGACATGCCACCTGTGAGATTTAGTTTGGTTCATAGACATTGGTTCACTCTGCAGAGGCCTTTAAGGCCTGCAGAGAAGAACACACTGCCCTGGTCATGAACCATGTGCTGACTTGTAAAGTCACGTACATTAGTAATCTGTGCAAAGGATGTTTGGTCATCAAATTATCTTTAAAATGGTATAAGGATGCGTTAAGAATTGCCGAGTGTGTAGGGGTTATCCTTTAATTGTGTTGTTTGTTCCCATCTGCAAATTGCAATGTGTTTACGCCAAATGTGATATTTTGAACTTGGGAAAGTTATTTCTTAGCCAATAATGTATACACCCTTATATCTTATCTATATGTCATTTGTATAATCCTTCCCATATCCATATGTTAGTAACACCTTTCCTGTCTTCTCATAAAAACTACGGTGTTGGGCGCCTGGTTCGCCAGAACCTCATTGCCATTAACTGAATTCAGATTTTTTTACTGAGTTTTGGTTAACGGCTACGTCACTTCTGACTCTTACTTTTTGATTTTACCTGATTTAGGTGTACTTCTTTAAAAACTCTTACCACCCAATATGTATTTTCTACGAGTACACATCACAAAAGCCATTGTATAAGTCAATCATAATATACTACAACATTTATGGCAGGAACTTGACTTCAAGATCGGTGTGTCGAGTGACCAAGGCAGCTTACATTGAACACCTGTGATGTGTGAAACATTTTTGATGTTGTACAACAAAACATTTTGAGTTTATATTCCCATTGATATCAAATTTATATATCTGAGAGTTATTAAACGTGAAGATCATTAGTAAAAACCCTGTATAGCAAAATTAATTGACCATTAACACAAGAAATCCCAACAGGAAAAAAAACGGACCTTCCCTCTGTAGCTTAGGTCTGGGCGCTGCTGAGTATCACAGGCTTGGAACTCCGACACTACCTCCAAGCATGTACAGGATGTGCAGTAATCCTGAGATGCCGAGAAGAAGTGTCAGAAGTCAGAGCCTGTGATACTCAATGGCACCTGGACTAGAGCTACAGAGGGAAGGTATGTTATTTCTTGGTGGGGTTGCTGCCCCACTGAACGTACTGGGAGACATTATCCCTATTGTGGAGCACTGTCACCACTAGGGGCCATTATTACTACTGCAACCACTGGAGGCCACTATTACTACTGGGGACATAATTACCACTGGGATGAATGAATCCAGAGCCTCCCTTTTATAGATCCCTTCTCCATGTCCACCCAACATGGGTTGGTTCCGTTCTCTATCCAGATATTTACTTGGTTCTGTATGGTGGATTTATAGTATGCCTCTATATTGTGGACATCAGTGTCGCCATTTTTACGATGGAGAACTAAAACTGAAAGGGTTAAGCGGGGCTTAGCAAAACAGTGATATTTTAGTGACCTAGGTACATCAAAGAGAGATAAATGTGGAATAAATGCTTATATGTCAAAGGTTGGCCCATTGACTAAACACACATACAGATTAATAAGGACATTAGAAAAATGAGAAGAACCTTTGAATAATGTCCAGTAATGTATACTGGTGAAATCTGAAAACCTGTGGTTTGTACTTATGTCCAATATATGAATTTTAATTTCAAGTACGCATTAATAATTGTCTAGAGCTTGCCTCTTTGGGCTCAGGCGGGGGTTTAATGAGTTATGTAGACACACAATTACATAATTCAGTAAAGTGAATTCAGTTATGACAAATTATAGAAAATTTCTAAGAAGCATGTATATATGAAGAAAAGCTTCTAGTTCTTAGTTTAAGCCTTTGCTATAATTTCATAGTTTTTCTTCGGGATTGTTATACTTCTTGATGGCAAGAATAGCGTAGATTTCAGTGCTATTTTTGTTTAAAAACATAGTGAACCCAGACAAAAACCTCATGGACCCCATTATAAAGTTATTTTCAAATTTGCACCATAGTTTACATTATAAATGAAAACAACAACATGGTTATTAATAGAGATGAGCGAACGTACTCGTCCGAGCTTGATATTCGTGCGAATATTAGGGTGTTCGGGATGCTCGTTACTCTTAACGAGTACCACGCGATGTTCGGGTTACTTTCACTTTCATCTCTGAGACGTTAGCGCGCTTTTCTGGCCAATTGAAAGACAGGGAAGGCATTACAACTTCCCCCTGTGACGTTCAAGCCCTATACCACCCCCCTGCTGTGAGTGGCTGGGGAGATCAGATGTCATCCGAGTATAAAAGTCGGCCCCTCCCGCGGCTCGCCTCAGATGCCTTGTGAGTTAGCTGAGGGACAGTGCTGCTGGTGCCGGAGCTGCTGTAGGGAGAGTGTTAGTAGTGAGTGTAGGCTTCAAGAACCCCAACGGTCCTTCTTAGGGCCACATCTACCTGTGTGCAGGCTGCTGTTAGCAGTGGATATATTTTTTTTTTCTCAAAATCGGCTGTGCAGAGCATTGCACCCTGCATTAGGGACAGAAGTGGTGGTTAGGCAGGGAGAGTGTTAGGAGTGAGTGTAGGCTTCAAGAACCTCAACGGTCCTTTCTAGGGCCATATTTAACCGTGTGGAGTACTGTGCAGGCTGCTGTTAGCTGTGTTGCATTTTTTTTTTTTCTCAAAATCGGCTGTGCAGAGCATTGCACCCTGCATTGATACTACAGGGACAGAATTGTGTAGGCAGGGCCAGAAGACATATATTATTGATTGAATATAGTCAGTGGGCCTTTTCTTTAAAAAAAAAGGGAAAAAAGTATATTTGGCCTGCCTCTGTCAGTCCTCAGGGCTCTGGGTACGTGTGTGCTGCGCGGAGAACGTAAAAAAATCAGACGCAGCCAGCTACGTTTTACAGCAGGCTTGCGCCACTTTCTTTCCTGCCTGTGAAATTCCTTGCTCTGCTCTAGTTAATAACTCTGCAACACTAAAGTTCTGTGACACATTTGCAGGGGAACAACACAGTTATTATTCATTGAATAGACGCAGTGGGCCTTTCCTTTTAAAAAAAGTGAAAAAATTATATTTGGCCTGCCTCTGTCAGTCCTAAGGGCTCTGGGTACGTGTGTGCTGCGTGGAGAACGTAAAAATAATCAGACGCAGCCAGCTACGGTTGACTGCAGGCTTGCGCCAATTTCTTTCCTGCCTGGGAAATACCTGCTCTGCCATAGTTAATAACTCTGCAACACTAAAGTTCTGTGACACATTTGCAGGGGCACAACACAGTTATTATTCATTGAATAGACGCAGTGGGCCTTTCCTTTTAAAAAAAGTGAAAAAATTATATTTGGCCTGCCAGTGTCAGTCCTAAGGGCTCTGGGTACGTGTGTGCTGCGTGGAGAACATAAAAATAATCAGACGCAGCCAGCTACGGTTGACTGCAGGCTTGCGCCAATTTCTTTCCTGCCTGGGAAATACCTGCTCTGCCATAGTTAATAACTCTGCAACACTAAAGTTCTGTGACACATTTGCAGGGGCACAACACAGTTATTATTCATTGAATAGACGCAGTGGGCCTTTCCTTTTAAAAAAAAGGGAAAAAAGTATATTTGGCCTGCCTCTGACACTCCTCAGGGCTCTGGGTACGTGTGTGCTGCGCGGAGAACGTAAAAAAATCAGACGCAGCCAGCTACGTTTTACAGCAGGCTTGCGCCACTTTCTTTCCTGCCTGTGAAATTTCTTGCTCTGCTCTAGTTAATAACTCTGCAACCCTGCAGTTCTGTGACACATTTGCAGGGCCAGAAGACATATATTATTGATTGAATATACGCAGTGGGCCTTTTCTTTACCAAAAAAAGGGAAACATTCAATTTGGCCTGCCTCTGACAGTCCTCAGCGTTCTGGGTACGTGTGTGGTGGGTGCAGAACGTAAACAGAAATCATACGCAGCCAGCTACGTTTAGCAGCAGGCTTGCGCCAATTTCTTTCCTGCCTGGGAAATCAAATCACTGGTAATACACCATGCTGAGGGGTAGGGGTAGGCCTATAGGACGTGGACGCGGGCGAGGACGCGGAGGCCCAAGTCAGGGTGTGGGCACAGGCCGAGCCAGTGCGGTGGCCAGGGGTAGAGGCAGGGCCAGACCGAATAATCCACCAACTGTTTCCCAAAGCGCCCCCTCGCGCCATGCCACCCTGCAGAGGTCAAGGTGCTCTACGGTGTGGCAGTTTTTCACAGAGACGCCTGACGACCGACGAACAGTGGTGTGCAATCTTTGTCACGCCAAGATCAGCTGGGGAGGCACCACCAACAGCATGCGCAGGCATATGATGGCCAAGCACCCCACAAGGTGGGACGATGCCCGCCCACCGCCTCCGGTTTGCACCACTGCCTCTCCCCCTGTGCCCAAACCTGCCACTGAGATCCAACCCCCCTCTGAGGACACAGGCACTACCGTCTCCTGGCCTGCACCCACACCCTCACCTCCGCTGTCCTCGGCCCCATCCAGCAATGTCTCTCAGCGTAGCGTCCAGACGTCGCTAGCGCCACAGTTTGAGCGCAAGCGCAAGTACGACGCCACGCACCCGCACGCTCAAGCGTTAAATATGCACATTGCAAAATTGATCAGCCTAGAGATGCTGCCGTATAGGCTTGTGGAAACGGAGGCTTTCAAAAGCATGATGGCGGCGGCGGCCCCGCACTACTCGGTTCCCAGTCGCCACTACTTTTCCCGATGTGCCGTCCCAGGCCTGCACAACCACGTCTCCCGCAACATTGTACGCGCCCTCACCAACGCGGTTACTGCCAAGGTCCACTTAACAACAGACACGTGGACAAGCACAGGCGGGCAGGGCCACTGTATCTCCCTGATGGCACATTGGGTGAATTTAGTGGAGGCTGGGACAGAGTCAGAGCCTGGGACCGCTCACGTCCTACCCACCCCCCGAATTGCGTGCCCCAGCTCGGTGGTGGTATCTGCGGGGGTGTATGCTTCCTCCACTAAACCACCCTCCTCCTCCTCCTACGCAACCTCTGTCTCGCAATCAAGATGTGTCAGCAGCAGCACGTCGCCAGCAGTCGGTGTCACGCGGCGTGGCAGCACAGCGGTGGGCAAGCGTCAGCAGGCCGTGCTGAAACTACTCAGCTTAGGAGATAAGAGGCACACGGCCCACGAACTACTGCAGGGTCTGACAGAGCAGACTGACCGCTGGCTTGCGCCGCTGAGCCTCCAACCGGGCATGGTCATGTGTGACAACGGCCGTAAGCTGGTGGCAGCTCTGCAGCTCGGCAGCCTCACGCACGTGCCATGCCTGGCCCATGTGTTTAATTTGGTGGTTCAGCGCTTTCTGAAAAGCTACCCCCACTTGTCATACCTGCTTGGAAAGGTGCGCCAGCTCTGCGCACATTTTCGCAAATCACACACGGATGCTGCCACCCTGCGCACCCTGCAACATCGCTTTAATCTGCCAGTGCACCGACTGCTGTGCGACGTGCCCACACAGTGGAACTCTACGTTCCACATGTTGGCCAGACTCTATGAGCAGCGTAGAGCTATAGTGGAATACCAACTCCAACTTGCGCGGCGCAGTGGGAGTCAGCCTCCTCAATTATTTACAGAAGAGTGGGCCTGGTTGCCAGCCATCTGCCAGGTCCTTGGAAAATTTGAGGAGTCTACCCAGATGGTGAGCGGCGATGCTGCAATCATTAGCGTCACCATTCCTCTGCTATGCATCTTGAGAAGTTCCCTGCAAAGCATAAAGGCAGACGCTTTGCGCTCGGAAACAGAGCCGGGGGAAGACAGTATGTCGCTGGATAGTCAGAGCACCCTCCTGTCTATATCTCAGCGCGTTCAGGAGGAGGAGGAGGAGCATGAGGAGGATGAGGAGGAGGGGGAAGAGACAGCTTGGCCCACTGCTGACGGTACCCATGCTGCTTGCCTGTCATCCTTTCAGCGTGTATGGCCTGAGGAGGAGGAGGAGGATCCTGAAAGTGATCTTCCTAGTGAAGACAGCCATGTGTTGCGTACAGGTACCCTGGCACACACTGCTCGATCCACGGTATAAGGAGAGCCTTTGCACTCTCATTCCCGAAGAGGAAAGGGGTTCGAGAATGATGCTATACCACAGGGCGCTGGTGGACAAACTGATGGTAAACTTCCCTTCCGACAGCGCTAGTGGCAGAAGGCGCAGTTCCGAGGGCCAGGTAGCAGGGGAGGCGCAGAGATCAGGCAGCATGTACAGCGCAGGCAGGGGAACATTCTCCAAGGCCTTTGCCAGCTTTATGGCTCCCCAGCAAGACTGTGTCACCGGTCCCCAGTCAAGGCTGAGTTGGCGGGAGCACTGTAAAAGGATGGTGAGGGAGTACGTAGCCGATTGCAGCACCGTCCTCGGTGACGCCTCTGCCCCCTACAACTACTGGGTGTTGAAGCTGGACACGTGGCCTGAACTCGCGCTGTATGCCCTGGAGGTGCTTGCTTGTCCTGCGGCTAGCGTCTTGTCAGAGAGTGTGTTTTGTGTGGCTGGGGGAATCATCACGGATAAGCGTACCCACCTGTCAACCGACAGTGCCGACAGGCTTACACTCATCAAGATGAACAAAGCCTGGATTTCCCCAGACTTCTCTTCTCCACCAGCGGACAGCAGCGATACCTAAGCAATACGTAGGCTGCACCCGCGGATGGAAGCATCGTTCTCTCTCACCATCCAAAACGGGGACATTTCTGCTTCATCAATCTGTGTATAATATTCCTCCTCCTCCTCCTCCTGCTCCTCCTCCTGAAACCTCACGTAATGACGCCGAACTGGCAATTTTTCTTAGGGCCACAAGGCTCACTCATATAATTTTTCTTAAAAATTTTTATACGTTTCAATGCTCTTAAAAGCGTTGAAACTTTAACTTGAACCAATTTTTCGTTAAACTGGGCTGCCTCCAGGCCTAGTTACCACTTAAGCCACATTAACCAAAGCGATTAATGGGTTTCACCTGCCCTCTTGGTTGGCCATGGCCAATTTTTCTGAGGTACATTAGTACTGTTGATACAGCAATTTTTGTGGGCCCTCGCCTACAGTGTAATCAAATAAATTTTTAGCCCACCTGCATTAAGCACGACATTACTACCTCAGCTGTGTTGGGCAATGCAATGGGATATTTTTATGTACCGCCGGTGGGTTCCAGGGAGCCACCCATGCTGTCGGTCCACAGGGACTTCACAATAGGGAGTTGTACCTGCCTGTGTCTATGAATTAAAAACCGCGGTGTGACTGGGGCATGCAGACACCTTGACAGAATGAATAGTGTGTGGCACATAGGTTCCCCATTGCTATGCCCACGTGTGCAGCTCCTGATGGCGGTGGCACAGGATTATATTTCTCATTGCTTCTGTACAGCATTGTGGGCTATCGCCCCGCCCCTTTTAAAGAGGGTCGCTGCCTAGCCATGCCAACCCTCTGCAGTGTGTGCCTGCGGTTCCTCCTCATGGCAGATGCACTTATAAATAGACATGAGTGTGGCGTGGCATGAGGGCAGCTGAAGGCTGCGCAGGGACACTTTGGTGTGCGCTGTGGACACTGCGTCGTGCGGGGGGGTTGGGCAGCATGTAACCCAGGAGAAGTGGCAGCGGAGTGTCATGCAGGCAGTGATTGTGCTTTGTTGGAGGTAGTGTGGTGCTTAGCTAAGGTATGCATTGCTAATGAGGGCTTTTCAGAAGTAAAAGTTGTTGGGAGGGGGGGGGGGGCACTCTTGCCGGTATTGTGGCTTAATAGTGGGACCTGTGAACTTGAGATGCAGCCCAACATGTAGCCCCTCGTCTGCCCTATCCGTTGCTGTGTCGTTCCCATCACTTTCTTGAATTGCCCAGATTTTCACACATGAAAACCTTAGCGAGCATCGGCGAAATACAAAAATGCTCGGGTCGCCCATTGACTTCAATGGGGTTCGTTACTCGAAACGAACCCTCGAGCATCGCGATAATTTCGTCCCGAGTAACGAGCACCCGAGCATTTTGGTGCTCGCTCATCTCTAGTTATTAACGTGTTACTAGATTAACATTCCAAAATTCCAAGTAAAATCAACAATCCAAGTTACTATAATTTTGATCAGTACCGTAGTGGAGAAAAACACATATGTCCTGACATTTCTGACTGACTAGGCAGTATTCTGAATAAACAATCTGACTAAAGGTAACCATCAGTAGGCCACATAAATACTTAAAAATATTATTGCAAACCAACATTTTATTGTGTCTGTAAAATCTGAATTATCCTGCCACTCAACTTACTTGCATCTTAGAGTAAAATATATTATAAATGTAATTCCATTTCTACAAAAAGAGATAACTATTCAACAATATTAAAATAAAAAATATGCATTCTATACAAAATTAAATAAAAAAAAAAATTAAGCACCTAGAAGGAGCTATTGTTTCGCTGCAAAACTCAGCATGTAGTTACATCTCAGGCAGATTTACAAAAGATTAGAGTTGTAGTATGATTAGATAAATGGTTTTGCGCCCAAAGGCCCTAAAAGTGGTTCCACCCATGACCTATAAAAAGGCTCTCAGAGGCTAATTGTGTGTAGTGGACCTCTTTTTCCACTTGTGTAGAGCTTGTTGACTACTACCGTGTTTCCCCGAAAATAAGACAGTGTCTTATATTAATTTTTGTTCAAAAAGGTTTAACTTTTTTACATGTATAGCTGCCTGGACTCTATTTAAATTGACTTTTTTAATTAACTGTTAGCAGGGCTTAATTTTGGAGTAGGGCTTATATTTCAAGCATCCTCAAAAAGCCTGAAAAATCATTTTGCATCCTCTGGAATTCTGGAAAAGCATGCTATGTCTTATTTTCAGGGGATGTCTTATTTTCAGGGAAACAGGGTAGATGCCTCTACGATGCAATAAATGAAATTTTGACCAGTTAACGGAGTTTGACAAGGGCACATTATTGGAATGCTAGAAGTTGCATGGTTTTATTGACAAATTACCCGCCACCTGGGCTATTCTGACCAGACTGTTGGGAGGTGCTAGGACCAGTGGATGTGTGGGGGCATGCACACAAGGCGACCAAACTCACAATGCCCTCAACAGACCACCAGTAGAAAGGGATTGTCTGATCATCCAACAAGCATAAGCAGCTCCAACTGTTTCTTTGGAACCAGATGGCTTAATTGTTTCCAACTGTTCCACCATCCAGAGACAGGTGGGCACCATTGGTATAGGCCTCTGTATCTGTCAGAACCAAATCCAGGGACTTGACTGAAGGACATTTGGTCTCACAGTGCCCAGTATGTGTATTGCCTTTGACATCCACCCACCCACCATCACCTCCATTTGCAGTGGTGTCTTGAATTACTTAACTATACTGCTACAGAGTGGAACGGGGTGGTCTTTAGCGACAAATCCAGGTTTAGTTTGGGAACTGACAACAGCCATGTTCAAGTCTGGAGACCTAGGGGTGAGCACTTCAATCCTGCTTTTGCTGTGGATCAGCAAACTGCCCACACTGCTGGTGTGATGGTCTGAGGGGCCATCGCATACAACAGTCAGTCATTCCTAGCAGTGGTACAAGGGACAATAACAGCTCAGCAATATGTTCTGGACATCCTGCAGCCATATATGTTGCTGCTCATGGCAGGGCTCCCAAGAGGCATTTTCCAGCAGGATAATACTCGGTTGCATGCACAAGGGTGTCAAACGAATGCCTCCACAACATTGTCACACTTCCATTACCTGCCCAGTGCCCAGATTTACCACCAATAGAACATGTATAGGACCATCAGGAACACCAATTTAGAAAGCCTATGAGTTTGCACGATCTAGAGGCTCAGTTCCAGCAAATGTGGACAGATAGGCCACCGGATACCATATGGAACCTGTATGCCTCCATGCTCACTTGTATCACATCTTGCATCCAAGCTAGAGGTGGCCCAACAGGGTACTAGAGCCTATCTTTGCATGGTCAGTTTTTCACAATAAATTATGTTTTTGCTCTGATATTGCAATCAATTAGTTATATCAACGTTACAATCACACTTACTCGTATAAAGTTTCATTTAATTCCGACAACTCATTCTACACGCTTGTTTTTTTTTTAACAAGAGTATATAATAAAATATAATATAATGTGGATAGGATCATTAATGTGCTTTATAGTTTTAAGTATAATTATAAATCGATGTCTTCTAAACTCCAGTCCTCCTGAAACTCCCAACAGGTCATGGTTTGAGGATATCCTATATATAGAACACTTATGTTATTAGTGGAATACTATAGAAATCCTGAAAACCTGACTGTTGGGTGGAAGGTGGTTGTAAGATTTGGAGTTTGGGATACACTGGTATAATCATAAGACATAAGGTTTGGCATATATGAAATAATTAGAGTAGAAAAGTTAAAGAGGTATTTCTCAGGTAATGAGTTTTATTTTTAATTTAATAATATATATGACTTCTAGGTACATAATACATTTTGTCTTTGCATAGAAAATTAATCATTTAATATCAAGTTTATTTTCCTCAACCAGCAATCCTTATTTAGTTCCTTTTCTTGATTTCACCTCCTGTTCTCCTTGTTTTTTGCTTCGTCTACACTGTATAAGTTAGCATATTTCTCAACTAAAACACCCCATAAATTACTTTTCCACACGTTCCTTATAAAAATATCTTAGTTCCCACCTTATCACTCAGTTATGAATTCACTCTCAATTCATTTAAAAAGGTTGTGTTACTTTAAGTCACATTGTAATGTGTAAGAATGACTCAGTAGGTAAGTTAAACTAAGGTCAGCTCTATTTGACCTCGTTTATTGGGATCTGCAACAAAAACAAGGAAATAAATTTGTCTTAATTTAAGATTACTGCTCTTCTTAAAATAATCTAATAGTCTGCTGTGGAATGCATTCCTGAAAAATTCAGCTATGCTGATACCTATAACTAGTGTTTTTTTTAGGATATGCATGAAAAGCGAACATATGCAGTGAATATGTTGCATTTTTCACGGGCCAAAAACGCATATGTCCACATGAATTATCCCTAAGGCTTAATTCACACAACTGGGTCGGATTCCGTATGCAGGATCCCGCAGCGGAATCTGACCCGGTGACCTGCCACTGACCCCTGCAGACCTGTTCGCAGTGTTCTTCATCTATAATGTGGATGTGCCAGACGGCATGCCAGCGCACATGCCCAGTACAAATGACAGCTGCGTATGGGCCGTGGATTGGACAGATTCAATTGACTTCAATAGAAGCTGTTTGCGCGGAATTCGCGCCGAAATAGAAGATGCTGGGATTTTCCCTCCACGAGCAGAAAATTGCGAGTAATTTCCGCTTGTGACAGGGAAAAATTATTTTCTATAGCATGTCTGTGGGCAGTATTTGCTGCGGAATCCGGATGCAGACGCCCGCTCAGGGTTCCGCAATGCAAATACGCCCGTGTGCATTGGGCCTAACTTAGGTGTTTATGTTAAAACATGTTGGAAATATTTCATTTGATTTACATTTCTACTAATAATATTCATAAACAGCCTAAAATATTGCAGTTTTCACACAGACCACTGAGCAAATCACAAATGGCTAATAGTTATTATTGGTAGAGATGACTTATCTCACAGTTTGTGCCAAAAATACTACAGGTGGGATTAGCAGTCACCTCATTATCATCAGACAGTAGAAATATAATGAAAGGTAACATATCTATTATAAAACTGGAGGTAGATAACACCATAGATAGTAGCTCACCTCCTATTTCTCCCTGAATTACTATTACTACAAGACACAGAGAAGGCATACCAAACATCCGTATAACTTAATGCCTTGTTTCTTTATGTCCAGCCTAGATGACTTCTCATTTCTATAGCTGCTGTTCATAGCTCAGACCAGGATCTAAGCCAAGATGGCAGCCCCATAGCTATGTAAAAAAAATAGGATTATTTAAAAAATACAATTCGAGGGCGGAGCCCGACTTTGCAGGAGTAGGACGCACGCGACCCAAGCTCCCGCTGCAACCACCGGCAAACTCACCCTACCGCGGACCGGGAGGCAGGAAGAATCCCCAGGTGGCGATATGGTGAAGAGGAGATGCACAGGGAAGCCGCCGGCCCCCGCTGAAGAGGACCCACCGATAATTCAGCGCTACTTCGGGAGCCGCGGCTCAGCAGCTCCCCCATCCAAGATGGCGTCGGACCATGTGCGCGCAGAGCTGAGCACGGCCGACAGCGGAGAAGAAAACGGGGCAGAGGAGGCGGGAGCTCCAGAGGCCGACAGGACAGTGTTATGAGGCTGCTGTACTCTCATCCCCCCCAGTGACCTCCCACAGTAAATCACAGGGCCTGAAACCCCTGTGTAAAGGGGGAGACTCTCCTACACATAGAGCACCGTCCTTCCAGCCCCCCCCCCCCCCTGCAAGGGACTATGACCACCCCAGACCCTCAAGAGGCAAAATGGGTGACAATCAGGGCCCCAGTCCATATGACACTGAAGCGGGCAGTGGCAGCTCGCAAGAGGGGAGCCACAACCCCACACAAAAATCCTGCAGAAGCGCCATCATAGCGGCCCGGCTTAAAACGCCTAGACCCAACACGCAGCTCAGAGACCCTTCATCAGAGGATGAGTGGGAGGGATCATTTACGTGCACAACCAAAAGCGATTTTCAAAGGTTGGAGGCCTTCCATAAGGCCATGCTGCACATGCCATACATGCTGCACATGCCGCACGGCTTCCATAAGGCCGTACATGCTGCAACAAGAGATCAAACAAGTGGGCAGTCGGCTAAGCACAGTGGAAGAGTCACACGAGAAGGTTCTTTCTACACTAGACGCTCATAGCCAAGCGATCAATGCACAAGCTATACAGATGGCGGATATTTTGACCCACATTGATGATATTAAAAACCGCCACAGGTGAATTGTTCGGTTCACTACTGCAAAGGGGACCTGAGAGCCCGGTTGAGATTGATCGTATACATAGGACTCTAGGCCCCAAACCAGACAACCCAAATAGACTACAGGATGTGGTTTGCCGCATCCACTACTTTAAGGATAAGGAAGCCATAATGAAAAAAGCCTGCGAAAAGAAGGACACAATAACACACAACGGTACCCCTATAGAAGTGTTCCCAGACCTGGCTTGTCATACGCTGCAGCTACGTAGGGCAGTGAGACCGATCTTGGATGAACTGAGAGCAAACAACATCCTTTATAGATGGGGGTACCCATTTTAACTTACAGCAGCAAGAAACAGAAAAACGGCTTCCTTTAAATCACCAGCAGATTTACCAGGGTTTCTGGGAACACTAGTGTTACCCATGGTGGCGATCCCAGATTGGCCTTATGTTCCGGCTCCACCTATCGGGGCCCACAGAGAGTCATGGCAGGAGGTCAGACCGCGCAGATCAAGGCATTCTGAGACCAACAGCAGGGCAAAGCGCTGATTATTTGGCACGAGTATTGCCCTGGTGATGAAAGAGCTATGGACTTATGCCATAGCAATATGCGAGTAACGTATAATTGACTCTAACCACTGAATATTGATAGGCCCTACGGGCGGAACTCTCTGGTTGGAGGGAGGAGGGCTACATGGGATAGTAGTTTAGTTCCTTAAAAAGTTGCAAACTGCATTACGGTTGTATAAGTGTTCTAGTTTACACGAAATGTAATGTACTTAAGTTTATTACTAATTTACTGCTCGATTTGCCGGTGAGGGCGGTGGGAGGGGGTTCCCTCTGCTGCTCGGTACTCCCCCCCACGGGATGGACGATGCTTTTGCATCATCTGCAGCCAACCCTAGGTTGATTTCCCACTCTGCTATATTGGAGATTTGGACTCCAATCGACAGAACAACAGTTTTCTGTCACCCACCCCTGTCCCACACCCCCCTTTACCTCTTTTCTTTTCTCTCTTGGACCCACACCTTATCAGTACCTCATATGCGGCTCGCCCTCGGAGCCCTCGAAGCCACCCACTCATTTAAAGTTATTAAGCCATGGCTAGCTTGACCTTTTGCTCATATAATGCCAGGGGAATGAATGCGCCAGCTAAACTAGGCCAGATCTTGGCACATATGCACAAGAAACAGGTCATGATAGCCCTCTTCCAGGAGACACACTATAAAGCAGGGCAAGTCCCAAAAGGAAATAATAGATATTATCCTCGTTGGTATCATAGTGTACAACCTGACAAGAGAATCTGCGGAGCGTCGATCGCAATACACAAGACCCTCCCACATAGAGTATTGGCCTCAAAAGTAGACAGCGAAGGGAGATTTATTTTTCTAAAGCTTGATCTGGGAGGACGCATATTAACAATAGCCAATGTTTACTCTCCAAACTCTGGACAGGTCTCGTTCGGCTGCCGTATTCTGGAAGAACTGGCGCGGTTCACCTCCGGCTCCAGGATGGTTCTCGGCGGGGACCTCAACCTCAGCTTGGACTCAGAGCTGGATTCATCTTCGGGTAAGTCTGGACCTTCCTTGGCAGCTTTGCGTAGACTGCGGAGACAGCTAGCGGAGCTGAGACTCGTTGACCTCTAGAGGATACTTCATACGGGGGTCAAGGACTACACCCACCATTTAGTGTCCCACAACAGCTACGGGAGGCTGAATTACATTTTCATTTCACACGATCTCCTGAATCTAGACCCCAAGTGCTCTATGGGCAATTTCATATGATCGGACCACGCACATGTCTACGGGGCACTCCTGGGGCAGGGAAAAAGAGGGGGCCTGAACTACTGAAGATTAAACGACAACCTTTTGAGTGACTCGTGTTGTCTACAGGAGATCAGAAAGACCATTGACACCTTTGTAGATATACATGCACAGACACAACACCTCTGACGGTGCAGTCGGAAGCCCTCAAGTGTGTTTTGAGGGGGGTCTATATATCCCACGGGACACGCCTGAAGAGAGATAGGATGGGTAAATTGTCAACTTGATTTCCCAATTGGATAAGGCGGAGCAATCTGATAAAGTGAAACCCACACAGACCTTAAGCGCAGAAATTTCAGACCTACGCCAGCTGGTGCTAGAAATACTGGATAAAAACTACCTTTGCATGAGGGATAGACTTAAAGGAAAATTCTATGAATACGGTAATAAAAGCGGATCATGGCTAGCACGAGCCTTAAACCCCTGGGGCAACCAAACTTATATATTAGCAATGAAATCAAAAGAAAAAGGGAAAATCCATGCGACAAAAGACATCCTAGAATGTTTCCAGAGCTATTATAGTGAGATGTACAATATAGATAATCCTGTAGACCAAAGGGAGATTGACCAATACCTACAGGCACACACACCGAAAGCGAGATCTACAGACCAATCACGGGCATTAGAAGAGGACTTTCTAGATCAGGAAATTATCAAAGAAATCAAAGAGCTAAAAATAGGGAAAAGCCCAGGCCCCAACGGCTTCACTCCAAGGTTCTACAAATCCTTTGGAGATCTTCTAGCCCCACTCTTAAGCAAGGCCTTCAACGCAATTTCAGATTCATGCTCCTTTCCCCCGCAAGCTATTCAGGCTACCATTACTGTATTACCCAAACCTGGTAAAGGCCCGATGGCATGCAAGAACTATCGCCCGATCTCCTTGTTAAATATCGGTACGAAGATCTTCGCAAAAGTTATCGCAACACGCCTAAGACCGCTGACCCGGGAGATTATTAACAGAAATCAAGTAGGGTTTGTCCCTGAAAGGGAAGCTAGGGACAACATGATAAGGACACTCTCCCTGATAGAACGGGCGAAGGAGGCTAACACACCACTATGCTTATTCTCAGTCGACGCCGAAAAAGCTTTTGACCGAGTCAACTGGTCGTTCTTAGAAACCACACTGAGACAGATAGGATTGGGCAACATATGCAGGCAATGGATTATGGCCCTTTATAACAAACCCACTGCTCAGATAAGGGTGAACGGCGCTCTTTCCAACCCAATTATCATTAAGAATGGAACACGCCAGGGATGCCCCCTATCCCCGACACTATATGCATTGGTAATGGAATCAATAGCCAACGCCATTAGGGAGAATCTAGACCAGGGGTCCCCAACTCCAGTCCTCAGGGACCCCCAACAGGTCATGTTTTCAGGATATCCTATGGTAAGAACACCTGTGGCAATGCCTGAGGCACTGACAATAATTACATTACCTGTGCAACACTGAGGAGATCCTGAAAACATGACCTGTTGGCGGTCCCTGAGGACTGGAGTTGGGGAACACTGATCTAGACCACGTCTCAGCTATAAACTACTGACACAGTGAAAGAATAGTGGGGGATTGGGACTAGAGATGAGTGAGCATACTCGCTAAGGACAATTACTCGATCGAGCATTGTCCTTAGCGAGTATCTCCCTGCTCGGAAGAAAAGGTTCGGCTGCCGGCGCGGGAGACAGGTGAGTTGCGGCAGTGAGCAGGGAGGAGCAGGGGGGAGAGAGGGAGAAAGAGATCTCCCCTACGTTCCTCCCCGCCCTCCCCCGCAACTCCCCGCCCGCTGCCGGCAGCCGAATCTTTTCTTCCGAGCGGGCAGATACTCGCTAAGGGCAATGCTCGATCGAGTAATTGCCCTTAGCGAGTATGCTCACTCATCTCTAATTGGGACTCCCAGATCTACGACTCTATTGTAGAGCTGCAATATGCAGAGTAGTATTAGACCTGACACGAAAAGACCCCACGGAACATTAGGTAGAATTAGAACGAACAACTAAACAAATACAAGGGCTATTCTGGCTAAAGGGAGGATTAGGCATACGCGGTATTAAGGTATCCCCCTAATGAGCTCAATATTGAAAATTTGGGACGGCTTCGCAGTCAAGTGCGGACTGGTAAGAGTACCAGGGCCATGGACACCCCTGACGGGGAACCCGGACTTCCCTCAGGGAGACACCGGATTACCCTTGCTGGAGGGACTAAGATTGCAATGCCCTAGGGTGCGTGACATCATGGACAAGGACGGAATCTTGCGAATGAACGCACTTGCAGTAGAGGGGGGGCCGCGGGCAGGTGCGTGGTTCCAGTACCATCAGATTGCTCACTACATAAGAACCTTGGGACCGATAACCAAATTGACATTGCCCTCGACCCCCTTTGAGGAGCTATGCGAGGCTCCCCAGAAAAAGAGGGGTGAGGTCTCCGCGGTCTATGGCATCCTGGTAACCAAGGGAGGTCGGGACGCCAGAGGAGGATTCAGGAAATCCTGGGAGGAGCTGGGACGAGCCGTCCCAGACGAGGATTGGGCGAAGGCCCAGTGTTTGATACACGAGATGACAGTGTCAGGTAATCATCAAGAATTAAACTATAAATTGCTCACATGATGGTATCGCAATCCGGTACGATTGGCCAGATTCTACCCAGGAGGCTCCGATCTATGCTGGAGATGCCTGACGGAAACTGGGACACTTACACACATTTGGTGGTCGTGCCCTCAGATTTCACCTCTTTGGAGGGTGGTCGAGGGACGACATAATGCCCTAACCAGAGGCTCTCTAGTCCTCACTCCCGAAATTGCTCTCCTGTCAGTCCTACCGGGGCCAATAGGGATAAACAAGAAAATAATTCTTTGCTTCTTCCTTTTAGCAACAAGGATGCCAATTCCTCACCTCTAGAAATCACAGGTTCCACCCTCTAGACTGAACTGAGATAAGCCATATGGAGGAGCTAAGAGCGGGAGACGACAATAAGTACGCAGCTTCTCATGCGATCTGGGAACCATGGCTGACATTTCGCAAGTCAGCAGACTTTGATGGGTGGCTGCAGAGGGGCGAACTGCCCTTCCAGTAATAAGTTCTGGGAAGGGCGGGCGCACAGAGGCTTGAGGCAACATGAGGCTTTCTCTACTTCTATACTTTTCCAATCTTTTTTCACAATCTTCCTCTTCCCTCAAATCTCTCACACCCCACTCTATCACTCCCCCCCCCCCATCCTTTATGATTAGATTACTATCAGTATATTCAAAGTTCTTTCTGGTTCCGGCAGACACCACGTCCTGGTCTATTCCCGGGGCGGGGGGGGGGGGGGGGGGGGGTTGTCGGCTACTAGACTATAAACATTGTTATGTGGTTATAATGTTGGTTTTTCATAAGATGAGAATTAAGAAGCAACGTTAGATATAAATATAAATTGTGCAGGAGGGCAATATTGAAGCCACCGGGAGATATCTAATGCATATAAAAAAAATTTTTTTAAAAGACCAGAAGAGCAGTATATGTATATTTCAGTTTTAATAGTATCTCCACAAATCTTGCAGAAAAGCGAACAATGCACCTCAGCTTGACATGAATAGACAATGTTGTAAGTTGTATGTTGCAATAAACTTTAATAAAATACTTTTGAACATAAAAAAATACAATTCAAAAAGAAAACAGGTTAGCAAAAGAGAATGATTCAGTATGCATTTGTAATTGGTAAAAAGTACATTCATTTTAAACGCATAAATTTACAGTATAAGTTTTAGGCTTCATGCACAAAAGACCGGCATTTTGAATACGAGTCTTAGTATAATTTCACGCAGCATACATCTCTTCATCTATTAGGCACATCTCGACACCTTCATGTGCCTACAGAAAAATATACGCCAAGTCTGACCTAGTGTTCATTTCTGGCATAATGTATGCCAGCTTCTGGCGCAAATTATATATAAATCCATCAGTTTGGGGTGGCCATGCCCTCTCCTGACAATCAATGTCCCTTTTTTGGGAAAGCGATGAGGATGGTGTAAAATAAGAAAAATCACACATTTTGTCACAAGTGGGCTTTTCAAAATCCAGAATTCCAGCATATAAGTAGTCATTAATTCCATTGTACTTAGCTGTAAAAAATGGCCACAGACTTTCATGAGATCAAGTTGTACTTTTGGATGCCTGCAATTTCATGCATTTCATTCATTAGACACATCTCTAATATGCACTATATGGGACACTGCAAGCTGAGCATGGAGCATCTACAGCACCATATTACATTTATATCCATATAGGTGCATATAAATAGAGCCAACTTCAATTTGACGTGTTAATATAACTGTATGTGTCAATGGATTTCCAATGGCATTTGTTGTGTTAGGATAATAATAGTTTTTTAAAGGCTTAAGATAAGATAGCTTGTCATAGAAAGTTATAACAGTCAAGTTAAACCCGACTACATCTGAACATGACGTGCTCAACTAGGAGATATGGTCAGACAACTAGGAATGACGGTATAAGCTGATTTTCATAGATTCTGTTCTCCTAAATGTTAACAAACAGGTTACTCCTTGAGTATTGTGCATACAATACAGGAAAACACGCAACACTAAGAGCCCTTTTTCACAGAATTATCATTGTTTATTACTGGATCGGGCAAAACTAAATAGCCGTAAACCCAGCCAGCAACTGAACAATATATTAGTTGGCTTATTGTTTGTCTTTCAGTTTATGCAGGCATAAGAATCAAAGGTCGATTGGAACAGGTAGTCATTCATCTATAGACAACTACCGCTTTACTGTGAATGGAGTCTATTGGCCAGACGAGATCTCCGGTAGGCTCCATCTCTATTCACTGAATGATTACATATCCTGTGTGAAAGCACAAGAGCAATAATTGTTGGGACAACTGCCCAACAATCATCGCACATGTAAACCACCGTAAGGTGGAAGATTGGTTCCGGCAATAACTTTTGAGATGTATGGTAAATAAAGCAAGTGGAATGTTGAAGCTTAGCATGATCAGACAATAATTAAAAGGAATTCAATCATTAAACATGCACCTCGCACATTAAGTATGCTGAGAGTAGATCATACATAGTTGAGCCCTTGAAACTAGACAATAATTATTTAGAATCCCTGAACTTCTATTTAGCCTTGCGAATTCAGTGAGATTTGTATATGGATCCTGTCCATATACTCTTAGTCTTACATCCTGCTGAAGGAGATAAATGAGGCATCTTTGAATCAGGTATAAAGGGCAGTACTGTGATCACAAAATATGGAGTCCTCTGCACACATAACTATGTTGTACTCTATTAAGCATTACTCTCCTAGACGGAGCAGTGGAAACATCCTCTGAATAATCACCAGAAGAGATTTATTTTCATGATTTATTACCAGTTCTATTGCATCTCTCAAGAGAACTTAATACTCAGCTGTAGTGGTTGTAAATTCATTTTTAAATCAACTATTATAAAAGCTCACACATAATTTAAGGCTTGCATTGTAACAAATAGAACATCATTAGTGATATAACAGGATTGCTGAACACCAGTGGACATTAAAGACACACTGGTGAATTTTCTTTTATTCATTATGTAACTATCCCCCATTTTATAAGTGACCTAGTGTTAGATTGGTTATTTTTTCCTTTCTATCTGAAACTCCTGGCTTCTTTCTCCTCAGATGGTCATGTGATCTCAATAATGACTAACTCAGACTTACTTGGGGTCATGTGTTCAGTTTCCAGTAAGATTCTCAGTCTGTATAATGCTATTACATGGACTATATTACATTAAGGGGAACGGGGACACGGGTATTCCTATCATAAGTACTAATAATGATCACACAGCTATAATAAAGGAGATCACAGCTCTTCCTTCTGACTTCATATTTATGGTCTGCATTTATTTAGATGAATACAGATAGCAATGACAGCCTTTTCTCTGTAGCAGGTATTGTACAATTTCTAGCTGCTAATGTGCTGCTGAATAATGGAATTGAGGTGAAAGCAAAATCTCAGTATCAAGAAAGTGCCTGATAAGCAGCAGACAAGAGTCTGCATGGCATGAATGTAACTGCAGTATATACACGAAATGTCCAGAGTGTGACAGGCAATCAGGTAAGTGGGGCTGTTATCAAATAATTAGTTTATTTTGGAATGGCCCTTTAATCAGTATATTCTATAACCTTCTTGGGTATGTTTACATGATACAATGCAGATTTTATGGACCCTTTTCACTAGCGGGGAAGTTTTACATTTCTCATTTCAAGTGCATGTTAAGTATATGCAAATATAGTCAAGTTTAACTTGACTTTAATAACTTTCTCCAGCAAGGTATCTTGCCTTACCTTTGAAAAGCTATTGCTATGTTATCTTAACACAACAGAAGCTGTCAAAAGGGGAAACGAACTCTTGTACAGAAAGTTATCTTAACACGTTAAGAGTCAAGTTTTATTTGGCTCCATTTGTATAGCTGGAATATAGCCAAATATAGCCAGAATACCTTATGGTTCTACTAGGCCAAACATATATCATTATAGAACCCTTTGGTCATCTAACTGACCATTGCAGATCAGCATCTTGTGGCCCTAATACAGAAGTTAAAATGCAGCTCTATTACAGCCATAGGAAAGCAGCATCATAATCACTACAATAATATATGGGAAGGCTTGGGAATTGGAATTGCAAGTAATGAACTCTTTTCATTCTAAAATCAGCATACTATACAAACTTTACTGAATAATTCACACTAATAATACTTATTGTAAACTATACTGAGGTGTAATATCATTACCAGCACCAAGCAAGATAGTTCGATATAACATAATTAACATTCTCAGTACTCCCGAGAAAGAATTCAGATCATAAAAATACAATGAATCGTATTTTATTTTCTCTGTTTATTACCTTTCTCCATTGAATTTAACTTTTGTTTCACTATCTTGGTGTTGCTTTGAATTGATAAGCCTCCATAATAACCACGCATTGAATAGAGTAGCTATTTCAAATAAATACAATGTGATGAGCGGAGAAAAACCAGTCTGGATTTAAATTATTCATTTATAGGACAAACATGGATAATATGCCTGCCAAACATAGCTAATCCCATCAAATTTCAGTCGTGAAAGACAATGACTGTGCATAGCTTCAGCATTAACGAGCGGTGCTTACAGCAAGTTTCAGTTGCAATTTTCCATGCTATTGTGTTCTGCAATTAACTATTGACAAAAATATATGTTCTTTTGGTATACAAGCTGATAAATATACTAAATTAAATATACTGTAAGCTCAACTAAAAACCTTGAAAAATTAAGAAAAGCTATTTCTAACAGGAAGCAAAAGGAAGACTCCGAGCAAGGGAAATCAGTTGTGACTCACAAAGAACAGTCTCTTTGCAAGTCAATGACGTAAATGTGCTACAGGTCTTAGGATCACTCTCATTGTTATTTCTGAAGCATTGTGTTCTTTTACTATCCGCTGTGTTAATATTTAGAGATTCATTCTGCATGTAGGACATTGAGATTCTATTGTATTTGAAGGACAAATAACATGTTGGTGTGCAATCTTGTTTAAACGTCAAGGTGACATAATGTAATGCGTAATAGCAATTCTAGTGTTCTGGCATGCCACTGACATTCACCCTGGTCATCTGTTTTTGCACCCAGGCCTTTGAGCCTTCAGCTACGACCCCTGACTCTACACATACTTTGCGCTATGCTCTGCGCTCTTCAGACCCTCTGATGTCCACCCATGGGGCCCGTGCACACTTTTGCCCTCTTTCTTAAAGGGCCAGCATGTGCTCCCCTATTCTCTCCATTTCAATCACAAGCCAACCACAGCTATATTAGGCATCCACCTATCATGGGGAACGCCAAAGTAATCAGTCTCCTATAACCATTGAGACAAAACCCTGATACGTGTATTCTGGCTCTGACCAGTTGTCTGTGTTCCTGACCATTCCGTCTGCCATGCTCCCTGACATTGGCATTGTATTCTATTATTACCTGCTGCCTGACCTGACCTATTGCCTGTACACCATTATTGTTCATGTCTCCAGTCCTGAGCATAGTCAGTCCTCCAGATACAAACTATTTCTGGGCCTAGTGCATCATCAGCAGCCACTCTACTAGGGCTATCTTTGGAAATAATGGTTTGGAGACCCCACAGCAAACACCAAATCCCACTTTAAAGAGTTGTCTGAAATTGTAAAAAAAGGGTTTGTAATTGGAAGAGTCAAGTGTGGAAACTGAGATTCCTCAAGTGCTGCCTCCCCCAACAGCCTAAAGTCAAACTGGTATATAGCATGGTTGATCGACATTCATCTGTCTGACACGTAGGTGGTTTATTACCAGAAATTAATGTTGACCATAGGCTGAAATAAAGTCCAGACTCCAAAAATATGAGCAAAAATAAGAGCCTGGACTTCAAATATATATTTTAGATATATTCAAGTATCTCCCTTTCTATGATATATAATTCTATTGGGCAAGGGTGGCTTCACACGAGCGTGTTTTTGCACTTACATAGGTGCGCACCCATGTACATGCAGAAACACGTGAATGCAGGTCCGAGCATTGTTTTCAATGGAGCCGCGGCTGCTGCTGGCGGCTCCATTGAAGACAATGGTCTGCCAGCACCCCTGCATTCTTTTTCAGGGAAGGGCTTTACATATAAGGCCTTCCCTGAAAAAGAAACATTTTAGTGTAAAAAAATTAATAAATAAGAATATAATTACCTGTCCGCCGCTGCCGCGGCTCCATTGAAGACACTGCATGCATTTCCTATGGTGCACGCATGTCCTATCTTTGCAGGTACATGCCTGTAAAGCATGTACATGTGAACACCACATAGGGAATGAATTGTTGCAAATAGAAGAGTGTTTTTGTGCTTGCATATGCACGCACAAAAACATGCTCGTGTGAAGCCACCCTAAAGGGGTAGTTTTTATTTAGAATAGAGAAAAAGTATTTCGTTCTACAGACAGTTAACAAATCCTTTATTGGAAAACTCTAAAATACAGACACCGACATCCCAAGCACAAACATTTTTCAGACACGATATGTCATTATTAATTGAGCTGATCACAGACACACACTAACACTTAAAGGCAAATGTTAACCAATCAATTGCATCCTTAACCCCGTTGGATAAGGGTGATCACCAGATTGTGGACCGCTCACTGCGGCCCTCGGTCAATGCTCCAGGCTCTTAACTACCTTTAGCAGCCAGGAGATTTTCAATTCCTCCTGCTTTTGCACTCGTGTCCGCCAAAGCTGTGGAAAGGTCTGCGGATAAGGATCCCATCAAGGGACATCGCTTCATGTTAGTACTTTTACCTCCCCTCACAGTTCGGATCCATGACAGGAGGTTAAACTTTAGCTTTTTTTAAAACTTTTACGAGATCCTTGTTATCTAAGTGGTAATTCTTAGACCATCAATGTCACCTATGTAATCCTCACCTATAAGAAGAATAGGAATCCCTTGATCCCTATTTATTTTATGGATATGCTATAAATGTCCAAAAAGAAAATACTCTTTGAAGGGTTTGAATAGGATTATAAGATAGAGAGTGTCATTTTTATCTAGAAACACATCTGTCCCTGAACTGTGCTTGATATTGCAAAAGGGGCTAAACTGTAGAACTAGCCGACAAAGTATGGAAAAGTGTGGTGTTTCAGAAAGAAAAAAAACAACCCTTTTTTGCAATGCCGTACAACTTTTAAACTATACATACTTATAACTATTTTCTCTTCTTTATTACATGTTTTCATGTTGCACGTCAACTGTACATTGCACTACCTTATACTAAAGGTTCCCATACACAATCAATAGCTGTCGATAATTATCCTGAAACTCCCCATAGACATGAAAGCTCAGTTTTGCTGAGCAATAATGCGTATTCCGTGGACAGAGGGGAGAAAGTCACTGTTAGAGATCTATGGCAGCAACTTATTCCCAGGAAGAACCAAAGGATCAAGGGTGGAAATTCAATGTACCATTCATTCTTTCTCCCAACAGAAGTCATCTTCTGTTGGGAGAGAGATGGGATTGCCATATACAAGTACGATAATTAGCCACTCCTAATTTGCCACAGTTTGGTCAGTCTGCCAAATTAGGGCAAATTGTTTGGATCAGACCGAATTAGTTTGAACCAAATTGGAACTTCACCAATCCCCCTAAAACTAGTGAATAATACTGTCTACGAGTGGCTTCACATGGCCGTCTGCACAACTACGCTCACCACTTCGGAGCATACTTGCGCATGAACAGGTTTTTATTTTTTCTTCTTGGGCTGTTTAAACTCCATGCTATAGCACAGGAGTTTGAAGAAAAAAACAGCGGGGAGATAGGTCCTGCCCTATCTTTTCCGCAAGTAGTTAATACTATGTGCGGAAAAGATAGGGCAAGTACTATCTTTTTTCATCCGTACAATTAATGGGTGAGAATCCCGATAGTGAAAATAAAACCATTAAAATCAATGGTTTGGTTTTGTCCCGCAGCCGCATAATGGGACAAAACGTGGCCATGTGTTTAAGCCCTTAGAGCCATAAAAGCCATATATATATATATATATATATATATATCCTTCTTTTTCTCTCTTCTTTTATTCCTTTCTCTTTTCCCTTCCCTTTAAAAGAGGGAAGGAGGAGGAAAAAGAAGAGTTCTAGTGGGTTCATCTGAGACGAACCACCCAAGGTTCGAGTTTGCAGCAAACCAAACTTTTTGCAAAGTTCGCACTGAGGCTACACTTACATCGGCAATTTTATTGTGTAAGTGTTTTGCATTGTGAGACACGGCTGTGTGAATACAGCCAAAAATGGGTTCGACTGTTTTGGTTTGCTCAACACTAATTGTAAGTGTGCCACACTATTTAATTTATACATTTTGAATTTTCCTTTTACATGCATTTGTGAAAGGGATTTTCTCATATCAAATTGTTCCCTCACCCTTGGCAAATAGCTAATAATTCCAGGGGAAGCCATGAGCAGGCAGGAATTTCCCCTTTAGCTGTCACTGAAGATGAATGGCTCTCCATGCAATGTATGGATGGCTCAAACTTTCCAAAACTGTTCTGGCTCATGGAGGGGGACTCTCCACTCAGGACTCCTTCAAGGATTTCCTTATACCTACCGGTAATAGAGCACTTGTACAATGGGTATCTTCATAAAACAAGAGGAGGAAAATACTTACTGTTAAATTTGTACTGTTAGGTTTTTATTTTTCATATAATTTGAGCGTATATTAGTATGTAGATAATAAAAGCCAGGAATATTTAAAGTAACGAACGATGAAGCCCCAAAGAATACATCTGAGTATCCTCCAGCATTACTGTAATCACACCAATATGTAAAGATTGTCCTTGCTATGATTGTCACTCAGTCAGTCTTCTTGGCACACCCATTTCCCCTACAATATCCACAGTGATCTCTAACTATTCTCACTTTTGAGGCTCCTTTAACAGTGAAACTGTGTTTTCTCAGTTGTTAGGCTTTACATCAGTTACAGAAAAACCAGCGTAATTGCCCAGCAGCCACATTTTTACA
This sequence comes from Eleutherodactylus coqui, assembly GCF_035609145.1. NCBI lineage: Eukaryota > Metazoa > Chordata > Amphibia > Anura > Eleutherodactylidae > Eleutherodactylus > Eleutherodactylus coqui. The sequence goes on along the minus strand of NC_089838.1, from coordinate 66,896,775 downwards.
AACATTGTCTGATGAGGCAAACAATATGTCAAAGCTTACTGTTGCAGAAAACATATATATTAAAAATAATCTAACCGAATAAGTATATTTTGAACATTAGGAGAAAATGTGGTGCTTATAATATCCCATATAAATGTAAAAAAAACAACAAAAAACAACATGTTGAAAAGTCTGTTTGCTGGAACAAATCCATTGATTTCCTATAAAATACACATGCCATGTTAAGAGATTACTAGACCGCTTTGTAAAGAAAAAGTCAATGCCCAGCTTTTGTACACATTCATGTTCAAGGGATTCAAGCACTGGATGATATCTCACCAACTGGCTATATTACTGCAACATTTGACTTTGAATACTATGCAAGCACCAAAAAATGAGCAAAGGATAGTTTTCAGTATTTGTTTGGTTTAAAAGGACATCTGTTATTGCCCTGCAGCTAGTAAACCAATATCATGGCAGAGGCATGACCATAGGGGGCACACTATACCTACCTCCCTGCTACTCAGCCTGCCTTGGGAAAATTGCCATGCACTGTATGTATATCATGCTGAAGTAGTCCAATAGGCTGTTCAATGCTAGATAGTGGTCCTCTATGAAACCACTGTCTTGCTTGGCTAATGCATAAGATCCCTGAATGTGGAATTCTTCTCTATTAAAGGGATTCTGTCACTGGATTCAAGTTGCCTGAACCCCGGACGGGGATGACAATTGCACCCAGGTATGTGTTATTCTGAAACACTGCAATGTTTCCAAATAAATACAATCTGAAGTTTGTCTCGGGAACGGAGCTCTCGAGTAAAGAGGTGGGCCAGGTCAGGATCTCTGCTTGCTTTTGTATAAGGAGAGAGCTGTCAGTCAACATGCTATGGGTGGTGAGAGCCTAGCATGGCCTGCCCCTTTGATTCAAGTTTTCATACCCTATTCTGAAATGCTGCAGTGTTCCAGAACAATACTTACATAGGATCACTGTATGCATCTATCCCAGTTTCATGATACCTGTGGGTCGATCAGCATGAACAGGTTCCCTTTAATTCAAAATTCCCCAATAGGGTACTGTAAATGATTTTCTAAACCAGACAACCCCTTTAAGGTCTTATAAATTCCATCTGAAACATTACTTCCCTTTTCATCATGTTTCAAAGCTAAAATCTATTCTATTACCTTTGCAAACAGGTAGTAGGTAGAAAATGATAAATGTTGCAATTGTTACCTTAATCTGCTCCTCAAGCTTCTTGTTAGCGGAAGAATCTACTCTGACTTTCCTGCAGCTTGGCAATGGTGATTGGAATTTGACCAAAGATCAGAATACCATTGAATACCATTAGAAATAAACATATACGGACCCAGACTACATAGCGTATCAAAAACTACATGGTCATTTTTAGATGTTTTATTTAGATACAGTAAGGTACATAACATCTATTTGTTTTTAACCCCTTGAGTATACCCATCTCAACCAAGCATGTCTGACATGGAAATAGTCATCCTCTTGGCCCAGTCAGCAGTGGACAAAATTACAGAAATAGCCAAATTAGATACAGAAACAATGTAGCACCGTGAGCCATGTTATTTCTGTAAATGTTAAGTTGCAGAAAAAGCATGGCTCACTGTGCTACATTATTTCCATAACTTCCTTCATTTTTTATGGGAGTTGCAGAAACAGCTTAGAAAAACAAAACCTGGCTGTTCTAGAATCTTGGCTGTAGAAGTGTAAAGGTGAACTTATATGGAGATAAGTTTAGGTCCCAGATGTAGGGACCTTTTCCATGTATGAGTAAATGCTTCTCCTTCCCCACCTTCTGCACTGATAATTTACTGACTGCTACAATATGTCTTGAGATATATCAGCTCACTGAGAGATAAGTTTACATGCTGCTTATATATGGAGAAGTAAGGAGGAGGAAGCAGTAGAATGAGACAGAGTCTGAGAAAAACACACAGAAAAGCTGCTGCTCAATAGAGTTGTAGCTCACCCAAGTTTTGGATTTACTACTATATAATGTCCTCCATGCTGCTGTTGCTTCCAGCTCAGCAAAGAAAGATCACTATTTGATGTTTGAAGTGCAGATTTTGCTGGTATGTTTTTTTAGGGCATAAGATGGGGGGCACCATGTCACATTTGTAGAACCCGTGAAGTAAAAGTTGCACAGTGATATTGTGGATGTAACCCTAGAAGCAAATGATAAGCCCACGTGCTAGAACAACCAAAATGCTGGTATGTGTTGTTTAAAATGTAATAATTTGGACCTCACCTTTATATACATTTGCAGTCCAATGTTAAAGCTATGAACACAGTTGGGATGTACTGCTGATTTACACTGACACTGCCTTTTGGTGGGAAACTTATGTTACTTTGTTCGTTGGGCCCTAAACTATTCAAAATTGAACTACCATAAACTAAAAGGACATAAATGCTCAAAACTATATCTGTAGATCATAGTTTACCTGCAGTAATATATATCAGGCTATAGTCATACCACATTTGATGTGAAAGCATATAGACAGGTATGCGCAATCATGTACTTGTTCATGTGCCAGACAATACCAGTACTGTAAAGTGCTACTGACTGCATTTTTCAATACAGTTGGATTTGCTGCAGCCTGATAAATCCCAGACAAAGTTACCATGTGTCAAAAGGACAGTTATTCGGCATATGTGTGGTTACTAAAATCAATGTGCACATGAGCATATGCTTCTTGAGACATTCCCTGCATACAGATGGAGTGCAATCAACACTTACTAGGCTAAAAACAATGTTGCAGAAAACTTGTAATTGACATTTAAAGAAACCCTCCAGTTCAAAGACAAAATTCTGTCCAAGGACTGGAGGTGGAAGGGCACATATTACCTGAATGTGCACCAGTCTACTGGTTCTGGACCATGTTTTTGGCTGTTCAAGATGATCAGCACAATCGTCAGCCTACCTAATATCCATAGAGTATTGGTAGAATTAGAATATCAATGCACTAGATCTTTTCTCTGATTGACAGTGTGTACTAGGTAGTTACAAAATTGTGGCAGTCATATTGGATGGCTAAAACCGAGGCCTGGTATCGATGGAGCTGTGGGATGGCAGAGAAGAACAATACCCCCTCCAGTTCGGGGACAAAATTTTGTCCAAAACCATGAAGGTTGCTTTAACAGCAAAAAAAACACTTAAAAAGCCAAGTTAAGGTTTGATGCAACAAGGTACAGATGGGTTATGTTGCATTCACACGGAACAATTATCGTTCAGAAAATTCTTCAAATGAACGGAACTGAACGATAATTGTTCAGCTTAAACACAATCCAATGACTGAACGAACAAGAATCGGGGTGCTTCTTGTTTTTCGTCTAGGTTTAACCACCATAAAAACCAGCAGAGTTTTGTGCACTTATCGTGCAGTTTAAACACTTCTTGGTCTGTATTTCACATAGGAATGCAAAACACTGAATGATTAGTGAATGAGAAATGCATGATTCTCCTCAAAAATGGTGCAGTCTGAATAGCTGCTCGAGCATGGACGAGCTGGTGATAACATAACCAGATTTTTCGCTCAGGCAGACGAGAATCGTGAGATTCTCCTCCTGTGTAAAAGAGGCATTACTCTTTGGCTTGACTATAAAGGTCCATTTACATGCAAAGATAAACTTTCAAATGATTGAAAGATTAGTGATCATTTTGCATAAAGTACTACTGGGAACTAGTGCCCATTAGTATTTTATCAGATTCATTAGCATGCAAATGAACCTCACAGAGCTGTTGCAAAACTCAGCAGGTGGTCTGCTCTGCAATTAGCTCTATTGTTCAGCCATGGGCTGCTAAGAGAATACTATGTAATCTCCTGCTCCAGTGGAGAACACAGCATGCAGTCTGAATGCTGGTTTTTAAGCTCACCTAAAAATCATTGTTCAGACGAAAAATGTATGATGGTAGCATTTACACACAATGATGATCACTCAAAAGCCATTGTTTTAACGAATTTTGAGTGCTAATCATTGCGTGTAAATGGGCCTTTAATGTGATGGGATATTAGCATATGCTGTGCTATCAGGATGGTTTATTACACTGAGATTACTTTACTATGGGTTTTGTTGTGTTAAGATAAGAGCACAATACCTTTTCCAATCCACTGCCTGACGTCTGAAGACATTCTGATTGAAGGCTGTACAGCTCCAATGTCGGAAGACGTCCGGCAGGGTATTCTTATTGTATATTACTGGCTGCTCTGTTGTCGGGGGTCTCTCCAGCGTGTCCCATAACACAGTACTAGCTCTAGCCAGCAGACAGCGCCATTATATAATGATAGAAAGAGAAAGCCCCCTAGGAAACCCTGAATCCAACATTGGATTGCAAAGGGTTAATGGGTTAAGATAAGATATCTTTTTGCCCCCTACTATCACAATTAAGGTAAAATTTGTTCTATCTGTATGCTGACAGTAGCTAATAAATGCTGTGTGAATTACCATACGATTAAGATTTAACACAATCAATTCCTTGTTAGAACTAGTTCACATCAGGCTCAGGGGTGTCGTTTTCCTGCTTTCCAGGGGGTGCTGAACAGGAAAACAGCACCCCCTGGCTGAACAAATCAGTCTTGAAACAGATGGTGTTAAATGAAGCCCATTGACTATTATGGGGTCTGCTCGATTGCCACCTTAGGTTTTGGCAAACTGCTCTATTTCGTTCTGTTTTTAAGTGGAATCCAGCAACCAAGGTCCCGAATGGGACCTTTATCGATGATGTGAACGAGCCCTTAAATTGCAAGTCAATACTTGTCAAGCTTAATAAAGCAATGTGAAGATGCAGTTACTTACAACTTTCTATTTCTAAGGTGCAGTTTTGTTCATCTAGTGGATATCTTCGAAGGTCCATCATGCAGGCAGCAGTGGTTGTAATCCTAGAAAGAAAACAACATTTGACATAAATGATAAATTATATATTAAGAGGCTGTGAAATCCATTGCTAATTAAATATAATTATTAATCAATATTTGGGGCTAACTAATACTTTTTATTTCACAGTAGCAGCACAGGAAATGCTAAAGAAAAGAGGTGATGATTCAATTGATACAAAAACCAATTGGTCAGAATAAATAGATTATTTTCAAACAGCTCAACAAGATATAAACTAGACACTCATAGCATGATCATTATATGAAGTTCTGGAGTAAAACCTTAAAGAGAACACTACAATAAATGATTTAATGTAAAATAATTAAAATCTGTGATTTACTTTCAGATACAGCAATGTAACAGACATGTTAATTAAAACATTATTCAGTAGTGTTTGAAGAGACAGATTGCTCCAAGACTGACCCAAAACATTAATTGTAGTCAAAACAAAAGACATTTCAAAAGATAATAAGGTCTATTTCATCACAAGGCCTCGTATGAAGATCATTTAGCTACAAAACAGACAGCATTGTTCAATTAATTTTCACCAACATGAAATATTGTAGACATAAATGAAAAAAGTAGCATGACTACCTAATCACACTAAAATTATTATTTGTAATTAGATTTGGGACATATCATTTGGGAGAAAATTTTACAACATTTTTGAAATATAACTGGTCAGTGCTTAAATGTCATCAAGGGTACATTTACACGTTGCAGAAAAACTGCATCAGAAACATTCACTATTTACATGAAAGGGATGAAAGCAAATCCTATTCACATGTAGAGGATACAAACGCTACAGATTTTCTGCTGTAACTGTAACTTGCGCTATGGTGCATTCAGTGGAACCAGAGCTTTTCGCAAGGGGTGAATGCACCCTAAAATGGTCATCTATGATTAAACTGGTCAGTACAACCAGAGGTGATTAATTTCAGAGCTAAGCATGGGGTCATATTGGACGACAGATTAACAGGATATTCATGGTCAAATGTAGTGGATTTAGAGCGGACTAAAACAAAGACATCTGATACTGGTGACAAGGTATTGCCTGAACCACCTAAACTGGACTGCCACAGGAGAGAAGCAGAGTTCAGATCCGAGACAAACACCGACTGACAAGTATTTGTGTTGTAAGTTTGACTATTTTCATATATTCAGAGGTATTTTTGTAGGAACAGCACATATGTGTAGATTGTCAGGACAAATACCATTGTCAATACTTAATGTTTTAAAGCATAGTGGTTCTTTTGTAAAAGCAAATTGTTAATATTAATGCTGTAGCTTATATAATTGGAAATCTTGCACGTAAGCCCCATTTCTCATAATATACAATCATTTTGAGTACCATCTTGCAGTTAGAATTTAAAGCTAAAACTTTATTTTTTGCCATATCTCTATGGGCCACCCTACTGCGCAAGTGCCGCTTGGAGTATCACATGGTTTAGGGTTGACATTGTGACATCGTCCCAGACCAGTGCCAGTAACTATTAAGTCATGGCGCTGTCAGAGCCATGACAAAAACTTCAATGGGTCTAGGATATACCAACAATGTCCAATCAACAGGGTCCCAAACCTTGTGACCTCTGCTATTGTCTAAAACAAAGTGGTAGTGGGGCTATACTGGTTTCCATCCAAAAAAGTCAAGTGGAGCTGACAGAAGGCAAAGTGCCATAGCAATTTCCTAGCACCATTGCCACTTCATTCCATGAATCAGACATCGGTGACATATGCCACCAAAGTCTGTGATGAGACAACCAAGTTCACAAAAACATTCTTCTTTTAATGCTATTACTCTACACAAAGCTGGTTTTTCCCAAACAGGTTTTCTAGAGAGTAGACTTTCAGAATGAATATCAGCAGAACACGCTCTATGCAGACTTTGAGCCAGGAAGGAACACTGGGAAACTTTTTCCATGAATGCTGCAAAATGGTAAATGAAACTCAGAGTTGTGATGCCAAACACAGCCCAGGATCAGTAAAATATAAAAATATGCAACTTATTTACATAGTTATTTTACTCTGCAGGTAGGTTCATTTGATACGCAACAGTAAACTGGTGTACAGAGATGAAGGTTAACACACTACTTGTTAAATGTAATGCCAACCATAGCTGCTAGATATGAGCTAATAGTTTTTTAGTTTCAATAGTTACCTTGTTTTCTTAATCACTAAAGCTTGCATACATTGATAGACTTAGCATATTTGGATTTGATTTCTTCGCAACCAAACCAACATTGATAATAGGATTTAATGCAAAATGAATGACACTGTACAGCAATGAGTTATGTATTTTATTTTAGGTGGCAAAGTGTAAAGTGACTCTCTGGTCCACATATGAAGTGTGGTAGAAATTTGAAACAAGTTGTGTGCAATAGCTCCATAGGTATGAAGAAGACAACAGCGGATGGGTCAATCTGGGTCAACAGTTGAACACAGACAAACCCTTTACATAACTTGAACAACCCGTTTAAGCATGTCACACAGCAGAAGTACCGTGAGAATTCGCATCACCCCCCAGCGCCAGGGCTTCATGCCGGGCAAGACACTCATGGCAGATCTGGTGAGGTGAGTATGGGGTCTCTGGGGGGCGCTGGGTCTGATTACACTGCGATATTTCACAGGCAGAATCCGACCCGACCGTGGGCATGAGCCCTAACACATTACAAAAACTTTATGGATAAAACGCAAGAAAAAATACTGCATTCAAAGTAGAAATATGCTATGGTTACCAGTTATGTAAAGTCAGAAAAGAAAGTTACATAAGCCTTGCAGCCAATTTAAATATTGTTAATGACAAATGTTGAAAATCAGCCCTATGTTGATGGAAATTAATGTACTGTATAGCTCGTCTTGGATTAAAGATAATTAGCTGACAGCTATTCTGTATGATTTATTTAATACCAAGTAATCCTCTCCAACACAATGACTTGAGAGACACATCAGAATTGACTTAGAAGTTCATTCTGCTAATAATATTGACTCGGACGTGCTAAAAAAACCTTTACACTTTAACCTTCATTAACCTAGCCTTGATTCCTGTCTTGTAATCTAATATATTGTCTCATGTTTTACTGAAAAATGAGTTTAAAAAAAGGGTAAAGACTGAGGAGACTGAAAAAGGGTACTCCGATAATTCTAACAGATATAAATGCCATATACAAAGAGAATATTCTCAATCTCTAGTAGGTGGAATTCCCTCATGTGAGAAAACAGCTTTGAAGTTTAGAAAAAAAGTGCTCAGTTGTTTACACAATTTACACAGACTGTAATGGAGAGATCCACTCACACATACTGTTATCAATCCTCTAATTTGCTTACCCTTTGCAACTGTTGGCTGGCCCCCACTGCCCAACAATAATCACTGTGACATCTATTTTTATTTTAAAAAAGAGGAGACCTCTATCTACAAATCATGTAAGGTATATGAGAATTCATGCTTATGTATTTGTGCTACTTGGAGCTGTTTGGCTGCAGGAAACAGACAGTTCTGTACATTGTGCAGTGGCCCGGGTTAGTACTGCAGGCTCAGTCCTTTTGAAATGAATAGCCTGCAGTACTAACCTGGGCGACTGCGCAATGTACGGAGTTGTCTGCTTCCTGCAGCAAAACACCCAGAAGTGGGCCCATACCTTTGACCACATGACATCTATACAATGGAGTATGAGAGGACCATTTTGCTGACTCATCCTGTATCAAGTGGAGGGCTATACTTCAAACCTTAAGGGTCATCCACATAGGTATAGGCAGGGTAGTTATGCATGAAGTCGGGCCCCTTAGCAATAATCCTCTCAAACTTTGTTCAGGACTTACAATTCTGTGCTCAAGCCGCACCACTGGGTTATAATCAGTAGAAGACAGCCACCACCCTGCACATACCAGCTGATTAGCCAGGTAGTAGTAGTAGTAGTAGTAGTAGTGAAAGTGGGGGAGGGCTAGTCCCCTCCCTCCATGGGCAGACAGAGTTTCTAGTATCCTTGCCACAGTATATGGAGGAGTTTCTTTAGGAGAGCCATAAAGGACTTTTTTAGGGATCAAAATAGCGGTATTCTGGACTATATATAGAAATTTGGGTAATAGCTTAATTTTGATTAGGTTTATGCGACCTACTAGCGTCAGTGGGAGTGAAGCCCATCGGGTTGCCATAACTACTCCCCACTCCAACAGTGGGGCAAGGTTGTCTGCATAGAAATGGTCAGCAGACTTTTCACCACAATCCCAAGTTAGGTAACACTGTCTGTCCACCTCAGAGGAGCAGGGAGGGCCAAAGAGGTCGCAGGGGCATCAACCGCCAGCAGCTCAGTTTTATCCCAATTGACCTTCACCCAAGAGTATATTCCAAATGTATCAAAAATAGAGAGTACTGCAGCCAAGGCAGACTCTGGGTCCTGCAAGAATAAAGTGGTATTGGCCACATAAAGTATCACCTAATCTTTATATGCTCTCAGTCGGAACCCCACGACCTCAGCTGATGCTCCGATTAGGATCTCTAGTGTTTCAATTGCAATCGCAAAAAATGCTGAGGACAGAGGGCATCCCTGATGCGTTCCTCTAGCAAGGGAGAACTGTTTAGATGTATAAATGTTTATTTATATCCAAGCCACCGGGAGATAATATAGTGTTTGCACCCATTTAATGAAGTTTTCCCCAAAACCGAACTGTGTAATCACCTCCCACAAGTATCTCCATTCCACTGAATCAGTATGCTTTCCCCAGTTGGAGTGTAATAGTGCAAGGTTAGTGAAAAGTCGCCTAACATTCATGGTCGCACTCTTGTCCGGCATGAATCCCGATTGATCAGTGTGTATGATATGACTAAGTGCCCTGTTAATGTGTATTGCCAGTACTTTTGCTAGGATTTTAATATCATTGTTAAGGAGGGAGATGGGTCAGTATGAGCCACAGTCCCCTGGGTCCTTGGGGATTAAATCTATAAGGGCCTCACGCATGGTTGCCAGCAAGATCCTTTCCCAAAGCATATTATATTACTTGAGGATATTACTTTGGTGTTTCTTTTGTACCACTCAATAGGGAGTCCATCCGGGCTTGGGGATTTTCTATTTGGGAAGGATTGGATAGCCTTTGCTACTCCCTCTAGCTCTAAGTTCCCATCTAGCAGAGTCACGCTACTCTGAGACAATGTTGGGAAGGCAATGGTGTTGGGGTAAGTGCTTAGGTCTTCGCCGGGGCAATTGAGTTTAGACATATACATAGTTGTGTAGAAGTTAGCAAATGTATTATCGGTAAGCTCAGTGTCGGTGACCATGGCTCCAGACAAGTCCCGGACAGCCACAATTGGGGGTGTAATATTGTATTCACTAGCAAGAGAAGCTAATAGCTGACCATTTTTATCCCCTTGGTCGAAATTGCGGTACTGGGAGCGCAGAAGCTTTTTCTTGGTGTAATCAAGCATTGGTAGTCTATATTGTCTCCATAGATTATTAAGTGCAGAGTGGTTGGCCTCGGTGGGGCTTATAGTATAGCAAGCCTCTGCCTCACAGAGGCAGTGCACCAAGCTAAGTTTAGCCTGTTGTATGAACTTCCTATGGACAGATAAAGCTACTGCAAAGGAGCCTCTGCTAAAGGCTTTGAAGGCCTCCCAGACCCCACATTCGTGCACCAAAAGCAGCAGTGACTCCCCAATCGGTCTCTGCCTCCTGATCAGTATAGATACAGACCTCCTGCTGATCTAGCCATAGGAGATGGAGCTTCCATGGAGGACGAGTCCCCTTCACCCTCAAATTTAGAAATAGCTGAAGTGGTGAGTGATCGGAAACACCTCGGGGCAAGTAAGAGACCCCACACACCAAGGGAAGACATTCTGGGGACCCAAAACACAAATCTATTTTGGAAAATGAGCCATGTAACACTGAGTGGCAAGAGCATGCAGTATCATGTGGGTGTCTCAAATGCCACATGTCTTCCAGCAGGTAAGAGGAGGCCCATAACAGTAGTTGGGTTCCCACCGAGGTCGTCTGGCTGAGATGGTCCCGCACTCGGTCCATATGTTGGTTAAAATCTCCCATTAGTATTAATGGGGCTATGTACAACAGCACTACTTTAGCCATTATATCATGCAACACTTGAGCATCAGCTAGGGGAGGTACATAAACATTAAACTATGGTTAGGAGTTGCCCACCGAAGGAGCCCTGCAGTATAAGGAAATGGCCATTAGGGTCAATATGTAGTCTTTCAAAGGTAAATGGTATGGATTTAGTCACCAAGATTGTAGCGTGGTAGGCTGAGCTGACAAATGCACATTTAAGTGCCATAACCTTAGAGCCCTGTAAGTGCGTCTCTTATAGCAAGAGGATATGAGGGGAGTGATTTTTAAGAAAATTAAACACTAATGCTCACTTTAGTTTAGAATTAAGGCCACTGATGTTCCATGAGATCAGTTTAAGTTTATCAGCCATTGGGAATTAAGAGAAAACTCAAGAATGTCACACCAGGCACCTGCATATAGGCGGTCGCGCCGTGGGTCACACCTGAAAATCAAACTGTACATAAACACCAACTTCCCTCCCCTCCCTATGCATCCAACCCAACCGAGGACAGGTTTGAATCCCTGAAACATTTCGATCAAGAAAAGGGGGCGTGGGCTCAAACAACTTCTAAGGAACATAAAAGAAGAAATCCTGTGAAAAAGACAGAGCAAAAAGGAAGACGAGGGAGGACCCTCCATCTACGCCCATATCAGTACAGCAAACATAGGCCTGTATGATGCCTAGGATCACATACTCTGGTCCATTTAGCCATGGAGGAATCCTCCTCCCAAGGCCAGGAGCCCCCAGCAAGACCACAGCATATTTGATTTGCAGGCCTAAATTTGTACTTGGGGTCAAACAGTCAGAAACCAAAAGAGAGGAGGAGAGGCAATAGACAGTATAGAACAGTTACACCAATGCAAATATGGGACATGCATAAATCAGTCTTAGCGTAGTATAACATACAATCAATCACATATTACCCCTCCCCCCAAGAAAAGTCTACCTCTCCTCCGCAGAGGAAAGCAGTATTATCAATGGTGACAATAGGGAGCATTAATACTCATCTCAACCGGCCAGTCCCCTTAACGTTTCATAGGGCACTCAGGATCTATTGGCACTCTAACAGTTAAATCACATCCTCCAGCTTATAATCAGCTTGTCTCTGATCTTGTTAAGTTTAGTCGGGAACAGCATTGCATAGTCCAGCTGTTTAGAGTGTAGAAGATGCTTTGCCTCTGTGAACCTCTGACAACGCTTCTGAACCTCAAGAGAGTAGTTGGGGAAAATTCTCACATGCTGGCCTTGTACTTTTAGGAGACCCATTTTCCGGTTCCATTCCAGCACTTTATCTCTATCCCCTGTAGTTCAGTAGCTTAGCTATAAACGTGCGCGGAGGTGCTCCTGGTGCTGGTGTTTAGCTGGAATACGATGCACATGTTCCACGCAGAAGAGGGTTGAAAAGGAGTCAGAGCCATAGAAGTCCCCAAGTAGTGATTCAAGGTACTCGCAGGGTTGTCTCCCCTCCACTCCCTCCGGTAGGCCAATCAATCTCATGTTGCATCTATAGGAGCGATTCTCCAGGTCATCAAACTTCAGTTGCTGGGCCGAGGTAACAGATTCGAGTGCCTGCACTTGTGCCCTGAGTGGTGTGACTTTGCCCTCTAGGTCGAAAACTCAAGTCTCCACTGTAGTAGTGTGTTCTTGTAGATTATGGACATCCCCCTGCAGTAGTCCAAACTCAGATTGTAGGATATCAATTTTCTTTGTAAGCATGGATTGACTCTCTGTAATAGCTCTCAGTACATCTGTAATGGTTGGACTTGGAGCACAGGATCCAGGCGGAGACCACTGAGGCGTGCCAGGCTGAGAATTCCCCATAGCGCCAGGTTTCACAATCTGCTGTACCTTATTAGTGACTTTTGTTTGCTTTGTAGGGGCCATGCGGGCAGAAGGTGTAGATTAGGTATAGAAAAGCATAGCCAGAAGTGAAGGCGTCACCCATCAGAGCTGCTGTAGTATAATGGAGGGAGTCTTTTGGGAACTTTATTTATTTACTACATCTTTGGGGTTCTTGCATGTAGCAGAGTACAGAGTGTATATCATTGCAAGTCCATAACGGAGGCTGCAGCCTGTTAATAGGTTTGTAATTTGAACCTAACGGTTCTAAATCAATAATAATGCAGTGTGTCTGTCCAGTGAATGACCACTTGGTGGTGTCAGATTAAATCAGAAATGCAGGGTGCCCTGCCAGTAAATGACCACTTGGTGGCAGCAGAGTGTAGCAGAGGTCTTATTCCTGTAGGTTAGGAGTTTTACTCCCACTGTTCTCTTCACCCATGAGCCTGCATTCCCTTCACTCCACAATCCGCATGTTTCATCAGATTATACAGGTAATGCTCCATTTACACACACATATATCTTTCAAAAGATTGAAAGATCAGCGATCTTTATCCAAAAAAGTACTAATAGGCACTAATCGCTATTAGTACTTATCAGCTTAATTTGCATGCAAATGAGCTTCTTGAAGTGGTTACAGAACTCAGCAGGAGGTCTGAGCTCCGCAATTAGCTGTATTGTTCAGCTGCAGGCTCCCCTTGGAGAATTCAGCACCATGGACAGCATTCACAGTGCGCGGTCCTGCTAATCAGCTGTTCTGCTCTGGAGGGTGAGAAGTGAGAACTGCTATAACAATGTTATCAGCTGTTATTAGATCTCCACTGGCAGAGCACAGCATGCGGTCCTACTTATCAGCTGTTCTGCTGAATGAGGGTTTTCAAACAGAATTTAGGAGAGGGGCACTTCATCCATCCAATCTGCGGGTACCGTGTATTTAGGGGCACACCATGGGGCTTGCTCTTCCTCTGCTCTCCTTTCTATCACCTCCCTCCTCTGCACTTCTGCGTTCCCCTTACCCTCCTCTGCGCTTCTCTCCCTCCTTCCCGAAGAGCTCCACAGCCGCGGGGCACAGCAGGAGGGATGTAATCTTCTATCCCCGGCTCCAAGATGGTGGACACCCAGGCAGAGGTCAGTAGCAGCGTGTCCTGGGGTTTAGTACTGTCTCTGGTGCCTAGATCTCCAGAGAGCACTGCTATGCAGAGGGCCTGGAGCAGGGCCTCTTATGACACAGGCTCAGTGTCTGCTGCCGCTGCTGCCAGCGGCAGCATCACTCACCTGGCCCTTGCAATCTTGGCTCCTCAAAATGTTGATAATCAATGTTAAATTTGTAGGTCTCCTAAATGGTGTAAAAAAGAAATAAACATTTTTCAAACGTGCGTCCAGAATAATGTAAACAGATGGAAATATATATCTTGTAAATTTGTACGGTATGTTTACACAGGTTTGAGATATTGCAATTGAAAATGTGAAAAAATAATAATTTTTTTAAATTTTTTCCCAATTTTGGTGCTTTTAATAAATATATATAAATTCTATCAGTCTATTTTACCACCTAAATGAAGTACAATATGTGGCGAAAAAACAATGTCTGAATCACTTGGATATGAAAAACCTTCATGGAGTTATTCAATGTTAAAGTGACACATCAGATTTCCAAAATTTCGCTCCATCACTAAGCGCAAACAGGTTTTGATGTATTTATTCAATTAATATTAAATGTAAACATCTCAGTTAACACTAATAATATATAATTTAATTTGCCGTTTCTGCCTGTTAATTGTACATTTGATAGTCTATTTGGTCATCACATTTAATTATGCAAAATCAAAGCTGCGCATGAAAAAATGCATAGATGTAAATACACACTAGAAAGATTGAAAAGCCAATTTTGAAGCTTTTATTAAACAACAAGTAATGGATAACCTAGGAGTAAATATTAATTCCATATTTATCCATCATCAAAGAATCCAGGGTGATCTGTACAGTCAACAATAACCTACATCCATTTTTATAAACATAGAATTAAAAGTAGCACTCACTAATTTACAAGATGAAAACTGATTAACTGTGCATAAATTACTTTGATGAATGTGCCATTATTTAGACTGCATACTATAAAACTGCATGTTAATGCTGCATTAAAAATGCTAACACTACTGAGTGAATCTATTATAAAATTTGTAGCAGGTGCTATAAACGTTCAACACTCAATACCAAGAAAACTCATTTTCCTCCGAATGTACCTAGAGAAATAATCCATGTAGTGCTCTTCCATAAGATAACACTTTAAAGGAAACAAAGTGTTTAGTTATCGTTGTACACAAAAAATATTCAATACTAGATGTAGTGGAGCTAGAAACATTGAATTTAAAGGTACCTTACATAGGAGAATTATTGCCCGAACAATTTTGGAAAACAGCAAATGCGGGAAACAGTTACCCCATGTATGAGGGGCGTTCATTAAAGATCTCCCCTGACTTACATCTATTTAGCGCAAGATGCTGAAACTGCACATGTGTAATGATAAAAGTCTCTATAGGTTATGTGCCAATTTTCAACTCTGAACTGATAACGGTCTCTCTTTTATAGTTGCTGAAGTGGTGCGAGGTCAAATAATGAACCCAGTGGAATACTGAGCAGTCAAGTTCCTTTACTTGAAAAGTCGCACAACAAGGGAGACGTTCAATGAGATGAAAGAGGTTTATGGGGAGGATTCCCTTTTATATGATGTAGTCAAGAACTGGCATCGACATTTCAAATGTGGTCAGACTTTGGTGGAAACGGCTCCAATTTCAGGGCAACTCCGATATCGATGAACACACCATCCAGCAAGTGGAAAATTACCATGTAAACATTCGCTACCTAGCTCAAAATGTCAAGATTAGGGTTGGGTTTGTCGAAAAAATCATCCAAGACCATTTTCATATGCATAGGGTATCTGCTCACTGGGTTCCCCGGCTGCTCGCACCTTTCCAGAAGCAGGAAGAAGTTGAATGCTCCCTGGCTTTTTCGACGATTTGCCATGGAAACTAGGAAGAGTTTTTCAATGGACTCATCACACAGGATGAAAGCTGGGTCTTTCACTATGATCCAGAGACTAAAGTTCAGTCAATGCAATAAAAGCATCTGGACTCAATACCTCAAAAGAAGGCACGTGCCTAACCCTCTGCAGGCAAGGTCATGCTTACAGTCTTCTGGGACCATTACTGAGTAGTCTTGATGGATTTCCTAGCAAAGGGTACCACGATTACTGGGGCATACTATGCTTCCCTGTTGGGGAAATTGCGGGAGGCCATCAAAACCAAGAGACCTGGCATACTCACCAAAGATGTCCACCTTCTGCAAGCTAATGCCCCAGTTCACAACTCACATGTTGCACAGATGAAAGCACGCTGTTGCGGGTATGAAAATTTCTCTGCATACCCCTTATTCATCCGACCTCACACCGTCAGACTTCCACGAAATCCATTTTTAAGGGCAAGCATTTTCCAGATGATGGGACTTTGATTTCCAAAGTCACAACATGGCTTTTGGAGCAACCGGTTGACTTCTACAAGCGAGGTGTTTACAGTTACATAAAGAGATGGAAGAAGTGTGTGTCCCTAGGTTGCATCTATGTAGTGAAGGTCTAATAACTGTGCCAAGTTTCGTTGCCCTCAGTCCACAGGACAAATCACTTACTTGTTGGAGTTGCTTGTTTTTTTTTAGCAGAACTAAAAACCAAGACAGCAAGAAGAGGATCCAGCATACATAAAATCATATTAAAATTCCAACAGGAAGTACATACAATGGTGTGACCAGCAGACATGTTCAAGCTGTCTCAGCAGCTCTTAGTCATAGCATAAGCACATGGCGCACCTGCTCAGTTGAAAGAAAAAAACATGCAACCAATAAACAAACAAGTAATCATGTGACTAAACAGAAAAAAAGGGATAGGAAAGGGAGATAGAACTCCTGGAAATTAACCATTAGTAGTTAAAATCAGGTCAGATCTCCTGTTTAAACTACAGGGGGCACTAGTTTTCAACCAAAAAATCCTGCATGTTTCTCTGTTAAGTACTCTTGATGGTGATCGCCTCCCCTAATAGGATAACTAACCCTTTCAATGCTTTCAGCGTGCATAGAGGAAAAATTACCAGCATGTATGTTGAAAACTGTTTACAATTAATGAAGGTAGGTGGCTGAAAGAGATCTCTGGCCTGCTATGCATCCATTCTCTGAATGACCATTGGTCCTGTGTAAAAGCACAGGAATAGTTGCTGGGATCGCTGTTGGGTGCTAATGGACAGAACTTGGGTAAATCAGGAGTGGTCAATGTAAAGGAAAATAAGAACTTAGAGGGGTTTGTCAGGATTTAATACCAATAGCCCTTATTTAAGCTTGATTCTCAATCGCTTGCTGAAGAGACATGTAACTGCACATTACGTGCATAGGCCCACTATGAGGAAAATCAAGAATCACTTCCCTGAACCCTGCAGAAATGTAAAAAAAAATGTCTAGTCATTAAGGGGGTTAAAGCCTATTGGAAGATTTTGTGCTTTCACCGGAATACAACTAAAGAACCAAGAAGAATTATTTGTACTATGACCAGTATTTCTACACATCTGTTGCAAGAATATTTGTTCTCTTTGAATCAAATTGCATAAAAAAGTTTTACCAATTTTCTGTGTTTTACAGATGCATCCAAAAGAGTAAATCTGCAGAGGAAACACTTTTGGCCCTAGTCAACCTGCTATCTCCATTTCCCAAACGTACGCAGCTCTGCTAACCTAAGTCAGTGGAGCAAAGCATTTTTCAAATACGAAAAATAAATTACCTACAGATGCCTCCTGTCATAAGGTACAGTAATAATCTTGGAGGTCTTTCACTTTTCCCATTTATAAGAATAAATTAGGTTATTCAGGTTTTAAGCAGGGCAGTACAGTTTTCTTTTACCTGCATTTTTTGCTAGTGTGCAATGCATTTAGATTAAATCATTGTTTAAAGATAGTTATAAAACCTTTAACTGTAATCTAAACATGAACAATTGGTGGTCCAAATAGCAACTAAATAATGATGAGAAACCACTCAAGCATATTCGCTAACTTGATGGAAAGAGCAGGAACTCATGTTTTCTTTCCTAGTTAAAGGCCTATAATATACAAAAAGTTAAGAATGTCAAGAAAAGATTTTTAATTTTTACACTGAGAGCCAGACATTTAATTTGACTGTCAAGTCTGGAGTTCAAAAATGAATACAAGGCAAAACCTACAGGGGATGATTACTTTATCTGCTATTTACTTTTGTCAGTGATTGCTACTTTCCTGTTTGTAGTTTGGTTCTATTAAGGCAGAGTTCTGATCAACAACTACATCTAAAGCCCCATTTAGACACAACACTTACCGCCCAAAATCCGACTTTTGAGTGATAATCTTTGTGTCTAAATGTGCCCATCTTTCAGTTTTCTGCCAAACGATGGTTTTTAGTTCTGCTTGAAAACCCTCCTTCAGCAAAACAGCTAATAAGCAGGACAGCACACTGTGTTCTGCCAGTAAAGATCTGATAACAGCTGATAGCATTGTTACAGCTGTTCTTAGTTCTTACCCTAGCCACCAAAACAGCTGATTAGCAGGACTGCAATCTCCTGTCCATAGTGCTGAATTCTCCAAGGGGAGCATGTGGCTGAACAATACAGCTAATTACAGAGCTCAGACCTCCTGCTGAGTTCTGTAACAGCTTCCAGAAGCTCATTTGCATGCAAATGAAGCTGATAAGTACTAATAGCAATTAGTCTCTATTAGTACTTTTATGCAAAACAATTGCTGATCCTTCAATCTTTTGAAAGCTTTCTGTGAGTGAAAATGGACCTTTAGCTATAGAGGCCAGAGTGAGTATAAGATAGTTTGAGACATACCTCCTCTCCCATAATTGGTCCAGGCTGCTGATCTGTCACTTCCCTCACTACTCTGCCTCCTCAGATTAACTGCTGTATATAAACACAAGCCCACCATAAACTCATCAGGAAGTTAATGCATGGATGGCTGATTTCTATTACAGCAAATTTAGAATGATCATAAATTATAGACTATTAAGCCACTAGTCAAAAATGATTATCAGTTTACTGTGACATATAAAACTATGGCAAGTGAGGATGAGAAAGTTGGAGTCGGGAGTGTTCCTTATACGTTTTACTCAGGCAAAACTAAAGATGAGTTATTGGCTGAAATCTTGGATACCTGTGTGTTCCCAAAGTTAATGGTGTTGTTACAAAAATGTACTGGCTATAACAAAGCAATGTTATGAGCCACTTGAGAGAAAGTATAGGAAAGATACAACAAATGCTTTACCTAATTATTCAATTACTACCCTCTGCAAAATATTAAAAGACAGAATATCAATCAAAAATTTCCCACACTTCCATTACAGACCGTTTTTCTCATCATTTCAAAAGCTGTCAATAAAATGGTACTATATTGTATTAACCCTTTGCAATCCAATTTTGGATTCAGGGTTTCCTAGGGGTTTTTCTCTTTCTGCCATTCTACAATGGCGCCACCTGCTGGCTAGAGTCAGTACTGCGGTATTGGACATGCTGGAGAGGCCCCCGACAACAGAGCAGCCAGTAATATACAGTAAGAAAACCCTACCGGACGTCTTCCGACATCGGAAGCTGTACAGCCTTCAATCAGAATGTCTTTAGACGTCAGACAGTTTATTGGAAAGGGTTAAAATACTACTACCATATAGTGGCATCATAACACTATAATATTTTGTCCACACGATGCTGACATTTAATACTCACTATAAAAATAATACCACTATACATTCACTAATTAATACTGCCATACACAGTCTATATAATATTATCACATAAAGAAGTGCAGAGCAAGAAGAGGACCTTCCGGCTGCATGAGATCTCATCTTCTCTCATATTGTTGGGCATACTGGTCACCTATAAATGAGCACTGTGGAACTAACAGTCAAATGGAATAAAGGTCCTACCCTTGGGAGCCCTAGGCAAATGTAGTCCCTGGACAACTGTCTAAACCTAATCCTGTTAATGAATCAATAAATGGTAAGATGTTTATATACCTCATTTTTAAAGGTCCATTTACACAGGACGAGTGTTGGGCAAACAATGCCCAACACTCATCCTTGTGTCTCCGCACTTCCGTGCTCATAAAAGATGAGCTCATCCTGCAGTTTAAACAGCAGCCGTTCAGTAGAGAACGGCCGCTGTGTATCTCAATGGAGGGGGGCGGGAGAGCGAGAGGAGATAAATCTCCTGCACTGCCTTCACCCCCCCCCCCCCCCCCCCCCCCCCCCCCACGCTGGCCGCTCCGTGTGCAAGCCAGCTCTGTTAGTTGCACAGGAGCGCTGAGACACAGGGATGAGTGTCAGGCATTGTTTGCCCGACACTCGTCCTGTGTAAATGGGCCTTTAAAAATGTTAGTTTTAAATTATTGCACCTATAGCATAAGCTTGGAGGTGTGCAAGAGTCAACTGACATCTATGTAGAAAGAGGTGATTAAGCAAACCCTTAAACTCAATAACTGACCTGAAAAGATTTGTGTCATTAGTATTATACCACTTGAAACTAAAATATGCAGTAACAGGAAATGACAGGATATACAAAGTCTTTACAATGACAAAGGAGGGGAAAGGTGTCCTCAGTATTCAATATACTCAGGATGTTACTATAGTAATTTGCATGTCAATATATATTTTATTGTATCACATTGTCTTATTTACACTTGCACTTTCTGATGGAACATTATGTGGGAGTAGGCTTAGATTAGATTTTCTGCACTTGCACTTTTTATGTATGCATTGCTCATTGTGCTATGTGTCAGCAGGCGTTTAATGCAAGAAATTGATAGCTTGATAGTCCATTAAATATTATATGATGCCCCATCCCACTATGGGGATGTTGTATTAGTACTGAAGTTATTATAAGATGGATGGATGGATGGATAGATAGATATGCAGAGGAGTCACATGTTTCAGCCACTAGGTGGCTATATTGCAGGAACATTAAGAATGGTCAGTAGAAAAGGGTTGTGCTCTGCTCTGAAGTTGTCTGATTATGTTCCACCTGAGATGGGTTGTTAAAAAGAGGTGTGAGTCTCTCAATGGTGACCCACAGTCTGGCTCAAGGTAATTGCCAGGTTGTGCTGCTGGGATTTGTTGTTCTATATGAGTTTCCAGCAGCACAACTTTACAGGTGTGGTTTAATTGAGCTGACTGGGTGTGGATTTCTCCAGCCAGCCAATCCCCCTGGTCTGTTGCTAATATATACCATCCATCTGCAGCTACAGGATGCAGATTCCCCTTCACTTTAGGGCTCTGAAGAAGCAGTAAAGCTGGCAGGAGCCAAATTCAATTGAAATTTTGTTTTGGAAGTGAATTCACACCATGTGGCAACAGTCTTAAGCACGCAGCTGAGTGGCTAATTCCCCCATATTTCACTACATATATTATCCATATTATTTCCATATATCTGCTTATATGGCAGATCTATGCTTATCCCAGACAGCTTGAATTCATTTATTGTTGGTTTTCCAACCACGTCTGCAGGAATTTTATTCCAAGCATTTTAGTAAAATATTTTCTGATGTTGCTTTTTATTTCCCCCCCCCAGCTAATCTCAGATTGTAGCTGCTTGTTCTAGTATTTAGTTTCATAACAAAAACACTTCTTTCCTGAACAGTATTTATACCTTTTAACATATTTAAAGTTTCAGATCATGTTCCCTCGTCTGCTGGTTACACCTCTAGCTATCCAGCCAAGCATCCTACTTGCTATTTTTGCTCCCTGACCACACTGTGGACTCATCTTGAGGCTGTCAAACATAATAACCCCATAATCCTTTCCTTCTGAAGCCCCAAGACCCATCAGAAGACCCAATTTGATAGTCTGAGGATTTTCTCTCCACAAGTGCATTGTTTTACATTTGGAAATATCGAAATGCAGATTACATTGTTTTGCCGATTTATCCAGACATCACCAGGAGCATCAACCCTAGTGTGCACTTTTGTATCATTAGCAAACAGACAAACCTTACCTATTAAACCTTCTCCTATGGCACTTATAAACATATTAAAAAGAATAAGACCCAGGACACACCCTTGTGGTCACCACTTATAGCTCATCCCTATTCAGAATACACTCTATAACAATAATACTTGGATAGCTATCTTTTAACAAATTGTGAATCCACTGGACTGGTAATGGATTAAGTCCAATTTTCAGTAGCTTATTTATGAGCTCTTCATTAGGAACTGTATTAAAGACTTTGCTGCAATCCAAATAGGCAATATCTGCGGCACAACCTTCATCCACCACTTCTGTGATACAATCAAAGAAATCAATGAGATTAGTTTAACATGATCTTCCCTCAGTGAAGAAATGCTATTTACGGTCCAACAGGTTATTGTTTTTTAAAGGTCTAATATCCTCTTTTTCAGGTTTTCATTAGTTTAAAGGGGTTGTCCCGCGAAAGCAAGTGGGGTTATACACTTCTGTATGGCCATATTAATGCACTTTGTAATATACATCGTGCATTAAATATGAGCCATACAGAAGTTATATACTCACCTTCCCTGCGTCCCCGTCTCCATGGTGCCGTCTAATTTCAGCGTCTAATCGCCCGATTAGACGCGCTTGCGCAGAAGGGTCTTCTCCCTTCTGGTCGGTCCGGGCACGAGCGGCGTTCTGGCTCCGCCCCCTTCTACGCATCATCGCGTAGCTCCACCCCGTCACGTGTGCCAATTCCAGCCAATCAGGAGGCTGGAATCGGCAATGGACCGCACAGAGCCCACGGTGCACCATGGGAGAAGACCCGCGGTGCATCGTGGGTGAACATCCCGGCGGCCATCTTGGAGGAAAAGAAGGAAGAAGTTGCAGAGAGGGGATTCGGGTAAGTAAAATTTTTTTTTTATTTCAACACATCCCTTGGGTTTGTCCTGCGCTGAACGGGGGGCCTATGCAAAAAAAAAAAAACCCATTTCGGCACGGGACAACCCCTTTAACTACTACAGATGTCAAACTAACTGGCTGGTAGTTCCCAATTTCTTCTCTACTACCCTTCTTATGGATGGGTAAAACATTGGCTATTCTTCAATCATCAGGAAAATCACCATTTGGAAGGTACTGGCCAAACAAATCAATTAAAGGTGTAGCAATCACATATTGGAGTTCTTTAAAAACTCTGTGGTAGATGCCACCTGGACTCATTGCCCTATTCAATGTTAAATGTGCAAGTTCAATTACAAAATCAGCTTCCAAAAACACTAGATCTGAGCTTTTACAACTAGAAGTACTACCAGGCCCAAATATATTATCAATCTGAAATCCAGCTTCTGAAAATATTGAACAATTTTCTCCATAGTGACATATGTATAGTAACAATTTCTGTATTTTTGTATTAATTATTTACAATAAAGATGGAATTCATATTACGATTTTTGGCATTACTGCTCATTTTTGTAGATAAGATTTAGTTGTTGAAAACAGACTGTCATACAATATATTATGTTGATGGTATACTGTATATAGCTTTAATTGTGAATATTAAAAACACATTTACTGGGCATGTTGTAAATTTTCATTTTTAACTAGACTGTTCCTTTAAATATAAAAATGTTGATGATGATTTGATGACTTCTATTTCAGCAGCTAAGAGCACGTTATCAATATGTAAAAACCATATAAAAATGGACAGAAGACAAGACAGGCAAAGCCTTTGATATGGTAATAAAGGTTTCCTCAGGAAGGCAAGAGAACTAATGCTAAGCTTTAAAGCATGATTGACTACATTGAATGATTCATTGACTTATTTTATTTGTAGGACAAGATGAAGATTTGTTAATAATCAGGATAATTTTGTGGTATGAAAGAAGGTAAAGTGCTGCCTGCTTTCTTATCTACTTTATTAGGGTTGATGCCGTTCTTTTGCTTTTGTCTTTGTCTAGAATTTGTATAATGTAATTTTTTCCATTTTAACTTCAAAATCATACTTAATAAATCTGATTACTTTCTTCTGAATTATTAAACATATTGTAAGTACTATTAATTATGTTTTGGTTAAGATTCTAATTACATGGAGAATACATTTACTGATCAGTTAAGTAACATAAAGACTACCACTAAAACAGTAATCCTATTTCAATGAGTTAAAGCAACATTATGGTCCCAGGACAAAAATGTCTTCAGGGACCAAGGTTGAGGGTTGTATTACTTAAGGGGTGGAGCTAAGCTGTAACCATCTTCTATTGTGAATGGTGGATCTTACGTTACATATAAGGGTTATCTTTCATTCTGCCCGAGTTGATGATAACAAGATGACTGCTGAAAAGTTTTCTCTATGGAAATAGAAATGGAAGCCTATTATGAATCTTAGTGACCAGAGTGAAAACTGCAAGATATTAGGATTTTTTACATACATAATGATTAATGACCTAAGGAAAAAAAATGTTTAAGTCTAAAGGGGGTGTCCCATGAAAAATATTGTTCTTAGTTAAATGCAGCTATAATTCTAAACATTTTTTGTATTTACACCTCTCTAAAAATATATTAAAATCTCCAGATATTCCAAGACTATTATTAGAGTAGCACCACCTGCTGTTTCTATCCTGTGTCCATCTCGGTAATTGCTCCACCTGTTCACTTTTGCTTCTTTCTCTCCTCTGCTAGATATGTGGAGTGATCCCTGGTGAGGTGAGTGGCTGCTTCTGAAGTACAGGCTTCTATACACTAGCGAGGGCAATAGCGTGCCGTGATTTACAGCTGGTATCACCCTCGCAGTCCTTTAAAAAAAAAAAAAACTCTGGATGTGATGCATTTTCACAAGGAAACTGCCTTACATCCCTTTGGGGGTTCCCTTCATCTCTGCTGCTGTCACAGGCATGGCAGAAGATCTTGATCCTCTCCCATTGTTTTCAATGGGGCTGGTGCTGGTGCCGCCAGCCCTATTGAGAACATGTGGTAACTCCTGGATGCAAGGTGTTTTAATTTTAAAACAGCCTTGCATCCCTGTGGGTTTCCTTTCATCTCCGCCGTGGCTGTCACATATGCGACAGGAGAAATGCGATGTTCGCCATCATTTTCAATGGGGCCAGCACTGCTGCCACTGGCCCCATTGATAGGGTTAAAAAAATAAAAAATGCTCCTGCGCTGCCTCAAACAAACGACCGGTTTCGACAATAGTGATATTGTCTAAAAAGGTTTATTAAGGTACAACGCGTTTCGTCGCTAAACACGACTTGATAAAGTCGTGTTTAGCGACGAAACGCGTTGTACCTTAATAAACCTTTTTAGACAATATCACTATTGTGAAAACCGGTCGTTTGTTTGAGGCAGCGCAGGAGCATTTTTTATTTTTTTAACCCTATTACTACACCGTGGGTCCAATCTAGCATTGGACACAGCAGCTCTGCAGCGGCATTCCAGCGACCAGGAAACCTGTTGGACACCATAGGAAAGATCCCATAGAGATCTGATAAGCCAACTTGGACTTGGAGGTGGTGGTGGGACTCCTCTCCACAGGAGTTTTCACCACATGCCGGGTGAGTCATTTTTATTTCATTTTTATTTTCTTCTACGTTATGACCATTCATTACGTTTTTATCATATAGACACACTAATATACTCTCCCTATTAGCCACCTGAAGCGCCTCCCTGACTATTTCTTTATATACTGGCCCCATTGAGGACAAGGTGAAAGCCCTGGATGTGACAGCCTCACATGCTTGTGGGGCTGAAGGAATCCCCCAATGCAGCTGTCACAGCCATGACAGGGGATTGTGATGTTCTCCCACTGCTTCAAAAGGGGATCGGCACTGCTGTTGCCGGCACCATTGGAAACAATGGCCAATATTGGAAAAAGAATGGACATGCTGCAATTTTTTTTTTGCATGCAGCATCCCAGGAGTGAAAACATCGCAAATGAAAATGAAATGCATGTGGATGAAATGCCCATGTGGATGAGCCTCAATTTGTGTTTTGTGAGTACATTGTCAATTTTGTTTGCAACAGGAACTCACTACTTTCAAATTACTATATTTTATAATGAATGTTATACATAGAAAAAAAGAAAAACTTTCTTTATAGCTGCGCTACAACATTAACCCTTGAGTAGATAAGGGAATAAGCCTCTAAAAAACCTCAGTTCAATAGAAAGCAAATACTTTTTATTCCCCACATAACAATCAAATACAGATAAATCGTTAAAAGCAACGCGTTTCTGCGTCTAGCTGATGCCTTTATAAGCTTGATAAAGGCGTCAGCTAGACGCAGAAACGCGTTGCTTTTAACGATTTATCTGTATTTGATTGTTATGTGGGGAATAAAAAGTATTTGCTTTCTATTGAACTGAGGTTTTTTAGAGGCTTAATCCCTTATCTACTCAAGGGTTAATGTTGTAGCGCAGCTATAAAGAAAGTTGGGGTTTTTTTTCTATTTATTACCTTTTCCCCATATGTTTTTATAAACTTTGGGGTATTTCTATAAGCTGCTGCTCTCCAGGACAGTATGGTTGAGTACTATTATATACACATAGATTTACTCTTCTGGATAAAACAAGAAGACCCATCAGCAAAGAAACCCTAGAAAGGCGAACTTGGATTCCCGGTGCAGGCGGGACACAAAAAGTTTTTTGTTGCTCCGCCTGACACCCGGTAAGTAGAATCCCATATAATTATCTTTTTTCCCTCTGGTTATGGCGCTCTCCCTTACTTTTGTTTTTATAATGAATGTTCAAATTTAAATATGGCATCAAAAGTACTTTGCCAGTATAAAAGGTGCATTATATGTCCTCCAGGGAGCAGTATTATGCTGCTTTCACACCTGTGTTAGTGCTTAGTTCAGGCTTTCCGCTTCTCCGCTCCATTTTTGGAGACGAGAAACTGAAAGAAATGGAAACGTGTTTTCCCCTATTGATTTCAAAGGGGTTCAAAAAAATGGAAAGTAAACGGAAAGGTTTCAGTTTTAGTTTTTTGGACCGAAAAACAATGTTACAGACTGCACTATTTTTCCGTCCCCAAAAAATGGAAACCTGATGGAATGGAAGCAAACAGAAGCCTTTCTGTTTGCTTTTTATTTATTTTTTTTTAAACTCTATTGTAATCAATGGGCGAGAAAAACCATCAGTTTTTTAGTTTGATTTCTCTCCTGCAAAAAATGGAGCAGAGAGACGGAAACCGTGAACTGAGCCCTAACACAGGTATGAAAGCAGCCCAATGCCTTTTCCGCACGGGTGAAAAACTCATCGATACGCACAAATTTTGCACGAATATGAGCCCCATTCTTATGAACAGTTCTCAATGCATAAGGTGTTGGTGAAAGCCGCTCATAAGTTTCCGAATAACTTGACCTTCAGAAATCTGCTGTCATTGAAAAAACGTATGATACGGCATATAAGTAAGGCATATAACATCTTTGGCATGTTAGACAGAAAATCAAAGTAATGTCAGAGGATATGCAGACATCAATCTTCACGTTGGCTAACATTACTGTTTATTTACTGTACAACATCAAACAAACATTAGCTATAAAAATGGAGCATGAATAGTCTCTAATCTCCAAGAGAACAGGCAATATGAGGATGTGACAAACAGATGGAGTCTTGTGATGTAATCATGTCATTTAATTTCTGCTACGTGATGTTGCATAAACATTAAATAAATGTCTCAGCTAATGACAGAGATTGGATACTATTGTGATGGTGATCTGTTTGCAGATTTTACTGGTGTGGAAAAAGAGGAGAATTAATAATTAGAAATTAGAGATGAGCGAACCTACTCGTTTCGAGTAATTACTCGATCCAGCACCGCGATTTTCGAGTACTTCCGTACTCGGGTGAAAAGATTCGGGGGGCGCCGGGGGGCGGCGTAGTGGAGGGGGGGGGGTAGCAGCGGGGAACAGGGGGGAGCCCTCTCTCTCTCCCTCTCCCCCCCCACTCCCCGCTGCAACCTTCCACTCACCCACGGCGCCCCCCGAATCTTTTCGCCCGAGTACAGAAGTACTAGAAAATCGCAGTGCTCGGGCGAAAATGTTTAAATTTTTGTTTATGAGCATTGCCCCCTGCTGTCACAAGTAATTTCTCCTTCACCATGTAATAAAATTAAGAAGTCATGTAACTAGCCCTAACATTATTCTGCAGCAGGATAAAACCCCCAAAGCCCTACCAAGATCAAATTTACTTTTTTTTTATTCAAGTAATTTCTATTAACTTTTTACATTTTTTATATAACAACAAAGACCTCAGCTCACCCACCCCTTCATACCACAAATAAATAACAAGAAAAACAAAAGGTATCTCACTATCAAAGAGATCCCTAAACATTTCCCCACACAGAGATGCCAACAAACTAACCAAGAAAAATCTTCAGATTTATCCATCTAGCTTTTCCATAGCTATAACCTAATTAACCTTATCAATAAGGTCTTGCACTGTAGGGGAGGTTTCCTGTAAACACTTCTTGGCTATTAGTTTCCTAGCCAAATACAGAGTCTTAGCCACATCCACCTTCTCTGGGTCGGAAACGGGTAGGTCCTCCACATAGCCAAGAATACAGATATATGCAGTCATTAAAATAATAATGGAATAGAGTTGAGCATGTTCATAACATCTTCCCAAAAGTGTGCAAACTGGAAAAAAAAAAATCACTTCATATGAAGAAAGTCAAAACAGTTAATTTTACACCTATTGCACACAGGAGAACATAACAGTAGAGATGAGCGAGCGTACTCGCTAAGGCAAATTACTCGAGCGAATATTGCCTTTTGCGAGTACCTGCCCGCTCGTCTCAAAAGATTCGGGTGCCTGCGGGGGTGAGCAGTGAGTTGCGGGAGTGAGCAGGGGGGAGCAGGGGGAGAGATAGAGAGATCTCCCCGCTGCTCTCCACCGGCACCCGAATCTTTTGAGACGAGCGGGCAGGTACTCGCAAAAAGCAATACTCACTCGAGTAATTTGCCTTAGCGAGTATGCTCGCTCATCTCTACATAACAGCCCTATCTCATGCAGAAGTAAATACATCTATGACAGTTTGTGTGCTTAAAGGCCCATTTACACTGAGCGATGATCGCTAAAAAAAAAAAAACCCGATCATTTTAGCGATCATTGACACGTCTAAATGCCCGCCCATCGTGCACTATTCATGCACTGCTAGCTGATCGTTAAATTCAGTCCAACATAAAAATCGTCCTTCAGCCTTATCAGGAGTTTTCCACAGGTAGTGCTGATAGCATTGTTTCCCAATAGAGAACAAATGAGCTGAATGCAGATAAGAGCCCTCTGGCTATTAACGGCTTTCAGCTAAGGCTTCATTTGCACACTTAATTGATCTTAAGTAGCTGAGTAGCTACTTAATAGTTTATGCAAAATGATCGCTCAAAGCTGTCACTCAAACTGTCATTTAAGCAAACATCACTCCGTGTAAATGGGCCTCTACTCAATGACAACTTTGGAACTACAGTATACTCAAATTATCCTGTCAAATGACCTTAAATGGAAAGAGGGACAACAACAAATGCTGTGGCTTATCTCAATAACCAGGCAGAATACGGGACTGGATTAGTTCTGAAATATATTTTCCACTCAGAATTGTACTTTCAGCTCCATGTAGAGGTGGTAGTCCCACACTGAGACATCCATATTACATAAAACATTTCAACCACAACACTGCTTAGAGAACTATGATTTTATTTTCAAAATATATATACAATAGGAAAATATACATTTTTGAAAAGGAGTTCTAGCTCTAACCTTTTCATATTCCTTAATTAAAAAGGAACTTGACAGCTTGTAAGCAGTTCAATCTATGTACAGAATGTTATAGAGCAGGAGGAACTGAGCAGATTGATACATAGCTTTGTGGGAAAAGATACAGTGTGACTAAATGTATTTTATTCATAGATATCCCAGTTCCTTCTAGAGTTAAGCGCCATTTACATGGGAAAACTGTCAGGCAAACGGTGCCTGTCACTCATCCCCTGCATGGACTCGCTCCCGTGCTGTTGCACAGGAGGGAGTATTGTTGGCTCACAGCAGGGAG
Source organism: Eleutherodactylus coqui (assembly GCF_035609145.1). Lineage (NCBI taxonomy): Eukaryota > Metazoa > Chordata > Amphibia > Anura > Eleutherodactylidae > Eleutherodactylus > Eleutherodactylus coqui. The sequence continues at coordinate 66,866,976 of NC_089838.1, read as the reverse complement.
GCAGGTGCACAGTGGTAAACATTATGTGAGCTCTAGGTACACGGCGAAATGTTGACTGGACTCTGTTACAATTGTACTCTAGGTTTTGCCTGTCCAAGTCAACTACTCTCCATCTGCGTCTTCTCTGCTGTCTTTATCTACACTTGACCAAGTAGCTGTAAATACAACCAATGAATTCACCTTCCCGAAACTCTCTTAAGTGCCAATGGGACAAAACTATAGCTTGTAATATTGTATATTCTACTTTGGGAGCCAAGAGGGTCATGTAGAGGTGTTGTAGGCGTTTCCTACACTAATTAACCTTTATTGGATGCGAGTGTTGACATGTGAGCTCTCTGGTTGGTAGAGCTCATTGAAGTTCAGTGAATGCTAACTCCTCTTTACTGTAAATATCTCATTAAACATGAACTGTTTCAAACTAATGACAAATACTTTTTAATCTTCATGATTCAACAACTCCTTATTACAGGTCTGTCCACCATTACCTTTACTTCAATTTAGTTAAAGACTAGAGATGAGCGAGCACACTCGTCCGAGCTTGATACTCGTTCGAGTATTAGGGTACTCGAGATGCTCGTTACTTGAGTCGCACACCACGTGGTACTCAAGTCAATTGCATTTCCTTCCCCGCATGTTTAGCGCCATTTTCTAGCCAATAAAAATGCGAAGAAGGCATTACCACTTCCTGCTGTGACGTGCTAGCCCTCTCCCCCCTTTCCCCCCACAGTAGTGAGTGGCTGGGCTGATCAGGTGACCGCCGAGTACTTAAACTGGTCCCGCCCGCGGCTCGCCTCAGACGCATGCTGACAGAGGTTAGGGATAGTGCTGCTGCTGATATAAGGAAATTGTTAGAGTATGATCCTGTCATCAAGAACCCCAATGGTCCTTAGGGCTACTACACATCGTGTGCATTACTGTTGTGGCTGGCTGGGAGCAGTAGTGCACCAATTTTTTTTTTTAAGCATCTTAGGCTGTGCAAGCCATTTCAGCTATACTTTTCTGCGTGTGCAGTGCATAAGGCAGAGTGTAGGGACACAGCTACTTACATAGGGAAAGTTTTACAGACCTCCTGATCCTCTGTACAAGAACCCCAACGGTCCTTCTTAGGGCTACATCTCACCGTGTGCATTATAGTTGTGGCTGGCTGGGAGCAGTAGTCCACCAATTTGTGTATTACGCATCTAGGCCTGTTCCCAGCCTTTCAGTAATAGCGTTCTGAGCCTGCAGTGCCGTACAACCAGCTCTCACCATGAAACTGCACTCTAACATTTCCTAGCCTACTGCAAACTACTTCAGTTATACCATTCTGTGTCTGCAGTGCATTATACAGAGGTCTCACTGCTAAACAGTGCTGTAATATTTCCTGGGCCACTGCAAAGTATTTCAGCTCTGCCGCTGTGCAGAGCGTCTCACAATACCCTTTCCTTGGTGGGGTTGAGATAGCCGCAGTTACCAGCACTATCCACTGGCTCTAGAGTCTTCTCCCACGTCATACAGCCTCTATTATCCACAAGTCTTTGCGAGTGGTAAATTACCCCTAGGTATCAGCGCAAGACAGCGGGTTAATTTTTTCAAGTCACAGCATAGAGCCTTCGCTATCTACAAGTCTCTGTGTGAGGTGAATTAAGCCACAGTTGTCAGTGCTGATGAGGAGTAGGGGTAAGGGTCTAGGACGCGGGCGTCCAAGTGAGGGTGTGGGCACAGGCAGAGTTCCTGGGCATGGTGAATCACAGCCGGCTGCTGCGGGATTAGGAGAGAGGCAAGTTTCTGGGCTCCCCAGCTTCATATCACAATTTACGGGTCCGTGTGGTAGACCCTTATTACAAACAGAACAGTGCGAGCAGGTCCTGTCGTGGATGGCAGAAAACGTGTCCAGCAATGTATCGACCACCCAGTCTTCTACGCAGTCCAATACTACAGGCCTAGGGACTGCAACTCTGAATCCTCTGGCTGCTGCTCCCCCTTCCTCCCAGCCTCCTCACTCCGTGAAAATTACATATTCTGAGCAGGCAGACTCCCAGGAACTGTTTTCGGGTCCCTGCCATGAGTGGGAAAAAACGGTTCCTCTCTCACCTGAGCAGTTTGTCATGACCGATGCCCAACCTTTGGAAAGTTCCCGGAGTCCGGATAATGAGGCTGGGGACTTCTGGCAACTGTCTCAAGAGCTTTTTGTGGGTGAGGATGATGAGACACAGTTGTCTGTCAGTGAGGTAGTAGTAAGGGCAGTAAGTCTGAGGGAGGAGCACACAGAGGATTCGGAGGAAGAGCAGCTGGACGATGAGGTGACTGACCCCACCTGGTTTGCTAAGCCTACTGAGGACAGGGCTTCAGAGGGGGAGGCTAGTGTAGCAGCAGGACAGGTTAGAAGAGGCAGTGGAGTGGCCAGGGGTAGAGGCAGGGCCAGAGCGAAGAATCCCCCAACTGTTTCCCAAAGCAACTCCTCGCGGCAAGCCTCCGTGCAGAGGGCTAGGTGTTTAAAGGTGTGAATGTTTTTAGTGAGGGCGCGGACAACCGACGAACAGTGGTGTGCAACCTGTGTCGTGCCAACATCAGCCGGGGAGCCACCACTGCCAGCCACACCACCGCCAGCATGGGCAGGCATATGATGGCCAAGCACCCCACAAGGTGGGACAAAGGCCATTCACCGCCTCCGGGTCACACCAGTGCCTCTTCCCCTTTGCCCCAACCTGCCACACAGATCCAACCCCTCTCCCAGGACCCCTTTGAGGGGTTCACCTATACTTTTGCTATAGAAATGTTACTGGGGTCCGCCTATACTCTTGCTATAGAAATGTTACTGGGGTCCGCTTATGCAGTTTCTACTGAATGGATTGAGGGGTTAGCTTATACTTTTGCTACAGAAATGTTACAGGGGTCTGCCTATGCTGTGGGTGCACAAAGACTTCCTATTGCGGTGTTTTATCTTTCTGACACAAATACACTGACTTGGGCAGAAATGTGGGCCAATGCCAAGGTCTTTGGCAGGGTTAAACTCTGTCATGTTTGGGCACTTCGATTTCTTCCTGTGTAATACCATCTTTGTACACCCACAGCATAGGCGAGCCCAAAGAACTTCCCATTGCGGTGTTGAGCTATCTGACACCTACACAGAATGAAGTGTGTGGGGACTCATGGATTTCCCATAGCTATTTAACTCACGGCACACAAGGTGAGGGTCACACAAGGTGGAGCCTGAGACCGAGTCTAACCCAGGGCCCGCTCACGTACTTCCCACACACAGTATTGCGAGTCCTACCTGGGTCATGGTTTCTCGGCCTTATTATGCCACCTCCTCCTCCTGTTTGGGGTCTGGGGATCAGCGCTGGGCAACATGTGTTTTCTCTCATGTTACCACAGTTATCTGAGACACTAGTTTGGGCCAAACAAAAGGAGCGTTCATGCATTAATGAGACGTTCACAGCTGCACTAGCATCCGTGTCCGCTTTATGCCTATGATTGCTGAGGGTGTGAGCCAAGGCCGAGGTCCTTGGCAGGGTGAAACAGCCATGTTTGGGCACTCTGATTTCTTTATGTGTAATACCTTCCTTGGGTTCCAGGGGCTCGCATATGCTGTGGGTGCACAAAGACTTCCCATTGCGGTGTTTTACCTGTCTGGCACAAATACACTGACTGACTAGGGTAGAAATGTGTGCTGAGGTTCTTGGCGGGGTGAAACTCTGCCATGTTTGGGCACTCTGATTTCTTCTTGTGTAATACAATCTTTGTGCACCCACAGCATAGGCGAGCCAAAGGAACTCAAAGACTTCCCATTGCAGTGTTGCGCTATCTGACACCTACACAGAATGAATTGTGTGGGGACACATGGATTTCCCATAGCTATATAACTCACAGCACATTGAGTCACAGAAGGTGGAGCCTGGGACTGAGCCTGACCCTGGGCCCGCTCACGTGCTTTCCACACAGAGTATTGCTGCATTGTGGAGATGTGTAGAAATGCTGGCACCCGAGTCCCCTTTTATGGCCACGTTTGCGGCTCCTGACAATTTTGTGACGGAGGTGGCATGGGATTGGAACTATGATCGTACGTCAATCTATTATCAATTCCCAACAGCACTGTGGGCTAACACCCACACTTTCAAAGACTGTCGCTGCCTGGCCCTGCCAACCCTCTGCAGTGCGTGCCTCCGGTTCCTCTTCATCCAGTACGCACTTATAAATAGACATGAGGTTGGTGTGGCTATGAAGCGAGCGTGTGGCATGAGGGCAGCTGAACGCTGCGCAGGGAAACTTTTGTGTGTGTTGTGGACGCAGGGTCGTGCAGGGGGGTTGGACTGCAATGCCAGCATGTAACCCAGGAGAAGAGGCAGCGGTGTCATCCGCAGGCAGTGATTGTCCTTGGTTGCAGGTAGTGTGGTGCTTGGCTAAGATGTGCAAGCACGTTTGCCTTGCTAATGAGGGTTTGTCCCAAGTAAATTGTTAGGGGGTTGACCGTCAGACTCTTGCCCCCATTTTGGCTTAATAGTGGGACCCGGAAGCCTCAGATGCAGCCTACATGCTGCCCTTGCCCTTCCCTATCCGTTTCTGTGGTGTTTCCATGACTTTCTGATGTTTTCTGGTGTTTCACAAGTCATCACCTATGCGGAGCATCGGTCCCATACAAAAATGCTCGAGTTCCCCCATTGACTTCAATGAGGTTCGTTACTCTAAACGAGCTCTCGAGCATTACGAAAAGTTCGACTCGAGCAACCGAGCATTTTGGTGCTCGCTCATCTCTATTAAAGACACCAATTTCACACATAACAAATTCAATACAATATTTAATTAATCTATATGTATATAATTGAATGTATGCGTGTCTGTCTGCGTGTCTGTTTGTCCTTTATGCGCTACTACACCATTCATCTGATCGCCATGAAACTTTGGGAAGTTGTTGAGTACACTCCTGGGAAGATTATAGGCATAGTACATTTATGCTATGATAAATGGCGCGCGTGCGAGCATCGTCGACAGTTACGCCCCCCCACGTAGATCGTTCGATTTCCATCATTGCCACTAATTTTCTCACTTCCCGATGTCATAGAAACATTAAATTTGGCACGAGCATTGATTATGTCATATATAGGAAAAGTTAATGGGTCCCAACTCGATTATTCAATTGTAAGCGCCAAAGAATTAGCGTCCAAATTTTACGTACGGAATCTAATTTTCTCGCTTCCCAATGTCATAGAAACTTGAAATTTGGCACGAGCATTGATTATGTCATAAATAGGAAACGTTAATGGGTCCCAACTCGATTATTCAATTCTAAGCGCAAAAGAATTAGCGTCCAAATTTTATGTATGGAATCTAATTCTCTCACTTCCCGATGTAATTTGGCACAAGCATTCATTATGCCTAAATAGGAAAAGCTAATGGGTCCCAACTCGATTATTCAATTGTAAGTGCCAAAGAATTAGCGTCCACATTTTACGTACGGAATGTAATTTTCTCACTTCCCGATGTCATAGAAACATAAAATTTGGCACGAGCATTGATTATGTCATAAATAGGAAAAGCTAATGGGTCCCAATTCTAAAACGCAAAAGAATTAGCGTCCAAATTTTACGTATGGAATCTAATTCTCTCACTTCCTGATGTCATCTATATACATAAAAATGAATGTCTGTCTGTCAGTCTGTCTGTTTGTCCTTTATGCATTACTACACCATTCATCCAATCACCATGAAACTTTGGGAAGTTGTTGAGTACACTCCTGGGAAGATTACTGGCATAGTACATCTATCCTACGATAGGTGTTGCGCGTGCGAGCATCGTCGACAGTTATGCCCCCCAGACAAACATCGTTTGATTTCCATCTCAAGCACGAAAGCAAAAGGCATTACAAACAAGCGTGTTCAATTACAAAACGATGCATCCGCCAAAACGTTTCGCAAGACAATTGCTGGATATTGAGAATGCTGAGGTAAAATGAAAGCTGTGCTGTGATTGGTTGCTATTTCTTACACTGCTGAGGTAACATGAAAGCTGTGCCGTGATTGGTTGCTATATATTATACTGCTGAGGTTACATGAAAGCTGCGCTGTGATTGGTTGTTATTATACCGCTGAGGTAACTTGAAAGCTGCGCTGTGATTGGTTGTTATTGGAGATGAGCGAGCGTACTCGGAAAAGCACTACTCGCTCGAGTAATTTGCTTTATCTGAGTATCGCTGTGCTCGTCCCTGAAGATTCGGGTGCCGCTGCGGCTGACAGGTGAGTCGCAGCGGGGAGCAGGGGAGAGCGGGCGGGAGAGAGGGAGAGAAAGATCTCCCCTCCGTTCCTCCCCGCTCTCCCCTGCAGCTCCCCGCTCCGTGCCGGCACCCGAATCTTCAGGGACGAGCACAGCGATACTCGGATAAAGCTAAATTACTCAAGCGAGTAGTGCTTTTCCGAGTACGCTCGCTCATCCCTAGTTGTTATCTAGATATATAAAAACGAATGTATGCATGTATGTCTGTCTTCGCAGCAACGCGCGACGGGTAAGCTAGTATTAAATAATAAATAATCCACTTCAGAACCATGTATACATCTTGAGATAGAGTATCCTAAAATCAGTTTTTTTGTCGATGCTGGTAATCTTGGGATATGTTGATCAAGAAGGAATGGATCAAGGATGTCACAATGTGTGAATGGAGTTTTTATGTTAAGACGGAGCTAGCTATTTCAGTGGTTCCATACCTCTGATAACGATCAAGACCAAAAATAATTTAGCTTTGTCCTATATAAAAATACCAAGCTGAAAAACAATACAGCCAAAGAGCTGCAAGGACATGAGTTTAATGCACATTAATGTGATAGTGTATTAAAGATTTAAGTGTTTTCTATTCACTTCTGCTGTACAGTGTATAATGAATATGACCTAAATTTTAAAGAATCTAGGACAAAATTCTTTTTTGTGTCAGATCCATGCATCTCAAAAACACAAAGTGCTGCGCCAGCACATTACATTTAATTGTCTGCATTACCTGAATGGCACAGATCAGTGTTGACTGAATAGAATCAAAATCTTCTCTATGATTAAATCCAATATAAGAATGTTATGACAGACATATAGATGAATATGAGATAAATAGATAGATAGAAAGATAGATAGGAAACATATAGATTAGATAGATAGAAATAGATAGAAAGATAGATAGACATGAGACAGACAGACATGAGACAGACAGACAGACAGACAGACAGATAGACAGACAGATAGATAGATAGATAGATATGAGATAGATAGATAGATATGAGATAGATAGATATGAGATAGATAGATATGAGATAGATAGATATGAGATAGATAGATATGAGATAGATAGATATGAGATAGACAGATATGAGATAGACAGATATGAGATAGACAGATATGAGATAGACAGATATGAGATAGACAGATATGAGATAGACAGATATGAGATAGACAGATATGAGATAGACAGATATGAGATAGACAGATATGAGATAGACAAGAGATAGATATGAGATAGACAAGAGATAGATATGAGATAGACATGAGATAGACAGATATGAGATAGACAGACAGACAAACAGATAGATAGATAGAGACAGATATGAGATAGACAGATATGAGATAGACAGATATGAGATACGCAGACAGATAGGTATGAGATAGGAGATAGATAGATAGATAGATAGATAGATAGATAGATAGATAGATAGATAGATAGATAGATAGATAGATAGATAAAAGCTTTGATTAAAAAAAAATGGTTTTAAAGAAAAGGGATATCCATCTATTTTAATTGATTCTGCATTTGAAAAGGCACTGGAACAAATCTTGTTCCAGATCGGAGTAGTAGAGAAAAAAAGAATGTTTTAAATAAAAAATTGTTATTTATAACAAAGTATAACTCCCAATATAGTCAAATTGAGGGGATTTAAAAAAAAATGGGGCACCCTCAAAAGAGACCCTTTTCTATATGAAGATATCCAATAAAAACCTAGGATAGTTTATCAGAGAAATAAAACACTACAAAACACATTGGTGTCGTCAAATCCTGAAAAGAAAATTTTGAATGGGCATAGAGATAACTCTTTAACAGAATCGGGGGTTGGGGTATTCAGGTGCAATAAGAAATGCTGCAATTGTTGTATATCCATAACACAAGGAAAAAGGAGATCTATATTAATCGAGAACAAAGAATAATGAAAATCAATTTTTAGATTGTAGCTTTGTTTTTTTAATTTGATTAATAGAATGCCCTTGTGGGTTACAGTACATAGAGCGCACGATAAATGACCTCAGAACCCGCATGAATTAACATAGTTTGAACATCTCTCCCAGTTACACTTAACGTAGCATTTTGCACCATTTTTTGGAAAAACACCACAAGGATTACACGCAATTGAGGGCGACCCCACTGGAATACATTGTTTCAAAATCATTTTCCTGATTGAGAGCAACGGAAAGGTTTTGGATTTTTAGAATGGATACACTAGCCCCCAAAGGCCTTAATGAAATCCTGGAAAAGATATAAATAAAGTTAGTGGATTGGGTGCGGCAGGTTGCGGTCAGATATTTATATACACAATAGGATGGTGTTTATATACATATATGATGATTTATTTCTTTTAGAATCATATAATGGGTTATAATTAGAGATGAGTGAGCACCAAAATGCTCGGCTGCTCGTTACTCAAGATGAAATTTTTGCGATGCTCGAGGGTTCGTTTCGAGTAATGAACCCCATCGAAGTCAATGGGCGACTCGAGCATTTTTGTATATCGCCGATGCTCGCTAAGGTTTCCATTTGTGAAAATCTGGGCAATTCAAGAAAGTGATGGGAACGATACAGCAACGGATAGGGCAGGCGAGGGGCTACATGTTGGGCTGCATCTCAAGTTCCCAGGTCCCACTATTAAGCCACAATAGCGGCAAGAATGCCCCCCCCCTCCCAACAATTTTTACTTCCGAAAAACCCTCATTAGCAATGCATACCTTAACTAAGCACCACACTACCTCCAACAAAGCACAATCACTGCCTGCATGACACTCCGCTGCCACTTCTCCTGGGTTACATGCTGCCCACCCCCACCCCCTCCAGCACGACCCAGTGTCCACAGCGCATACCAAAGTGTCCCTGCGCAGCCTTCAGCTGCCCTCATGCCACACCACCCTCATGTCTATTTATAAGCGTGTCTGCCATGAGGAGGAACCGCAGGCACACACTGCAGAGGGTTGGCACGGCCAGGCAGCGACCCTCTTTAAAAGGGGCAGGGCGATAGCCCATAATGCTGTACAGAAGCAATGAGAAATCCAGTCCTGTGCCACCTCCATCAGGAGCTGCACACGTGGGTATAGCAATGGGGAACCCATGTGCCACACACTATTCATTCTGTCAAGGTGTCTGCATGCCCCAGTCAGACCGGGGTTTTTTATAAATAGTCATAGGCAGGTACAACTCCGCAATGGGAATTCCGTGTGCACCCACAGCATGGGTGGCTCCCTGGAACCCACCGACTGTACATAAATAAATCCCATTGCATTGCCCATCACAGCTGAGGTAACGTCAGGTTTAATGCAGGTGGGCTTCGGCCCACACTGCATGCCCCAGTCAGACTGGGGTTCTTTAGAAGTGGACATATGCAGTTACAACTCCGTGTGGACCTACAGCATGGGTGGGTCCCAGGACGCCACCGGCGGTACATAAATATATCCCATTGCAGTGCCCATCACAGCTGAGGTAACGTCAGGTTTAATGCAGGTGGTCTTTGGCCCACACTGCATGCCCCAGTCAGACTGGGGTTCTTTAGAAGTGGACACATGCAGTTACAACTCCGTGTGGACCGACAGCATTGGTGGGTCCCAGGACGCCACCGGCAGTACATAAATATATCCCATTGCAGTGCCCAGCACAGCTGAGGTAACGTCAGGTTTAATGCAGGTGGGCTTCGGCCCACAGTGCATGCCCCAGTCTGACCGGGGTTTTTAATACATAGACACTGGCAGGTACAAATCCCTATTGTGAAGTCCCTGTGGACCCACAGCATGGGTGGCTCCCTGGAACCCACCGGCGGTACATAAATAAATCCCATTGCAGTGCCCATCACAGCTGAGGTAATGTCAGGTTTAATGCAGGTGGTCTTCGGCCCACACTGCATGCCCCAGTCAGACTGGGGTTCTTTAGAAGTGGACACATGCAGTTACAACTCCATGTGGACCGACAGCATGGGTGGCTTCCTGGAACCCACCGGCGGTACATAAATATATCCCATTGCAGTGCCCAGCACAGCTGATGTAACATCAGCTTTAATGCAGGTGGGCTAAAAATTACTAGGATTACAATGTAGGCGAGGGCCCAAAAAAATTGGTGTACCAACAGTACAAATGTACTTCAGAAAAATTGCCCATGCCCAACCAAGAGGGCAGGTGAAACCCATTAATCGCTTTGGTAATGTGGCTTAATTTGTAACTAGGCCTGTAGGCGGCCCAGTTAAAATAAAAATTGGTTCAGGTGCAAGCTTGAACGCTTTATTGAATTGAGAATTGAAACGTATAAACATTGTTTACAAAAGTTATATGACTGAGCCTTGTGGGCCTCAGAAAAATTGAACGTTCGGCGTGATTACGTGAGGTTTCAGGAGGTGGAGCAGGAGGAGGAGGATGAATATAATACACAGATTGATGAAGCTAAAAGGTCCCCGTTTTTTATGGTGATAGAGAATGATGCTTCCATCCGCGGGTGCATCCTACGTATTGTTTAGGTACCGCTGCTGTCCGCTGGTGGAGAAGAGAAGTCTGGGGAAATCCAGGCTTTGTTCATCTTTATGATTGTAAGCCTGTCGGCACTGTCGGTTGACAGGCGGGTACGCTTATCCGTGATGATTCCCCCAGCCGCACTAAACACCCTCTCTGACAAGACGCTAGCCGCAGGACAAGCAAGCACCTCCAGGGCATACAGCGCGAGTTCAGGCCACATGTCCAGCTTCGACACCCAGTAGTTGTAGGGGGCAGAGGCGTCACGGAGGACGGTCTTGCGATCGGCTACGTACTCCCTCACCATCCTTTTACAGTGCTCCCGCCGACTCAGCCTTGACTGGGGAGCGGTGACACAGTCTTGCTGGGGAGCCAGAAAGCTGTCAAAGGCCTTGGAGAGTGTTCCCCTGCCTGTGCTGTACATGCTGCCTGACCTCCGTGCCTCCCCTGCTACATGGCCCTCGGAACTGCGTCTTCTGCCACTAGCGCTGTCGGATGGGAATTTTACCATCAGTTTGTCCGCCAGGGTCGTGTGGTATAGCATCACTCTCAAACCCCTTTCCTCTTCGGGTATGAGAGTGGAAAGGTTCTCCTTATACCGTGGGTCGAGCAGTGTGTACACCCAGTAATCCGTAGTGGCCAGAATGCGTGTGATGCGAGGGTCACGAGAAAGGCATCCTAACATGAAGTCAGCCATGTGTGCCAGGGTACCTGTACGCAACACATGGCTGTCCTCACTAGGAAGATCACTTTCAGGATCCTCCTCCTCCTCCTCCTCCTCAGGCCATACACGCTGAAAGGATGACAGGCAAGCAGCATGGGTACCCTCAGCAGTGGGCCAAGCTGTCTCTTCCCCCTCCTCCTCCTCCTCCTCAATGCGCTGAGATATAGACAGGAGTGTGCTCTGACTATCCAGCGACATACTGTCTTCCCCAGCCTCCGTTTCCTAGCGCAAAGCGTCTGCCTTTATGCTTTGCAGGGAACTTCTCAAGAGGCATAGCAGAGGAATGGTGACTCTAATGATTGCAGCATCGCCGCTCACCATCTGGGTAGACTCCTCAAAGTTTCCAAGGACCTGGCAGATGTCGGCCAACCAGGCCCACTCTTCTGTAAAGAATTAAGGAGGCTGACTCCCACTACACCGCCCATGTTGGAGTTGGTATTCCACTATAGCTCTACGCTGCTCATAGAGCCTGGCCAACATGTGGAGCGTAGAGTTCCACCGTGTGGGCACGTCGCACAGCAGTCGGTGCACTGGCAGATTAAACCGATGTTGCAGGGTGCGCAGGGTGGCAGCGTCCGTGTTGGACTTCCGGAAATGTACGCTGAGCTGGCGCACCTTTCCGAGTAGGTCTGACAAGCGTGGGTAGCTTTTCAGAAAGCGCTGAACCACCAAATTAAAGACGTGGGCCAGGCATGGCACGTGCGTGAGGCTGCCGAGCTGCAGAGCTGCCAACAGGTTACAGCCGTTGTTACACACGACCATGCCTGGTTGGAGGCTCAGCGGCGAAAGCCAGCGGTCGGTCTGCTCTGTCAGACCCTGCAGCAGTTCGTGGGCCGTGTCCCTCTTCTCTCCTAAGCTGAGTAGTTTCAGCACGGCCTGCTGACGCTTGGCCACCGCTGTGCTGCCACGCCGCGCGACACTGACTGCTGGCGACGTGCTGCTGCTGACACATCTTGATTGCGAGACAGAGGTTGCGTAGGAGGAGGAGGAGGAGGAGGGTGGTTTAGTGGAGGAAGCATACACTGCCGCAGATACCAGCACCAAGCTGGGGCCCGCAATTCTGGGGATGGGTAGGACGTGAGCGGTCCCAGGCTCTGACTCTGTCCCAGCCTCCACTAAATTCATCCAATGTGCCGTCAGGGAGATATAGTGGCCCTGCCCGCCTGTGCTTGTCCACGTGTCTGTTCTTAAGTGGACCTTGGCAGTAACCGCGTTGGTGAGGGCGCGTACAATGTTGCTAGAGACGTGGTCGTGTAGGGCTGGGACGGCACATCGGGAAAAGTAGTGGCGACTGGGAACCGAATAGCGCGGGGCTGCCGCCGCCATCATATTTTTGAAAGCCTCCGATTCCACAACCCTATACGGCAGCATCTCCAGGCTGATCAATTTGGCTATGTGCACGTTTAACGCTTGAGCGTGCGGGTGCGTGGCCGCGTACTTGCGCTTGCGCTCAAACACTTGCGCTAGCGACGGCTGGACGGTGCGCTGAGAGACATTGGTGGATGGGGCAGAGGACAGCGGAGGTGAGGGTGTGGGTGCAGGCCGGGAGACGGTCGTGTCTGTGTCCTGAGAGGGGGGTTGGATCTCAGTGGCAGGTTGGGGCACAAGGGGAGAGGCAATGGTGCAAACCAGAGGCGGTGAACGGCCATCGTCCCACCTTGTGGGGTGCTTGGCCATCATATGCCTGCGCATGCTGGTGGTGGTGAGGCTGGTGGTGGTGGCTCCCCGGCTGATCTTGGCGCGACAAAGGTTGCACAACACTGTTCGGCGGTCGTCTGCACTCTTAGTGAAAAACTGCCAGACCTTTGAGCACCTCGGCCTCTGCAGGGTGGCATGGCGCGAGGGGACGCTTTGGGAAACAGTTGGTGGATTATTCGGTCTGGCCCTGCCTCTACCCCTGGCCACCGCACTGCCTTTTCCAACCTGCCCTGCTGCTGCACTTGCCTCCCCCTCTGAAGACCTGTCCTCAGTAGGCTTAGCAAACCAGGTGGGGTCAGTCACCTCATCGTCCTGCTGCTCTTCCTCCGAATCCTCTGTGCACTCCTCCCTCGGACTTACTGCAATTACTACTACCTGAGTGATAGACAACTGTGTCTCATCGTCCTCCTCACCCACTGAAAGCTCTTGAGACAGTTGCCGGAAGTCCCCAGCCTCATCACCCGGACCCCAGGAACTTTCCAAAGGTTGGGCATCGGTCACGACAAACTCCTCCGGTGGGATAGGAACCATTGCTGCCCATTCTGGGCAGGGGCCCGAGAACAGTTCCTGGGAGTCTGCCTGCTCCTCAGAATGTGTCATTGTAATGGAGTGAGGAGGCTGGGAGGAAGGAGGAGCAGCAGCCAGAAGATTCTGAGTTGCGCAGAACTCTGGGTGGTCGATAGATTGCTGGATGCACTTTCTGCCATCCACGACAGGACCTGCTCACACTGCTCATTTTCTAATAAAGGTCTACCGCGTGGACCCATTAATTGTGAGATGAATCTTGGGACGCCAGAAACGTGCCTCTCTCCTAATCCCGCAGCAGTCGGCTGCGATACACCTGGATCAGGAGCTCGGCCTGTGCCCACACCCTGACTTGGGCCTCCACGTCCTCGCCAGCCTCCACGTCCTCTAGGCCTACCCCTACCCCTCAGCATGGTGTATTTCCAGTAGTGCAGAAACAGAACGCTGTAATTAAATGTGCCGCTTATTGGCCTGTGGTTGGAGGCTGACTTCGCTTACGGAACGCACAGCAGAGCCAGGAAAGAATTTTGCGCAAGCCGATAGTGAGACGTAGGTGCGTATGACTGAGCTAGTGAAATTCACAGCGCAGAAGCAGTCAAGTGTCCAAAGGCCACTAGTAGGCCTTAAGTGTTTTGCTTTTTTTTTTTTAAAGGCTGAGCTGAGACAGCAGACAGATACTGTAGGCAGCTTATATATGTATACTTTTCCCTCTGGACGGGATGACGGCGGTGATGTAACGGGCAACGCAGAGCCAGGAAACAATTTTGCGCAAGCCTGCTGTAACACTTAGCTACGTATTAATTAGGACTACTACCCCCAGCAGAGACGCAGTACACTGAGGACGGTCACAGGCAGCCCAAAGATAGTATTTTTCCCAAATTTTTTTGAAAAAGCCCACTGCCTATATAGACAGTATATCTCTTTCACCTTTCCCACTGTCCCTGCCTCACCACTACTGGCCCTATACTATGTAAAATTACTGCAGACTGTTTCCCTCTGGACGGGATGACGGCGGTGATGTAACGGGCAACGCAGAGCCAGGAAACACTTTTGCGCAAGCCTGCTGTAACACCTAGCTGCGTATTAATTAGGACTACTACTCCCAGCAGACACGCAGTACACTGAGGACGGTCACAGGCAGCCCAAATATTTTTTTTTTCCCAAATTTGTTTGAAAAAGCCCACTGCCTATATAGACAGTATATCTCTTTCACCTTTCCCACTGTTCCTGCCTCACCAGTACTGGCCCTATACTATGTACAATGACTGCAGACTGAGGACGCAATGCTCTGCACGTCCGATATACAAAAAAAAAAAAAAATGTGCAACACTGCTAAAAGCAGCCTCAACAGTACTGCACACGGTCAGATGTGGCCCTAAGAAGGACCGTTGGAGTTCTTGAAGCCTAAAATAACTCCTAACACTCTCCCTATAGCAGTTCCAGCATCAGCAGCACTTTCCCTGATCTATGTCAGAATGCATCTGTGGCGAGCCGCAGGAGGGGCCGATTTAAATACTCGGGTGACACCTGATCTCGCCAGCCACTCACTGCAGAGGGGTGGTATAGGGCTTGAAAGTCGCAGGGGGAAGTTGTAATGCCTTCCCTGTCTTTCTATTGGCCAGAAAAGCGCGCTGTCTCAGAGATGAAAGTGAAAGTAACTCGAACATCGCGTGGTGCTCGCCTCGAGTAACGAGCATCTCGAACACGCTAATACTCGAACGAGTATCAAGCTCGGACGAGTACGTTCGCTCATCTCTAGTTATAATCAATACTGTATATTAATCTTTTAATCTATAAATTATTATAGTCTGTATACCTTATATAGATGGTAAAAATTCTAAGCAGGGGACATTCTCAGGACCATTGTTAGGGGGTGGTCTACCATAATATTCGTGATTAACCCCACGGGAGAGGGGTTTTAGAGTTTGGCTCATTTGGAATTATGTGTAATATAGCCCCAAATTTCTACTGTAGAAAGTGAATGGTGTCGCCACCACATCATGTGTATCAGACATAGGGGTGGAACGCAGTGCATTCCACGGGTTGTGGAGCATGCGCAGTGTAGATAATAGAGATGGCGTTGTGACGCCATTACGCTGTGATGCGGAACGTTGCAATGGAACGCATTGCACATACAGAATGGGAGGAATTGGGCTAAGCAGCAGCACATGTGAAACAGACTAGGGTATACTAATAGATCATAGACTGAACATGAGTCAACAATGTGATGCAGCAGCCAAAAAGGCAAACACAATTCTGGGATGTATTAAGAGAAGCATAGAGTCTAGATCACTCTAGATCAGGTAATTATCCCTCTCTACTCTTCCTTAGTCAGACCTCATCTGGAATACAGTGTCCAGTTCTGGGCACCCCACTTTAAAAGAGACATCGACAAATTGAAGAAAGTTCCGAGAAGCATTAACAAGATGGTGAGCGGTCTGCAAATCATGTCCTATGAAGAACGGTTAAAGGACCTGAGAATGTTTAGCTTGCAAAAAAGAAGGCTGAGGGGAGACTTATTAGAGGTACAAATATCTGAAGGGCTGTAACAGTGCAGAGGGATCAGCCCTATTCTCATTTGCACAAGGAAAGACTAGAAGCAATGGGATGAAACTGAAAGGGAGGAGATACAGATTAGATATTAGAAAAAACTTTCTGACAGTGAACGTGATCAATGAATGGAACAGGTTACCACGGGAGGTGGCGAGTTATCCTTGAATGGAAGTATTCAAACAAAGGCTGGACAAATATCTATCTGGGATGATTTAGTGAATCCTGCTCTGAGCAGGGGGTTGGACCAGATGACCCTTAAAGTGCCTTCCAACTCTATCATTCTATGATTCCATGATGTCTATCTCTCTCTCTCATATCTCTCTCTCTCATATCTATCTATCTATCTATCTCTCACTCATAGCTATCTATCTATCTAATATCTATCCATTGTGATTGTTCTCAGCACGGAAAACCAAGTAATCTTGAAGATATGATGCCTTTTAATGGCTGACAAAAATACATGATGCTACAGCAAGCTTTCAGGTTCAAGCTTTCATCACGCTAGTGAAACTAATTTGGATGGCACACAAATTTAACATACAGATGCAGAAGGTATAATATCTACAGGATTACTTAGTTTTTTTGTACCGAAAGCAATCATGATTTACTCTACTGGCTAACACTGTACCAAACCTTTTTTTTCATCTATCTATCTCATATCTCTGCATCTATCTCATACCTTTGCATCTATCTCATACCTCTCTATCTATCTCATATCTATCTATCTCATATCCGTCTATCTATCTATCGCTCTGGGATCAGTATCTTTTCCAGATCCTACAGTGTGTTTCTCAGTAAGTAACTTAAAAAAAAATTATATTATATATATATATATATATCTCAACACTAATTTTGTAGAGCTGAAACGAAAAATTGCTTTATGCTATGTCATCAAATGTAAGCTAAAGATAACACGTTGCGACAAATTAATCATGTCTACTAGTTACACAGGGTAAGCCTTTACCGGGTAGTCTAAAAATACATCAAATATATAACAGTGGCTCTTGCAAAATGAAAGATTTGGCACATCCTTAGACATATTTGTCTAAATTTATATAATTTATTCATTACATTAGTCCGTGCCATATTTTGGCACACTTTTGGCACTAAAACAACATTCAGATGTAAAACTTGATAGAGACATAAGGTTTAATGAATCAAACAGAACCCAAGTTAATCTCCTATTCACTTGGATTCCTTTTTGGTATATTTGCTATATAAAATAGCATAGTCGAGTACACAATTCTGTTGGCCAAAAATACTAGAAAGGAACTAAAGCAAGGTTACAGTGGTCTCAGTTTCACTCATTAAATTCACATAGAACGCAAGATGAGAATGTCATTTGACATTAACATGAGTGTCACCTTTGGATAGCAGTGCTTCCTAACTTGTTACCCATAAATTCCTATGCATGCCCTTTACCGTGTGTAGACTTGTGGTTGTCTTTTAGTTTTTTTTTTCATTTTCTGGTTATTTTTTGGTTCGTGCATTACTGTTATGCACTTGGCCTGTCACTCCTTTGTAAAGTCACCACTGCCGTCTTCTCCATCTGGAGCGCTCAATGGGATTTGATGTTGACAAAAGGACATACTTCATTATGTGCATTTTTTTTTTAAGTCGGTTTTGCTCAAAGCCACATTGATGTTATTTCCAACAGATTAATCAAATTTGGCATAATAAATTAGTTGCATTTTAAATTAAAGGGGTGGTCTCGCGAAACCAAGTTGGGGTATACACTTCCGTATGGCCATATTAATGCACTTTGTAATGTACATCGTGCATTAAATATGAGCCATACAGAAGTTATTCCACTTACCTGCTCCGTTGCTAGCGTCCTCGTCTCCATGGTTCCGTCTAAATTCGCTGGCAGCTTGCTTTTTTAGACGCGCTTGCGCAGTCCGGTCTTCTCCATTCAGCACGAGCCGCTTCAGTGTGCTCCCCGCTACAGCTCTTCTGCGCATGCGCAGACGAGCTGTCACTGCTCGGGAGCGCGCTGGAGCGGCCATTCTGTACCTTCCTCTGTTAGAGGAAGGTGCAGAGCCGCCCAGCTGTCCGGAGAAGCCGCCCAGCTGTCCTGCCATCCAGGTAAGTGATGGGCCGGGGGGGGGCTGTCGTCGCTGTCGCTGCGATGGGGGGGCTGCCGCTGCGATGGGGGGGCTGTCGCTAGGCCGGGGGGGGCTGCCGCTGCGATGGGGGGGCTGTCGCTAGGCCGGGGGGGCTGCCGCTGCGATGGGGGGGCTGTCGCTAGGCCAGGGGGGGCTGCCGCTGCGATGGGGGGGCTGTCGCTAGGCCGGGGGGGGGCTGTCGCTGCGATGGGGGGCTGTCGCTAGGCCGGGGGTGGCTGTCGCTAGGCCGGGGGAACTAGCGCTGGGCCAGGGGGGTAAGTGATGGGTCGGGGGTGATGTTCACTGACAGGTGAAGGCCCCGGAGCCCAGCGCTGGGCTCCGGGGCCTTCACCTGGGCTGAGGGTCTAGCGCTGGGGAGCCGGGAGCGTAGCGCTGGGGAGCCGGGGGCTAGCGCCGGTTACCTGCTGCCTGGCGGTGGGTGACTGGTCGGCGGCTGCGGGGCGTCTGGTCGGCGGCGGCGCGGCGTCCGGTTGCCATGGAGACACAGCTGGCAGCGTCTCGGGAGCGCGCACGTCGGGCTGCAGCGAGCGACGGGGAAAGAGCCGGCGGCCATCTTGGGGAAACTTTTATAAGTTGCTGAAACGCTGGAACGGTAAGTACAAACCAGCTAGGAAAGTCATTTACAGGGGGGCTTAGTAATGTATGTTTAATTAGGGGGACTGGGCAAAAAAAAAAAATCACTGCTTCCTCGAGACATCTCCTTTAAGTCTAGAAATAGGGAATCGCTTTTTATGCCACCCAGCTACTGTAGTGAGTACACCAAATTTTGCGACATTTTAAAAAGTCGAATTTTGTAAATCTGTCTAAAAATCTACTCCGCTTAAACTGTGCTCCTTTTCTAGACACTTTGGAAAAGTGGAGTGGGAAGAGGAGAACTGCAAAAAAATCACAACAGTTTTTAGTGAAACTCTACTTCTGCAAAGATCTGCTACTCGGACGATAGAAAACTACTGCACGGGCCTTGATAAATTCCCCCATTAAACCTTTCAAAAATGATATATTTTAATATGTTAATTTTTCTCATCTTTACTGGAAGTTTGTTTGATAATATTAACATGTTTTTTTCTTTTTATAAAACCACCTTCATGATAATGTTCCTTATATTCTTGACGGGTAGGGTTTTCTTTTTACCCTGGTTGCTACATAAGTGCCATAGTACCCTGGTCTACAGTTTTATAGCAGTGTTTAGTAGTGTTTATACTGAGGATTAAGTTCAACAGATATGAAATATTTCAACATCATGTAAGCGTTTAGTTGCAATTACTGTTGCTGAAGGTAATGCAACGTATTAAGGTTAATTGGACAGATACTTTTGCACATGGTTAATACAAACCCACACATTAGAGATGAGCGAACACCAAAATGTTCGGGTGTTCGTTATTCGTAACGAACTTCCCGTGATGCTCGAGGGTTCGTTTCGAACAACGAACCCCATTGAAGTCAATGGGCGACCAGAACATTTTTGTATTTTGCCGATGCTCGCTAAGGTTTTCATGTGTGAAAATCTGGGCAATTCAGGAAAGTGATGGGAATGACACAGTGACGGATAGGGCAGGCGAGGGGCTACATGTTGGGCTGCATCCTAAGTTCACAGGTCCCACTATTAAGCCACAATAGCGGCAAGAGTGGGCCCCCCCCCCCTCCCAACAACTTTTACTTCTGAAAAGCGCTCATTAGCATGGCATACCTTTGCTAAGCACCACACTACCTCCAACAAAGCACAATCACTGCCTGCATGACACTCCACTGCCACTTCTCCTGAGTTACATGCTGCCCAACCGCACCCCCTCCCCCCCACAGCGCACACCAAAGTGTCCCTGCGCAGCCTTCAGCTGCCCTCATGCCACACCACGCTCATGTCTATTTAGAATTGCGTCTGCCATGACGAGGGACCGCAGGCACACACTGCAGAGGTTGGCACGGCTAGGCAGCGACCCTCTTTAAAAGTGGCGGAGCGATAGCCCACAATGCTGTACAGAAGCAATGAGAAATAGAATCCTGTGCCACCGCCATCTGGAGCTGCACACGTGGGCATAGCAATGGGGAACCTATGTGCCACACACTATTCATTCTGTCAAGGTGTCTGCATGCCCCAGTCAGACCGGGCTTTTTAATTCATAGACACAGGCAGGTACAACTCCCTATTGTGAAGTCCCTGTCGACCCACAGCATGGGTGGCTCCCTGGAACCCACCGGCGGTACACAAAAATATCCCATTGCATTGCCCAACACAGCTGAGGTAGTAATGTCGTGCGTAATACAGGTGGGCTTCGGCCCACACTGCATGCCCCAGTCAGACTGGGATTCTTTACAAGTGGACACATGTAGGTTTAACTCCCTGTGGACCCACTGCCTGGGTGGGTGCCAGGAAGCCACCGGCGGTACATAGAAATATCCCATTGCATTGCCCAACACAGCTGAGGTAGTAATGTCGTGCGTAATACAGGTGGGCTTCGGCCCACACTGCATGCCCCAGTCAGACTGGGATTCTTTACAAGTGGACACATGTAGGTTTAACTCCCTGTGGACCCACTGCCTGGGTGGGTGCCAGGAAGCCACCGGCGGTACATAGAAATATCCCATTGCATTGCCCAACACAGCTGAGGTAGTAATGTCGTGCGTAATACAGGTGGGCTTCGGCCCACACTGCATGCCCCGGTCAGACGGGTTCTTTAGAAGTGTACAGATGTATTAAAAACTCAGTGTGCACCTACAGCATGGGTGGCTCCCTGGAACCCACCGGCGGTACACAAAAATATCCCATTGCATTGCCCAACACAGCTGAGGTAACGTCAGCTGTAATGCAGGTGGGCTAAAAATTAATTTGATTACACTGTAGGCGAGGGCCCACACAAATTGCTGTATCAACAGTACTAATGTACATCCCAAAAATTGGCCATGGCCAGCCAAGAGGGCAGGTGAAACCCATTAATCGCTTTGGTTAATGTGGCTTAAGTGGTAACTAGGCCTGGAGGCAGCCCAGTGTAACGAAAAATTGGTTCAAGTTAAAGTTCCAATGCTTTTAAGCGCATTGAAACTTATAAAAATTGTTCTGAAAAATTATTTGAGTGAGCCTTGTGGCCCTAAGAAAAATTGCCCGTTCAGCGTGATTACGTGAGGTTTCAGGAGGTGGAGCAGGAGGAGGAGGAGGAGGAATATTAGACACAGATTGATGAAGCAGAAATGTCCCCGTTTTGGATGGTGAGAGAGAACGTAGCTTCCATCCGCGGGTGCAGCCTACGTATTGCTTACGTATCGCTGCTGTCCGCTGGTGGAGAACAGAAGTCTGGGGAAATCCAGCCTTTGTTCATCTTGATGAGTGTTAGCCTGTCGGCACTGTCGGTTGACAAGCGGCTACGCTTATCTGTGATGATTCCCCCAGCCGCACTAAACACCCTCTCCGACAACACGCTAGCCGCAGGACAAGCAAGCACCTCAAGGGCATACAGGGCTAGTTCAGGCCACGTGTCCAGCTTCGACACCCAGTAGTTGTAGGGGGCAGAGGCGTCACCAAGGATGGTCGTGCGATCCGCTACGTACTCCCTCACCATCCTTTTGCAGTGCTCCCGCCGACTCAGCCGTGACTGGGGAGCGGTGACACAGTCTTGGTGGGGAGCCATAAAGCTGGCCAGGCCCTTAAAGACTGTTGCACTGCCTGGGATGTACATGCTGCTCGATCTACGCACATCCCCTGCAACATGGCCCTCGGAACTGCGCCTTCTGCCACTAGCGCTGTCGGCTGGGAATTTTACCATCAGCTTGTCCGCAAGGGTCCTGTGGTATAGCAACACTCTCGAACCCCTTTCCTCTTCGGGAATCAGAGTGGGCAGGTTCTCCTTATACCGTGGATCGAGCAGTGTGTACACCCAGTAATCCGTCGTGGCCAGAATGCGTGCAACGCGAGGGTCACGAGAAAGGCATCCTAACATGAAGTCAGCCATGTGTGCCAGGGTACCTGTACGCAACACATGGCTGTCTTCACTAGGAAGATCACTTTCAGGATCCTCCTCCTCCTCCTCCTCCTCCTCAGGCCATACACGCTGAAAGGATGACAGGCAATCAGCCGGTGTACCGTCAGCAGCGGGCCAAGCTGTCTCTTCCCCCTCCTCCTCATCCTCCTCATGCTCCTCCTCCTCCTCCTGTACGCGCTGAGAAATAGACAGGAGGGTGCCCTGACTATCCAGCGGCATACTGTCTTCCCCCGCCCCCGTTTCCGAGCGCAAAGCAGCTGCCTTTATGGTTTGCAGGGAATTTCTCAAGATGCATAGCAGAGGAATGGTGACGCTAATGATTGTAGCATCGCCGCTCACCACCTGGGTAGACTCCTCAAAATTACCAAGGACATGGCAGATGTCTGCCAACCAGGCCCACTCTTCTGAAAGGAATTGAGGAGGCTGACTCCCACTGCGCCGCCCATGTTGGAGTTGGTATTCGACTATAGCTCTCCGTTGTTCATAGAGCCTGGCCAACATGTGGAGCGTAGAGTTCCACCGTGTGGGCACGTCGCACAGCAGTCGGTGCACTGGCAGCTTAAAGTGATGTTGCAGGGTGCGCAGGGTGGCAGCGTCCGTGTGGGACTTGCGGAAATGTGCGCAGAGCCGGCGCGCCTTTACGAGCAGGTCTGACAAGCGTGGGTAGCTTTTCAGAAACCGCTGAACCACCAAATTAAAGACGTGGGCCAGGCATGGCACGTGCGTGAGGCTGCCAAGCTGCAGAGCCGCCACCAGGTTACGGCCGTTGTCACACACGACCATGCCCGGTTGGAGGCTCAGCGGCGCAAGCCAGCGGTCGGTCTGCTGTGTCAGACCCTGCAGCAGTTCGTGGGCCGTGTGCCTCTTATCGCCTAAGCTGAGTAGTTTCAGCACGGCCTGCTGACGCTTGCCCACCGCTGTGCTGCCACACCGCGCGACACCGACTGCTGGCGACATGCTGCTGCTAACACATCTTGATTGTGAGACAGAGGAGGAGGAGGAGGAGGAGGGTGCTTTAGTGGAGGAAGCATACACCTCCGCAGATACCAGCACCGAGCTGGGGCCCGCAATTCTGGGGGTGGGTAGGACGTGAGCGGTCCCAGGCTCTGACTCTGTCCCAGCCTCCACTAAATTCACCCAATGTGCCGTCAGGGAGATGTAGTGGCCCTGCCCGCCTGTGCTTGTCCACGTGTCCGTAGTTAAGTGGACCGTGGCAGTAACCGCGTTGGTGAGGGCGCGCACAATGTTGCGGGAGACGTGGTCGTGCAGGGCTGGGACGGCACATCGGGAAAAGTAGTGGCGACTGGGAACTGAGTAGCGCGGGGCCGCCGCCTCCATGATACTTTTGAAGGACTCCGTTTCCACAACCCTATACGGCAGCATCTCAAGGCTGATGAATTTTGCGATGCGGACGGTTAACGTTTGAGCGTGCGGGTGCGTGGCGGCGTACTTGCGCTTGCGCTCGAACACTTGCGCAAGCGACGGCTGAACGGTGCGCTGAACTACACTGCTGGATGGGGCCGAGGACAGCGGAGATGAGGGTGTGGGTGCAGGCCATGAGGCGGTAGTGCCTGTGTCCTGAGAGGGGGGTTGCATCTCAGTGGCAGGTTGGGGCACAGGGGGAGAGGCAGGGGTGCAAACCGGAGACGGTGAACGGCCTTTGTCCCACCTTGCGGGGTGCTTGGCCATCATATGTCTGCGCATGGTGGTGGTGGTGAGGCTGTTGGTGTTGGCTCCCCGGCTGAGCTTTGCGCGACAAAGGTTGCACACCACTGTTCGTCGGTCGTCAGGCGTCTCTGTGAAAAACTGCCAGACCTTAGAGCACCTCGGCCTACGCAGGGTGGCATGGCGCGAGGGGGCGCTTTGGGAAACACTTGGTGGATTATTCGGTCTGGCCCTGCCTCTACCCCTGGCCACCGCACTGCCTCTTGCAACCTGCCCTGCTGATGCCCTTGACTCCCCCTCTGAAGACCTGTCCTCCTGAGTAAGCGTTGCACACCAGGTGGGGTCAGTCACCTCATCGTCCTGCTGCTCTTCCTCCGAATCCTCTGTGCGCTGCTCCCTGGGACTTACTGCCCTTACTACTACCTCACTGCAAGACAACTGTGTCTGATCGTCATCGTCCTCCTCACCCACAGAAAGTTGTTGAGACAGTTGGCGGAAGTCCCCAGCCTCTTCCCCCGGACCCCGGGAACTTTCGAATGGTTGGGCATCAGTGACGATAAACTCCTCTGGTGGGAGAGGAACCGCTGCTGCCCAATCTAAGCAGGGGCCCGAGAACAGTTCCTGGGAGTGTTCCCGCTCCTGAGCAGGTGTCATTGTAGTGGACTGAGGAGGCTGGGAGGAAGGAGGAGCAGCAGACAGAGGATTCGGATTGGCAGCAGTGGACGGCGCAGAACTGCGGGTAGACGATAGGTTGCTCGAAGCACTTTCTGCCATCCAGGACAGGACCTGCTCACACTGCTCATTTTCTAATAACCGTCTCCCGCGTGGACCCATTAATTGGGCGATGAATGTGGGGACGCCAGAAACGTGCCTCTCTCCTAATCGCGCAGCAGACAGCTGCGACACACCTGGATCAGGAGCTTGGCCTGTGCCCACACCCTCACTTGGCCCTCCGCGTCCTCGGCCACGTCCACGTCCACGTCCTCTAGGCTTACCCCTACCCCTCAGCATGCTGTATTACCAGTGATTAGATTTCCCAGGCAGGAAATAAATTGGCGCAAGACTGCAGGCCAAATATAATTTTTGCCCTTTTTGGAAAACGAAAGGCCCCACTGCCTCTAGTGAATGAATTATCTAAGTTTAATAACTGTGCTGTGTCCCTGCTTATGTGTCACAGAACGTGAGGGTAGCAGAGTTATTATAACTCTTGGAGAGCAGGTATTTTTTTTCCCAATTAAGGAAAGCAAATGGCGAACCCAGCAGTAAAGCGTAGCTGGGTGCGTATGATTTAGCAATGTTTTTCACGCAGCTCACACGTCTACACAGGCGTAAGGACGGACACAGGCTGGACAAATAGATTTGTTTTCAGTTTTTTCCCACCAACAGGCAGCACTGCGTATATTCTATGAATAATAACTGTGTTGTGGCCCTGCCTATACAATTCTTTCCCTGCAGTATCAATGGAGGGTGCAATGCTCTGCAGAGGCGATTTTGAGAAGCCCAAAAAAAATGCAGCACAGCCAACAGCAGCCTGGACAGTACTGCACACGGATAAATATGGCCCTAGAAAGGACCGTTGAGGTTCTTGAAGGCTACACTCACTCCTAACACTCTCCCTGCCTATGCAGCACTTCTGTCCCTAATGCCAGGTGCAACGGTCTGCAGAGGCGATTTTGAGAAAAAAAAAAAAATCCCACTGCTAACAGCAGCCAACACACAGCTATCAGTGGCCCTAATAAGGACCTTTGGGGGGTCTTGAAGCCTACACTAACTACCAATTCTTTCCCTACAGCAGCTCCGGTATAAACAGCACTGTCCCTCATCTAACTCACACCGCATCTGAGGCGAGCCGCGGGAGGGGCCGACTTTTATATTAGGCGAACACCTGATCTCGCCAGCCACTCACAGCAGGGGGGTGGTATAGGGCTTAAACGTTGCAGGGGGAAGTTGTAATGCCTTCCCTGTCTTTCAATTGGCCAGAAAAGCGCGCTAACGTCTCAGGGAAGGAAGTGAAAGTAACCAGAACACCGCATGGTGTTCGTCACGAATAACGAACATCCCGAACACCCTAATATTCGCACGAATATCAAGCTCGGACGAACGCGTTCGCTCATCTCTACCACACATATATTTATATTTTACATAAATTTGCTCATTAGAATTATTCAATATTGGAATTATGTGTTTCCTCATGTTCCACTAATCTATATATATAAAATTGAATGTATGTCTGTCTGCGTGCGTGCGTGCGTGCGTGCGTGTTTGTCCTTTATGCGCTACTACACCATTCATCCGATCGCCATGAAACTTTGGGAAGTTGTTGAGTACACTCCTGGGAAGATTATAGGCATAGTACAAATATCCTACGATAAATGGCGCGCGAGTGTCGTCGAAAGTTACGCCCCCCCCCCCACGTAGATCGAATAAGTAAGCCACCTGCTATTGTGATGTCATCACTGATGTCATCAACATCGGACGCCCTTGAACATGCCCCAACATGTTCTCATAAGCTGCATTGTGATGTCATTAAGGCTCTATTATGACACGTACAGCTTGGAACCACTAGAGCACGCCAGCCAATTACCATTGGAGTTGGAAGTGGGTAAACAAGTACTAGGATATCTTCCTAAGAAGCCACAGCAGCCGGATAAATTGGATGTTCCACCCAACGGCTATTTTATTCAGCCCGCAAGGGGGAAGCAGCGGCCTACAAAATCTCATTCAGGTAGGTAGGTTCAGTTCTTGGAGGTTGGGGAATGCTTATGGGCAAGGCCTTATGTCTCATCCCAACTCGATTATTCAATTCTAAGCGCAAAAGAATTAGCGTCCAAATTTTATGTACGGAATTTAATTCTCTCATTTCCCAATGTCATAGAAACTTGAAATTTGGCACGAGCATTGATTATGTCATAAATAGGAAAAGTTAATGGGTCCCAACTCCATTATTCAATTCAAAGCGCCAAAGAATTAGCGTTCAAATTTTACGTACGGAATGTAATTCTCTCATTTCCTGATGTCATAGATAGATAGATAGACAGACTGTATGCAATGACACGTACAGCTTGGAACCATAAATACTAGAGCACGCCAGCCATTTACAGTCAGTCTCCTTTGGAGTTGGAAGTGGGCAAACATGTACTAAGCTATCTTCCCAAGAAGCCACAGCAGCCGGATAAATTGGATGTTCCACACAACGGCTATTTTATTCAGCCTGCAAGGGGGAAGCAGCGGCCTACAAAACCTCAGTGGTCGCTGCTGCCGTCATCTAGATATATAAAAACGAATGTATGTATGTATGTCTGTCTTCGCAGCAACGCGCGACGGGTACGCTAGTATTACATAAAGCTGAATTCAGTGTGACAAATAATGAAGGCAATAATAGGGCCATCTGGATGCTTTTTATAGGACTTTCACTCTTGCTAAAGTAGAGTATGTTATATTTACTATCACAAAACTCTCTAGCACAATAATTTGACATGATACAGATGAATGAAAATAAAGTGCAGCAAAGATGTATCTTGTACAGGTTTCCATTTCTGGGCATGAATATTATTTTGTCTTACACTCAAAGGGGTTAATGTATGTATTGACTTATTTCAGGTTTCTGGAGTTTAAAAAAAATTACAAATTTTTCTCCAAGTCATAGCTGCTTGAAAAGTTATGATAAAAATAGCAAAGACGTGGTTATGGTCTTTAGTGGCCTCAGAAATTTACTAGAAATTACAACAGAATCTGGCATAAATTATGGTGAAAATCTCTGCCAACACATATTATACCCTGCAGAAGTTTGGAAACATCCCATGTTTCAAACAACAAATCACTAGTTAGAAACCTCTCTAAAATTCTCCGCAAAAAATGGAAATGTATCCCAACTAGGGATGAGCGAGTATACTCGCTAAAGCACTACTTGCTCGAGTAGTGCTTTAGCGAGTATACTCGCTCATCCCTAATCCCAACCAATAAAAAAAGAACATAATAGTTGATCTATCACGTGCCGAAAATATGCAAGGCATTCATACAGGCAATGGGTGGGAATGTCAAAATTATTTCCACATTCAAAGAATCAGCTAGATCAGTGATTCCCAACTCCAGTCCTCAAGGAGCCCCAAGAGGTAATGTTCTTAGGATTTCCTCAGTATTGCACAGGTGACCGAATAATGGCTAGTGTCTCAGACATTACCACAGGTGTTCTTACTATGGGATATCCTGAAAACATGACCTGTTGGACCTCCTTGAGGACTATAGTTGGGATACACTGAGCTAGATGATTAAGCAGTTTTTCTAGTTTAATACACAAGTACATCCCAAAGCATCATTATTTTTGACTATTTTTCCCCAATTTTGCATTGTTTCCAAACTTCTGGAGGATTAAGTAGCTGGTGTAAATTTCACATTTTGTAACTTAGACTGGCTAGACATGCGTAAAATGTATTAAACAGGTGTGTGCCTCTTAATAAATTTTGTGCAATTTACTCCAGGGCATTTGGACTTAGATGAACGCATAGGATCACCAGTTTATATAAATTTCCTTCATAGTTCTCAAAACCTAACTCAATGTTGTGCTTTCTTTACTTCTTTCTACTTACTCCCATACTTAAAATTTAGGCAAATTGTCTTGGTTGTAGTCTGTATAGTCCTAGTAGGTTTGCATATTAAAAAGTATTAAAGGAGTGTTTGAGATTTTGTACAAAATAGGTCTGTTTTTTTTTCTTTCTAGAAATAGCACCATTCTTGCCTATGAATTGGATATGGTGATGGGACTCAACCTATTGACTTTAACTCATGGACAAGAGGGGCACTTTATTAAAGCAGCCATTTTTCTACTCCTATATGACTTTCTTTGAAGCTCAATCCACAATTTTGTTAGTTGCATACAATAAAGGCTCAACTAATTGTTACATTTCATTACAAATAAACATATTACATTAACCTATTGATGAATATGATAACTACCTGTATGGAAAATAATTGTGTTTGTTATTTCTTTAAATAATACTGAATAATAAGACATTTATAAAACATAGAACATAGATCGCACCATGTAGTGGGTCTATTATTATTGCTCAAACATTGTGTTCTAGCTACAGGATTCCAGTTACAATTTTCTATACATAAATCAATTTTTCCATAGCACTGCTGTCAGGAGAGCGGATGTTGAGATGCTGTTCCCCCCAAATCGATTTGACTTATGGCTAGATCCAGGGGCTGTACCTGGAGTTCAAAGATAATGGACGCAACCTGGTCAGGTTTACTGTGACACGGTAACAGAGGGTGTAGACAGAGGCATCATGAAACAGGGCAGAACACTTTTGGAACAAAGAATCAAGTCAAGGGCCAGGGCAGGCTGCAAAAAGAGTAGAGATGGTCAAATAACTATTCAAAGTCAGGAGAGTAGAAGTTAAGAAAGTTGGCAGCAGGTATGAATGAAAACCAGGAAAGAAAATATTTTAACGCCTTAGCACACTACCGTAGTAGACGAATTACTCAGAAACCACTCTAGTTTTGCTTTTCTGCTTCTACTTATGTTAGTCTTCAAACTACTTCATATTCCTAATACAAGGTTACTTTTGAATATTAAAAAAAAGAAGTATGTGTGACTGTGATTACTTTCTGTGACATGTTATTTTATCTGAAGACATTGAAAAGCTATTGTTCTCTTATCTTAACACACCAAAAGTTATTGACAAGCTATTGAAAGGGCAAATAAACTGTGACACAAAGTTATCTTAATATGGTTAGAGTCAAGTTAGTGTTTGCTACATATTTTTCTAATCCCCTGAATGGTAATGAGGAGGGGGCATTTAGCCATCACTTATATAATAATATAATACATGTAATATAAATGCCCTAATCTCAAGGGAACCTGTACTGGTGACTAGAGATGAGCGAGTATACTTGCTAAGGGCAATTGCTCGGCCGAGCATTGCCCTTAGCGAGTATCTGCCCGCTCGAGAGAAAAGGTTCGGGTGCCAGCGCGGGGGAGCGGTGAGTTGCGGCAGTCAGCAGGGTGGAGCGAGGGGGAGAGAGGGAGAGAGAGATCTGCCCTCCGTTCCTCCCCGCTCTCCCCCGCGGCTCCCTGCCTGCCGCCGGCACTCGAACCTTTTCTCTCGAGCAGGCAGGTACTCGCTAAGGGTAATGCTCGCTCAAGCAATTGCCCTTAGCGAGTATGCTCGCTCATCACTACTGGTGACCTTTTCTGAGACTACATCAAAATGGATCCTGACTGATCATGCAAATTGTAAACACTAGATATTTCAGATTATTTGTCGGGGATGGTGGACAGCTGTAAAAATTTTTACCAGAAAAATAATTTTCTTTTAAGCTAGAGTCAACACAATATATTCTACAATATTGCACCATTCATTATTTATTAGAATGTAGAGTAGAAAACAAATGGAGTTGCCTGTACCTTAGGAATGCACACGTCATATGTGTTCATAGTGAAAAATCACAAAATTATACAAAGTTATAAGATATCATCAATTTGATTGCAGGTATTTTTGAGAAGATAACAATAAATTAGAAGTGTTGTCCAGGACTACTGATGGCATATCTTCAGGACAGGTCATCAATAGGTGATCATCTGGGGTTGCCACTCAGGATCCCCATCGATCAGCTGTCCGGCCAGCTTGCTGTCAATGTAGACAGTGCTGGGAGCAGACAGTGCTGTCAACATTTCAGTTGCCGGGGGTGGTACCGCAGGCATCATTGAATTCTGTCCTTGGGACCAAGGGGTGGAGTAGATAGGCTCAGGTTTCAGGTAGCCAAGGTGGCCACCACCATTTTCTATACTATGCACTTGTTAGATTGTGCTTCTGGGATCTGTAGTTGTATTGGTTTCCAGGAGCACATTTCCACAGGTGTAGCATAATTGAGCTGTCTGGGTGTGGTGTTCTCTATCATAAAGTAGGGACCCGTGAGACAACGAGGACCCCTGAAGCGGGCTCGGGGGCTTAAGTATCTTGGCCAAAATATGAACAAATACCTTGTACATCCTATAGTTATTCCATCTGGTTATGCGTGCAGGTATGCAGGTGAGTGTTTGTCAGTCATTGGTTTATATGTCTGTCTACGTGGATGGAGTCTGCTTTGCAGTTTTTGTAGTTTTTGTAAGAAGTGGACATGGCAGAGTGGACAGGTCTCTGGTAGGAGGAATGCATGGCAGATTGGACGCCCATGTCATTTGTACCGGACGTCTGTGTGTTTTGTGCCTTGGTTGTGTTCTCTCCTTTTATCTGTCATACATGTGAATCTGTGTTAGACCCATATAGGTAAGTCCTGTGCGTTGTGTTGTCAGTCTGGCTTATGTCTATCTTCCGTTCCATGCTTGATCCACCCATTCACTATTGTTTATCCTACCAGTCCATTGGTGGGCAGATGCCAGATCCATATCCTGTCCCCTTTGTCAATTGGTAGGCAGACATTAGTGCCTTGTTTTGTCTGTCTGTTCTTGTGTCTAGCCACCTGGTGCTATTTACAGTATGGTTCTGTCACTTACAAAGACAAGTGAGTGTTTTGTGTTTGTTCAGTTTTTGATCATGTCTGTCTGCAAGTCCTGTTCACAGTTTACCTTTTGCTTTAGTTTCCTGTGTGTATGTACCTGTGTTTTAGGCCCTCTCCTGCTATACATTCTGTATTAGGCCCATATGGATAAGTCATATGTGACGTTGTGTCAGCAGGGGGGATTTCCATCTTTTTTTCCTTTGGGCTGTGCACTCTTTTTGCAGACCTCTGTGACTGAGGTCAGTGGTGTAAGTTGCAGAGGTTCCATTTAGAGGTGCACAATTTGTTAGGCCTTGGTGTTAGGCTCTTTTTAGAGAAATCCTGTGCATGTGAGTGGTTTGGAGGAGTAGCTAAACATTTTTTTTTTAACTTAAGGGTCCAGAAACCCCCTTTTTAAAGGGGAGGTACTGCTAGGTTGTGCTTCTGGGACCTGTAGTACTATGGGTTTCTAGGAGTAAATTTCCACAGGTGTAGCTTGATTGAGCTGGCTGTGTGTGGTATTCTCCAGCCAGTCAATCATCACTGGTCTGTTGCATATAAATATCAGCCCTCTGGCTGGAGGGAGCTGGTATTCCTCATTCCCCTTTTATTTGCATCCATGCTTGTTGTTCCATGGGTGTGAGCTTCAATGTGTTCTGTGTGTCTGAGCTGGTTTCCAGACATGTGTTGTGAACAGTCCTGTTCAGGTGTGTATGTGTTCCATGTTGTGTTGGTGTGAACTAGATCCTGGGCTGCTTGGATTGTTTACCATCTCTGGGCTACTTAGGTCCATAGGTTCCAGTGAGGGGTCATCCCTATCGGTCGTTAGTTGTCTTTTTAGGGTAGGTACCTGTGAGACAACGAGGACCTGTGAAGTGGGCTCATGGGCTTAAGTATCTTCGTCTAAATATGACCGGATACCTCATACATCCTATAGTTAATCCATCTGGCTATCTGTGCAGATATGCAGGTGAGTGTTTTGAGTGTTTGTCAGTCGTTGGTTTATATCTGTCTGCATGGATGGAGTCCGTTTCACAGATTTTGCAGTTCATGTAAGAAGTGGATGTAACAGCACTAGAGATGAGCGAGTATACTCGCTAAAGGTAATTGCTCGAGTGAGCATTGCCTTTAGCGGGTACCTGCCCGCTCGAGACAGAAGGTTCGGGTGCCGGCGCGGGGGAGCGGTGAATAGTGGCTGTCAGCAGGAGGGAGCAGGGGGGAGAGAGGGAGAGGGAGATCTCCCCTCCGTTCCGCCCACTCTCCCCCGCAGCTCCCTGCCCGCTGCCGGCACCCGAACCTTCCGTCTCGAGCGGGGAGATACTCGATAAAGGCAATGCTCGCTCGAGCAATTGCCTTTAGCGAGTATACTCGCTCATCTCTAAACAGCACTATTCTGTGGTTGGCCAGTGCTTATCACATGGGTGTTGGCCAATCACAGATCAAGTCTAGTTAATTTGTAGCCCTTATGCTTCCAATGCACTATAAATGATTAGGGAGTCTAAAGACAGTGGCCATCTTGGCTACCTGAATACGGAAATTGGAACCAGAGCTAAGAAGGAACGAGTGAGAAAATCTAATACAGGTAATCTACGCCCTCCAACGTCTTGTCCTGAGACATAATTTTGTTCTGGAACTAAAGGGACCTTTAATAAGATCCATTAACAGCAGCTTGTTGAGAGGAAGATGCAAAGTGACCAACGGAGACTTGTTTTTATAGTGCACAAAATAAAAATGATCAAGATAAATGAAAAACAGCATGATAAAAACAGGCAGTAAAATACATTACATTTGATGGCTATAAAATCAGCATACTGGAGATCTAATGCAGAACCTCACATTAAAAACCAGAGGAAATGAAACACTAGCATTTTGTATTCTTGAGTCTTTGATGGCAATGATAAGCTGACAAGCTGAATATTCCATAATTACAATGTACCAGAAATATAGTGTCGTACTGCGTTAGTCAGAAAAATCTATGTGCTATTAAATACTCTTGGATAAAAAAGACAAAATCAATAAAAAGGTGATCGCTTTTTTGGCTGACCAGAAATATGTGTGCAAAGTTTAAGAGCACACAGCCTCCTTTCATTTGTTAACTCATGGATGAAGGGTCCTCTGAAAGCTTGGACATTTTTCTGGTTCGCTAATAAAATATATCACCTTCAAGACTATTTAACATTGTATACAATAAGCTGAATATGATACTTCCTAAAAACCAGAGGTGGCTATATCATAACACAGATACAAATAATGCAGCTATATGTGAGCCCAGTAAGTATTGGGGTCATTGCCACTTTAACATCAAATTTCTTTTTTTTAAATTGCATGTAAGCGATTAAAATAAAGCGTTTCATGGCTCACAATTACTGATGAATAATTATAGAGTAGCGAGGTTTCTTTAGGTGAGCTATTGAAGACAAAAGGTTCCATATCCTGTTCTTGCACAAATGCCCTCTCCTGTCTTGTACATGCAACACAAGGGAAAAAGGTGCGTCCTGTGCAGGCCACACAACATAACGTAGTTAAAAGATAGGCCAAAGATTGCCCACCTGATTAAGTTGTGTTGCACACAACATAAATTGGACTTTTTACTGTATCCGAATATACCGCCTGCTTCATGTTTTTGCACTAATTTCATAATTTCCATATTACATATGAATATCTATATTCTACCGTAGATGCCGGAAAATTATAAACCATTATCTTATAATGACTATCACTTTGTTCAGCGTTCTTCAAAATATGCTCTGTCAGTACCAGAATGACTCAGAGCATTCATGACGCATTTAATACTGCAGAAAAAATTCAATATTGTTAAAGCAAAACTTAATATTTGATTATAAAAGACAAAAATGCATAGTTCTATTGAAAAACATTACATTTAGGCCAGGTTCACACAAACGGGTTGGATTCCGCATGCAGATTTCCACAGACCTGCGATACATCACGAAGAGTAATTGCGAATGGTCGCGAAAGATCATTGATACAAGTGTTTTTCCACGCGGATGTACACATATGCACAGCGTATTGTCCACGTGTAAGAAAGATCTCTCTCTCTCCTCTCTGTTCTATGTTCCTATGAAGTAGCGAGCATTTTATACCACTGATACTCAATATTAATTGCATATGGGCAACGCAACACTCGCGTCCATTGACTGAGGCCGGAATCCGCTCTAAAATAGAGCATGCTGTGATTTTTCTTCCACTCGTGGAATCCCCCATTCCTACTCACAAGTCGAAGCAAACTGGTGAAAGTTCATGCCATTCAGTGCCCGCGTATTACTGCGTATCGTCCACGCATACGCCGATCGCGGAATTCGCAATTCAAATATGTCCGTGTGAGCCTGGCCTAAAAATGTCTTTTGAGCCAAAACTAGCCAGTCAGAATGAAGTGTTGGTCCAGTATGAGCCGTATCATTCAGCTCTTGGCTACCTCTGTCAGCCCCATAGAGCTTGAATAGGGTGGCAAGGTATATGCTTAACTGCCAATACATTCAGATGCCTACTCAATGGAATCAGACAGGGAGGAGGAATGGACTCTAAGTAAAAATTAATTGTAGAAAAAAACCCTTTAAAATACTATTTTTAGCTGGTTCTTGTGCTCCTATTATTATGATTGGATCTGTTACTTCCAAAACCTCTGTAACTACAGTAAGAAATAGCTTAAAGGACACCAATTTAGAATCTGCAATTTTGAATCTTTCTACTCACTTGCTTTTTCCCTGTTGTAAACCTTGAGATGTATACTAATTCACACCAAGGAATCCTAATCTGGCATGATGTAATTGAGAAGACTTCTAAGACTTCATCAGCATGCAGCTCAAGGTCCATTTGTGGGCTAAAAGTGAGGGAATGCAAGTGAGTAGAAAGAAAACAAATTCCAAATTCTGAATCATCACCTTCAAAGCTATTTACTTATTACAGTAGTTGAGGAGGATTTTCGGAGGTGACAGATTCTCTTTAACTACACGAACAGTTGGATTAATTCTTTTGATATCTTTAAAGCCTGAATTAAAGGAGCAGCTCTCCTTAAAGTACACTACACTGCAGATGCTTAAAAAGAAAAAAAAACTTACTGCACAATTAATAGAAGGAGCAGGAAAAAAGCCATATACTAATTTCTATGATTATTTATTTCACATCGTCTTTTTAATTTCCCTGTGCAAAAAAATCTACAAAATATTTTTTCATCATTTAATTAAATGTTAACAGTTTTAAAGACAGTAAGGGGGCTCATTCTACAGTTCCATGTTTTTATAGCACTGCAGAATAAGTCAGGGGTCCCTTGCCACTGTAGAGTGGGAGTTCAGCTATTGTATGACAGCTCTCAGCCATTTAAGTCTTTGATCGCTACAGTGAAGAATAAACATGGCATGATCAAAGCAGACAAAAATCGGGTCATCAGGTTTTCCGGTGACATGATCAGGGACTCGGGCTCATCTACACTCAGCCCTGGGGACCTAATTGTTGAACTAACAGCCGCCTATCTCAGAGTCAGAAAGAAGATAAAGTACTAGCGTACAGAAATATGCTAATATAAATGTAAAATAAATAGGTAACATGCTAATCCCTTAATGGGATTAAATAAGGAACTAAAATGTAATAAAAATAATGAAGAATGTTAAAGAAAATTTAAAAAGTGATTTAATGTAAAATAATATTCTTGCATATATGTTACATTAAAAAAACTGCACTTAGATATTCACACGGCCATAATAACCTGCAGAATTAAAGAGAATGTAACACAATTTTTTTTTATTAATTAAAGCCAGATACTGATAACCATGCTTTTCTTCTAATCTGTTTTATTTCCTTACTAGCTTATATACCTGGAGTCACCTACGGTTCATCTCCTACAGGACATTATATATGAGCCTCTATTTTAAATTTCTTGGTGTGACAGTAGCTACATATTTGGTGCATTCATCTAATAATCCACCACCCAGCCCGGGCTGTCCGCTCTGCTAACGAAACCAGACTGAGAGCCACTTTAATTCGAACCTCTCATTCCCGCCTCCAAGACTTCTCCAGAGCAGCACCAGTCCTTCGGAATGTGCTACCCAAAACTATCTGCGCAATTCCTGATTCACAAAACTTCAGGCGTGCTCTAAAAATGCACCTCTTTAAGGAGGCATACCATATCCCGTAAACCAAACCCATCTGTACTCCGCCTGATAATGTGCTCCCTATCCTAGTGAATGCAATCCCTGCCAGCCGCCCTCTGCAGTTACATCGATTCAGCCACCACACGGCTTAATGTCTGACCATTGCTTATGTGTATAGCATCCTACAGCCTCCACCTCGCTATACGGTGCACATCTTCAGCCCCTTTACCTTCTGTTTCACCCCAATATTTGTAGCATGTAAGTTCTTTGGAGCAGGACCCTCACCCCTACTGTTTCCATCAACTGATTATTATGTAACCATGATTTTTGTACTATTATTATTATTATTATTATTATTAATAATAATAATAATAACAACATTTGGATGTTGATTGTAGTCCTTGTGATGATTATATTGAAAAACTTCCATATTAAAAAAAAAAAAAAAATATTCAAATGCCAAGTCACCTTTGATGATTTTAATCCTTGTGAGAATTATATTGAAACACTGCCATCAAAAAAATTGAATGCCAAGTCACCCTTGATGCACTATCCACCCCTTTTTGATTTCGGGCCTCATGCTGTTCCAGGGTCTTGGTAGCTCTTGAAGTCCTGTCTCTTTCCCTCTCTTTTTGAATCAGATCTCATGCTGTTTTGGGGTCTCTACAGCCCTTGATGTCCTGGCTCTTTCCAGCTCATTCTTAAGTCGATGGTCACATTGTTTGCTAGTCCCACTTGCTCACAGTAATTTTACTTTCTCTGCTTTCGACTGGACCTGTCCGATGGTTTTCCATTTTTTGGAGGCATTCCAGATCCACCATATGTCTAAATTATTCACTACGCTGAATCATGAAGCATTTTATTTTGTCATACATTGTATAACAAGCCTCATTTATTGAAGCTGTGTAAAAAAGTTGTGCAAACAAGCTGTGTAAAAAAGCAACCAATCATTAATTCTTACACTATAGAAAACTGTAAGATGTGCTGAGATTGGTTGCTATGAGCAAGAGCCAACTGAAACTCCCCCTCCCCAATATCTTCAGTTGGATCATGAAGAGTATGTGTACCAAGTTTGGTTGAGATAAATCTGCTCTAGTAAAATGAAAATTGTGCTGAGATTGGTAGTGCATGCTTTTGGACTTGCACAAAGGTTATTATTCATGGAGAAACGCAAAACAATCCAATTGCAGGAATACAGCTTATTGTGGAAAAACTTGCTTTTTATTTTCTTTTTGGTGCTTGAATGATACAGAGAACGCGTTTCGGTTATGAAACATTTCATAACCGAAACGC
The DNA here is from genome assembly GCF_035609145.1 of Eleutherodactylus coqui. Classification (NCBI taxonomy): domain Eukaryota; kingdom Metazoa; phylum Chordata; class Amphibia; order Anura; family Eleutherodactylidae; genus Eleutherodactylus; species Eleutherodactylus coqui. The sequence continues at coordinate 66,829,130 of NC_089838.1, read as the reverse complement.
GTTCTCTGTATCATTCAAGCACCAAAAAGAAAATAAAAAGCAAGTTTTTCCACAATAAGCTGTATTCCTGCAATTGGATTGTTTTGCGTTTATTCAGAGCCAGAAGTAGCCGGATGGCAACAGCTTGTGAGTATACTTGCTTGCGGAACTGAGGCTTGCAGCACATGAAGATAAGGTGGGACTTTTTGTTTATTATTCATGGAGACAGGTGAACTTTCTTTAATCACAATTGTCAATATTGTAAACCTTTGTTATTTATATATAGATAGGTGTTACCCTGCATTGTAATCTGTGCCCGTAATAATAATAATGAAAACATAAGTACAAAAAAGTGATCTATACGTAACATGAATTGTCATGAAATGTCCTGCTATGATTAAGCTTAGTGGCCAGACTGAAAACTGCAAGATTTCAGGATTTTTTTTTATTTTAATCCAAAGCAGCTTGAATTCATTTATTGTTGATTTCCAAACCACGTCTGCTGGAACTTTGCACCAGGCATCTACTACTCTTTAAGTAAAACATTTTCTGATGTTGCTTCTGATTTTTCCCCCCAATTAATCTCGGATTGTGCCCCCTGATTCTAGTGTTTAGCTTCCTAATAAAAACACTTCCATCCTGAACCTTATCTATACCTGTAACATATATAAAGGTTTCAATCATATATCCCCATTTCCTTCTTTCCTCCAGGCTATACAACTTAAGTTCTTTAAGTCTTTTCTCAAGATGAGCGAGCATGCTCGTCCGAGCTTCATGCTCGCTCGAGCATTAGCATACTCGAATGTACTCGTTACTTGAGCTGAGCACCACGCGGTGCTCAAGAAAATTTCACCCTCTCCTCCCCACATGATCTCAATGGAGCCGCGACTGCTGCCGGCGGCTCCATTGAAAACAATGGTCTGCCGCCACCCCTGAATCGTTTTCATGGAAGGACTTTACATATAAGCCCTTCCCTGAAAAACAATAATTTTAGTGTAAAAAAACCCAAAACTTACCCTCTGCCACTGCCGTGTCCCCCGCGGGGATGAAGAACACATCTGCTGCATGCGGTGGATGTATCCTTCATCCCCGCTAATAAAAAGAACATGGCAGCGGCGGAAGGTGCCTTTTTGTTTTTTATTTTATTTTTTTTTACACTAAAATTGTTTTTCAGTGAAGGGCTTATATGTAAAGCCCTTCCATGAAAAACAATTCAGGGGTGCCGGCAGACCATTATTTTTAATGGAGCCACCAGCAACAGCCGCGGCTCCATTGAAAACAATGCAGAGCATGGGGCACCTTGAAAAATGCTCGAGTCTCCCATTGACTCCAATCGGGTTCATTATTCAAGCCAAGCTCTTGAGCATTACAAAAAGCTTGGCTCGAGTAATGAGCACCTGAGCATTTTGGTGCTTGCTCATCTCTAGTCTTTTCTGATATTTTTTTCTTGAGACCTTCCACCATTTTTGCAGTCCACGTTTGACATGTTCTTTTAATGAATGTCTTTCTGTAGATGAGGTCTCCAGAACTGAATACCGTACTCCAGATGTGGTCTTACCAGAGCTCTACATACCAGGATCACAATCTCCCGCTTTCTACTGGTTATACCTCTAGCTATGCAGCTGAATCCTACTTGCTATCCTTGCTACCGGACCACACTGTAGACTCATTTTGAGACTACCAGAAATCAAAACCTCTAAATCCTTCTCTTCTGAAGTCTTAGATAACACAGAAGACCCAATATGATAGTCTAATGATTTATTTTCTCCAAGTGCATTATTTTACATTTGGAAACACTGAACTGTAGTTTCCATGCATCTGAGTATCTGAGCACCCATAGAAGACAAGTAACTAGACTGATGGGTTTACAATTAATCCCTCAGTTATGTACAAGAGGGGTTACAGGTTTACGATTCATCCCTCAATCATGTACAGGAGGGACTACAGCTTAAGAGATCACTTAGTACATAGCCATCTTTGTCTCTTGACTAGAGATGAGCGAGCACCAAAATGCTCGAGTGCTCGTTACTCGAGTCGAACTTTCAGTGATGCTCGAGAGTTCGTTTCCAGTAACGAACCCCATTGAAGTCAATGGGCGACTCGAGCATTTTTGTATATGACTGGTGCTCCGCTAAGGTTTTCATTTGTGAAAATCTTAGCAAATCACCAAAGTCATGTAAAAAACACAGAAATGGGTAGAGCAGGCGAGGAGCAACATGCAGGGCTGCATTTCGGGCTCTGAGGTCTCACTATTAAGCCACAATAGTGGCAAGAGTGAGACCCCCCCCCCACTGTCAGCATAACGATTGTTCTCCTCTGCCACAGCTGTAACAGCTGTGGCAGAGCAGAACGATGTTAGCCCATTGAATTCAATGGAGCCGGCAATACAGCCGGCTCCATTGAAAGCAATGGGCTGCCGGCGAGCGCGGGATGAATTTTCGGGAAGGGCTTAAAAATATAAGCCCTTACCTGAAAAAGAAAGATTTTAGTGTAAAAAAGAATAAAAATGCAGGCATTCTCTTCAATGGAGCCGCTGCTGCTGCCGGCGACTCCCTTGAAGACAATGGTCCGCTGGCACACCTGAATTATTTTCCAGGGAAGGGCTTTACATATAAGCCATTCCCCGGAAATGAATTAAAAGTGATTTAAAAAACAAAAAAAATAGATACTCATCTCCCTTCAGCTGCCGGGGCACAGCTGCGTCTTCTCCTGCTGTCCCCTGCACTGTGGTGCTGAACTGCTGTCATTCAGCTGAGAGCTGCGCTGAGCCAATCAGAGGCAGCATTCACTCACCAATTCATGAATTCATGAATGGGTGTGAGTGAGATCTGCCTCTGATTGGTCAGGCTGTGACCAATCAGAGGCAGCTCATTCAGCAGGCAGGAGAACTGCCAGCTGGCCGCAGCTGGACTTCGTCTGCCCGGACCAGGTGAGAATATATATATATATATTATTTTTACACATTTCTGGATGAATTGCAGGAAAGGGCTTCTATATTTAAGCCCTTCCCGAAAATTCATTGTGCGATCGCCGGCAGCCCATTGCTTTCAATGGAGCCGGCTGTATTGCTGGCTCCATTGAATTCAATGGGCTAACATCGTTCTGCCGGGACAAGGTGAGTATATTTTTTTTTTTTTACTTTTTACACATTTTAGGATGATTTTCAGGTAGGGGCTTATATTTTTAAGCCCTTCCCGAAAATTCATCCCACGCTAGCCGGCAGCCCATTGCTTTCAACGGAGCCGGCTGTATTGCCGGCTCCATTGAATTCAATGGTCAGTGCTCGTTTAATCGAGACGAGCACCGCGTGGTGCTCGTCTCGAGTAACGAGCATCTCGAGCACCCTAATACTCGAACGAGCATCAAGCTCAGACGAGTATGCTCGCTCATCTCTACTCTTGACTGGTCCCCAGACTTGATTTGGATCTGATTTGACGTGGTGCTCTGGTTGCAAAGCTTGCAGACATATTTTCAAAAGTACCAAATTTCTGAGTGCAACTACTAAACAAATTTACCTTAAATCGGGAATGCATCAATTGTTTTTTGCAATATGTGTTGTATATGGCCTGTAATTGACCTTTAAACTATATAGGCAAGATGGTGGTTGCCCACATAGGTAACATCACTCATGAGGAAGATACAACTCTGGCCACACATAACCACCAATTTCATAATAATGACCCTGAAGCTTTGTCTTTTCAGGGTATAGAGATGATTGGACTGAATTGATCAAAAATTTACGTGTAAGAAAACTGAGTAGATCTTTCGAATTGATTATTGTCACCCAAGTGATTTGAATAAAACCCTTTAATTTGCCACCTTTTTGTAATTATTTGATCTTCACATATATTCTGGTCACCTCCTTGATGCATTCAAGTGATCATATGGCTAAATTGTTATGGTTGTAGGATATCTTTCTGCCATGCCTTTCAATATCTAAAATTTATTTATGCACTAGTAATTATTGTGAAATTATAGCATCAGTGTTTACGGTGGCACAATGCACCACACAGCTATGCTACATGCACGTCACACACACAGCTCTGTACATGTACATCACATACAACTCTGCTACATTCTTCATACAACTGAGATGAAAATCAGCACAGCAGGATCCTGCACACACTGATCACCCCCTGGCCATGTGACCCCGGACTCCTCCCACACAGGTGACTAATCACAGGACGATGACATCATGGCAGGTCCTGTAAGCATACGGCTGCTATAAGTGTACGTTAATACTCCATCCCCTACAAACCCCCGCAGCTTTAGTTGCTATGGAATACTAACGAACACTTAGCTGGACAGCAGCCATGTGCTTACAGGACCTTTGATGATGTTACAGTCATGTGATCAGGGGCATAGCATGAAACTCACTTTCTTAGGATGAAGGACCTTTGATGATGTCACAATCATGTGATCAGGGATGGAGCATGTAACTCACTCACTCACGGACAAGTGGTCATTAGTACTTTGACTAGTAATTACTAGGACATTATAGTAGCAGTGTTTCTGGTGGCACATCACACTCACAGACAAACACGGCTTGGCTCCTCCCACAGCACTGACATCACCACAGGTCCTTCAGCCCACTGGAACTCTGTGGTGGTGGTAGGTCAATGTGTTCTGCCAGGACTGGTGAGTTGGTTAGGAAATTATGGTACCAGTGTTTCTGGTGGCACAATGCACCACACAGCTCTGCTACATGGTACATGCACACACACACAGCTCTACTACACCCCCCACAACACACACACAGCGTGGCTCCTCCCACAGCAGTGACATCACCACAGGTCCTTTAGGCCACTGGATCTCTGTGGTGGTGGTAGGTTGTTTTCTGTCAGGACTGCTGAGTTGTGTCTTCTGAGATAACGTATTAGTTGTATTATCAGTGTGTTATTTGTATCCTACCCTTCCAAGAGCCCTAACTGCGTTGTTCTTCTCTCGGTAAGACTCTGTGTTTTATATATGTTGTAGGACCTTCGATAGCGTCACTAGGGGGTGGACCAATTACATCCGCAGCAGCGGAGCACGAAAAGCACTCACTCACATACATTAAAACAAGTGGTCATTAGTGGTTTGATGCCATATTCTATTGTTCAACTGAGTCTCAGAAAAATTCTTTCAGGATGCAAAAAAGTGGTATTCTGCTTCTATGATTCTGGCATAATATCCTCCAATTGTAAAGTCTGACTTTCAAAGTTTCAACAATCACAGCCAATTTCTAAACAATCTGCTGAGTGGTGACAACCGTTCACATTCAAGTTAGTAAAACATATTAAGACTATTCTACATAATGAGTTTAAAATAGAAGTTAATTTGAATTAGCATTTGTTCTACGTGGACAGCCATGATTAATCTACTCACTTAGGAGTTCAATTAAGGGAAGAAAGTTTGTTTTTCCACATAGTAAAACAACAGCATATTTGAGCCGAGAGATGTGTAAACAGTTCAAGACTCCAAATATGTTGAGTTAATAGTGAAGAATAAACACACTAAAGAATCTTTAAGTTCCTTCTGATTCCATTTATATTATTATCTTCTGCGTGTCATGTACAAATGATGCTATCAACATATTCACTGCGCCAATTATCCAGGGTATTTTGTCATTTTTATGCTCAGATGTGGCCAAGGATCAATTTGAATAATTGTACTAATTAGTGCTGGGCTGATAGTGACCATTTATCATATCTCCCAGGAGGGAAAAGCCACTGTTTAACTTCCATTATTAATAATATTTGCTGAAGTTTGTAGATGCCTATATTTTACTACACCTTTGTTGCTTAGCCTGCAAAGAAATGCTCTTAGTTCATTAAACCAGGGCTGCCTATTGCGGCATAAACTAAGGTGTAAGCAGAACATGATGGTAATTACACCTCAGGTTAATTAAACCATGGCAAATCATTAGCATAAATAACATAAATAACATTAATAAAACTAAACTGCTGTGATGGGCGGATCTAAGTTTTAAAGGGTTTGTATCATCAAAAAACGACATGTTGTATAAATCAAGTTTGTTTGTCAAACATATTTTTTTTATGTTTTGTTTTTATTATTTTCAATCATTATCTTTATTTGCAAACAAAATCCTGAAATTATGCATGTGTTACACTGACCACAGAGCCTAATAATAGTCTGAAACTTCCTAATCTGTATAGAAAACTTTTCAACAGTCATCTCACTAACATCACAGGCAGTATTACACTGAAAGGTAAAAACCTATATCTAGATAATCCACCATTCACAATAAATCTTGTAACTTATTCCGCAGCGCTTTCAAGTAATTTATTTATTACACTCCACCAAGCTGTGTGCTTATTTTACCGACCTCGGAAGGATGCAAGGCTGAGTCAACCTTGAGCTGTCTACCTGAATCATGCAGGGATTTAACTTATGACCTTCAGATTGTGAGTGAGAGCTTGGGACTGCATTTCTGCTGCCTAAGCACTCTGCGCCACAAAGGGTTCTCAATAAGTATAAGCTATAACTATCAACTCCCCCTCCGTGCAAAATGACCTCTTCACAGGTCACAGAGCATGTGTAGAACATTATCCCATAGAAGTCAATGAGGCCGTTCTTGTCCATTGTATAAATGACCCATGAAGCTGTGGTAAAGCAGCCCTCTAAATGCTGTTATATGCAGCCCAGGCAAGATGGTCACTCCTATCGTCATGTATAGTGTTTCACTGTCTGGTTTTAATTAGTAAAAAAAGTGATACATTTCATTTAAGGTAAACATTTTACATTGGATAACCTCAGCTCAAATTGCAATCATTTAGAAGCGTAAAGGGGTCCACCTGTGTCAATATATGCAATATATGCACTGTCACTTAAAGTCATAATGTATTACACACATGCTTGACAGCGAAAGGGTTAAAGGATATTAATAAAACTAAACCGTTGTCATAGATGGATCTAACATATGAACTGAACTTTTTTGTTTTCACTAGAATACTTCATATACAACCATAATCAGCCAGGCTTTTCACCCAAAAATTACAAAACTATTTTTTTAATAAAAAGGGCCACATTAGCTTGGCCAATGTGTTAAAAGTGTTGTCTAGTTTAGAGCAGTGTTCCCCAACTCCAGTACTCAGGGACCCTCAACAGGTCATGTTTTCAGGATTGCACAGGTTATGTAATTTTTGTCGGTGCCTCAGACATTACCACTGGTGTTCTTACTACAGGATATCCTGAAAACATGACCTGTTGGGGGTCCCTGAGGACTGGAGTTACGAAACACTGCTTTAGGCCTAATGCAAACTGGCGTATTTGCATTGCGGAATTTAAAGGGGGCATCCACTCTCAGATTCCGTAGCAAATATCGCCCATAGCATGCAATTAAAAATCACTTTTCCATGTCCATGAGCGGAAATTATAGAATCATACAATGGTAGTTGGAAGGGACCCCCAGGGTCATCGGGTCCAACCCCCTGCTCAGAACAGGACTCTCTAAATCATCCCAGAAAGATATCTGTCCAGCCTTTGTTTGAACACTTCCATTGAAGGAGAACTCACCACCTCCTGTGGTAACCTGTTCCACTCATTGATCAATTGTGATTTTCCACTTACAGATGTAAAATCACAGCATGCTCTATTTAAGTGTGGTTCCACGTGGACAGCTTCAACTGAAGTCAATTGAATCCATCCGATCGGCGGCCTGTCGGCAACTGACACTGCAGACGAGCCGGGGAATCCGTGTCATCGCCTAGCAACAGCGCAAGACATCCTCAAGACAGATCCAGACAGGTACGCAGTGCCCTACAGGTGTCACCAGCCAGGCACTGGGCCGGATACACTGCCCCTGCATTCTTCTAGTTTAGAGATTGTGACTTTTCCCAAAATCTACATAATCAATCCCTTAAATTCCAGCCTTAAAGGGAAGGTTAGCTTTAAGGCATCTTCTGACATATCAATAAAATAAGATGTTTTGATGCAAGTCTGTGCCCTGCGATCACTTGCATTTGGTAGAATAAAAACATCCACCAATGACTTCTGACATGTTTCAATATTTAAGATAAACTTTCCCTTTACAGAAGAAGTTAAAAAAATAAATAAAATCCCTTTCATTCACTTTACCCTGTAATTTGGCATAGGAAGTAGTAACAATTTTTAAAAAGTTTTTGTCTCCAGGGCTCTGCTTTAGTTAAAATTCGCCATACTTGGAAATCCAATGCAGCTTTATTTCGCCCTTTGTTTATTATAACCTCATTAGAATAATTGGTTGACGGAAAGCAATCAAAGCCTTTCCTTACCACACCTAATTTAAGTTATTTATACAAGCACTGTGAATCCAATTAAATCTACAACATGATGGGTACAAGACTGGTGAATTTTTTGCAAGAGTTATAGAAGCAAATTTGCATACTAATTATGGAATTTGTGATTCTAAACTGCTTCACTGACACTCAGTAAACAGAATATTCGTATTTCATAGACTTGTTGTCCAGGTAAGTTTAATTGGTTATTTAGCCATTAGACTTTATTTACACTGAATATTTAGAACTGCTTGTATAACAGCAATCACAGAAACCACAACTACTAAATGATGTAGGGGCCCGTTCACAACTATTATTATATATGCAGTGTATTGTATGGACAGCACATAGGCACATACAGTAATAGCCTAAAGATGTAGCAATGCCAACATGGAAGTTTGGCGCACTACATCTGTAGAGCAGAATGCTGGTCGCCTTTCAGTCATTCTACGCTAATTCTGTAGCGTGGTCACTGCCATTTATAGTGAATAGAAAAGCGATGCTATGCAAGCTAAGAGCAATTCATTACCTGTAAAGCGCACTAATGCTTCATGCAATAGCACCACTACATCTGTATAATGGTACTAGTAATTATTAGGAAATTATAGTACCAGTGTTTCTGGTGGCACAATGCGCCACACAGCTCTGCTACATGGTACATCCATTATGATCCCCACACATCACACACACAGCAGCTTGATTACAACACAAGAGAAACACAGCTTGGCTCCTCCCACAACAGTGACATCACCACAGGTCCTTTAGCCCACTGGATCTCTGTGGTGGTGGTAGGTCAGTGTGTCCTGTCAGGACTGCTGAGTTGTGTCTTCTGAGATAATAATGGCTTAGTTGTATTCTTATTTTGTTATTTTTGTTCTCCCCTTCCAAGAGACCTAACTGTGTTGTACTTCTGTTGGTCAGATTCAGTGTTTTATATATGTTGTAGGACCTACAATGGCATCACCAGGGGGCGGAGCGATAATGTTACCAGGGGTGGGGCATAAGAATTACCCACACGCATTCATACACACAAGTGGTCATTAGTAGTTTGATTCTCAGGACCAATTTTTAACTGCACGTCAATTTTAATGGATGGGAATATCACATGCAATGTGGGGGTCCTTAAATATAAGACAGCACTCGGACAGCTGTCTAATGCAAGTTGCACCTGAGTACCAGCACAACTTGCATATGGTTATCTGAATATGGCCTAACTAAATGGTTCACATAATCAAAAATAGAGAGTTCTGTTTAATGGATAAAAGTTGTATTCAACTGTTTAGTAGTTTGTAGGAAAATTTAATAAGAAACAATATGGTCATATCCAGATAGCTCATGATCATGTCCCTATACTAACTTGATACCCGTATAGCAGAAGATTCACTTATCACTGGGACCTACCAAAGGGCTGTTCAATGTACTCAATATTGGATATGTGTGTCTCGATTCTTAAATAAAACCTTAAGTAATGCCCACAGCAGCAGTTCTATGAGTTGGTGTACATTTTGTGGAATAATGGGAGCAGACCTCACAGCATTTCCAGCATATCCCAAACATGTTCAATGCGACTACAGTCCTGTGAGTTTGGGAGTCAAGACAGTGTGGAAAATTCCTTGTCATATCCCTCCAACTAATCTCTAGTGATCCAAGCTCTATAACATGGAGCATTTTCCTATTGCATGATGGAACTGTGATCATGGAAGACTTGACAGAAAATATTGGTACTGGTGCTCAGGTAAAAAGTCCCTGTAGTGTTCATCATTCATGGATTGTGGTAGGATAACCAACAGCCCTAAGCCATGCCAGGAAAATGCTCCCTGGACCATGACACTGCCATTACTGGCCTTTTGTACTTTAATAATGCACCCATAGGATACAGCTTCATTATGTTTAAACCAGATGTGGATCCAGCCATTCATACAGCTTAGCAGGAAATGTAACTCAACACTCTAGTTGACCTTCTGCCATGTTTTCAAGGTCCACTGACATATTTCCTGGGCCCATCCAAGTTATTGTTGGCGATGACATGGGCTCATAAGGGGCACCTCTGTTGGTCTTCAGCTTTTGAACCATAGTCAACACAAGGTACTTAGCATTAGTCATTGTGGAATTTTGCCTCATTGTTATCCTGCTTGGTCAATTGATCCACTGTGGTTGCCGAGATACCAGACATGCCAGTTGATGCTTGCCAACCACATGTGACCGGTCACTGTGTGATCTTCTTTCCCATATCTGTCCATGGTTTAACTAGTCTTGGTACACTCTTAATACTGTGGTTTGGAAACAGTTAACAAATGTGGCTGTTTTAGAACTACTGGAAACCCTACCAAGCACCAAAAAAAAAGCCTGTGGCCAAAGTCACTTAATTTACTACGTTTACCAATGACTGCCAACAAACCTTCATCTGTGCAGAGGACAGGTGAGCACATAATATGAGAATAGACTATGGTGTGACCATCACATGGTACTGTGTTACTGATCACAATATGTCACATGTCAGCGGTCCCTAAACTCTGATTCTGAATCTCTTTTCTTGTCCTTTGCATTTGTCACTTAGTTCTTGGGGCTCTACTCCTGGTGTCCACTCTTAGCCTATCTTCTATCACTTTGTGCTCACTAATCTGCTGATGACTTCTGGCATAATTTTTGACTTGGCTATAAATTCTTCTATACAGTGCACCAACTGCCAACTAATGATTATTCTGAGGACTGCGAAATTGGAGTCCAAATGGAAAAGTCCATACCTCCTTGCAGGGGTTAAGGATGAAGAATATGGAGGTTCAATCCACTTCTTTGTTGAAAAACATAACTATCCTATTTTACTGCTGATGCAAGATTGTCAATATAATGTTAACCTGACGATATTTGTCCTGGGTAGTGTTGTCAAGGGAAACATGTGAATCAACAAATATAATGTCCCCATATATAAAACTCATCAACCCCTAATGAAAACACACAGGCGGAGAAATTTTTTTTTTTTTTAATTTAGATATACACGAGGACTGTTTGCTATCCTGAGCCCGACAGAAAACAGTAGATCACAATCACAATCTCTCAGTCGTGCTAAAAACCTCTAATGTCAAACAATTATTTCATCATAGAAACAATCTTATCTATAATGAACAGAAAAAGGGTCATTGGTCTTTTCTGGTGGTAAGTCTCTTTAAATGTCCTCTAATAGAGGTGGTATTGATCCCCAGCCTACTATTACAAAACATGTAAAGCAATCTGTAGACTCATTGTCAGCAATGAATTTACAACCACATAAATGTAGAGCACTTTTTATAGCAGTATGACATAAAAATGATTGATTTAATCCAAACGATAAAAGCTGGACCACAGCAACCCATTTAAAGGGGTTGTGCCAACAGATAGGGTATAATTTTCTGATTGGTGGGGATCCAAGTGCTTGATCTTGGCTATCTATAGTAGTCCTATTGAAATGAATAAAGCTGTGGTGTGCATGCTCGACTGCCGTGCCATTCATTTCTTTCAATGTTGGCACAATCTCTATAAATCTTTCTAGCCAATCCAAAATCTGCCAATACAGTAGCCATGATCCATGAAATGAATTCCCTTACAAGCTGTCTAATAGATGGTATGCGGTTTCTTTTAAAAGTGACAGCAGACTCTCCTTATGCACTGGGCCCTGTGCAATTGCAGAAGCAGCACAAATGTTATGGGTGCCCTGACTTTATGTCCAAACATTGCATGTGTCATGCTTCATGTAATTAACTCCAACACTGTAGAAAGAAAGATGTGAACCGTACATTAACATATTATACATTGATCTAGTGCTTCTTAGCAATATTTATAAAATGAGGTTACATTTAGAGATGAGCGAACGTACTCGTCCGAGCTTGATATTCGTGCGAATATTAGGGTGTTCGGGATGCTCGTTACTCTTAACGAGCGCCACGCGGTGTTCGGGTTACTTTCACTTTCCTGTCTGAGACGTTAGCGCGCTTTTCTGGCCAATTGAAAGACAGGGAAGGCATTACAACTTCCCCCTGCAACGTTTAAGCCCTATACCACCCGTCTGCTGTGAGTGGCTGGGGAGATAAGGTGTCACCCGAGTATTGAAATCTGCCCTTCCCGCGGCTCGCTACGGATGCATTCTGACATTAGTTCAGGGAAAGTGGTATCGTGTTGGAGCTGCTATAGGGAGAGTGTTAGGTGTATTGTAGGCTTCAAGAACCCCAACGGTCCTTCTAAAGGCCATAAATCGTCTCTATATGCGCTCAGTGGGGCCGGCGGCAGCAGCGCCGACCCCATTGAGAACATATAGAAGACAAATCCTTCTTTTCTGCCACAGCTGTAACAGCTGTAGCAGAGAAGAACGATGTTAGCCCATTGAATTCAATGGAACCAGCAATACAGCAGGTTCCACTGAATGTAATGGGCTGCCGGCGATCGCAGGATGAATGGTCGGGAAGGGGTTAAATATATAACCCCTTCCCTGCAATTCATCCAGAAATGTGATACACTAAAAATATATACCGGCGTATAAGGCGACGGGGCGTATAAGACGACCCCCCCAACTGTCACCTTATACGCCGGCAATACAGTGGAGCAAAGAATAAAAAGCATTACTCACTTCTTCAGACGATCTGCGCCGCTCCTGTAGACTGTCACTCCTTCCTGGTGTTCTGCGGCGCTGCTGCAGGCTTTCGGTCCCTCCTGGTTCCCGGCAGAGCATTGCTTTCTCTACGAAAGGCTTTAAATCCACACCTCCAGAAACACACGTGCCTTCAGCCAATCACAGCCAATGACAGTGATGTCATTGAATTGCTGTGATTGGCTGTGTTTCTGGAGGCGGGGATTTCAAGCCTTTCATAGAGAAAGCTTTAGTCTGTGGACCAGGAAGGAGTGACAGTCTGCAGGAGCGGCGCAGATCGTCTGAAGAAGTAAGTAATGCTTTTTATTCTTTGCTCCACTGTATTGCCGGCGTATAAGGTGACAGTTGGGGGGTCGTCTTATACGCCCCGTCGCCTTATACGCCGGTATATATTTTTAGTGCATCACATTTCTGGATGAATTGCAGGGAAGGGGTTATATATTTAACCCCTTCCCGACCATTCATCCTGCGATCGCCGGCAGCCCATTGCATTCAGTGGAACCTGCTGTATTGCTGGTTCCATTGAATTCAATGGGCTAACATCGTTCTTCTCTGCTACAGCTGTTACAGCTGTGCCAGAGAACGATCTTTACGCTGACAGTGCGGGGGGGGGGGGCCCACTCTTGCCGCTATTGTGGCTTAATAGTGGGACCTGTGAACTTGAGATGCAGCCCAACATGTAGCCCCTCGCCTGCCCTATCCGTTGCTGTGTCGTTCCCATCACTTTCTTGAATTGCCCAGTTTTTCACACATGAAAACCTTAGCGAGCATCGGCGAAATACAAAAATGCTCCGGTCGCCCATTGACTTCAATGGGGTTCGTTACTCGAAACGAACCCTCGAGCATTGCGAAAATTTCGTGCCGAGTAACGAGCACCCGAGCATTTTGGTGTTCGCTCATCTCTAGTTACATTTTGATCAAACTGTATAAGCCCACTAGCCACTTCATGGCAACTTCTTTTTATACTGCATGTGTCATACTTCACATAATTAATGATACAGGGTGTAGTCAAAGCACTATATCTCAATATTGGTGTCCTATAACAATAGTGTACTTCAATAGGAAGGCATGGATGCCCTACACAATGGTATGGCACACCGGCCCCCAGGGGTTCCGGAAATGGATTTCAATTTTATGTTCGAAAGTAAAACCCAATTGTAAAGTTGAAGAGTAGCATGTGAGAAGCAGAAATCCCCTTTCCGTGTTTCTCTAAATGACATGGGACTGCTAAGAATCCAAGGACCCTTCTTCTGTTATGATATGTGCATTGAGCTGTTCAACAGTGCAGGCCAAAGCTGACACTATCATTGCGAGACCATGTTAGTGAACAATGAAGTGTCAATTCAATGCCAATGCAAATTAAGGCCCATTTACATGTAAGAATTATCGCTCAAAATTTGTTCAAACAACCGAAAATGAGCGCTAATTGTTACATGCAAGTACTGCCATTGTGCACTTTGTGTCTGAACAATGATTTTAGGATGCACTTAAAATCAATCGTTCAACCACAGAGAGATGAAGTGTCTCTCAATAGTGTCTCTGCAAACTGCTCCTGGAGGCCCATTTACATGTAAAGGATGATGATAAAGGGTTAATGGCAACTAGTGGCCATTAACACTTTATGCAAAAAGATAGCTAAAACTTTTTATCTTTCAATTGTTTGAAAGATTATCTTTACATATCAATGGGCCTTTACATGTAGGAACACTTCCAATTAGAAGAAAATGCAAATTTTGGTCGGTTGGAATTTGGCATAATTGCTTTACTGGACCTTGCAAGGACTCAGCACAGATCGGTACCTGAAACTCCTGTAGATGACAGTAGATGACTTTTTGGATGATCTGCCCTTATCATAACACAAGGAGGCCACTTCAAGCACACTTTCCTTATTGCAGTCACATCAGTGGTCCCTTGGGACTTAGACATTGAAAGTGGTTTCTGCTTTTCACATGCTACTCTTCAACTTTACATTTGGGTTTTACACTCTCTCTCTTACAGGGGCCCCAACACAAAGTTGACATCCATGTACCAGGATCTCCTGCACCATACCATCTTGTAGCACATCCATGTCTTCCTATTCAAGTAGAATCATAGAATGGTAGAGTTGGAAGGAATCTGCAGGGTCATCTGGTCCAACCACCCTTCCTGCTCAATACAGGATTCATTAAATCATCCCAGAGAGATATTTGTCCAGCCTCTGTTTGAAAACTTCCATTGAAGGAGAACTCACCACCTCCCACACTGTTGTTATTTCATTATACGACACCAGCATTGGGATATAGCGCTGGATCAGTCTTTACAGCTACACCCTGTATATAACCTTATGTATGCAGTTCCAAGAAATTATGATCCCATATTATTTAGGAAGATATTATGTGTTCTGCTTTATGCCCTTAAAAGAACTCAGTAAATACAGTAATGTATAACTGTAAATACTGTAAAAAATCTTTGGCTTTCGAGTTCAATCATTTCCACTTGGATAACACTAACTTTACAATTCCACAGGGTTGTATAATGTGAAGGATAGTACTAGTTACTACAGAACATATATTCTGTCAAACAAGCCCCATCAGGATTCCTCAGAAACAGTTCCAACATCCTGGCATCCTCCTCCCAAACTCACAATGATAAATGACTTCGATGCCAGGCGGACACAGCAGAGAACGCCTCGGTTGCATTTCTATTTGTGAATGACTTTAAAACAAACATTATTTTACCATTAACGATGACAAGTTCTATTTCTTTATTATGAGTTTGGCCTTACACTGTGATCCTGCAACAAAAAATATTTTCAATTTTATGTGTTTGTGTTAGAGAAGCTAAAGGGTATGAAATTTGATAACCTAGATTTAACTGCGGCCGAGCACCGGTTGACTAATGTTCCAATGTGCTCTAATAAGCTTATCTGTGAGCTTAGTATGGCTATGTCTGTTGCCAATTGCTCCCTGATGCATTCTTACTGTTCACTTCCCAAAATCCGCAATCAAATAGGAGGGTATCATCCTAGTTAACCCTGGCAATGTGTAACCTACATACACGGCTGTTTGTTTCTCTCCCTGAATATCTTACCGGAATCAGGACATTGTGCGGCAATAGCATTTACTGGGCTGTATAAGATAGATCGTTTTGTTCAGGCATGTGAGATGCTTGAATGGGAAATATCACACATGAAACTTCCTGCTAATTCAAGGTTTAACTCTGTAAGGATCGTCTTTTTTTTCTTCCAATTTTTGTTTTTTGTATTTTCTCCCCGCTTTCAAAAAAATGATAACTCTCTTATTTATCTTTCGAAGTAGCTGTCTGAGGGCTTGTTTTTTGCGAGGCTAGTTGTATTTTTCAATAATACCATTTAATGTACAATAGAATGTATGAAAATTTCTTATTGGAGTGGAATTAAAAATGAAATTCCACCATCTTGGGGGGGGGGGGGTCTTGTTTCCATGTTGTACAAACTAAGGCAAAAATGGCATGATAACTTTGTTCTATGGGTCGCCACGCTTATGACTATACCAAATTTATATTTTTTTTTTTGCTGTAACTACTTTTAAAAAATAAAATATCTTTGAATTAACTATTTTTTTTCTGCCGCCATCTTCTGACAGGCATAGCTTTTTAATTTTTCCGTCAACATAATTGTAGTTAATTATGTTGAGATATTGTAGCTTTTTTGGTTGTAGTTCAGCATGTTATAGAGCAGGAGGAGCTGAGCAGACGGATATATAGTTTTAAAGGGAAAGATTCAGTATGTACAGTCATACGCAGATAGCTGTCGATCACTGATAGCTGACCAGCCCAATGGGCGGTCCTAAGAATGTGCAGAGATATAAATAAACAAAATACAAGTTATATAGCTTTATGGGAAAAGATTCAGTATATCAGTCTGCTCAGCTCCTCCTGCTCTATAACATAATGCCCGTGGTTTGAACAGCAAGGCTGAGCTGACAGATACCCTTTAAAAGAAACAAGTACATTGTGACATTTTTAATGATCAGTGAGACTAGCAAGTGGTACAATCTTAGACCAATTTAGACCAGGACCTTTGCTGCAGCTTCCAATCACAACTGTGACATAATGCATCTGATTATATCTTGAAATGAAGGCTGAACTAGAAGGACATACGTCTTTTTTTAAGAAACTATGTTACTATAAGATGTGGTTTTCAGCAACATCAAAATCTAGCTGAAAAGCGACTGCACCTAATCATCCAGAGGCAGGGCGGTCTGATAGATCCAGATACCCCTGACCAACGTCTTAATGATTCGGCAGAATGCTGCCCAATCATTGGGAGAATTCTGTAGCTATAATTACCATGGCTGTACAGTCCTCCCTCACCCTGCCTGATCAGTGCAGATAACCCTGGAGATCACCATATTTTCCCTGGGGTGCAGGTCCTCCTCTGTACACAGAGGGACAGACCGTAGCAAAGATTAAAGGTCTTGCAATGGCAGCAGGACTGTAGATCATATCATAACCATGTCAGGAGCTTTGTGACCAGGAGCAGCTAGAGGGGGTCATGCATTATTACACTTGTATGTGGGGATTTAGTGTTAATAAGATGAGTGTTTAACATGCCAACTGCAGATTTGTGCGTGCATGTAGCAGAGCCGTGTGTGTGTGTGTGTGTGTGTGTGCGCGCGCGCACATTTAGCAGAGCTGTATGTGAATGATGCAGAGGTGTGTGTGCATGTAGCAGAGCCCTATGTGTGTGCACGCATTTAGCAGAGGTGTATGTAAATGATGCAGAGCTGTGTACATGTAGTATGTACAATATGTATGCAGCAGTACTGTGTACAATATGATTTTATGTGCTTGTGCCATTGTTTGAATGGACACACTAGGGTTAATAGGAGCTGACTGTACACCGTTAACCCCCATTTTTTTAGCCCCTCTACTTTGTTAGACCACCACAGATGTTTAAATTAGTATGAAATATTTTTTCCTGCCTTCTCTTGTCTAAACCTGTAGTAGTCTGAAAAATATGGTGTTTGTGCAAGCCAGTGCCTATTTAATGGAGATTTCCTTGGAAATCGAATGCTAGGCGGGTACGTCTGTAAGGCTAACTTCACATGGTTGAGCGAGATATCGGGCCGTGAATTCCGCACATATATCGCGTCCGTCATCTATGTGAAATCCCAATGGATGTGAGGTGTTTGCATGGCAAAACAGCCTTGCCTCACTTCAGGGATACAGGGATCCTCCGGCATGGCTGTTACAGCTGCAGCAGAGGATGGTAGAGCTTCTAGCATTGCTTTCAATGGGGCCAGCGCTGCTGCCGCTGTCCCCATTAAAAACAATGGACGGTGCGATGTGAGATCACACACAAGATAGAACATACTGTGATTTGATTTCCACATAGCATCGCCTCGCAGTGCCATGCAGGGGAAAAAATAAAAAAATAAAATCTCTCATGTGTATGACCCTATTTAAAAGTATAGGGTTCATATTTGTGCATCCATTAGTCCAGAACGTGTAACCTGGATAATTGCACAGATGATGGCACAGATACAGCAGGGTTAACCAGTAAGTTCTTTCTCGCTCTGTTCCCAGGGCTTTGCTTCTCACTAGTCGCAGTTTCCATGACTGCTCCTCAGGGCAACATTTCATGCTCAATCTCCTACAGTCTCAGAGCTCTCCTCATAGCTCAATGCCTAATAAATGGGGTGCAGCACTTTTCAGTGCACTACTCGTCCCCAGGGTGATGTGCCTTAGTGGCGAGCACTACTTCCTTTCATTCTCACTACTGCCACAATGTGCTGCAAGCTACCAACATACGAAATATCCAACCAAAATACTTGCTCAATGCCTTAAAATTAATTGCAGCAAACAATTATCATTATTATAGCTTACAATTACACATAACTACAGTGTACAATCTGTCTCATATACCCACTCTCTCATACCCCTCTAACTATCTAATATGTAAGGTATTTATGAGTGTTTAGTATAACATTTCCATGTGTGCTGTATATTGTTACTTGATATGGATGAGGGTGCCACACTGAAATGTTGGCCTGTAATATAAAACAGGCCAGTAATATAATATATATATATATATATATATATATATATATATATATATATATATATATATATATACATACACACACACACTAATTATATATATATATATATATATATATATATATATATATATATATATACACACACATATACATACACACACACTAATATATATATATATATATATATATATATATATATATATATATATATATATATACACATATACATATACATACATACACATACACACATACATACACACTTATTGTTAAACAGGTTCTCTTCATTTCACAAGTGCTATGGCATTACATCATTCTGTGCAGGTACCGGACATGCTTCTATCAAGCCTGTCCGGTCAGATCGCGGTACACTGTGCGGTTGCTAGGCAGCCGGAGGCCTTCTAAAAGGCCCTAGGGCTGCCTATGCAGAGCGCTAATCAAGCCATGCGCTTAATAGGCGCTCTGCATAGGCAGCCCAGGGCCTTTCAGAAGGCCCCGGCTGTCTAGCAACCGCACAGCATCCCACGATCTTATCATGGGACACTGTACAAGACCCCTGAACATCGGGTGCAGGTTGTTCTTACAGTGGACACCTGGCGGCAGCAGTTCCGACAAGCCGCGCCGCTCATCGGAACGGTTAACGCTTTAAATACCGCTGTCTATTCTGTCAGCAGCATATAAAGCGTTAACAGCTCTGTCGAGCACGCGGCTCATTAGAACTGGTGCTGCCGGATGCCGGCTGTAAGAACAGCCTGCACCCGACGTTGTATGGAGCGGGATCCACCCGCGATCCTGCTCCATACAAGCATTTGTTCGGACATACGAACAAATGTACTTGCGAACTGGAACGGAATCTATTCGCAAGTAGGGGAGTATCTGTACAGTGTGTTTGCAATCCTCTATAACCACTGCTGACACCACCAGCATGACCTCTGCGTCTAGGTTCCTGCAGACGTGTCATCTCTAGGAGTATGGACAGTAGGTGGGTGAAATACTGTTCTGGGGATACATCCACATGTAGCATAGACCCTGCAGAAAATATGCAGCATTGTATAGTACAAGCAACAAACATGATATTTCAAGAAATCTCACCCACATGCTGCAGAAAAATCTGAAGCTCAAATTGACCCGCACTGCAGATGTTCACCGTAGACTTTCTTTTGTCCTATTGCGGTTGTGCTTTAGGAGGTCGACATTTCTGCCATGGGATAAAATATTTAATTGAGGTCTTTTATGGCTTGGTTTACCTCATATGTTAGGGAACATGTTATTTGTATAACGCCAATTTATTACCCCCCAACAAGATGGCTACTCATTTTACTGACCTCGGAAGGATGGATGGCTGAGTCAATCCTGAGCCAGCTACTTGAACCACGCAGAGATTGAACCCGCAACCTTCAGGTTGTGAGCAAGAGCTCACAACTGCGTTCTGCTGCCTTAACACCCTGTGCCACACAAGGCTCATATGCATTTATGTAAAAGGTGTGGAGCATCTCCCTGATTTCTGGTGTGTAGGAGATCTCTTAATATTTTATAGAAGACATCTTGGATGATTTAGAAGATGGGGGCAAGGTCGTAGTGGCCGCTGTGCTGTGTTTTTTTGTACAGATGGTTTACTTTTGGATTTTATGTATAGCAGCAGTTGGTTGTGGTCTGAAAAATGTGTTTGTAGTGTCACTATGAAGGCGCCCATATTTGTAGGGTCCATGTTCGTAATGGCATAATCTACCACACCGCTGCCTACGTGGCAGTTCATTGTATGCCTTCCTAGAGAATCTCTCTTGGTGCGGCCATTGAGTATGTGAAGGCCCGGGCTTCGGCATAGATTCAGCAGTTTTTCCTTTGTCGTTGACTGTGCTGTCATAGCGGTTTCTTTTGGCGCACCCTGAGCTATGACAGTCTGCTCTGAATATGTAGAGGTTTCTGTCAGAGGTCACATGGTCTATTTCTCTATCTGTTCTTGCATTGCAGTATTATTATTGCTAATAATGGTCTGGGCATCGTAGGACTTTATTCAGTAATAGAGATGAGCGAATGTGCTCGTTTCGAGCAATTACTCGATCGAGCATTGCTTTTTTCGAGTAACTGCCTAATCGGGCGAAAAGATTCAGGGGGCGCCGGGGGAGAGCGTGGGGAGTGGGGGGGGGGGGGAGAGAGCTCCCCGTTTCCACCTGCTACCCCTGGCTCCACCCCGCCGCCCTCCAGCGCCCCCTGAGTCTTTTCGTCCGAGTAGGCAGTTACTCGAAAAAAACGATGCTCGATCGAGTAATTGTCCTAAACGATCACGTTCGTTTATCTCTATTCAGTAACCAAACAGAGGTAATATGAACGGTGATAATCTCTGCACCCAGTATGCTATATAATTTAGGGGTCTGGTCTTGGGTAACATGTCAGTGCTTAGCTGTTTGTACACTATTCCTAAGCCTTTAAGGCCAGGCTCACACGCAGGTGTATGTTTACCACATATTACACGGTTACTGTACGCCCATATAATATGCGGTAACTCGCACACAATCAATACATTGCCTTATGCAGTTTCGATCAGATTAGTGTGTCGGAATTGTGTAATACGCGAGCACAAAAAAGGAACGTAACATGTTCTATTTAGATGCGTATATACACGAGATAGAGCCCATTGTTCTCTATGGGCGCATATACCTGCACCCATACACAATTACATTACGAAACAAACAAACAAACAAAAAAACAGATGTACCACGCATGACAGTGTGCGTGAGTTATGCTGTCATGCGCTATACAATTTTACAGCCATATGCGGCAGTATGCCAGCTCTACAGCTGTAAAAGGCGACATGATCCCTGCAGCGTTTTAGGCTTATGGACCCCTTATTCTGCCCCTGCCCAAACCACCTATGCAATGGGAAGGTGGGGGCAGTGTTGAAGGTGATATAGGAAAGAGCAGGGGTAGCACAATGAACTTTTGTTTCAGCACAAGAGTGAAACAGCAACAGGACCTATGTGCTGTATGAGCAGTGTGAAATAAACTTTGTCTGCCAGGAGTATCTTTTAAGAGTGCTTGCCCTGTCTATAATTGGAGATGCATCCCCTTGTATGATACACCTGCAGAAGTTTGGCTGAGGAAAGAAGTTATGATGTGATCTCTGCAAAATGTCACCATTGACAAATGTCCTCCCTCCTCAAGGTTTCCTAGTGGCCCTGGAAAGTATAATTAGAAGTGACTTTCCTTTTAGCATCCAACTGCATGCTATTCTAGTCATCTTCTGAAGGGATATACTGTATTACTCAAGAGTGTTTATTCTGGATGTATTCAAGTTACTAGCATAGCGTTATTGCTCTTAAAGGGACCTTTGGTGACGTGACAGAAGCAATTGTGTGGGGTTATTGTGACGTTTAACCAACAAGAAATGTGTGAAGTTATAAAGGACTATTATAGTTAATCCTGTGAGCGGAAAACTGGGGGTAATTTACTTAACTAATTGCCACCAAGTGTTGAGTCAGTCAGGTTATGGCCACCGCCAAGGACCTGTGATGCAAGTTTACTTGCAAGCAAGAACTGGACAAAACCTCTGTCTATTGCCGCAGTATCCTATGAGTTACAGGCAAGTGTCTATGAAATCAGCACAGACATTAATGTCTCAATAGAAAGCTTTACCAGGTGTGGACAGACTCTGGTGGGAACCCCTACACGGGTCGAAATCCTAGGACCTCAGCACAGTTGCTCTGTTATACAAAAGTTGAATTTCCTTGTCATATTACTTACTGGGTGAAATAAAGTTCATCTTAAGAAAGACATGCCTTTGGCGTGGGATTACTTTTATGCATGTTGTGTTAGCCGGATTTCCAGGCCAATGAGTGCCGAGCGTAAAGGAATTTCAAGTAATATATCTATCACAAGAAATCTTGTTGTTCATGCTCAAGAAGTTAGGCACATTTTATTTGATATTAATAATATATACTACCAATAACATAGAACTGATATACAAAATAAATATACATCAGAGAAAGGGGAAAACAATTGGGTCCATGTACAGGGAGTGGACAAAAATATGGAAACACCTTACAAAATGCATGGAGTTTTAACCATTAGCACTGAGCTCCCCTTTTGACCCCTAGTTGGCTGAGAGTTTTCCCACCAAATTTGTGTTTACTTCACCTCTTTCCCTACTCTGGGTGATTTGGGAGCCAGTTGCTAACAGCAGCTGAGGGGCTCAAATCCCTGAACAATGGAACCTTGTTGCTCAGGCAGATGTTTACCTCTGACTGGCAGCATCTGTGTCATATTACCTCCACCTAAGTTACCAAGGATTATTTATAAATCATATTTCAATAAGACACCTAGAGACCAATTTTAAGGCATGCATTTCGTATGATGTTTCCATATTTTTGTCCACTCCCTGTATATACGTATAGCATATACAGCAGTATAAAGTATAATATTGAATGCATGGTGGCACATTTATGAAAAGTTTTATTCCCATTTCTGGTTCAAAAAAGGTGCAACTTTTTACACAAGCGTGTATTTGCACAGAAATTTGCAACTTTTCTCATTTTTGCGCCAACCCCTCCACTATTTTGAAAAGCGGGTAGAGCTTGGTGTGAGGGTGTATGGCCGCCCTGGACTGACAGCTTTATGTATAATTTATGCCGGAACCAGGCATAAAATTAGGCCAGAAATGTACACCAGGTGCATGCGCATAGAGCTTGCACCTATTTATGTATTCAGCGCAACATGTGCCCACAGAGATTCCCCTGTGCAGGAAATGCTGGGCTTAGTAAATTTTCCCGATAGTGCTTACATAATTTTACTATTATACAATAGGCAAATATTCTGAATGTAAGGTTCCAAAAAATGACCTCTGCAAAAGGGACTGAAACACACAATTAAAATTAAAATTGCCAGGCTATTTATTATTGTTCTGTGCTGTAGTAAAGGTTGGAAGAAAACATTATATTCAGTGCTAAGCACACAGTTGTAAATTGTGATCTTCAAGACTGATAATTGCCCAGTATCCTGCTCAGGAGCCATTATCAACATTTGTAACATCCTGTCCTGACACAAAACTAATGCCATTACACACTTAAGTTAATATTGAACCACTCCACCCCTGCAGGCAATGTATCTCTGCCTGAAAAGAAATAACGGAAAAAAAATCAATTTTTAGCTACTAAACAAGCATATTTCTTTGCTTTGCTGCTTTAATAGATACATTTGGGAAAATTATGGCAAGACATAAACCGAGTTCACGACCATGGTCAGAACAGGGCTGCTCAAGCTTTGTGACTTGGGTTTCAAAAGCCAACACATGGGCCTCACCAATGGAAGTCTAAAAATGTAATTATTAGAGATGAGCGAGCATACTCGTCCGAGCTTGATGCTCGTTCGAGTATTAGGCAGGGGTCACACAGGGCAGATTTGCCGCAGTTCTGCCGCAGCAGATCCGCCCGTGGCCGCTAATCTCGGGATTAGCCAGCCATGTGGACGAAGTTTCCCCGAAACCTCGTCCACACGGGACGGCTAATCCGCTGCGGTAAATCCCGTTGAAACCGCGGCTGCGGCGGCCGCAGCCGCGGTTTCAAAAAAAGCAGCATGTCTGTTTACAGTCGTTTTTTTGTTTATTTATTTTATGGCCGCGCTCTCCTCTATGGGAGAGCCAGCCGCAAGGGAAAAGCATGCGGCCGGACCGCTTGCGGCGGTTCTCCCGGCGGAAGTCTCGCGGTTTTTGCTGCGGCCAAACCGCGAGATTTCCGACGAAAATCCGCCCCGTATGAGCCCAGCCTTAGGGTGCTCGAGATGCTCGTTACTCGAGACGAGCACTACGCGGTACTCGTCTCGATTAAACGAGCACTGACCATTGAATTCAATGGAGCCGGCAATACAGCCGGCTCCATTGAAAGCAATGGGCTGCCGGCGAGCGCGGGATGAATTTTCGGGAAGGGCTTAAATATATAAGCCCTTCCCGGAAATTCATCCAGAAATGTGTAAAAATTAAAAAAAAATATATACTCACCTTGTCCCGGTAGACGGAGTTCAGCCGCGGCGGCCGGCAGTTCTCCTGAACTGCTGTGAGTAGTATTCAGCAGCCGGGGCTTTAAAATCCCCGCCTGCTGAATGGCTGAATGAGCTGCCTCTGATTGGACACAGCCTCACCAATCAGAGGCAACTCTCACTCACACCCATTCATGAATTCATGAATGACAGCTGAGAGCTGCCCCTGATTGGTCCCTGCGCTGAGCCAATCAGAGGCAGCACTCACTCACCCATTCATGAATTCATGAATGGGTGTGAGTGAGAGCTGCCTCTGATTGGTGAGGCTGTGACCAATCAGAGGCAGCTCATTCAGCAGGCGGGGATTTTAAATCCCCGGCTGCTGAATACTACTCACAGCAGTTCAGGAGAACTGCCGGCCAAACACGGCTGAACTCTGGCTGCAGCTGAAAGGTGAGTATACATTTTTTTTTTTACACATTTTAGGATGATTTTCAGGTAAGGGCTTATATTTTTAAGCCCTTCCCAAAAATTCATCCCGCGCTCGCCGGCAGCCCATTGCTTTCAATGGAGCCGGCTGTATTGAAATCAATGGGCTAACATCATTCTTCTATGCCACAGCTGTTACAGCTGTGGCAGAGGAGAACGATCTTTATGCTGACAGTGCGGGGGGGGGGGGGTATGCTTGTAAGGGGGAAGGAACCTTCTGGATAGTCATGGTATTTAGGCAGCATAGACAAGGCAAATTTTCTTTAAAGCTTCTTAATAAACAAACCAAAACTGCCAACACTGGGAATGGAGTCAATAGCCTGGTTCAGACACTTAGAACCGTACAGTCCTTATACTCAAACAATAGTAAAGCAAAGTATAGTAGGAGAGTTACAAGCCTTGTGTTACAACAAACTGATAAGGGCAGTGGTCCTCAATGCAATGATTCAGCTCAACTTGGCTGATACAATGATTTACAGTTACTTGGTGCTCAGTTGGTGGCCTCTCCCTAATTGTTGCAGACATGATGCCTGTAGCTCTGATCACAGTCCTATCTGATTTGGCCCCTTAACTGTCCGTGACCTGCTTCCCAGTCATAGTCCTTTAGCTGACCAGCCTCCTGTGCCACTCTTCCCTTGGTCCATTGGGCACTTCAATTATTTATTATGCCCTAAAAAGATCTACGTAACGAGGACATATGTCTAATGATGGCACCAGTACAAGCTGAACCTCTTCAGTTTCTGATTCTCAGACTTGTTGCATTCTGAGTCTTACTACTATAACCAACTTAGTCGGAAAAATCACCACAAAATATAGCTTCACCAGAGATCCATGTGAGCAACTATGTGCCCATGCCCTTGCTTCTCATGCTGGTTGAGGCTAGCTATTGTCATATTCCCCACCAATCATGGTGTCTGTGTTTTCTACTGCCATATTGGACAGGACACTAACACATCTGGGAACCACTACACCCCTCAACATAGCATGGTTCCTTATTGCACTTAATATTGCAAAAGGCAGCATACACTGGTTAAAAAGCATATAACTTTTTTCCCAGAACACAATATTTACAGAAAAACATAAAAATATAGCACAGCATACAACAAGAAAACCAATCTCTTATCCCACGATGGGCTCCTCTATTGCTTACATGCTTCATCCTAACCTAGTTTATGGATGTATTTTCCCTTAGAAGCATCACATTGGCACCATGGAGTGCCTATGGGAACATAATACGGAAACTATGCCATCATCCGTGCACATGAGACATCATCCGCGCACTGTTTGCACGCACCTTTAACACATTTCCTGGATCCTGAATGAAGAATTTGCTGCTCTTATTCACTGAACGCCGCATTTAGTAACAAAAGATTGTTTCCTCCATGTTTATAAAGATTACAATAGTATCTATTTTTATATTTTGTTGCTAATGGAAAAAGCAGACATTGCTATGAATGTCCACTCTGTAAGCTACTCAAAACGCTGTCAAACAACTTTCTGCAATCTAACCCGCTGTGGGTTCACAAAATCTCTTTATAATCTCTAATCTAAAGCATTTTCTGGACTATTCATACTGTTCTTTCACTACAAGGAATGTCTTTTCATTTCAGGATCCATATCCATAAACCTTTCTACTCAGTATTGTCCTGTTACAACTTATACTAAAAAAAGACCCATTGCAGGGGAAAATCTTTACTTGATGCCATAATATACTGTATATTGGTAATTTTGGTTCCATCTCATGCTCACTACTACTACTATAACAGCTGTATTCTGTTTTGAAGTGTCAGATTCAAACTATTTTATGTACTCCTTTATAGCACTTTAGTCACATATATGCATTTTCAATATTGCGCGAAGAACAAATGTCTTGCTGTATTTATTTTGCTTTACAGAGCAGCTCCATGAAACCACCAGGTTTTCATATGTTCCTATTATTCTAGCCCACTGCGATATGAATCTTAGGTCATTTTAATAATTTTTCTTGACTCACACACAAAGGGGTGTCATGTTTCTATAGGCTGGACTGCAGCCATTCACACACAGAAGTCAGTTTGCATAGGAACACCTCTCTGCCCCCCATCACGTGAGACATACTATGTGAAACTTCGTGCATTGGCATAACGTTCTCTCTGCCAATCACATAGGCTGCTTTGCGGTTAGTCCTGGCCCCTCAGACAGAACAATCTCACATTATGGGTAAGGAACACAACAAGTCTTCGCTTGTATGTAAGCGGGTGAACACCACTTGTTATTCCCCTTACTGCAGACATGCAGCGCTCCCTTCTAGTCATATCATACCTGGGCAGGACAAAGTAAAAATCGATGCACCGAAAAGGAAGCCCTGCCTCCTCTGTGATGTTAGCAGTAATGCAATTAGGGTGTTACTGTTCTGTAGACTGCCCCATGATTGGAAAGAAGGCAGTACTAAGCCTTGCCCACTACCTGAATATTCTCGTACCTTATAAAAAGTAATTTTAGCTGCGCTACTGAGAAGTAGGCACAGATGACTGACTGAGGAGAAGTGCCGCTTATGTCAGACTGCAGTAGCAGGAGCTGCTGGGGAAACAATGGAGTTCCCAGGACTGTGGAAGAGAGGTTGCCCAGCACTGCAGAGAGTCTGCAACAAAGGGCAATGATCTGCGGAACAGAGAGGGCACTGTGCTTGTAACCCCCAAGAGGATGTCTGGATAACTGCTAAGACCATTGGGACTTGTGGTGGAGGAATGCTCCCGATTCTGGATTATCTGAAACTAGTTGAAGTCAGTACCACCATGGCAATTTACGTAAGTGAGGTCGGCCTTATTAAAAACCGAATGGTGTGCACACTAGTAAAGACGTGTTAGGTATCCAGCAGGCCTGCTCCATGTTGATGAGGACTTCGATACGAGTTGTACGGACAGTAGGTATTCAGTAAGAGCTACACTAGCTAAACAGGAGGTAATATTGGAACTTTACCTGGGTCGGGCCTGGATGCTCATAAATATGCTTATAAATATAAATATGCCAGTTTTGTTTAAGTGAACTGTTTTCAGATACAGAAAACATTAGTGAGTATTCCTGTATTAACGGATTATGTGCAGTATTCCAAGGTTTGATGTTTCGCTGAACTGTGTTAATATTTGAGTTGCCTTATTAATAACAGGTGTTGCCAACATTGTGACAGTTCTATACGTAGTGTGAAATATTGTTCATTCCTAGTGTATCTATAGTAACATTGCTAAGCCTTAACTAGTCATAGTCAGGATTGTGTAAAGCTGCCAGGAAGTTTAAATTGCATAGCGTTTTTCCTTTTACAGTTATTTGCCTAAAATAAAAATTTTCTATTTTTGGAACTTTCTCATCTAGACTGTGTCCTGAAACCTGTGCTGCATACCACCACCCGCAACATATGGAAACAGGCGTTTGGATTATTCAGTCTGAGGGGCCAGGCTACCCAAAAAGCAGCCCATGTGATGGGCAGATGGAACATCACAATGCTGCAACAAGTCACAAGTAGTGTTTCTTAGTAGGAAGCAGGGAAAGCGGTGTACCTATCCAAATTGAAAACGGACTCCTAAAGTTGACTGTCTGAAATCTAGCTTATAGAAACACTGACACTTTTTTTCTGTGAGCGGAAAACCTCTTTAATGATATGGACTCTTACAGTAGAATTTCCTTAATCCCAATGCCATTGGTTCTTTACCACCCACTGTGCTGTAAAAGCAGGGCCATTGCCCAGTGCAATCAAGGTCAAAAAATTGTTAAGGCAAGGTGATCATCAATGGATTGTATTAGAAAGGAAAAGGTCTTTGAAGATGCTAGAGAGGAGTTTTGTATGAAGAGAAGCTTTGTATAAAATTCTATGGGGTTTTTCTTTAACATCTAACATTTCAATGAAATTGATATTCTAGTCTCCCACATGCTAGATTAATGGACCGGTTTCCTATGACTAAATCATATTTCCCTTATATAGGACAGCCGAAATATAGTCCCAGAAAAAAGGGCACAATTTCTTGATCCTACGTCTCTCCATTTCTTCTCTTCGCTCCATGCAGACAATGTCCTAACACAGGCATCAGAAAGTTGCCTGCATCTGTGCCGGGGAGTAAAGAGGAGTGCAGGGGCAGGGAGAGTATTTGCAGGTCTGTAACGGGGTCTGTTTTGGGGTAGAATTTAGGGGTGGTCTACTCTGAGGTATGCATTAAATTAGGGCCTCCGGATGGTCCACATTTCTTTAGTGGGATCAGTCTGTGTTAGGGGTTTTGGTCTGGTGTGGGTATTGCAGTGTATTAGTTTAAGGAGTCTGTATTTATTCTAGGGAGTATATATTTCATAGATATGGAATGAATAATGGATGTCCCTTTTTTATGAGCTTTTTGGCCACTTATGACCAACTGTCACTCTTTGAACAAACAAGTTCTACCAAGTAACAGTTTTGTCATCAGTTTGTGAGAAACTAATCAAAAGTGACATAATTATATGACTGAAAAAAAACGGCTACATCAAAAAAGTAGAATGCCGAGCCCAGCACATGGTATGATGCTGCTGCTGACCCCATTGAAAACTATGGGGGATGTAAGAGAACACAGAAAGACAGAACATGCCACTCATTTGTATAATCCCATTCAAAACAATGGGGTTCATATTCGTGCAAGATGTTCATATTCGTGAGACGCACAAATCTCACAGAAAATTTCTCGCCTGTGTGAAACCAGCCTAAGTGGGGAGAACTAGATAAAAAATGCCAGAATGCAATTTTTGGCAGGTGTTTGCTTTTACGACATTCATGATGCAGTAGAAATAAAATGTTGTTTTGTTTATTCTGTATTTTGGCTGATACCAAATTTATATAGTATTTGTTTTATTAGTACAACTTAAAAAACTAAAATACCTTTGGAAAAAAATGCTTTGTGTTGCCATTTTTTCACCCTTTTTTTAATCAATCGGGTTGTGTAAGGGCTCTTTTTTGCACAGTAAGCTGAAGTGTTATTGATATAATTTTGGTGTGCATTAGAGATGAGCGAGCATACTCACTAAGGCAAACTACTCGAGCGAGTAGAGCCTTATGTGAGTACCTGCCAGCTCGTCTCAAAAGATTCGGGTGCCGGCGGTGGAGGGCGGTGAGTTGCGGGAGTGGGCAGGGGGTAGCTGGGTGGAGAGAGTGAGAGAGAGATCTCCACCCCACCCCCCCCATTCCTCCCCACTCTCACCCGCAGCTCCCCGCCCCCCGCCGGTACCCGAATCTTTTGAGATGAGCGGGCAGGTACTCGCATAAAGCACTACTCGCTCGAGTAGTTTGCCTTAGCGAGTACACTCGCTCATCTCTAGTGTGCATATAACTTTTGAATCGCTTTTCATTCAATTTTTTCTTTAATATGGGGGTGACCAAAAAGCGCAATTCAGGCACTGTGTGTATATTTTCTCTCCCATCATCTCTTTATAACCAGGACTGTGACTGTAACAAGGGGGCAACCTCTACGTTTAGAGGGAAAGAAGTTTTCGACACCAACATAGAAGGGAGTTCTTTACTGTAAGAGCAGTAAGACTATGGAACTCTTTGTCTGAGGAGGTGGTGATGGTGAACTCACTAAAAGAAAGAGTTTAGGAGGGGGCTAGACACTTTTATTGAGCGTTATAATGTGTTATAATCACTAATTACTTCAGAACGCTTGTTGATCCAGGAATTATTTTGATTGCCAGATTGTAGTCAGGAAGGAATTTTTTTTACCTTAAATGGGGAAAATTGGCATTTACTTCATTGTTTTTTTTTTTTTGCCTTCCTCTGTATTAACATCAGAGTGGGTAATAGGCTGAACTGGATGAACAAATGTCTTTCTTTGGTCTAACATACTATGTTACAAATATAAAAAAAAACTTGAAATATTGTAGTTTTCACCCTGCCCACTGGAGCAGTAATTATAAACTGTCATCATCTGTAACACATTTGTCAGCCTGTCATAAGAAAAACTATATATATTGCACTGATGGGCAGTTTGTCTATATTCTACTTGTGGAGAAAGCAGCAAGATAGCAGCATATTAATACTAGAACAGCTGAGTAAATAAATATATGGTACCAGAATCAAACTCATATAATTAAAACAGCATCATAACCAAGTTCAGTATATAAGCACAGCACCAGAACCAAGTTCAGAACGTAGGTACAGTAACAGAACAAAACTCATCACATAAATACAGCACCTGAACCGCATCCAGCACACAACTACAGAACAAAGCAGCCTCAGTACATAGATATAATACTAGAACCAAACTCATAACATAAATACAACACCAGAACCAATCTTGGTACATGAATACTGGTGCAGTGCCAAGCTCAGTACAAAAAATCCATCCCAAACCCAAGCTCATAACATAAACACTGTAGCAAAACTAAGAGATGGTATTGATGGGGCACATCGTCTATTGAATCCTATTTATTTTAGCTGCCATAAAGCACACACATCCTGCTGTACTGACTGCACAGAAAGTACAGGAAGGAATAGTACTGTATACAGTTAAAGCCAGAAATATTTGGACAGTAACACAATTTTCGCGAGTTGGGCTCTGCGTGCCACCGCATTGGATTTGAAATGAAGCCTCTACAACAGAATTCAAGTGCAGATTGTAACGTTTAATTTAAAGGGTTGAACAAAAATATCTGATAGAAAATGTAGGAATTGTACACATTTCTTTACAAACACTCCACATTTTAGGAGCTCAAAAGTAATTGGACAAATAAACATAACCCAAACAAAATATTTTTTTTTCAATATTTTGTTGCGAATCCTTTGGAGGCAATCACTGCCTTAAGTCTGGAACCCATGGACATCACCAAACGCTGGGTTTCCTCCTTCTTAATGCTTTGCCAGGCCTTTACAGCCGCAGCCTTCAGGTCTTGCTTGTTTGTGGGTCTTTCTGTCTGAAGTCTGGATTTGAGCAAGTGAAATGCATGCTCAATTGGGTTAAGATCTGGTGATTGACTTGGCCATTGCAGAATGTTCCACTTTTTTGCACTCATGAACTCCTGGGTAGCTTTGGCTGTATGCTTGGGGTCATTGTCCATCTGTACTGTGAAGCGCCGTCCGATCAACTTTGCAGCATTTGGCTGAATCTGGGCTGAAAGTATATCCCGGTACACTTCAGAATTCATCCGGCTACTCTTGCCTGCTGTTATGTCATCAATAAACACAAGTGACCCAGTGCCATTGAAAGCCATGCATGCCCATGCCATCACGTTGCCTCCACCATGTTTTACAGAGGATGTGGTGTGCCTTGGATCATGTGCCGTTCCCTTTCTTCTCCAAACTTTTTTCTTCCCATCATTCTGGTACAGGTTGATCTTTGTCTCATCTGTCCATAGAATACTTTTCCAAAACTGGGCTGGCTTCTTGAGGTGTTTTTTGGCAAATTTAACTCTGGCCTGTCTATTTTTGGAATTGATGAATGGTTTGCATCTAGATGTGAACCCTTTGTATTTACTTTCATGGAGTCTTCTCTTTACTGTTGACTTAGAGACAGATACACCTACTTCCCTGAGAGTGTTCTGGACTTCAGTTGATGTTGTGAACGGGTTCTTCTTCACCAAAGTAAGTATGCGGCGATCGTCCACCACCGTTGTCTTCCGTGGACGCCCAGGCCTTTTTGAGTTCCCAAGCTCACCAGTGAATTCCTTTTTTCTCAGAATGTACCCGACTGTTGATTTTGCTACTCCAAGCATGTCTGCTATCTCTCTGATGGATTTTTTCTTTTTTTTTCAGCCTCAGGATGTTCTGCTTCACCTCAATTGAGAGTTCCTTTGACCGCATGTTGTCTGGTCACAGCAACAGCTTCCAAATCCACAACCACACACCTGGAATCAACCCCAGACCTTTTAACTACTTAATTGATTACAGGTTAACGAGGGAGACGCCTTCTGAGTTAATTGCAGCCCTTAGAGTCCATTGTCCAATTACTTTTGGTCCCTTGAAAAAGAGGAGGCTATGCATTACAGAGCTATGATTCCTAAACCCTTTCTCCGATTTGGATGTGGAAACTCTCATATTGCAGCTGGGAGTGTGCACTTTCAGCCCATATTATATATATAATTGTATTTCTGAACATGTTTTTGTAAACAGCTAAAATAACAAAACTTGTGTCACTGTCCAAATATTTCTGGCCCTAACTGTATATCTTTAGTATGCCAGGGAAGGTTTTAGAAGTTAAAAATAAATAGCAGAAACACTCAAAATAAAGATCAAACATTATTTATTGTTTATATAGTTGTAATTAATTATGGAAACCAATATTAAATACAATACATTTTTTTCACATACTGTGATTATTACTCTTAAATCTTGTTTACTAATAAATGGCTATTTTTTTTAGGGGTTACCCAATGAAAATTATGTGTTTTTTTTTACCTGAATAGAGCATAAAATAAGTATATTAGCAATACAGTCTATTGATTAATATTGTAAATTAAAACTTTACACTGCCAACAATAGTATTGACCCCTTATGTTTCTCCTGTGTCAAAAATTCTGTTCCACCTTCTCCAGCATTCAGCAGTGGACCACCACACCCACTACTTCCCCAGCCCTCTGCCCACATATTTATTCCTCAGTAAGGGCTCCTTCACACGGACACTGCGATTTCCGGCAGCCGACATCGCAGCTGCATAACGGCCGAAAATCGCATGAGTGAGTGGCGGCCATGATCAAGTCGCGGCTGCATCTCCCGTTTTAACGCCCATTTAAACGGCCGGGCTGTGGCATATATGATGCAGGAGAGAGTTTAGCTCTACTTAGCTCGCTCCCCCCTCTCCACCCCTTGCCAGCTGCCAGCAAAAGGAGGGAGCGGGATGGGCCAGGAGCTAGTGTGTTCAACTCCTGCCCCTGCTCCGCCCCTTGCCTTCTGTAAACAAGGGGAGGGGGCAGGACGGGACAGGAGATTAGCAGATTTAGCATGCTAATCTCCCACCCTAATCTGCCCCCCCCCCTTTACCAACAGCCAGCAAGGGGCAGTGTGGAGAAAGGAATTTAGCAGAGCCGCTGCTAAACTCCCTCCCACCTCCCTTTTCTGGCAGTTCTCATAGGCTCCCATAGGACTATGGGACCAGTCGGCATATTCCAGCAAAAGATAGGTCCAGATTTATCTTTTCCGGTCAGTGTAAAAGCAGCCGTCCGGAATGCGCTGCATGTGTGCTATCTTTTCCGGACGGCCTATTTTATGCACAAAAACAAATTTTTAAAAATTGCCCATCTGAACAAGTACATTGGAAACCAATGCTTCAGATGGTCATGATTTTCGGCCCGGCATTTTATCGTGGCAAAACTAAAACAAAGCAACAAGTGAGCTTCTTCTCACTCAGTGTAAACAGACAGTCATCTTTAAAGAAATGCTTGTTCACAGGGAATAGAGGTGGGCGGCCAGAAGAGATCTCCAGAATGCTCCGCCTCTATTCAGGTAGTTGATAGTCACATGGGGTCTGCTGCTGCCCACCTGCAGAAAGCAAAGAGCTGCAGAAGGGCGAGTTAAAGGGATAAAAATGAGATTGCATGATAGTGGTTTTTGCACTGATAGTGTTAAAATAATGCTATGTATTGCTCTCTATTTCATTGGTATTTCAATATCAATGCATTTAATACATAAGTCAATAGTGATGAAACACAGATGCAATACAGATCAACACAATATGCTTTGTATTTTAAACCTGGATGAGAAAAAAAAAAGCTCCAATAGTTCCGCACTACAGTCCCCAAAACACAGATCAAATGAGGAATTGAAATACGCTTGTCTGATAGAGGCATTAGAAATAATGAAAGAATTGCTACAATGCCTTTATGTAGTCACAGCCTTGTAAACAGTAAATGTGGGTATTTATAATATAGTAACTATAAAGTAGCTACAATATATTACTATGACAGATCATTTCTCATCTGAGTTTTAAGCTCGGTTTAACCCCTTTCAGGATCAGTCATGCAAATGTCATTCCTTCAACACTTTTAAACTGTTCCCATTTTCATGAATGTACCATGGCTACAGAAATTTGCATGTGCTTTACAAGCAAATGTGTCAGTATCTGCTTTGAGCTTAATTACTACTGAATTAATAATAGCCTGTGGCATATTAATTAACTATTTCAGGCCTAAGAAGTCACATAATGACCTAGATTGAAATCATTAGTAACTACAGCTAAATTAACATTTTGCAATTAGTAATATCATTTCCAGTACCAATACTGTTGCTAAAATGATCAACTTTAAACTTTTTTTTATAGTTCTTTAAAGGGATTTACCAAGATCATACGTTTTGAACTAAGCACAGGATAGAACAGGGGTCCCGTGACCCCTGTGTCTGTCATTGCAGGGACAGCTTCAACCCCCGCAGGGATGTCTGAATGAATGGAGCACTGGCTAAGTATGTGCAGCCACCACTCCAATAATTTCATTGGGGCTTGCTGCTCAGCTACTTCTCTCAGTCACATTGAGGCCTTAGTCAGACGGGCGTTTTTTCGCCCGATTTGCGCATGCGCATGCGTCCGGCGATTTTATAAAACAATTGCTTTGCAATGGTATTGGACACATGAGCGCTTTTTATGTGCTCGTCCGATAAATTATAGAACAGAAATCGCAGATCGCACCTATCTGCGATCTGCGATTCCTGTTCTCTTCTCTATATGCGCTCAATGGGGCCGGCGGCAGCAGCGCCGACCCCATTGAGAACATATACTAGACAAATCATTCTCCTCTGCCACAGCTGTAACAGCTGTGGCAGAGAAGAACGATGTTTGCCCATTGAATTCAATGGAGCCGGCAATACAGCCGGCTCCATTGAAAGCAATGGGCTGCCGGCGATCGCGGGATGAATTGTCGGGAAGGGCTTAAATATATAAGCCCTTCCCTGCAATTCATCCAGAAATGTGTTAAAATAAAAAAATTATACATACTCACCTTGTCCCGGCAGCTGGAGTTCAGCACGACCGGCCTGCAGTGGGTGTGAAGGGGGTGTGAGTCAGACCTGCCTCTGATTGGCTCGCCCGCAGCGCATTGCTTTCAATGGAGCCGGCTGTATTGCCGGCTCCATTGAATGCAATGCGCTGGACAGCTCCGGCCCGTTTCTAATGAAACGCGGCTAGGAGCAGATTTTCGGGCCCCGGTCACGCGATTTGCGGATGCGCATCCGTCATGCGATCCGCAAATCGCGCGAAAAAACGCCCGTCTGACTAAGGCCTGAGGGTGAATGAAGCAGCAACGCACCAATCAGGCTCCTCCTTACTGCAAGGAATTGCAGGAAATCCACAGTGAAAAGCATGAAGGACTTGAGTCTCTTGATCTTGGGATCAGTGGGGGGGTCTTAGTGATGAGACCCTCACCAAACAACAAGTTATCCCCTATCCTGTTGATAGGTGATAAGTGATAACTCGTGATCCTGGTGCAACCCCTTTAAATTTATTATTCGTTAACACTGAAATAAGGCTTGATCCATGGCAAAAAAGCTTTTGATTTTGGATTTCATGCCAGCTATTAGAAAAATTACATTGAAGGTTTTCTGCGCTTTCATCTCCAACTATTTTGCATTTTAAAACTGAAAGCAACCTTGCAAATAATCTTGCTTAACAATATCCTACTGTTTTATCTATTCAGCTATTTTACAAACATATGTATCTGCATGGTTACTGAAAAAAACCATATGTTCTGATCCTACAATCAATGGCTGATCAACTGAGTTTGCAGCAGCCAGTAGAAGAGGGAAGATATGGAAATTAGCAACATACTGTAGGACTTCATACACAGAGATTTGTAGAATCTAACCATAAATGTGCCTGAAGGAAATGTATACAAAGAGCAACAAGATACTGTAATTTTGTTTAATCAGATTCAGTTTCAGGTAATAAGAATTAGGACAACGACCAGAAGGTGGCACACACAAAGACGTCACCAGTATTGGCACAGGCAGTAGAGCAGAGCAGGCTCACATAGCCAGCCCTGATCTCCCATTGATCACACTGACAGACAGGTGATCACATAAGGAAATACATAGCTAATTAAAGGAACACACAAACAGGAACAGAATACCCAAATACAGGCATTCCCTAAAGCTACCACCGTGTGAAGGTGATGATGCCCAGCACAAAGGACACAAAGGTTCATGACATCTATATTGATCTATTAAAGCAATTAGAAAAATAATGACAAAGGTGCAGAGTTATCTAACATTATTATATATTACCTATAAACCTCAAAAATAAACCTGTGCACTAACATACAGTACTGTGCATAAATTTTAGGCAGGTGTGGAAATGCTGCAAAGTAAGATTTTTTTTTTTCAAAAATAGAAGGCGTCTGAACCACAGTGATAGATAAGATACATCCTTTGATTTAATGACCTATGTTATCTTTTGTAGTGGTCTTCCATAGTGGTGGGCATCATCGTGTTTTCCACCTATGAGCTACTTAGCTTTGGTAAATTCAAACCTAATATTCCTCATGGAGCAGGCCTAACACTGTATAGAGAGACATTGGCATAATATAACACCTGTCTTATGTACACTTATAGTTCATTTTGAACCAATATCTATATAAGTGTGACTAGTACGCCATCAGTCCAATATCAGACCAAAAGTGACTCATGTCACGTGCTTTCTAGTAGTGTGGGTAATAATCTTAGTGGTCTATTCAATTAAACCTGGTCTTTTTCTATTATACCAGGTTTTATTTAAACTATATATGTTTTGTCTTTTGTTTACAGTAGTGGATCGCATATTTTAAATATATCAATAAAAGTTAAATTTTAGTTAGTAGGTTCTTTGCAGTGAATTCTAATATATAAATTTTGTATCGCTCAAGAAAGACATCCAGGCATTTCTTGAACTCTTATTGAATTTGCCATTACCACATCCTCAGGCAGCGAGTTTCATAGTCTCACTTCTCTTACAGTAAAGAACCCCCTTCTTGGCGACATTGAGAGGTGTCTCCAATTTGTGCACAGTCAACAATCTGTGTACCCTATTATCATCAGAGATCAAGATTAAGATGAAAGGTAACATCTCTATCTGAAAGATGGAAGCAGATAATACAAGATCACATTGTACTCTGATTGGACCACTGTTAATAGTGGGCTGCCACAGGGTTCAGTATTAGGCCCCATTCTGTTCAACATATTTATTAATGACCTGATAGAAGGACTACACATTAAAAAATATTACTAATTGCAGCTGATACAAAATTATACAAGGTAATTAATACAAAGGAGGGCAATATACGGCTACAAACAGACCCAGATAAGTTGGGAGCTTGGGTTGAAAAATGGCAAATGAAGTTCAGTATTGATAAATGTAAGGTTATGCACATAAACAAATGAAACGGAGGCCACCAATAAATACCAAATGGGGTACTGCTAGGGAAAAGGGATATGGAAAAGGACCTTGGGGTACTAGTTGACTGTAGACTTAATTGGAACAGTCAATGCCAGTCAGCTGCTGCAAAAGCAAACAAAGTCTTGGGTTGCATTAAAAGAGGTATAGGGGCAAGGGATGAGAACATTATGCTTCCAATATATAAGGCACTTGTCAGGCCCCACAAGGAATACTGCGTACAGTGCTTGACACCGGTGCTCAGGAAAGATGTTGCAGTGCTTGAGGGGGTTCAAAGAAGGGCAACTAAATTATTAAACGGAATGGGAGGACTAGAATACCCAGAGAGGCTATCAAAATTTAGATTATTTACCCTGGAAAAAAGATCGTTAAGAGGTGACCAAATAAGTATGTATCAATACATCAGGGGACAAAACAAGGATCTCTCC
This sequence comes from Eleutherodactylus coqui, assembly GCF_035609145.1. Lineage (NCBI taxonomy): Eukaryota > Metazoa > Chordata > Amphibia > Anura > Eleutherodactylidae > Eleutherodactylus > Eleutherodactylus coqui. Next base: position 66,790,034 of record NC_089838.1, on the reverse strand, counting down.
CATGATCTGTTTATACCAAGGATATAGGCATTAGGGGACCAGCAGGGTTGTTGATCCGGGTCTTGGAGTCAGGTAGAACTCAAACGTTGATCCAGGGATTATTCTGACTGCCATTATGGAGTTGGGAAGGAATGTTTTCCTCCAAAGAAGCTAAATTGGCATCTGGCTTGTTGGAGTTTTTTGCCTTCCTCTGGATCAACCAGGAGGGGCAGAAAAAGGCTGAACTAGATGGACATTGTCTTAATTCAGCCTAACATACTATGTTACTATACACAAATGATGGAGACTGCTTAGCTCCTCTTCCTCTTTCCTGCACAGAGCATGTTCACAATTGGTTCATTTACACAATTTTTCACTCAAAGATAATCCAAATTTAAAAAGCATTGCAGGTCTTATTCTTGTCCAATTTTTGGGTGAGATTAGGACGGGCAAATGTGCTGTGTATTGGGCGCAACTAGCTATCAACCGTGTGAATACAGCTTTAGTGCTCCTCAAATGACTGTTGTAAAGTAATTCTCTGGAGTTCCTCTCTTCTCCCCTAGCTTTACAGTGACCTTTGCACATGCTCAAGACACTCCCATATACAGGAAGTTAAGAAAGGCTTTATGCCTGGTGGACTGCTGTAAAGCAACCCTCTGGAGCTGATAGTGTAGCAACACAAAAAAATATGCTCACCCACATAATCATTAAAAACAAAGTCTTTTTGACATTGTTAATTAGTAAAATAAATGACATTTTATCATCCCTTTAAAATATTAATCTATTAACGACAATGCATTAAAAATGTAAATGGTGACAGTAAAGTGTCCTTTAATTAAGTTTGTAAAGTCACATCATGAAACACAGAAAAGTAAAGGTTACCGGCTCAGGGTATTATGGAGACAAGAGTTTATTTAATCAATATATCAAGTATGCTGACTCTTTGGGCTCAGCATAATTGCAGTGTATCAAGAACCATTGACAAAAATTTGTGAAATGCATTGGCGTCACATGGGGCCTCCGTAATACAATATTTACATCTTTAAAAGTCTTCTGCTAGCTTGTGTGCTGGAGCATTTCCAGAGAGTCAGTTTAGAAGACTGTAGACAACAGCTCCTGAGGATAGAGCCCTAAATAGATGAGCACAGAGCAAGTAAACTCCACATTATAATTTGCTGCTCATCTGAAATTAAAGAGCATATTGATTTCTGTGACCTAAAGTAACAGGAAATGGAGTCGTTAGCAACTTCATCAACGTTATATGGATATCAGTGAACATTGAAAATCAAACTTAAATTATGAGGTTGGAGGCAAGAAGGTCCACTACATAATATAAAAAAATGGAAGACTGCAGCAAAATACTCCATTACTCTCGGAAAAGAGAGCAGAGTCTGACATTATTTAAAGGATTTGGAGAATAAGACTTGTGTAGTCTTCTAACCAAGAACATCTTTAAATGAAGAGGTACCTAACATAGCATAAGAAGACACATAGTAGGTGTATACCGCTTTAATGAACTGTTTATGCAAATCCTTTCATGCTAATCATAACACAGCCCAATTACAAAATAGCATTATTGTGCATTTTCGTTTACGGTTGCCTTTGTTAGTTGTATGGCTCAAGGCTATTCTAAAGTTTTCCATATATATTAGATAAAAGTCATCCAAATACACCAATGTTGATTAAAACTTTTGACTACAAATGTAGCCAAGCTTAACGTGACCATCAACAAATTATGATAACTTTCTGTGGCATGGCTTGCTTACCCTTTTGATTGTTGTACAATGTTTTTGTTCAGTTGAGATAAAATAGCAATAGCTTTTCAATAGCTTAAGTTAACAAAAAGTTAACACAGATATGTTAAATTTAGATACAATTCCAGGGTGAAATATGCTGCTGGCTGAAGAAGTTCACAGTTACAGAAAAAATATCTGAACCCCTTGAAATTACATGAGATTTCTACATTGATTGCTAATAAAATGTGCCCCAATTATGTAAGTCACGATTATAGACAAATCCTATCTAACTAAAGTAGTAACACAAACAGTTTTACGATTTATAATTTTTACTGAGCCTGCAATTTCGCTGTGAATATGGAAAGAGTAGTTGAACCTCAGTGTTAATGACTTCTCCAACAGCTATCAAAAGTTGGCAAAAATTGGCAAAAGTTGTTTTAGGGAAATAAGCTTTGAAGTGTGGGTTCACTGATACGTTGTCTATTAAATAAATGGTGAAACACAACACAAAGGTAGGCATGGCACAATCACAGGATCGGGGTGCTATAAATGTGTTCAACTCAGACAAACTATTAAAAATAAAAAGCACATTAGAACATGCCCAACTGTATGAATAATAAAAATTAATATATCTTTATTTAGTACATGAATCTAGGACCTCTACATGTTAAATGCAATGAAAGAGACACAAACCACAATCCATTATTAATGATAATGGACTCCCTGTCTGATAATCCAAAATAGGGCATGTGGAAGATGGATATGAGGAAATATAGGACATGACTAAACAGGTAACAAATGCTGCATCACAGTGAAATGTACACATAAAACCCCTGATAACTACTGTAACAGGTAAACATAAATATATGAGGATGTACAGTATACTACCTATAAAGACTGGCACCGGCTATGCATATGAACAATCAATATAGGCAAGTTACTGTATAAACAAGCTATCTGCTAGAGAAAGTGTAAAAGTGTCTACAGAAGAGTTAGGATACAGTATTTAAGATATAAAAATATTCATAGAATATAAGTAATGCAGTAATATTGTGAAACAAAGGGGTCTTCCACTTCTTCGGACATTTGTGGGTTTTATATGTAGTAGCTATCATCTTAACTTGGATCTTCATTATCATTTTGAGACAGAAGCACAACTTTTTAACACAACTGCACAAGGTTATATTTAGAGGGAAAAAAGCACTGCACACGAACACCAATATCCCAACCCAACTGTGAAGTATGTTGGAGAGAGCATCATAATCTCCAGTTTATTTGTTGCCTCAGGTCCAGGACGCAATAGGGAAATGTAAGGGCAACAGTCCATGACCTCAAAATGAAGAGACGCTGGGTAATGCAAGAAGGCAAAGACCCAAAGTGCAGAAGTAAATCAACTAAAGAATAGTAGAAAAAGATTTGTGTTTTCGAATGACCAAGTCACAGTATTTCATACTGTGGCATGATCTGAAGAGGTCTGTACACACTAGGCATCCCAAAAATAATGATGAACTGAAACACATTTGCAGGGAGGAATGGTTCGAAATCCCTCTTCAATGTTTTGTAAATCTTATTTGTAGCTGCGGGAAACATATGTTGGAGGTGATTACTGCTAAGTGGGATCTCCAGGTTATTAAATTCTAGGGATCAGTTACTTTTTTCTATCTTCACTGTGGACGTATACTCAATATACAAAATAAAAGACGAGAACGATTCAACTGTTTATGTGTTATTAGTTTGGTTAAATTGTATTTAACCATTATTGTAACTTAGATAACAAATCAGACTACATCTAATTAGTAATAAAACCACGGTTTACTTACTTTTTCTTACAAAAGTATACCTGTCTTTTCATTAAAAGCATACAGGTTTGACTGAAGTGTGCATGTTTATAGTGAAGTTATGAGGAATAACTTAAATTAGCATTCAACCCACAGCTACAGTTGCGATCAAAATTATTATTCCACCCCCATTGCAAATTAGGTTTATTTGCCAAATTTACAAACTTTCAGTGGTTTTGAAAAAAAAACAAATCAAACAAGAACAGTTTAACCCCTTAGTGACCGCCCCATTGCCTTTTTACACCCTGGCTTGCTGGGCTTTAATCCTCCAGGCCATAAAAACACGTTTGCTCTGGGGATTAAAGCCGCTGAGTCTGCGGACGTGACAGCTCTGTGCTGTCAGCTGCCAGAGGTAGCCGACAACCTGGAGCTGTCAGGGGGCCGCGGTGAGCGACCCCAGTCACGCGTTCACCATTATACAATGGATAACGCCAATTACATAAGAGTGTAAAAAAAGTTGAAATTGCTTATCCAAGGCCTCCAGCAATGTCCCCAATGGGATCTTTATCTGTGGACCTTTCCCCAACTTTGGCACATGTGCTCATCGTCAAAATGGCAGACGTGGAAGCGCGGAAGCTGGGGAGGGCCCAGGAAATGTCAAATCTACTAAAGGTAGCAGAGAGCCTGGAGCAGTGACCGAGGACCAGGGAGAGCTTTTAATCACATAAAAGTTTTTAAAAAGTTTATGTTTAATGGTCCTTTCGGTTAGGGCCCTGTTGTGCATACAGACATAAGATTAGGGCCACAAAAGGTATGTCTGTGAAAACAGGACAAACAGGGGTATTCATTTTGGGGTGAAATTATTCATTCATAAGTATGCTGTAGAAAAAAAAACAACATTTTTTAAAATGACACAATTGCCAAACAAATGAAAATTGTTATTTTTTCCTTTTCTTTGCTTAGATTAATTCAAAAACTGTGGGGTCAAAATATGCAGAATACCTCTAGATGGATTTGTTAAGGGGTCTAGTTTTCAAAATGGGGTCATTTATGGGAGTTCTCTGTCATTTTGGCTGCTCATGGGCTCTACAAGTGTTCTATGGTGCCTAAAACTCCCTCAAGCAAAATGTCTATAATGAATGCCACCAGCTGCTCCTTTCGAGACCGTTGTGCATACGGACATAATATTAGGGCCACAATGGGTATGTTTCTGAACACAGGACAAACAGGGGTATCCATATTGGGGTGCAAATCTTTATTTTTATGTGCATTATAGAAAAAATTTTTCTTTAAAATGACATATTTTGAAAAATATGACATTTTATTTTTTCTTCTCTAAATTGCATTAACCTCTATAAAGAAACTTTGGGGTCGAAATACTCATGACACCCCTCAGTGAATATATTAAAGGGGTGTAGCTTTTAAAATGGGGTAATTTGTGGGGGTATCTATCATTCCGACACCTATAAGCCTTTGCAATCTTGGCTTGGTGTACGAAAACAAAATGTTTTTCCAAATATTAATAATCAATGTTAAATTTGTAAGTCTCCTAAATGGTTAAAAAACTGAAGTTTTTTTCATTGTGCTTTTAGAATAAAGTAAACAGATGGAAATGTATAGCTTATTAAAAATTTGTACAGTATGTTTGCACATATTTGAGATATTGCAGTTGAAAATGTGAAAAAAAGACAATTTTTTTCTCCCAATTTTGGTGCTTTTAATAAACATACTCAAAGTATAGGTCTATTTTTACCAACTAAATGTAGTACCATATGTGGCAAAAAATAATGTCAGAATCACTTGGATATGCAAAATCTTTACGGAGTTATTCTATGTTAAAGTGACACACGTCAGATTTCCAAAATTTGGCTGCGTCACTAAGGCGCAAACAGGGCTCAACACAACTAATATAACAAGTGGTTTCTCTGAATTCAACAAAAACAACTACTGCAGTCTCAAAATGATTCAACCCACTGAACAGAATCTCTCATAAGATCACACATTTGCAAATCAGGTGTTGCCTCAAGCACACCTGATCTAACCAAATATGGGATTCATTAGTTGCATCAGGTGTGCTTAGAATGAAACACATCTAATAATTTGACTGGATAGGACATTGTTGACTGTGATGTTTGATTGCATCTTAGAAATATGGCATGTCAAGAGAGTTAAGAGAAAAAAAAAAGTTTGCTTTGTGTTGCTGTATTTTAAGACGCTTATATTTTTCTACTGATGGAATTGTGGTAAATGTGATGAACTGCGTTTTTTAAATTACTTTTATTCTGAGAGTACATTTGACTTTTTGATTACGTTTTATCCCATTTTCTGAGTAGGAGAGATGACCATAGAAAAATTTGCAATTCTGGCACTTTTTTAAAAACCATTTTACGCTATTAAACATAATTGCTTAAACTTTTATATTGCTGAAGCAAAGCCAATAATATTCATTTTTCATGTTTATTTGTCTCATTAAGCACTGCCTCTGGCATTGCCTAACTGGAGTACTAAGATGATAGACCGAGAGCCCCTTTAGGCCTCAGGCTGCAATTACAACCCACTAGCTCCCCATGATTGCATTGCAAGTGGTACAGCAGGTACCATGGTGGCTATTGGCCACTGCCTCTAATTGGGTAAACTGTATTAAAGTTATCAAATATAGATGACCTATTCAAAGGATAAAAGGCAGTCTTAAAAAAAAAAGTACTTATTTTCAAGTTTCTGCCTTTTCAATGTTCCAAGACACAATCTAGCATCGTGCAGGGTAGATACTTCTTCTATTGACCCACTAAACCCAAGCCACAACCTGAGTTGCAAAAAAGAAGCAGGAAAAACTTCAGTATAAAAAGTAGAGATGAGCGAACATACTCGTTTCGAGTAATTACTCGATCGAGCACCGCGATTTTTGAGTACTTCCGTACTCGGGTGAAAAGATTCGGGGGGCGGAGGATGCGGGGGGAGCCCTCTCTCTCCCTCTCCCCCCCCCACTCCCCACTGCAACCCCCCACTCACCCACGACGCCCCCCGAATCTTTTCACCCAAATACGGAAGTACTCGAAAATCGCGGCGCTCGGGCAAAAAAGGGGCGTGGCCGAGTAGGTTCGCTCATCTCTAATAAAAAGTAAAAGACATTTAGTCACATGCTACTGCATGTTTGGGCCTATGAAATTTAAAGGGGTTGTCCCGCGGCAGCAAGTGGGTCTATATTCTTCTGTATGGCCATATTAATGCACTTTGTAATGTACATCGTGCATTAATTATGAGCCATACAGAAGTTATAAGAAGTTTTTCACTTACCTGCTCCGTTGCTAGCGTCCTCGTTTCCATGGAGCCCGCCTAATTTTCGGCGTCTAATGGCCAAATTAGACGCGCTTGCGCAGTCCGGGTCTTCTTTTCTCAATGGGGCTCCGTGTAGCTCCGCCCCGTCACGTGCCGATTCCAGCCAATCAGGAGGCTGGAATCGGCAATGGACCACACAGAAGCCCTGCGGTCCACCGAGAGAAAAGATCCCGGCGGCCATCTTCAGCCGGTAAGTAAGAAGTCACCGGAGCGCGGGGATTCAGGTAAGCGCTGTGCGGATTTTTCTTTAGGTCCCTGCATCGGGGTTGTCTCGCGCCGAACGGGGGGGGGGGGGGGGGGGGGGTTTGAAAAAAAAACAAAAACGTTTCGGCGCGGGACAACCCCTTTAAAGCTCAGGTTGGGTATATTCAGCTTCCCAATGGACCTTATGAATCTGTGGAAGACTTCCAGTGTCCGCTTGCACAACAATTTTAAAAGACAGTAAACGAGAGCTAGCCTAGCAATCATATTATCCTTTTCTCATCCCTCAGTAAGCGGTGAACTAATTTTTTTCTAGTTTTTATTTTGCCATTAGGTTCTTTCTATGCTCATATTTATAGTAATATAGTACAGCTATTTCACTATGTTACAAAAAATCTGAAAAATATTCAGATTTAGTTAATATTGAAAAAATATCTAAAATGTTTATGTAACTATATTTACATATTATGTAAAGCCATTGATGTTGTTTTTTTACATTTTCCTGTTAGATCTCTTATTATGTTATGCAGAAACACATTAATCAGGCTACAAGCTGAGGCTTGACAAAATCCGTACATAAAACAATAATAAAATAAAAAATCAAGTAACCCATGAATACAAGAAACTGAATTTACTTTGAACAGAAAGTAATAAACTCAGGACCAGTTTTAAATAAAATGTGGCCCTGGACAAAATGAAAAGTGGGGCTCGAAATTCTGAAACACTCTGTTGTATGAATACAGTTACAGAGGCAAAATTTGAAGCATAGCCTACATACAATAGTAGAACCAAGCTTATCACATAGATATGGTAACAGAACCACATATACTGCATAGATATGGTAGCAGAACCAAGCTTACTACATATAAATGATAATGACATCAATCTTATTCCATAGATACGGTACTGGAACCAGTTACATAAATACAGTACCAGAACTAAGCTTATTACATAGATATGACACTAGAACCAAGTTTGCTACATGGATGCAGTGCCAAAACCAGGGTTACTACATAATTTTGATACCAGAACCAAGCTTATCACAGAGGTGAACGTAAGCTTATTTCTGGTACAGTATCTGTCAGAAAAAATACATACACTACCATTGTAAAAAAAAAAATGATTAATGAAAAACAGCATATAGTTGACATACAGTTGTGTTCCCTTCTTTGTGGGCAATTACTTGTGAGATTTTGCTGTGGAGTAACAATTTGGATTCTCGTGGATATTGACATTCCCATTGGACTCAGTACAAATTTGCAACCAATATACGGCATAAACTGACATTCGGACAATTTTTGCAGTGGATTTTTCCTGCAGTGTGTGGGTAAGAATTCTTGAAGAAATCTTATCCACATTGCTGGTACCATAAGATGCTGTGCAATTTCCACAGCCAATACTACTGCAGAAAATCTGCAGAAAATCCGACCTACATATCCTTAGGGTGTGTCCACACTCAATGTATATATTGCATATTTTCCCTATGTGAATCTGCTGTAGAAGATATACAGTATATATATTATAGTTCAAGCAATGAAGATGAGACTTCAACAAATCCCATACAAGTAATGCGAGAAAAATATACAGCGTATGTATGGCCTGTGATGCGGATTTTAAATCCACACGTCAATGTATGCTGCGGATTTTCACTGTGGATTTCACCCCCTATATATGAAGTGGTAAAAACTACAGAGAATCCACACCGAGCTCTGAAGCAAATCTGCACGGAACACATACAGATTTTGCCACAGATTCACTGCAGACAATCTTCCAAATGGGGAGGAAAAATTAATGCTGAATTGGCATACATGGCAGATTTTAAATTTACAGCATGTCACTTGCAGATTTAAGTGCGGATTTCCCCCCTTTCCATGAGAGGGTGAAATCTACGGCAAATCTGCACCAATATGCATGGCAAGATCCATTCCATTAGGTGAGCATTATGCAGTTGTGGATTTTCTACTGCAGAAACTCTGCAGCTAATACAGCCTATGTGTACTTGTCCTTATAGATAGACACACGTAGGCACAGTTTAACCCATACATATGTTAGTCAAATAAATATGACTCCCTGTTCTATCTTATGCGCAGTCATTTTGTAAGCCTGTAGCCATATTCTGTGTCTCTTTTCACTGTATTCATTTTGTTCTCTTTGTGGAGGATTTATGGATATTAAATGGTTATTTAATAAGCCTTGAGTAAATCACTTAGACTTTTGTTCCAGAAGATAGCCTTATGGCCTTTAAGCTGGCCAGCGGGTCAAGCTAACATGTTCCTAGCTATTCACATATGAAGCACTGCGGAATATGTTGGCGCTATACAAATAAAGATTATTATTATATGTTCCTAAACATTCTCTCTAACAACTTATTGTTTAGATTTACTGCTCCAAGACGTTAATCATGTACGGTCAACTCTGCGCCTGCATGCGTTTGGTTGGCATTTTAGATGTTAAATCCCTTATCTTGTAGATTTATATTTTGTTTATATTTCTTTTATCAGTCATAACAAATGAATTACAATAGATTTGAATTATTGTAATTGAACATGTGACCCTATAAAACCTGTTTGCCACTGAACAGATTACTTTGGAACACACCCCATGCTGCGTGATTTGATGTTAGTCTCCTCAGCTCAGCTTACCTCTAACAAATGAAGAATTTGGACCCCAATAGCATATCGTATAGTAAATATTAGTTTGCACTAACACATACATTTCACATGCAAAGAACAGAGGCAAACACAGCATTCTTTTACACACACAACTAAATACAAATAGATACGTTCACAACTGCTGTAGTGTTCATCCTCTGCAGAAAAAGAGCTGTATGCAAACAGCTGCTGTAGCTTTGAAAAGGAGTCACTGCTGCTGGGATCACGGGTCAGGGGTTACTGTAGCTTGCTATAATGCCAGCCCTGAATACACTAAATTGCAGAGATGTAAATGAAGAGTTGCTAATTATAGGTATTTATCAATTACTAATGAGTTCAATGAACAATAGAACACATGAAATATGGAACATTAGCAGATATAAGTTTGTGCAAGTAAAGTGGAGTTGCAGCCGTATGCCAAGAGGGGCATAATTAGAGTTCACAAGAGTTAATAAAACGGTGTTCGACTTTAGGCTTTATTCACACGAGTGTATATTCGCTGCTATGTAGCCGCGTTTTCACATGCGGCCGATATACGCGACCATCTGAGGCATTGGATTCCAATGCATCTGTTCATATGGGCAAAAAGCATTGCACTATAAAAAATAGAACATATGCAACAAAAGTTCTCTCTTGCTATTACACACTGGGTAAAAAGATAGTTCTGGATCTGTCTTTCGACCTATATACGCTGGTGGATTCCATTGACTCCTATGGGAGCTGGGGGGAAAAAAAGGAGCAGGAGGCAGTTTAGCAGTGTCCAACACTACTAGAAGCTTAAATGTGCCTCTATTTAGGCATTTGAAGTCATTTCAAGGATTTCTGCCGAGCGAGGGATTTCCGGGCTGTGATTAATTTTTTCGCTAAAACATTGCAGCCAGCCATGTGCATGGACGAGAAAACACTAATTAAGCTTGAGACTTGATTGCGGAAAATCGTCCATTCATGCAAATCCACGGTGTATCCGAGCAAATGTAAAAATGCATACGCTCATGTGAAGGAGCCCTCACATCCAGTTAAAAGTCCTAATAATCCATCTGCCATTTATCGTATATTGTATAGTTCTAATGATATTGTTCACAACTATTGGGTGATATGTAGAGATGAGCGAGCATACTCGTCCGAGCTTGATACTCGTTCGAGTATTAGGGTGTTCGAGATGCTCGTTACTCGAGACGAGTACCACGCGGTGTTCGAGTTACTTTCATTTTCTTCCCTGAGAAATTTGCGCGCTTTTCTGGCCAATAGTAAGACAGGGAAGGCATTACAACTTCCCCCTGCAACGTTCAAGCCCTATACCACCCCCCTGCAGTGAGTGGCTGGCGAGATTAGGTGTCACCCGAGTATTAAAATCTGCCCTCCCGCGGCTCGCCACAGATGCCTTCTGACATAAATCAGGGAAAGTGCTGCTGCTGGTGCTGCTGCTATAGGGAGAGCGTTAGGAGTTATTTTAGGCTTCAAGAACCCCAACGGTCCTTCTTAGGCCATAGAAATCGCAGATCGCACCTATGTTGAATGGCTGTGATTGGCTGAAGGCACGTGTGTTTTCTGGAGGCGGGGATTTCAAGCCCTGTGTCCAGAAAGCAATGCTCTGCCGGGGACCAGGAGGGAGCGACAGCCTGCAGCAGCGCCGCAGAACGCCAGGAGAAGTGAGTAATGATTTTTATTCTTTGCTCCGCTGTATTCCCGGCGTATAAGGTGACAGTTGGGGGGTCGTCTTATACGCCCCGTCGCCTTATACGCCGGTATATACGGTATATATTTTTATTGTAACACATTTCTGGATGAATTGCAGGGAAGGGCTTATATATTTAAGCCCTTCCCGACAATTCATCCTGCGATCGCCGGCAGCCCATTGCTTTCAGTGGAACCTGCTGTATTGCTGGCTCCATTGAATTCAATGGGCTAACATCGTTCTTCTCTGCCACAGCTGTTACAGCTATGGCAGAGGAGAATGATCTTTATGCTGACAGTGGGGGGGGGGGGGGAGCACTCTTGCCGCTATTGTGGCTTAATAGTGGGACCTGGGAACTTGAGATGCAGCCCAACATGTAGCCCCTCGCCTGCCCTATCCCTTTCTGTGTCGTTCCCATCACTTTCTTGAATTGCCCAGATTTTCACAAATGAAAACCTTAGCGAGCATCGGCGATATACAAAAATGCTCGGGTCGCCCATTGACTTCAATGGGGTTCGTTACTCGAAACGAACCCTCGAGCATTGCGAAAAGTTCGTCCCGAGTAATGAGCACCCGAGCATTTTGGTGCTCGCTCATCTCTAGTGATATGTTTTCTTTGGAATGGTTTTATTTTATATTTTTCAATTCTCTTTTACCCTAATTCACTAATACTCCACTACTTAATATTTCATTTACTTAATAGATTAAATAGGTATTAAAGCATCACACATTTCTACACAACACTCCAAAAACAAAAAGACACGGTTTAATGCATCAAGACCCACTGAACCATTAGAATATAAAGATCATCTCACTGAACCTTTAGTTCACAGCGGGTTGATTTACTGGGACCTATTATACATTATAGTGCCTGGAGGATCCTCTACAGCAGTGTTTCCCAAACTCTGGTCCTCAAGGCACTGAAACAGGTCACATTTTCAGGATTTCCTCAGTATTGCACAGGTGATATTATTGTCGGTGCCTCAGACATTGTCACGGGTGTTCTTACTATAGGATATCCTGAAAACATGACCTGTTGGGACTGGAGTTTGGGAAACCCTGCTCTAGAGGAACCCATAGTATGTTTAACCTACTACAATAAAATGCTAAAATGAACTATGGGACAAGCCAAGAATTAAACAATTATATCAAAGTTCCTACTTTAAATGCATGTTTTTTAATGCAGCCTAAACGCTCTCCGTAAAATATAGTAAACCTTTTTAGAATACTGCTACTTAAAGCCATGATCCACAGAGTGCATTAAATTACAAATGGAATTAAACATAAAAACATTACAGCATCAATCAATCAATGTGCTCGAGATGAAATAGTTGTGCTAATGGGAAACAGACTTGTAAAGTAGTGGATACACATTCCATTATCACAATCAATGAGAATAGCTTAGCTTAATTGAGAATAGTTCAGAGTTCTCTTTGACTTTAACCTTAAAGACTTGTAGCCTTAGACTGCATTGCAAAATGACAGAACAGTCACACTTTCTAATAGTCTAATACACTTAAAGATCCACATAATTATAGTCTTAGATCTACATTCATTGTCTTATGTTAAAAATAATGGAGCAGCAGTTACATATTAAGGCCTCTTTCATACGACTCTATAAGTAATTACACTCGGCCGATCATGGCTAAAAATCGCATGAATGAAGAATAGCAGAGATCATGTCCCGATCTTAAGTAGTGTTTTCTCATACATTCACATGGGCAGTGCATCGGCGAAATAATACGCTGCAGTGCGGAAATCGCACGGTTGAAAAAAATCCTCGGAATTATTCCTATTGTTTACATAGAGCCAGCTGTCTTCTTTTCACAGCATTGAACACAGCTAAACCCCCTTTTTTCAGCTGCCATAGGAGGCTATGGGAGCTTCCAGCGTATCTTGGCAAAAGGTAGGGCAAGACCTATCTTTTGACGCTGCATAAAAAAAACAGTCACAGTTTTTGGTCCCCGATGTGCTATTTTTCCAGCCACAATTTTTTTCAAAACTCAAAAATCACTCATCTGAATTAATACATTGGAATCCAATGCTTCAGATGGTCTTGATTTTTGGATGTAGCTACAAAAGCTGCGGATGAACAGTCGTGTGAATAGGCTGAGTAGGCTGAGTCTGTGCCACTAGCATTGCAACGACTAATGTAGCTTATTATGGATCTATAGGCACTTTATGTGCCTAAACTGTATATATAGGTTTACTTCTATAATATGGCATGTCATGGAGCATAACAAAAAACAGGTCAGCACTAGAGATGAGCGAGCATACTCGTTCGAGTATTAGGGTGTTCGAGATGCTCGTTACTCGTAACGAGTACCACGCGGTGTTCGGGTTACTTTCATTTTCTTCCCTGAGAAATTTGCGCGCTTTTCTGGCCAATAGAAAGACAGGGAAGGCATTACAACTTCCCCCTGCAACGTTCAAGGTTCAAGCCCTATACCACCCCCTTCCCTGCAGTGAGTGGCTGGCGAGATTAGGTGTCACCCGAGTATTAAAATCTGCCCTCCCGCGGCTCGCCACAGATGCCTTCTGACATAAATCAGGGAAAGTGCTGCTGTTATAGGGAGACCGTTAGGAGTTATTTTAGGCTTCAAGAACCCCAACGGTCCTTCTTAGGCCATAGAAATCGCAGATCGCACCTATGTGCGATCTGCGATTCCTGTTCTCTTCTCTATATGCGCTCAATGGGGCCGGCGGCAGCAGCGCCGACCCCATTGAGAACATATAGAAGACAAATCATTCTTCTCTGCCACAGCTGTAACAGCTGTGGCAGAGAAGAACGATGTTTGCCCATTGAATTCAATGGAGCCGGCAATACAGCAGGTTCCACTGAAAGCAATGGGCTGCCGGCGATCGCGGGATGAATTGTCGGGAAGGGCTTAAATATATAAGCCCTTCCCTGCAATTCATCCAGAAATGTGTTACAATAAAAATATATACCGGCGTATAAGGCGACGGGGCGTATAAGACGACCCCCCAACTGTCACCTTATACGCCAGGAATACAGTGGAGCAAAGAATAAAAATCATTACTCACTTCTCCTGGCGTTCTGCGGTGCTGCTGCAGGCTGTCACTCCCTCCTGGTCCACGGCAGAGCATTGCTTTCTCTACGAAGGGCTTTAAATCCCCGCCTCCAGAAACACACGTGCCTTCAGCCAATCACAGCCAATGACAAACGAAAACCTTAGCGAGCATCGGCGATATACAAAAATGCTCGGGTCGCCCATTGACTTTAATGGGGTTCGTTACTCGAAACGAACCCTCGAGCATCGCGAAAAGTTCGTCCCGAGTAACGAGCACCCGAGCATTTTGGTGCTCGCTCATCTCTAGTCAGCACGCAAAAACCTCAATAAAAAGAATTACATTTTATTAAGTATAAATTTATTAAAATATCACATAACAGAAGAGAAGAGTTCAAAAACAAAAAGAAATAATGCATCAAAAATAAGGCATATAGTACGTCATGTTAATAGAGAGAATGTTTGTGCAAAAGATATCCAATGCTGTCACAATCATGTTACCAATGAGGACTATAATACAACAAGCATATTGTATACTGCATACTTACATGTGCAAGACAATAATAGGAACATGAACAGAACAATAGTGCCAACCTTATGACCTGCGACCCGATGCGCGTTTCGCCAAAGCTTCCTCAAGGTCATCGTTGGTAACATGATTGTGACAGCATTGGATATCTTTTGCATAGCCATTTCTCTATTAACATGACATGCTAAATACCTTCCTTTTTTGAAGCATTATTTCTTTGTTTGGGAACTCATCTGTTCTGTTATGTGATATTTTAATATTATTCTATTTAATAAAATGTAATTCTTTTTTTGAGGTTTTTGAATGCTGACCTCTTTTTTGCCTATCCATTATGTAGCTGAGCATACGCTTATGGTTGTAATTAGAGATGAGCGAACACCAAAATGTTCGGGTGTTCGTTATTCGGAACGAACTTCCCGTGATGCTCGAGGGTTCGTTTCGAACAACGAACCCCATTGAAGTCAATGGGCGACCAGAACATTTTTGTATTTCGCCGATGCTCGCTAAGGTTTTCATGTGTGAAAATCTGGGCAATTCAGGAAAGTGATGGGAATGACACAGTGACGGATAGGGCAGGCGAGGGGCTACGTGTTGGGCTGCATCTCAAGTTCACAGGTCCCACTATTAAGCCACAATACCGGCAAGAGTGGGCCCCCCCCCTCCCAACAACTTTTACTTCTGAAAAGCCCTCATTAGCATGGCATACCTTTGCTAAGCACCACACTACCTCCAACAAAGCACAATCACTGCCTGCATGACACTCCACTGACACTTCTCCTGGGTTACATGCTGCCCAACCGCCCCCCCTCCCCCCCCACAGCGCACACCAAAGTGACCCTGGGCAGCCTTCAGCTGCCCTCATGCTACACCACGCTCATGTCTATTTAGAATTGCGTCTGCCATGACGAGGGACCGCAGGCACACACTGCAGAGGTTGGCACGGCTAGGCAGCGACCCTCTTTAAAAGTGGCGGAGCGATAGCCCACAATGCTGTACAGAAGCAATGAGAAATAGAATCCTGTGCCACCGCCATCAGGAGCTGCACACGTGGGCATAGCAATGGGGAACCTATGTGCCACACACTATTCATTCTGTCAAGGTGTCTGCATGCCCCAGTCAGACCGGGCTTTTTAATTCATAGACACAGGCAGGTACAACTCCCTATTGTGAAGTCCCTGTCGACCCACAGCATGGGTGGCTCCCTGGAACCCACACAGAAATATCCCATTGCATTGCCCAACACAGCTGAGGTAGTAATGTCGTGCTTAATGCAGGTGGGCTTCGGCCCACACTGCATGCCCCAGTCTGACTGGGGTTCTTTATAAGTGTACAGATGTAGTAAAAACTCCGTGTGCACCTACAGCATGGGTGGGTGCCAGGAAGCCACCGGCGGTACATAGAAATATCCCATTGCATTGCCCAACACAGCTGAGGTAGTAATGTTGTGCTTAACCCTTTCCAATCCAATTTGTATATGGTTTTCCTAGGGGGCTTACTCTTTTTCTGCTGTTATACAACGGCGCTATATGCTGGCTAAAGCCAGTACTGCATGAGCTGACACGTAGGATAGGCTCCGACAGCAGAGAGGCTGGCAATATACAGTAAGAGAACCCCGACGGACGTCTACCAACAACGGAGCTGTACAGCCTTAAACCCTAATGTCTTCACAGGTCACACAGTGGACTGGAAAGGGTTAATGCAGGTGGGTTTCGGCCCACACTGCATGCCCCAGTCAGACTGGGGTTCTTTACAAGTGGACACATGTAGGTTAAACTCCCTGTGGACCCACTGCCTGGGTGGGTGCCAGGAAGCCACCGGCGGTACATAGAAATATCCCATTGCATTGCCCAACACAGCTGAGGTAGTAATGTCGTGCGTAATACAGGTGGGCTTCGGCCCACACTGCATGCCCCAGTCAGACGGGTTCTTTAGAAGTGTACAGATGTATTAAAAACTCAGTGTGCACCTACAGCATGGGTGGCTCCCTGGAACCCACCGGCGGTACACAAAAATATCCCATTGCATTGCCCAACACAGCTGAGGTAGTAATGTCGTGCTTAATGCAGGTGGGCTTCGGCCCACACTGCATGCCCCAGTCAGACTGGGGTTCTTTACAAGTGGACACATGTAGGTTAAACTCCCTGTGGACCCACTGCCTGGGTGGGTGCCAGGAAGCCACCGGCGGTACATAGAAATATCCCATTGCATTGCCCAACACAGCTGAGGTAGTAATGTCGTGCGTAATACAGGTAGGCTTCGGCCCACACTGCATGCCCCAGTCAGACGGGTTCTTTAGAAGTGTACAGATGTATTAAAAACTCAGTGTGCACCTACAGCATGGGTGGCTCCCTGGAACCCACCGGCGGTACACAAAAATATCCCATTGCATTGCCCAACACAGCTGAGGTAGTAATGTCGTGCTTAATGCAGGTGGGCTTCGGCCCACACTGCATGCCCCAGTCAGACTGGGGTTCTTTACAAGTGGACACATGTAGGTTAAACTCCCTGTGGACCCACTGCCTGGGTGGGTGCCAGGAAGCCACCGGCGGTACATAGAAATATCCCATTGCATTGCTCAACACAGCTGAGGTAGTAATGTCGTGCGTAATACAGGTGGGCTTCGGCCCACACTGCATGCCCCAGTCAGACGGGTTCTTTAGAAGTGTACAGATGTATTAAAAACTCAGTGTGCACCTACAGCATGGGTGGCTCCCTGGAACCCACCGGCGGTACACAAAAATATCCCATTGCATTGCCCAACACAGCTGAGGTAGTAATGTCGTGCTTAATGCAGGTGGGCTTCGGCCCACACTGCATGCCCCAGTCAGACTGGGGTTCTTTACAAGTGGACACATGTAGGTTAAACTCCCTGTGGACCCACTGCCTGGGTGGGTGCCAGGAAGCCACCGGCGGTACATAGAAATATCCCATTGCATTGCCCAACACAGCTGAGGTAGTAATGTCGTGCGTAATACAGGTGGGCTTCGGCCCACACTGCATGCCCCAGTCAGACGGGTTCTTTAGAAGTGTACAGATGTATTGAAAACTCAGTGTGCACCTACAGCATGGGTGGCTCCCTGGAACCCACCGGCGGTACATAAAAATATCCCATTGCATTGCCCAACACAGCTGAGGTAACGTCAGCTGTAATGCAGGTGGCCTAAAAATTAATTTGATTACACTGTAGGCGAGGGCCCACAAAAATTGCTGTATCAACAGTACTAATGTACATCCCAAAAATTGGCCATGGCCAGCCAAGAGGGCAGGTGAAACCCATTAATCGCTTTGGTTAATGTGGCTTAAGTGGTAACTAGGCCTGGAGGCAGCCCAGTGTAACGAAAAATTGGTTCAAGTTAAAGTTCCAATGCTTTTAAGCGCATTGAAACTTATAAAAATTGTTCTGAAAAATTATTTGAGTGAGCCTTGTGGCCCTAAGAAAAATTGCCCGTTCAGCGTGATTACGTGAGGTTTCAGGAGGAGGAGCAGGAGGAGGAGGAGGAGGAATATTAGACACAGATTGATGAAGCAGAAATGTCCCCGTTTTGGATGGTGAGAGAGAACGTAGCTTCCATCCGCGGGTGCAGCCTACGTATTGCTTACGTATCGCTGCTGTCCGCTGGTGGAGAACAGAAGTCTGGGGAAATCCAGCCTTTGTTCATCTTGATGAGTGTTAGCCTGTCGGCACTGTCGGTTGACAAGCGGCTACGCTTATCTGTGAGGATTCCCCCAGCCGCACTAAACACCCTCTCCGACAAGACGCTAGCCGCAGGACAAGCAAGCACCTCCAGGGCATACAGCGCTAGTTCAGGCCACATTTCCAGCTTCGACACCCAGTAGTTGTAGGGGGCAGAGGCGTCACCAAGGATGGTCGTGCGATCCGCTACGTACTCCCTCACCATCCTTTTACAGTGCTCCCGCCGACTCAGCCGTGACTGGGGAGCAGTGACACAGTCTTGGTGGGGAGCCATAAAGCTGGCCAGGCCCTTAAAGACTGTTGCACTGCCTGGGATGTACATGCTGCTCGATCTACGCACATCCCCTGCTACCTTGCCCTCGGTACTGCGCCTTCTGCCACTAGCGCTGTCGGCTGGGAATTTTACCATCAGCTTGTCCGCAAGGGTCCTGTGGTATAGCAACACTCTCGAACCCCTTTTCTCTTCGGGAATCAGAGTGGGCAGGTTCTCCTTATACCGTGGATCGAGCAGTGTGTACACCCAGTAATCCGTAGTGGCCAGAATGCGTGCAACGCGAGGGTCACGAGAAAGGCATCCTAACATGAAGTCAGCCATGTGTGCCAGGGTACCTGTACGCAACACATGGCTGTCTTCACTAGGAAGATCACTTTCAGGATCCTCCTCCTCCTCCTCCTCCTCCTCCTCAGACCATACACGCTGAAAGGATGACAGGCAATCAGCCGGTGTACCGTCAGCAGCGGCCCAAGCTGTCTCTTCCCCCTCCTCCTCATCCTCCTCATGCTCCTCCTCCTCCTCCTGTACGCGCTGAGAAATAGACAGGAGGGTGCCCTGACTATCCAGCGGCATACTGTCTTCCCCCGCCCCCGTTTCCGAGCGCAAAGCAGCTGCCTTTATGGTTTGCAGGGAATTTCTCAAGATGCATAGCAGAGGAATGGTGACGCTAATGATTGTAGCATCGCCGCTCACCACCTGGGTAGACTCCTCAAAATTACCAAGGACATGGCAGATGTCTGCCAACCAGGCCCACTCTTCTGAAAGGAATTGAGGAGGCTGACTCCCACTGCGCCGCCCATGTTGGAGTTGGTATTCGACTATAGCTCTACGTTGTTCATAGAGCCTGGCCAACATGTGGAGCGTAGAGTTCCACCGTGTGGGCACGTCGCACAGCAGTCGGTGCACTGGCAGCTTAAAGTGATGTTGCAGGGTGCGCAGGGTGGCAGCGTCCGTGTGGGACTTGCGGAAATGTGCGCAGAGCCGGCGCGCCTTTACGAGCAGGTCTGACAAGCGTGGGTAGCTTTTCAGAAACCGCTGAACCACCAAATTAAAGACGTGGGCCAGGCATGGCACGTGCGTGAGGCTGCCAAGCTGCAGAGCCGCCACCAGGTTACGCCCGTTGTCACACACGACCATGCCCGGTTGGAGGCTCAGCGGCGCAAGCCAGCGGTCGGTCTGCTGTGTCAGACCCTGCAGCAGTTCGTGGGCCGTGTGCCTCTTATCGCCTAAGCTGAGTAGTTTCAGCACGGCCTGCTGACGCTTGCCCACCGCTGTGCTGCCACACCGCGCGACACCGACTGCTGGCGACATGCTGCTGCTAACACATCTTGATTGCGAGACAGAGGAGGAGGAGGAGGAGGAGGAGGGTGCTTTAGTGGAGGAAGCATACACCTCCGCAGATACCAGCACCGAGCTGGGGCCCGCAATCCTGGGGGTGGGTAGGACGTGAGCGGTCCCAGGCTCTGACTCTGTCCCAGCCTCCACTAAATTCACCCAATGTGCCGTCAGGGAGATGTAGTGGCCCTGCCCGCCTGTGCTTGTCCACGTGTCCGTAGTTAAGTGGACCGTGGCAGTAACCGCGTTGGTGAGGGCGCGCACAATGTTGCGGGAGACGTGGTCGTGCAGGGCTGGGACGGCACATCGGGAAAAGTAGTGGCGACTGGGAACTGAGTAGCGCGGGGCCGCCGCCTCCATGATACTTTTGAAGGACTCCGTTTCCACAACCCTATACGGCAGCATCTCAAGGCTGATGAATTTTGCTATGCGGACGGTTAACGTTTGAGTGTGCGGGTGCGTGGCGGCGTACTTGCGCTTGCGCTCGAACACTTGCGCAAGCGACGGCTGAACGGTGCGCTGAACTACACTGCTGGATGGGGCCGAGGACAGCGGAGATGAGGGTGTGGGTGCAGGCCATGAGGCGGTAGTGCCTGTGTCCTGAGAGGGGGGTTGCATCTCAGTGGCAGGTTGGGGCACAGGGGGAGAGGCAGGGGTGCAAACCGGAGGCGGTGAACGGCCTTCGTTCCACCTTGTGGGGTGCTTGGCCATCATATGTCTGCGCATGGTGGTGGTGGTGAGGCTGTTGGTGTTGGCTCCCCGGCTGAGCTTTGCGCAACAAAGGTTGCACACCACTGTTCGTCGGTCGTCAGGCGTCTCTGTGAAAAACTGCCAGACCTTAGAGCACCTCGGCCTCTGCAGGGTGGCATGGCGCGAGGGGGCGCTTTGGGAAACACTTGGTGGATTATTCGGTCTGGCCCTGCCTCTACCCCTGGCCCTGGCCACCGCACTGCCTCTTGCAACCTGCCCTGCTGATGCCCTTGACTCCCCCTCTGAAGACCTGTCCTCCTGAGTAAGCGTTGCACACCAGGTGGGGTCAGTCACCTCATCGTCCTGCTGCTCTTCCTCCGAATCCTCTGTGCGCTGCTCCCTTGGACTTACTGCCCTTACTACTACCTCACTGCAAGACAACTGTGTCTGATCGTCATCATCCTCCTCACCCACAGAAAGTTGTTGAGACAGTTGGCGGAAGTCCCCAGCCTCTTCCCTCGGACCCCGGGAACTTTCGAATGGTTGGGCATCAGTGACGATAAACTCCTCTGGTGGGAGAGGAACCGCTGCTGCCCAATCTAAGCAGGGGCCCGAGAACAGTTCCTGGGAGTGTTCCCGCTCCTGAGCAGGTGTCATTGTAGTGGAGTGAGGAGGCTGGGAGGAAGGAGGAGCAGCAGACAGAGGATTCGGATTTGCAGCAGTGGACGGCGCAGAACTGCGTGTTGACGATAGGTTGCTCGAAGCACTTTCTGCCATCCAGGACAGGACCTGCTCACACTGCTCATTTTCTAATAACCGTCTCCCGCGTGGACCCATTAATTGGGCGATGAATGTGGGGACGCCAGAAACGTGCCTCTCTCCTAATCGCGCAGCAGTCGGCTGCGACACACCGGGATCAGGAGCTCGGGCTGTGCCCACACCCTGACTTGGCCCTCCGCGTCCTCGGCCGCGTCCACGTCCACGTCCTCTAGGCCTACCCCTACCCTTCAGCATGCTGTATTACCAGTGATTTGATTTCACAGGCAGGAAATAAATTGGCGCAAGACTGCAGGCCAAATATAATTTTTGCCCTTTTTGGAAAACGAAAGGCCCCACTGCCTCTAGTGAATGAATTATCTAAGTTTAATAACTGTGCTGTGTCCCTGCTTATGTGTCACAGAACGTGAGGGTAGCAGAGTTATTATAACTCTTGGAGAGCAGGTATTTTTTTCCCAATTAAGGAAAGCAAATGGCGAAGCCAGCAATAAAGCGTAGCTGGGTGCGTCTGATTTAGCAATGTTGTTCAAGCAGCTCACACGTGTCCACCGCCCTTAGGACGGACAGAGGCTGGACAAATAGATTTGTTTTCAGTTTTTTTCCACCAAAAGGCAGCACTGCGTATATTCAATGAACATGAGAAGTTTAATAACTGTGTTGTGTCCCTGCTTATGTGTCACAGAACGTGAGGGTAGCAGAGTTATTATAACTCTTGGAGAGCAGGTATTTTTTTCCCAATTAAGGAAAGCAAATGGCGAAGCCAGCAGTAAAGCGTAGCTGGGTGCGTCTGATTTAGCAATGTTGTTCAAGCAGCTCACACGTGTCCACCGCCCTTAGGACGGACAGAGGCTGGACAAATAGATTTGTTTTCAGTTTTTTTCCACCAAAAGGCAGCACTGCGTATATTCAATGAACATGAGAAGTTTAATAACTGTGCTGTGTCCCTGCTTATGTGTCACAGAACGTGAGGGTAGCAGAGTTATTATAACTCTTGGAGAGCAGGTATTTTTTTCCCAATTAAGGAAAGCAAATGGCGAAGCCAGCAGTAAAGCGTAGCTGGGTGCGTCTGATTTAGCAATGTTGTTCAAGCAGCTCACACGTGTCCACCGCCCTTAGGACGGACAGAGGCTGGACAAATAGATTTGTTTTCAGTTTTTTTCCACCAAAAGGCAGCACTGAGTATATTCTATGAATAATAACTGTGTTGTGGCCCTGCCTATACAATTCTTTCCCTGCAGTATCAATGGAGGGTGCAATGGTCTGCAGAGGCGATTTTGAGAAGCAAAAAAAAATGCAGCACAGCTAACAGCAGCCTGGACAGTACTGCACACGGATAAATATGGCCCTAGAAAGGACCGTTGAGGTTCTTGAAGGCTACACTCAGTCCTAACACTCTCCCTGCCTATGCAGCACTTCTGTCCCTAATGCCAGGTGCAACGGTCTGCAGAGGCGATTTTGAGAAAAAAAAAATTTGCCACTGCTAACAGCAGCCAACACACAGCTATCAGTGGCCCTAATAAGGACCTTTGGGGGGTCTTGAAGCCTACACTAACTACCAATTCTTTCCCTACAGCAGCTCCGGTACAAACAGCACTGTCCCTCATCTAACTCACACCGCATCTGAGGCGAACCGCGGGAGGGGCCGACTTTTATGTTCGGGTGACACCTGATCTCCCCAGCCACTCACAGCAGGGGGGTGGTATAGGGCTTGAACGTCACAGGGGGAAGTTGTAATGCCTTCCCTGTCTTTCAATTGGCCAGAAAAGCGCGCTAACGTCTCAGGGAAGGAAGTGAAAGTAACCAGAACACCGCATGGTGTTCGTTACGAATAACGAACATCCCGAACACCCTAATATTCGCACGAATATCAAGCTCGGACGAACGCGTTCGCTCATCTCTAGTTGTAATATATGCAACTTTGATTTACTGTATCTCAAAAAATATCTTTAGCACATTCTGTAAGAAATTCATAGGGAAAAAACCTGTGTATAAAGTTGATGGAACAGTATGAAAAACAGCAGCCTATGGATGCTAAATTATGAATCCATTCAATATTCATCCAGAATATGGCCATGTACATTAGGCTTAAGGAGGCGCATAAATAGAATGCCAAGTCAAGACATTTCTACATTTATATAAAGATTTATGAGTTAAATACTTGTGCCAATCTTTGAAGTATCATTAAATAGTCACTGACTTATGAAACAACTTGTGCTTACATGGTAGCCAATGGGATAACCATCAAAAGCGCAAATCTCTTTGTTGCCCAAAAATATGCTTTGCGCTGAAAAAAGTGCTGGGCAGTAGAGGTCTTCCTTACTTTTAATTTGCTGTCCACTGCCTGTTGTCAAATAATGCCTGTTTCTAGTTACAGAGACATTGGGATGTACAATAGGAAGTGGAGGAAAGTGATGACTCATGCTGTTAATAGAAACCTTTGGAGAAAAGAGGGGAGAAGGAAAGTGAAGGATGAAAGAAGCAGAGACTCAGACAGCCACTGCAGCAGCTAATGAGCCAATTAGTGTATCTGGCTGCTTCTGAAATCATATCTACACATCTTAATACATCTGTTGTTATTAATATGTGTGAACAGAATCTGCATTTTATCTGTGCACAGTGTATAGAACACATTATAGCAGCAAGGCGCAATCCACCAGCCAGGAAAAAATGAAAGTTACAGGCAGAGTTTGAAAACTGTGGTGTATATCCTTCATCTATCACCAAACTGTTGAGAACTAATGTTATTCCTCATGTACAAACATGGTGGCTTACTTGGAAAAGTTACGTGAAAAGTTAGGCATAGTACACTTTAACAAGAGAGAATGGAGCATAAAACAGGTGTTGTGTCTGCTAACTGTATACAATTATAACAGTATATTAGTCATTCTGCCCTCAGTGAGTACCCTATTGGTCTCATGTTATTCAGACATGCATATTGTCTCAAGAAAGACGCTATAAGAATTTGTGCATAGAAAAACCAAGTGCACTGAAGACTTAAATAAGGTTTCAACAAAGCAAATGTACAGAAAAATCCTATTACTGAAGTGTATAGGCCAACATACTGATAACCCAGAGGAGGAGGGAGAAGTGGGTTTTGACCCTTTCTGCCTCCTCCTTTCTTTAGTACACATTGCTCAATGAGTGATATGTACTAAAAGTGATAGAGTGATAGTGGAAGTGTTTCTTCCACCACCGGAGCCCAATGCTGGCCAGTAGAGGTCCCCCTTCAATGAGAAGCCAGCACCTTTTCATTGCTGAACTAGCTTTGTCTAGCTTATTCTGCAGCTGTGTCTGGTTTGTGTAACTCCGCAGCAATAAACAGTCTCTTGGTCTGCGTAAAAAAACCTCTTGGCATGTCCTATTCCTGTTCATTTTCACAGATAAAAATAGGCATGCTAATATATGTGAATGTGCTGTGCCCGTGTATATATTGGACAGCATACAGTCATTTTCCAATGCAAATTGCACCCGATTCTCTCAGGCACAACCTGCATTTATGGCTTGTATTCACCTAGCCTCATGAAAACAGAATAGAACAGTAAATTTGGATTTTTCCATAATCTAGGTCCCCCTGGATACTAGATGCAGAAGAGTATTCCCAACTCAACCATAATTGTTTGAGAAGGGAATAACCCTGAAACAGATAACAGGTAGGCCACATGACACACAAAGTAAGTTCAATGAACATTCTACCCAAAGACTGAGTATTAATAAGTCCACTTCTGCTACATGTTCTTGTCTTTATTGGGGATATGGGTAAGAAAACCTTCAGGATCTGCATAGGAGAACCTGCATATCTGAATAACATCTCATAGATCACTAGCTCAGACTGAATTGCTAACGGGTACCTCATCTTCTGTCAAATGACACTTCTTTGGACTCTTTCTTATTTAATGTACACTTCAACTAGTAAGTTGGATTCTATACAATACACTATGTCAACAATATATATAATCTTAAATTGTGAAGGTCTTGCAATGTTCTCATGAAATCTACACAGCCATGTCCACGGTGCCAGGGGGTGGCACTCCACTTCCATACAGTTCTGTCTTACAGAGCTATAGGCATTGTGTGCTTCTCCATTTAGTGTAGCATTAGGTTTTCTTCCAGTAACAATACTCTTTTATAAAACTGGAAGCACAGAGAGATATCAGTCTGTGGCCACTATATCAGTTCAATATGAATCTATGGGCGACCATCCTTAAAGCAGCTTCCACACGGGCGACAGCGATATTGCTGCTACAAAAATCGCTGCGATATCACTGCTACGTACACACAATTTTGTAGCGTCAGCGATGCTTTCTTCTTCAGGAAAAATGTAGCATTGTGTTGCTGCTACCCGCATTTTCTCACATAATTTTGTAGCGAGAAATTTAATAGGACTCTCTAATGTAAAAAAAAAATATTGCATCGCATGAAAATCGTGCTATGCGATAAACAAGCAGGTTCCATAGGGAAACATGGGCAACAAAAAAAAAAAAAAACGCAAATCGCGGCTGTATAGAGCATGCCACAATTTTGTAGTCTCGCAATGTAGCAGCCTTCAAAATATTGCTTGTGTGGAAGAACCCATAGGAAAGCATTGGCCCTATATACGTGCTTTTTGTAGCACTGTCACATCGCTACAAAATCAAGCAAGAAAAATCGACCATGTGGAAGCGGCCTAATACACCTGTGCCCATGAGCTCTTAGTCACAACTGCAAAATTGTATTGGTCTGATACAATATTTTTTTATATATACACAACAAGACAAGTCATCTTAGTAAAATACACAGGTTAAATGGACCCATCGAGAGTTAGATTGCAGGAAGGCAACAGAAGTGTACATAGCATAGAGACAGACAATGTGAGGAGCTCGGGGTTCTCTGAGAAAGGAGTCCCAGAACAGGTTGGCTATATCCCTTGTATTATTGGGTGAGGGAAAACCTCTCTTCAGGGGACCTACAAGCAAGTAAGTGGGCAAATAACCAAGATTAAAGAAAGGAGATGAGGCAAACAAGCACCAAGTTTTTCTTTCCCGTTTTGTCTTTCTGCATCACCATCACCGGTGGTAAACTGGGAAGACCTTACAGTATTTGCATCATAATGCCTTTTAAAATTTATTTAAAAAGTCATTCATTGAATACAAGACACAGAAAGTTCCTTATATTCTGTCTTTTCACGGACAAGAAGAAAACATTAATTTCTAAACTTTTCTCTAAAACTTCATATTCAAATTTGTCATTTACCAAAGACATGCTGATAACAGTACACTGCAATGTCGGGGTTGGAATGAAGTACTTAATATGCATAAGGTCATTATGCTTGATAATGAACTTAATGCGCCAAAATCTAAGACCGTGCAATCAAGTAAGAGTATTTACTGCAGACTGACCTTAGACCGTACAGCACTGTGCCATCAGGATGAAGACGAATCATTCTATTCTTCACTGTAACACCATGAACAAAAGATTTCTTGTCATTTAAAAAGTATGTATCAGGAACCCAGAGCTGATCTGCCACTCTATTGTCCAAGGTCAAATTTAAAGGAATCACTGAATATGAAAGTCTTTTATCCCTCCAAGCCTGCTGAAAGTACATTGTCAGTGTGTAGTCCTGAAAGAAAGAAACACAGACAATAACTAATTTAAAGAGATCCACAGTGTTATTTCATAGCGGAGAGAACACAGCTTTGTCATGCAGTTCAAGGTCTAGAACAACTCACAAATGGCTGAACAAATTATTTAGCTTTCTTCCTTCTGACAGATTAGAACATTTTTTATTTAAGACTGAATCCATCTATGTGAACATTTGGGAGATAATGCGGTGAGGTCTGACTGTAATAAATGTATTTTCACAATCATCTTTTAATTATTTAATTAAGAATTACTTTAGCAGGCAACGTTTTTAATACACAGAAGATGGGCTATTCATTCTGCTCTGTCTGACCAATCATTCCGTTTGGAACATATTTAAATATACCAAGCAATAAGTAATCTTTTATATTGATAGAGTTTTAGGAGTAAGGATAATAATGGGAACAATCTGCGCCTGTGAATGGGTTTGTACAGAACTATGTAGAACCCAAATCTGTTTGTAGCAATGTGACATAAGCCTTAAATCTAGCTCTTTTGCAATTTAATGGTTGCAATGCTCATGTAATGCTCACATGCTGCTCTACTCTTCCTCTCAAAATGACAGAAACCTTGGTGGAACCCAGTAGGCCCCATTACATGTGGGTAACAGTGATATCAATCATATGATAGGCACATTAAAGCAACCTTACAGTTTTGGGACAAAATTTTGTCCCAGATCCGGAGGAGGTAGTTATACTATCTGCTGTTGGTCTTCTATGTCAATGCCCCTCTGAAGCGCTGGTTATGGGTCTTGTTTTTAGCCATGCAAGGTGGCCAACACAATCTTAAGACTACCAGTACACTATAACTGCTCTCTAACTGGCCTATAGTTGTCACGTGATCAGTCCTGGCCAATCAATGAGCAATTAACAGTTTGCATTAGGCAGCTAGATAATTGTAACAGCCATCTTGACTGGCTGAAAATCAGCAGATCAGATGGACATAAGCAAAGAAGAACACCACCAGGTAATATACCCACAACTGAGCAGAATGTTTTCCCAAAATTTGATGATTGCCTTAAGTGTGAATTATAGTCTATAGGAAATGTGGAAAGAACGGTTTCTCTCATTCACTATAATGGAGTGTGATCTTTATGGCACCTCTCTACTGCATATAGGAAGCACATGGTCTCCGTTCAGTGATCGGCGCTGAGCTCTGTCATTGGCTACAGTGGCATGTTTATGGGATATCACAGGTTGACTGCAGGCTATAAACAAAGAAGACAGCGGAGACCTGGAGCCACAGGCAGAAGACGAGCAAGGAGTAGGGAGAGGACAGTATGAGCTCTATGAGCTCTTTATTATTTGAGAAATTGAGAGCCCCATTTGGGGAAAAAAAACTTTTTTTTATCTCAAACAACCCCTTTAATATACATTTACAGACATTTTTAAGTTTCTGCATCACCAGATCCACAATGCTGGATTTTAATTTTCTATGTCTAACATTTTTTTTTTTTCAAAATAAGAGTCCTGCCTCCATACGTATAAAAGAGCATAAATTGCTGGAATAAGTTCTGTAAGCTCCCTCAGACATTTAGCAGAATGCTACATGTAACGTCTCTATACCTTTTCTGCTTTCTTGATTGGAACTTCATTAACAAGCCATGTGGCCAATGCAATTGTGACCTCTAGTTCAGTTTTTATAGTACAGTACACGTATAGGAGAAGAGGAGAGACATGTGGAACAATGATGTTTAAGTACTAATGATGCACTGTGTGGTCATCTCAGAGATTATCATATATTGTCAGAATAGGGGTCTCCTGACCCGTGTTTGGAACCTCAGAAAGGAGTAGATGAGGTGGCCATGCGTGTCTGCAGCTATGTTCATTGTAGTTTTAAAGGAGTAGTGACACATTCTGTTATTTAAGCAACTCACATAAACAAAACCTGCAAGTATAGCCTTTTCCTTTCTGTAGTGCCATCAGGAAAAAAGGGAAATCCCTGTTTTTCAATAGGCAAATTCCTGGAAGAGGAATGGGCACATATCAGACCTCTATGGCATAGGCTGTACCTTCAATATACCATAAATGTCTCAGATGATAATGTCCCTTTAAGTTTTGAATGAGCCTTGGGAGGGATTCAGTATACAATGCAGCCCTCAGACCACACCACGGATCTGGTTATCTCTTCGATATATACTTCCATGACTGAGCACACTTATGTGCACCTCAGGTACAAGATGGATATGTTTTAACTAACTTATTTACATTCATATGAAGCTGATAAGCTTGAGTCTGTGTTCTGGCACAATTCCAGCATTGGATTGTCAGGCGGCAAGCTTTATATATAATTTTCTATGAAAATATAGTAAAATATGAAAAAAAAACCATAGTGCTAAACAGATGGGTTCTATGAATGGGCCTGGCATCTGAGATATCAGAATTTCCAATGTATTTGCATGGTGTAATAGGCAGAAAACATTATAAACCAATCAGAAATGTGCTTTTATTTAATACATTTAAGTTATAATTCATTAAAAAAGAAACTATTTGTACATGGTTAGTGAATAGCCTCTAAACTCTAAGATAAAAGCTGTATCTCCTTCTTTAGTAAGCAGAAAATGATGACACATCACACGCCCACAGGCTTCCTAGATTTTTTTTTCATGTAAAATAATTAATTATGGAAAGTTTTAATCACAGCAGTCTAAACTCACTGCCAGTGGGTTCCAGCTCATATAATCTGAACAGTTGTCTCAAATTAATTACACAACTGAGACAGTATACAGTTTATGTCACTTTAGTAGACCACTTCAAATCCAATTACTACATGATAAAAGCTGCATGAAACTGTAAATACAAAATCATGCCACACAACAATGCTGTTGCTCCCACAGCATTACATAGTAACAAACATTATCACCGTATTCTAGCTATTTAGTCATGTCAATATATCTTAAAAAGCACTTCTCGGCTCACCAGACATGTCTGTTTTAATAAAAGTTGAAATTCCCATTAAATAACAATTTTTGAGCATGGTCTCTCAGAACTTAAGAGTTGTACCTTTCCTCTGCTTTTGTCCTGTAAATTCAGGAATATATTGACAACTAGCTGTTACCACTTCCCTTGTCAAAGAGCTGTGTCTGGCACTGTCAGCTGTGATTGAATAATAATTAGGGAACCTCCCTATTGAATAGCAACATCCAGTTGTCAATATATTCATACATATTCCAGAAAAATAAAAGGTAACAGCACAGTGAAAACATATATGAGAAAATGTTCAAATGCACAGTGCTATGGAGTCTTCCACATCTCCAAAGCTTTTGTGTTTCCCACTCAAAAATATTCTTCTTTACAGACTTTTCTGCAAAGTGGATGTTTATACTGATATGGAGGTCTCAAGTATTCCAGTCTGATAGTGTAGAGTTTTAAAAAGTTTATTTAGAATAAATGTTACAGACGAAAGTGATTTAGGAAAGCAACAAAGTAGGATAGAGAAAAGAAACAAGAATATATGCCCAGAGATTTCTTGGCATGAGACAGCAATAGAACCTGCCTTTTATTTTCAAGTGTAATGAGCTTTCTAAGGTAAGATTCTGGCTAACTGCCAACAAAATTCACCTTGCACATTGATTGGATGAGTTCATATAATTAACTAATGATTTAATATAATTAACACATTCTTAGTCACAGACTGTTTGGTTAGAGTTAGACATTTAAGGCACATTTACACGGGAGGATTATCGTTAAGAGTTGTTCAAATACCCGCTCTCCTATGGGAGTTTAAACGATAGTTGTCCCATGTAAATGCATGCAGAGACTGAACGACAAAGCAAAACTTGTTCAGTTGTTCAGTTTCTGCATGCAGAAACTTGAACAATTAGCCATTCGGTGTAAACAGTAGCCATCCAGTTCTGAACGACTGTCTACTTACAGTGAATGGAGGCGAACGAGGGGAGAGCGCTCAGCGTCTGTCCCGCCTCCATGCTGGCCACGCTCTGAGTGATGCCAGCGATACTCGCTCCTGTGTAATAGCACTTCACTGGGACGTGCCGTTGGGCATAGTTTGTTCACCACATTGGTTTTTTTTTGCCACATATTATACTTCATTTGGGTGATAAAAAATTAAAAGTGCCAACATTGGAAAAAAAATTTTTTAAATTGTCTTTTTTTTTCACATTTTCAACTGCAATATGTCAAATGTGTGCAAACTTACTGTACACATTTTTGATGATATATATATTATTTCCATCTGTTATTTTTTAACCATTTGGGATATGTACAAATCTGCATGTTTAAATGTACATTCCTTATTAAAATTTTGAGGAACAATGTCAATTTAAAAAGACAGTTTTTTTTTCTATTTTGCACATGAGAAATGGATCCCCCTGTTTGTCCTGTGTTCAGAACCATATCCATTGTGGCCCTAATCTTATATCTCTATGCACAACAGGGCCCAAACCGAAAGGAGCAGCTGGTGCCTTTCAGAACAAACACTTTGCTTGAAGGTTTTTCAGGCCCCATTGCCCACTTGTAGAGCCCTTCAGCTGCCAAGGCGACAGAGAACCCCCACAAATGACCCCATTTTGAAAACTACACTTCTTAAATTAATCTAGGGGTGTACTGCGTATTTTGTCCCCTCAATTTTTGATTGAGTCTAAGAAAAGCAGCAGGAAAAAAATACAATTTTCATTTTTTGGGCAATTGTGTCATTTTAAAAACATTTTTATTGTACAGCACACATATGAATGAAGACTTGAACCATGAAATGGATTCCCCGGTTTGTCCGGTGTTCAGAAACATACCTAGTATAACCTCAATCTGCTTACTTGACACATGGCTAGGCCTGTAATAGAGGAAACGCCCTTTGGCTTTTGGGCACAACTGAAAATTCCTGGCCCCATTGCTCACTTGTAGAGCAATCAAGCTGCCAAAATGATAGAACGCCCCCCCCCCAACACACACACACACACACACACACACACACACACACAAATAGCTACATTTTGAAATCTAGATCCCCTAGCCCATTTATCTAGGTGTGTACTGAACATTCTAACTCCACAGGTTTTGCAAAAATTATTATAAAATAGGTGAAAAATAAATAAAATTTCATTTTTTTCTCAAATATGTCATTTTCCTAACAGTTTTCTTTGTTTCAAGCAAGTTAAACTGGGGTGTCACCCCCCCAAGTTTTATAGCACTGGTTCTTCTGTTTTCACAATACCCCCATCGTAGCCCCAATCTTCTTACAGGATACATGGCTAGTAGAGATGAGCGAACGTGTTCTTAACGAACACTTACGCACCCGGACACCGGCTTTACCGAGGACTTCAGTGTCCACGCGTAAAGATTCGGGGGGTGCCGGGGGGGCGGGGAGAGGCGCGGCGGCGCGGGCGGCAGCAGCGGGGAACAGGGGGGAGCCCTCTCTCTCTCCCTCTCCCCCCCACTCCCCGCCGCACCCCCCCGCGCTGCCACGGCGACCCTCGAACTTTTTTCGCCCGAGCACGGAATTGCGCGCAAAGTTCGGTGTTCGGGCGAAAAGGGGCGGAGCCGAACACGTTCGCTCATCTTTAATGGCTAGGCCTATAATGGAGGAAAGGCACAACTGAATAAATTCCTATTGCTAGGCCTACAATAACTTTCAGGGCACAACCGAATAAATTCCAGGCCTTATTGTACACTTGTGCAGAAAAAATATTGACTCCCTAAAAATAATCCCCCCTCCCTTTTTTGGCATTTCCTACATCTTAGATAAAATTAATAATGTGGTATATCTCAAAACAGGGGTGATTGCAGAGGCCTGCTTCGGATGGGCAATAAAATCAGGTATACATTCCCCCCTACCTTGCTTGCTGCAAACCCAACAATTTATGGGGGTATTTCTTAGCCTTAGTGGCAGGGATGGGGTGTAAAAAGTAGAGTCATAATCCTGCTGAAGTGCTGTGGTCTCAAACAAAAAATGCTCAACAAGCTGCTGCTGTAACTGCAGGAAAGTGAGCGTTCTCTTTTTGTAAATTACATAGGCATTACAGGTAGCAATCTAAATAAGGTAGATCAGCACAGATCAGCGGAGGGGATCGGGACTGAAGATCATATCAGGGAACATCGCTGGAGACTTGAGATAAGAAGTTTCATCTCCCCTCACTGATCAGATCAGTGAATAGAGATGAAACTTAAATTTTAAAACTTTTTTTTTTCAACTTTTACGTGATCACAGTTAACTATTGGATAACGATGATCACGTGACTGTTCACTGGGGCTTCCGGTCACTGCCCAGGCTCTCGACTACCTTTGATTTTACATTTTCTAGGCCCTTTTGCAGTGATAAATCTGTTAAACACAAACATTTATAACTAATTATAAACAACTATAGAGTTTTGATATACTATTTGAAAATGAAAAAAGTAGAAATAACTGCTGCTCACACATCAGACAATCTGTGCACCGCATGTTTTAAATTGCTTATTCATATATTAATTCAATTATACAGATTCAAAAGATCTTATTGTAAAGAGTAACATAAGAAATCCTTCCTGGTAAGAATGAGCATAAGCAAGTGAATACTTCACAGCTGCAGTTTTCATCCATGACTGTGTCATATCGCTGGAAAAAATCATTAGGTTCTTACTTAACGACGTCTCTCTCGCTGCGGAGACGCAACATTCTCTGTGGGATTACAATCTTGTCTATATCAAGGGTTTCCTCTATACTGTATTTGCTTCAGTTTGACTCTTTGTAAGGGATCTTTTAGGTCTTTGGTCCTCACTATGATTTGTACAAAGACAAAAAAATCCTTAGATGAGTGAAAATAAGACTTTCAAAGACAACAACTTATATGGCCCCCTAATATTGTATTTGTTGTGATGATAGATGTATGATGAATAGGTATTTTATATATACCAGATTGACCAGATATTCGCTACACAAACATAAATGTTCGAAAAAATAGTTGTAAATGTTTTAAAAACTGTCGAGCTAAGGATTCGGCTTGAACTCTTCGCAGTCCACAGCTTGGTCTTCCATATTTTGGGGACATGGCTGCAGTCAGACTGGTAAGCACTTGATATGAACGTCACTTAGCAGCGCAGCTAGACTTAACATAGGAACTTTGACCTGGCCTGGAAGGTTAGTCAATGTATCAAACTCAAATTGTATGATTTATGGCGATGGTGAGGATGTCACAAATCTAATGACACTAAAATTATCCACCAAAGGTTACGCAAAGCGGTCAAAGTGTGGAGCAAGAGAAAGCCTGCAGGATTTTTTATATTAGATTATGTCAATGCAAAAAGTATTTTTATGCTACCCACTCCAAAATCCCTAAATTAAGTGTGCTGTTCTAGCTTTTTAGGCTGTTTTTTTTTTTTAATCATATATGACAGATAGTGTAAGGTTAGCAGTCTCTACATACATAATTTCCATTTTATTCTATCTGTGACTTCCGCAGAAAATAAATTGCTGTCAAATAAATAATTAGCGTGATTTTGGTGCTCACCTCAGTTTCGAAAACAATGACTGCCTTCTTACTCATCTCTGGCCTGCTCCACCTCCATTGACGGAGTGATAATCGCTGGGACAACTGTTGGGTACTTAAGTGCCCAACATTTTTTCAGTGTAAAAGGGACCCTTAAAGGGGTTGTCCCGCGCCGAAACGGGGTTTTTTTTTTTTTTAAAACCCCCCCCCCGTTCGGCGCGAGACAACCCCGATGCAGGGGTTAAAAAAACAACCCGCACAGCGCTTACCTGAATCCCGGCGGTCCGGCGTCTTCATACTCACCTGCTGAAGATGGCCGCCGGGATCCTCTGTCTCCATGGACCGCAGGGCTTCTGTGCGGTCCATTGCCGATTCCAGCCTCCTGATTGGCTGGAATCGGCACGTGACGGGGCGGAGCTACACGGAGCTACACGGAGCCCCATTCAGAAAGGAAGAAGACCCGGACTGCGCAAGCGCGGCTAATTTGGCCATCGGAGGGCGAAAATTAGTCGGCACCATGGAGACGAGGACGCCAGCAACGGAGCAGGTAAGTATAAAACTTTTTATAACTTCTGTATGGCTCATAATTAATGCACAATGTACATTACAAAGTGCATTATTATGGCCATGCAGAAGTGTATAGACCCACTTGCTGCCTCGGGACAACCCCTTTAAGCATAAGCCTAGTTTATATTGTAACCTCTGCACCCCCTATAATTATTAAACTGTAAACAGTAATTTCATGACTTTTAGTTGTTTTTACCCTAATTTTTTATTGTATACGTAACAGAGAATTCTTTATTTTTTCCCTACTTTTTTTGATTTCACTGATATCCTGCTTTGTCCAAAAGGTGAAATTCTAGTTAATATATAGCACACAGTCTCTAAGATGGAAATTTGTTTTGCAGCTTAAGGCCTTAGTCAGACGGGCGTTTTTAGCCGTGATTTGCGCATGCGTCCGGCGATTTTATAAAACCATTGCTTTGCAATGGTATCGGACACATGAGCGCTTTTTATGCGCTTGTCCGATAAATTATAGAACAGAAATCGCAGATCGCACCTATCTGCGATCTGCGATTCCTGTTCTCTTCTCTATATGCGCTCAATGGGGCCGGCGGCAGCAGCGCCGTCCCCATTGAGAACATATAGAAGACAAATCATTCTTCTCTGCCACAGCTGTAACAGCTGTGACAGAGAAGAACGATGTTTGCCCATTGAATTCAATGGAGCCGGCAATACAGCCGCTCCATTGAAAGCAATGGGCTGCCGGCGTGCGCAGGGTGAATTGTCGGGAAGGGCTTAAATATATAAGCCCTTCCCTGCAATTCATCCTAAAATGTGTTAAAATTAAAAAAAATTGTATACTCACCTTTCCGCTGCAGCCAGAGTCCAGCCGCGGCCGCTGTCAGTTCTCCTGAACTGCTTCTCGGCACTATTCAGCCGGCGGGGCTTTAAAATCCCCGCCTGCTGAATGATCTGCCTCTGATTGGTCACAGCCCTGACCAATCAGAGGCAGGTTTCACTCACACACCCATTCATGAATTCATGAATGGGTGAGTGACTGCTGCCTCTCAGCGCTGAGCCAATTAGGGGCAGGTCTGACTCACACCCCCTTCACACCCACTGCAGGACGGCCGCGCGGAGCTCCGGCTGCCGGGAGAAGGTGAGTATATATATATTTTTTATTTTTACACATTTTTAGGATGAATTGCAGGGAAGGGCTTATATATTTAAGCCCTTCCCGACAATTCATCCCGGGCTCGCCCGCAGCGCATTGCTTTAAATGGAGCCGGCTCTATTGCCGTCTCCATTGAATGCAATGCGCTGGACAGCTCCGGCCCGTTTCTAATGAAACGCGGCTAGGAGCAGATTTTCGGGCGATTTGCGGGCGACTTGCGCGCACCGGTCACGCGATTTGCGGATGCGCATCCGTCATGCGATCCGCAAATCGCGCGAAAAAATGCCCGTCTGACTAAGGCCTAAGATGGCATCTGGTCTTCATGTCAAGAGCATAAAAAAGTTTCAGCTTTTATACAAAAAATTCTTATCTGTGATGTTCCTCAATGTCTCAGTATGTGTTTCTGACTATCGTTTCTTACTATACACATGCTGCTTTCACTATGGCATTTCAAGGATTGTAAGGAGTAAATATAGCTTGCACAAGTAATTATGAACATTGCTTCATCATTCACAAATATGTAGTTCATAGTTTAACTCTTTAATACCAATGAAATATCATTGGATATGAGGTTTTCAAGAATGCATATTTTCATTAAGTATTTGGTTACTAATACTCTTCCCCTATATATCCTACATATATTTTTATGTACACAATGCTTAATATAAATAATGCATTTTAGATCACAAATGTGGCCTGATCTCCTGTACACAATTTTAACTTAATAGGTAACCAGTTTATAATACTATGAAAATGTAGTAACATTTTAGGTTGCTATGACCAGAAATAGTGATGAGCGATTATTGGAATATTCATGTTGGAAGCAATCGACCCGATTTCCCAAAGAGGAGGAGAACTATGATTATGAGGAGGCTTATCAACAAATGTGGCTAAGTGGTTAGCACTTCTGGGGTCCTAGGTTTAAGTCTCATCAAAGACAACATCGATATGAGCTTTAAAAACTCCAAACAGATGTTGCCTTTGTTCAAATTTCAGCCTGGAACTCCAGCACCATAAGGCAGCAGTGCTAACAACTGAGCCATCACACTTGTTCTTTCATCTCTGGAGAAGGAGACAAACAAGAACGATAAACATAAAGAGAGCATAAAACTAACATACAGATGTTCCCCTTGGTCAGTTTTAAACCTAGAACTCCAGCACTGTTTACTCTTGCCCGTCTAGCAACACAGTACTGCAAGGCAAAAGTGCTAACTAGTGAGCTACATTCATTGAAGAGGCGCCTCCTTCTAAAAATTAGTTTGCGTTGAAACGATACAATTTTGTAAAAAGCAGCCTGGCTGATCACAACAGCCAACAATACTCCTGAACACCATCCACAAGGACCAAAGAAGGGAAGACTGGCTGAAAGAGCAGCCACAGTAAAAGGCCTAATGTCCATGGGCAGGTCGGATCCTGCAGACGGGAGCCCATAATGGAATCCCACCCTGCCCACATCCGAGGACCCTGTGTACCCGTATGGGAAGGCAGCGGCGTCTGCACGGACCCCTCCACTTCTGGGTTATCTGTACTGTGGATGGTCCGCACAGTGCACTGTCGGACATGCACAGTACAGATTTTCTTTTTAATCTCCTACTTTCCCATGGGATCTGTGTCCCATCCGCA
Organism: Eleutherodactylus coqui; assembly: GCF_035609145.1. Lineage (NCBI taxonomy): Eukaryota > Metazoa > Chordata > Amphibia > Anura > Eleutherodactylidae > Eleutherodactylus > Eleutherodactylus coqui. Next base: position 66,752,017 of record NC_089838.1, on the reverse strand, counting down.
GTGTCAGCTGTGGACGGGCCAAGGATCGGATGGCTTTCATTGACTTTAATGGAAGCTGTCTGTGGGAGAACCGCACAAAAATGGAGCATGCTATGATTTGTTTTCTGGACCAAAAGGTCCGCAAAACAAATCTGCTTGTTTAAATCCATTTGTGGACACCCATCTGTCAGGACAGTGTCCGGGATATGGGGGTCCCTGAGATATCCCGCAACCCCTGTCCCTGCCTACTTGCCCCCCTGGGCTAACCCCCAGGGCGACAACTGGGCGGCGGTCCCTACCCTCACTAGGGAAGCGGGACACGGGAAGACAAACAGACACTGAAGACAAACAACGGTAGAATGGTCAGACAATCCGGGTCGGCAACAGGAGGGTACGCAGTACAGGGGGGTCAGGCAAAAACGTAGTCAAGGTCCAAAAGCAGAGGTCAGGAAAGCCGGGGTCACAAACAGGAGTCAAAAGAATACGCGGGTGCAGCTGGAAGACCAAACTAACACTGGCAAGGGCTGAAAGGAAAACACACCTTTTTAAATGCTGTCAGCGCTCCCGCCCCAGAAGCCGATAGGGGCGGGGAGCCTGACAGCAGCAGGGCTAATCAGGGAGGTGCTGGGGACACACCCCCAGTCTGCAGCACAGACAGTTACTAGGGAAGCCAGCCTGGTAGTCAAGTGCCTAGAGAAGCACCTGCTGCCTCCCTAGCAACCCGGCGGCGACCAGTCTGACAGCGGCCCGGGGAGATCACAAGAATCGGGGCTCCCCTACGCCGCACTCCTGTAACCCGGGTGGCAGGACCGGTGGTGTGGGCACGGGGCCCCCGAGAATTGCTGGTTCTGACAGTACCCCCCCTTCTACGGGGGGACACCGGACCCCCATGGCCAGGAGCGGGCTTGAGCGGGAAGGCCCTGTGGAATGATCGGACTAGGCGTGGGGCATGAACGTCCCTGGCAGGGACCCACGTCCTATCCTCAGGGCCAAATCCACTCCAGTGGACCAGGTACTGCAGTACACCTCTAACCCGTCGGGCGTCAACAAGCCTTTCTACTTCATACTCCAGTTCCCCCTGTACCAAAGAAGGAGGGGGCGGGTTCTGGGTGGGTAGAACTGGAGTCACGTATTTTTTAAGCAAGCTTTTATGAAAAACCTTGTGGACCTTCCAGGAGTCCGGAAGTGACAACTTATATGACATCGGGTTGATAACCTGCGACACAGTAAATGGGCCAATGAACCGAGGAGCAAGTTTCAGGGAGGGAACCTTAAGTCTCAGATTTTTGGATGACAATAAAACCTGCTCCCCGACCACAAAAGGTGCCGAGATAGTACATCTTTTCTCAGAGTATTTACGTAGCTTCTCTTGGGAGCCCTGAAGGTTCTTACGAACCTGGGCCCAAACTGTGCACAGTTCCTCAGAGGATATGTCAGCGGCCGGATTGTTCGAGACAAGGGGAGTAGAAAGCGAGAATCGGGGATGGAACCCATAGTTACAAAAAAAAGGTGACACTTGAGATGACGAGTTAACATGGTTGTTAATAGCAAATTCGGCGAGAGGCAGGTAGTTGGCCCACTGAAACTGGTTATCAGAGACAAAAAGTCGCAGGTACTGGATAAGTTCTTGATTCATCCGTTCTGTTTGTCCGTTACTCTCGGGATGGAAGGCGGAGGAAAAAGACAAATTGACATTTAGGTTTTTACAAAAAGCTCGCCAGAAGCGAGCGACGAACTGTACCCCTCTATCTGACACAATATCCTCGGGGACCCCATGTAGCCGAACAATCTCCTTGATGAACATTTCAGACAGAAGTTTGGCGTTAGGTAACTTGCAAAGCGGAACGAAATGTGACATTTTAGAAAAACGGTCAACTATGACCCAAATGACCGTATTCCCCAGCGAGGATGGCAGATCAGTAATAAAATCCATGGACAAATGGGACCATGGCCTGGACGGAATGGGCAAGGGAAGAAGAGGACCCTCAGGACGTCTCCTGAGATTCTTCCCCCTTGCGCAAACCGGGCACGCGGACACAAATAACCGTACATCCCTGGCCATGTGCGGCCACCAATAGAGTCTGGATACTAACTCTAGTGTACCCCTGATACCGGGGTGTCCAGCTAGGACTGAAGCATGTGTCTCCTCTAACACTTTCAATCTCAGTGACAACGGAACAAAAAATTTGCCTTCCGGAAGGGCTTCAGGGGCGGATTGTTGAGCAGCGTGTAAGAGAGGTGAAAGGTCGGAGGAGACAGCAGCGAGGACCACTCCAGGAGAGAGAATGCTCTCAGGCTCAGACTCGGAAGGTTCCGGAGAACCAAAACTCCTAGACAGGGCGTCTGCCTTGACATTTTTAGAACCGGGTCTATAGGTAACAACAAAATTGAACCGAGAGAAAAACAAGGCCCAGCGGGCTTGCCGAGCATTTACCCTCTTAGCGGAATCTAAATAGGTGAGGTTTTTATGGTCTGTGAGTACCGTGATCTGGTGACGAGCTCCTTCCAAAAAATGCCTCCACTCCTCAAAAGCCCACTTAATAGCCAGCAATTCCCGGTTGCCTATATCGTAGTTCCGTTCAGTGGAAGAGAACTTTCTAGAAAAATAGGCACACGGTCTAAGGTTAGTGAGTGTGGAGGGCCCTTGGGACAGTACCGCTCCCACACCAAACTCTGAGGCATCTACCTCCACCACAAATGGGCAGGACAGATCCGGTTGTACCAGGACAGGCGCTGAAGAGAACGCCGCCTTTAGGTTATCGAAGGCCCTCAGAGCCTCAGAAGACCAGGTACTCACATCTGCTCCCTTTCTGGTGAGGTCCGTTAGAGGTTTAGCCACCACGGAGAAGTCTTTGATGAACTTGCGATAGTAATTGGCGAAGCCGAGGAAGCGTTGAAGAGCTTTCAAGGTACCTGGCCGGGCCCACTCCGTGATGGCTTTCACCTTCCCAGGATCCATCTGGAAGTCGCATGGCGTGATGATATACCCCAAGAATGATATCTTTTGTACCCCAAAAACACATTTCTCGAGCTTAGCAAACAGCTTGTTATGTCTGAGTCGAGCTAGCACGGTTTGAACATGAGTACGGTGACTCGGCAAGTCGGAGGAAAAAATCAGAATGTCGTCTAGATATACAACGACAAACACCCCCATGATATCCTGAAACACAGAATTCATGTACCCCTGAAAAATGGCGGGGGCGTTACACAAGCCAAAAGGCATTACTAGGTATTCAAAATGACCGAGAGGCGTATTGAAGGCAGTTTTCCACTCATCCCCCTCCCGAATGCGAATGAGGTTGTATGCCCCCCTGAGATCAAGTTTAGAAAACCATTGGGCACCAGCGACCTGGTTGAGGAGGTCAGGAATGAGCGGAAGGGCATACTGGTTTCTGACTGTGATCTTATTTAGCTCTCTATAGTCAATACAGGGCCGGAGACCCCCATCCTTTTTCTCGACGAAGAAAAACCCGGCACCCACCGGGGATTCTGAGGGCCGGATGTGCCCCTTGGCCAAGCTGTCCTGGATATAGTCCCTCATGGATTCTCTCTCTGGAACCGTAACATTATAAATGCGGCCCTTAGGAAGTTTGGCCCCAGGAAGCAAATCGATTTTACAGTCCCATTCCCTATGAGGGGGCAGGGCTTCAGATAATTGCTTGGAGAAGACATCCGAGAACTCGGAGAGGTAATCTGGTAGGGGAATCCCCTCGCAGGTGGAGATCCCCACCTCCACCGGACATAGGTGGTTGGCACAGCGGGGACCCCACTCTACCAGTTCCAACGTGTCCCAATTTACTACCGGGTTGTGCTCCCGGAGCCAGGGGAGACCTAGGACGACGTCCACAGACAAATCTCTCATCACCAGAAATGTGCAGGTTTCAACATGTAGGGCTCCTATAGTAAACCTTACCTCGGGGGTAACCAGATTAACTACCCCTGCTTGCAGTGGAGTGGAGTCCACTCCTGAAACAAGAATCGGAGTCTCTAAACGTAACAGAACCCCGGACAGTTGAGCAACGAAATTAAAGTTAACGAAATTAGCAGCAGCCCCAGAATCAACGAAGGCTTGCCCAGTACGGTGGAAAGAATGGAATTCTAGGGTGCAAGGCAATAACATTTTGGACAACACAGGGAGTACCTTGGCTCCTAGACAGTCCTCCGGACAACTGCCTAGGAGCGGACGTTTTCCCTGCCATGGCTTCTTGGCGCAGGTTGCAATGCGGTGACCCGGCTCCCCACAGTAGAAGCAGAGGTTCTTCTTCAGGCGATTTTCCCGTCGTTGCTTGGGGTTCATGGCTCCCAGCTCCATGGCCTCGGTGGTGGGAGGTGGAAAAGTCGGGTCAGTAGAAGAAGTGGGCGTGGGGAGTGGAGTGGTCCGAGCGGCGTGTCTGGCCCTCAAACGTCGGTCAGCCCGAATAGCCAGCGACATGGCTTGCTCCAGGGTTCTTGGCTCCGGGTGGGCCACGAGTAGGTCCTTAAGACCCTCAGACAGACCGGTCAAAAATAGGTCTTTTAGGGCGGCATCATTCCACCCGGATTCTGTACAGTGCTGGCGGAATTGGGAACAGTAGTCCTCCGCCATCTTGCAACCCTGGCGCAGGGCCAGAAGCTTGGAGACTGCGTAGCCGGCACGGTCGGGTTCGTCATAAATTTGACCCAAGGCGGAAAAAAAGGCGTCAAGGGATAGTCGGGCGGGAGAGCCAGCAGGTAATGAGAAAGCCCAATTTTGGGGCTCTCCCCTCAGGCGGGTAATTACAATTCCCACTTTCTGGTATTCAGTACCAGAGGAGTGGGGGCGGAGATCAAAGTAGAGCTTGCAGCTCTCTCTAAATGCGAAAAACTGACTTCTCTCTCCGGAGAAACAATCCGGAAGCGTGGCTCGAGGTTCTGTCATTGTTCCTGGAGCGGAAGGGGGCTGCATGGGACCTGCAGCTGCCGCTTGTTCCTGTCGCTGCAAGCGGGCTGTTAGGTCCTGGGCAAGGTTCGTAAGGAACTGGACCTGGTTCGCTAAAGCTGCCATGGCCTCCATCGAGGGGTTCAGAGTTGCCGGGCGGATGCAAGGGTCTGACCTTCGTTCGGCCAGTGTTACTGTCAGGACAGTGTCCGGGATATGGGGGTCCCTGAGATATCCCGCAACCCCTGTCCCTGCCTACTTGCCCCCCTGGGCTAACCCCCAGGGCGACAACTGGGCGGCGGTCCCTACCCTCACTAGGGAAGCGGGACACGGGAAGACAAACAGACACTGAAGACAAACAACGGTAGAATGGTCAGACAATCCGGGTCGGCAACAGGAGGGTACGCAGTACAGGGGGGTCAGGCAAAAACGTAGTCAAGGTCCAAAAGCAGAGGTCAGGAAAGCCGGGGTCACAAACAGGAGTCAAAAGAATACGCGGGTGCAGCTGGAAGACCAAACTAACACTGGCAAGGGCTGAAAGGAAAACACACCTTTTTAAATGCTGTCAGCGCTCCCGCCCCAGAAGCCGATAGGGGCGGGGAGCCTGACAGCAGCAGGGCTAATCAGGGAGGTGCTGGGGACACACCCCCAGTCTGCAGCACAGACAGTTACTAGGGAAGCCAGCCTGGTAGTCAAGTGCCTAGAGAAGCACCTGCTGCCTCCCTAGCAACCCGGCGGCGACCAGTCTGACAGCGGCCCGGGGAGATCACAAGAATCGGGGCTCCCCTACGCCGCACTCCTGTAACCCGGGTGGCAGGACCGGTGGTGTGGGCACGGGGCCCCCGAGAATTGCTGGTTCTGACACCATCCATATACTGTCTTTTATCTCAGAATGGTTTCTCTTCTGGTACTTACTTTTTATTGGACCCATTTTGGCATTTATATGACTTTTTGATCACTTTTTATTCCGATTTTTGGGAAGCAATTTTACAAAAAAATACGTATTTCTGGCATTGTGTATTTTTCCTTATGGCATTAACTATGTGGGATACATGGTGCAATATTTTAATACTTCGGACTTTTACAGGCATGGTGATACAAAATGTTTATTTCTTCTACTTGCTCTATCTTTTATATGATAAATGGAAAAATGAGAATTTTTGGAACTTTTAATAATTTATATATAATTACACACACACACAAACTTAAAAAAAAAATGTTATCAAATTTTTTAAATTTTTTCTTTTCGCCTCGCAAGACTTAATCATGTGATACCTTCATCGCTCCTGTACTGCAGTGTAATATGCCTGTGCTTCTCAACATTGTGGAGGTAACCAATCAGTCACAGAGGGAGCCACCTCATTCTATCGCACCACTTAAATGCTGTGATCAGCATTCACCACAGCATCTTAGTGGGTAAATGGCTGGGATCAGAATTATTTTTGTCCCTGGCCAATGCATCTAGGTGCCAGCTGTATTATAGAGCTCCTGAGCTGGCTACTTTTCAACTTCTACCTTACATACACAGCAGATGCCAGGGGGAGGTTTAATCAAAATGTTGTAACTGTGTTGGCAAAAACTTAAAGAGTTGAATTAGAAAGAAAGGCATTTGAACCAAAAGCAGAGTACTAACCACATAATGAAGCAGGCTAGACCTAGTTTTGAATGATAGAAATTATCCCATGATCCCAGGTATTCAGAACTCAATAATATAAAGAATCAATTAGCTAAGAAATTCTGGGAACTTGAATAATTGTCAGAGAAATAATAAGGAAAAAAGTCCCTTTGGTAGAATATTGAAACTCCAGGAATAATTAGTTTCTGAAAAGTCACGGGGCCCCATGGGTTATGGTTTTGAAAAAGAGATACAAAATATCCAGATCCCAACAGAGACAAAATATGAATGAGATGTTGAGATAAGGATCAAGAAATTTCCACCTCATATCTCATTGTACATTCCTAGTAGACTGAGCAATCTTAGCAGAGGCCACATGAAGCAAAAATTAAGTGAAAAAAATGAAAAATCTAAAACTAAATTACTGAAATCTGTAAATTCAGTTCTTCATTTTTGAGGGATATATGAAGATCTTCATTGACTATAGGCAAATCGGGACCACAGGTGCAGGCGGGGTGTCCCTGTATCCCTACGGGAGCCCCGCTGTGCACCAGGTGAGTTAACCCATTGTTTAACACTGTGTGGTGGCGCGGATCGTTACTATTGTAAATTCAGACAGAAGGGATGATAAATACAGTTACAATTAAGGACATTTTTCCTAATGATTTAAATTGACTTGTATAGATTTCTTTTTAGATGATGCGAGTCAACATGTTGTGCATTTTTAAAGTTGGCACAGTATAGTTAGATTGCATAGTATTTGTTTCTCTTGAGTACGTTCTAGCTTACTGTCAAGGTTAAGAGTCTAGTGGCTAAGTCAATCTGGAAGAATGTATCCCACTCATTTGGTACTGAAAACAGTAAGTAAGCTGCATAAAACCTCCATGAATTGTAGTAAATAATGGGGGGAAAAAAACAATTTTAAAACCCAATTTAAAAAAGATTTACAACAGTTCACAGAGGTTTTATGCTGCTTATATATATTGCATATTTACCTTTTAAAGATCATATTATTCCTTTTCTATACATGAGTAATTTTTCTTGCAACAAAGTAAAAAGGCTATTGCTGCTTTTATTCTTTTTTTCCCCTAGCACACGGTTCCTAAAAATATCTAAGGGGGTCAGCTTCCAAGTTAACCACAACTATTCAAAATGTCTAGTAACTGCAACTACTATACATGGAGTTTAAGGCTTCTCCAAAATATATGGAACCCATATCATACTACCTCTTCAAATTGGTGACTGCTGACATCACTGTGAGATGCAAGGTAGTAATATCCTATAAGAATATCACATGGGTCAGGGTCCTGTAGACCCACCAAGGTTTACAGGATCTCACTACTGACATCCCGTTTCAGGGCTGTATATTTCTGCTACACTGGCTGCACATGCGCAGTTGTATTCCAGCTGACCCAGTGCAAGTACCACCAATGAGAGCAGTCTCAGACTACAACTCCCGCTACACATGCCCAATTCTGTCATCTGGTCAAAACATGCATGTATGCGCAGTCTTTTCTTCCTTTTCAGCAACTACATCTGGCTTCTCACAAAGGCTGAGTAGTGGTGAAGACAGGTCATTGTTCTTGGTCCCTACCATGTTTACACTGGGGATCATACTGGAAATGTGTAAGTACATTGAGATGCAACTTTTTGTGTTCCAACACAACAATCAAAAGTTGTGTTTGGTCTTCGGTGACAGCCATTTTGTCTCATATTTCTCTAGTGATGACAATGGTAATATAAAGTACTTTAGGCCTCATTTAGCAAAACGCTTCACAGAAGGGGAAATCAAGAATTAAAAACAATCACAGAAAATGGCCGTTACTTACTGACTGAGGAGTGCATATAGATGCATCCTCCTCTCACCATGCAGGTAGCTGACTACCAAATGGAGGAGCCAATAACACCTGTGAGGGCACCGATAAGACACCCACTCACACTGCCTCATGATAATGAGGGGGGTGGATGCTTGGTGTACACTCCCACACATAGTGGATACAGGGTGCCAGACTATTCTGATATATGTAGTTCACCATGCAGACCGGCAACCTATTAATGACGCCATGATAATTCGGCGGGTTGCCGTTATTGGCTCCTCCATTTGGTAGTCAGCTATCTGCATGGTGAGAGGAGGATGCATCTATATGCACTCCTCAGTCAGTAAGTAACGGCCATTTTCTGTGATCATTTAGCAAAACTGTTTAACAATAAGACTGTCCTTGTTGCCCACAGCAACCAATCATCATACAGCTTACATTTTACCTCAGCAGCTTGAGATATGAAAGCTGCGCCGTGATTGGTTGCTATGGACAACAAGGGCAGTCTTAGCATTAGGCAGCTTTGCTAAATTAACCTTTTTGAGTTTCTGTTCCCCTTGATATATTACATTTATGTATCTGAGTGACATTTAAGGTGAGTTATGAGGGGTTCAAATCGAGGTGATCATTTGTAATAACCCTGTATATTTTGATTTGAACTGCTTGAGACTCTGTACCTCCAAGGGCTTTGCAGAACCAATGAACAGCATTTCATTGGAAATTAGAAAGGAAAATAAGCCAGCACCACTTTCATGGCATGAAAGTCCAAAATTCATTGTGAATGGATTGTGTGTTCTTCCATTCTGGCAGAGGGGTAACTATAGGGGATGCAGAGAATGCGGTTGCTCCCGGGCCCAGGAGCCTTAGAGCACCCATAAGGCCTCTCTTCTCCATATAGGGAGCCCAGTACTATGAATAAAGCATTACAGTTGGGGGCCCTGTTACAGGTTTTATACTGGGGCCCAGAAGCTTTAAGTTATACCTCTGCATCCTAGAATTATATGTGAAATGTATGTCATTATGAATACTATAGGATGTTGATGCTTTTGTTTTCTACCATAATATACTGTCTCTGACATTCCAACAGTTAAAGCGCACCAAGAGAATCTGGAAATTAGAGCACAAACTTAAAGCTGCCACCTACATAGTGGTTTATTTAATGTGCGCTACACCTGCTTGGCTGTAAATTTTAGTAGGTATGCAGTTAATTACTGCTGCAGTGAAAAGATAAGAAATTACTTTTTCTTGACATGGAGGCTGTGAAGATAACATCAACCTGAGAATATCTGAATAACTGGAAGGCATTCATTTAGAAACACTATTTCAAAGTATTTTAAGTTTCTATCAATTTTATTTAAGCAAAAGTAAGTTTGCATCACTCAATAGATTTATTATACAACTTAAATGCAAGCATTAGAGAAGAGCAACAAATAAGCAATTCATATAAATACATATTGAGTTGTTCTCATTAATAATAGATGACTGTAATTAAAGCTCCTGTAGGGATTGCCACCTGTAATTTGTAGATTTCTGAATATCAAATCTACCGAGTACTGCAACAACATAGTCCGTCACGGGGACCCCCAGAGACCCCAATACTTATCTGTGGATCCGGCATCCTACGTCCCGCATGACGCTTCGGCATGACGCGCCACAGCATCATGTGACACGCCGGCCACGTCACATGAGACACCCACAGCGTCACATGACACGCCGGCCGCGTCATATGACGCGGTGGCGGTAGGCGGGGAAGCGGTTTCACGCTATCTTCTGCTGTGCTACAGCGGAAGATAGCATGACGGACGGCTTCCATTGACTGCAATAGAAGCCGTCCGCGCCTACACCAGCGGCAAATAGAACATGCCACGGGTGAGGTCGGGTGATTTCACGGTGTGGAATTCCGAGGTGGAATTCCGCACCGTGAGCATTGAGCTATTAGGTTAGGGTTCTGTCCGTGGGAAGGAGCCCTAACAACAAAGTTTATGATAGAATTAAAGCACATATAGAGGAGGGAGGTGGACTGTCATATTTCATTACTAGGTGACTTGTTATTGGAAACTCCACCTAAAAGAGCTTTCATTTTTGGGACTAGCATTTGAAATCTTTCGGCCTCTTCTAGTCTTGGCTGTCAACTGATTCCCCTTCAATAGGAGTCTGGACCAATCTGGTAAATCCGCTCTTCCAAGAGGAAAAGAACTGAACCCAGACTACTTTAATCGAATTTAGTAAGATCTAAAATAGTCTGTACACAGCAGTAAGGGAACAAGAGAGAAGAGAGTAAGCTGAAGCTTGGAAATTGTGTATATATCTGTGGCTATGTGCATTGCAGGTCTACTTGTCATTTTTTGTTCCATTTCCTTTTTTTCTTTTTTGCTTCTTCCCCAGTGCTGCTGCTGAGTGAGAAGGAAGGAATTAAGGGAGGCTAATAACTAATTTTGATAGTGTTTGTTATATTTTGATATTTGGCTTTTTTTCGTCTTTGTATGGGCTTTTTCAGTGACGATAAAAAAAATTTGAAAAAAAAAAAAGAGATTAAAAATAGAAAATATACTTTGCCAGAAACATCACCACTCTTGTCCTTGGCCTGTGGATGATATTGCAGTCACATGAATGGAACAGAGCTGAGCTGCTCTATATATTGGTAAGAATGATGCTGCTTCTGGCACACACAAAAAAAAAAAGTTTTTTGCCTAATCTCAAGGGTAATTTCAGATAGACATTTATGCACCCAACAGCCATGCTAACAGCCGTCCCAGTAACTATCGCTCCTAGGTTTTCATACAGGAGTGATACTTGTTCAGTAAACAGAGGCATAGAGGTTTGAAGATCTTATGGCCACCCGCTTCTGTTCACTGTGAACAGGCAGTTGTTCATAGATGAATGGTTGCCGGTTTATACTGAGCGAGGAGTATTACGGATTCTGATGGCACATGGTACACATGGCCCATGAAACTGCTATAATGGCCCTTTCACACAGAAGAGTTTTTCTGCATTCTGCACTGCAAATCCTACAATAATCCGCCAAGGCAAAATCTGCAAGTCTCATTGCGGATTTTGATGTGGATTTTCCAGCAGAAGTAAGCTCTTTTTATTCTGCATCAAAATCTGAATGGAACCATGCAGATTTTGTTGGAGAATTTACAGCAGTTTATGGTGTGGAATGCAGAATTTTCCACCCATGTGAAAGGGCCCTTAAGCATATCTCTAAGCACTGTCAAATGCAGTTCGAGCAACTAGTTAAAAAAACCTAGGCGATACATTTCCTGTAATGCTCTATACAAGTCCATGCAGCTTGCACAGAGCTATAATAGGTTTAGTGCATGATCCCTAAGGTTTCTTCAATGACATACGGTCAGAAAATGCGGAATAAGTTGGCGCTATACAAATAAAGATGATTATTATTATTAGTGGGTAATCTCTGAACTGGACCATATAGGAGGACGCAAATATAAATTGAATAATCTTCCCTGATTTTTACTGAAAATTATGCACAAAGTGGAGCTGCGCAAAAATTTCCAAAGCTGAAGATATTCCTCTAAAGATAATATAAAAACACATCCAGCCCAGCCAAATCAGCAGCAAATGAAAAGTGATGACAGTATTACTTGTTGAATTGGTTTATGAATCTAAATAGGTACAATCATAGTAGAGAAAGAAACCTGCAATCTATTATGTTATGAATTGATACTTAAAATGTATCATTACCGGTGATGCCTTTTATCTGTCTATAGCAGATGGCGCATTGGTCATTTATTGGAATAACTGCATCCACATAGATATTCAGAGACTGACAACATTTAATGAATTAGATGAATGGGATTCTTTATTTCTGCTACTGTACCATCAACACATAACAGACAATAGTTATGTTTCATTGTGTATAATGGGTTTGAGCCCACTCTGGGGTAATCATAAGGGCTCTGCTACTTTCATAATAATCAACTTGTTCCTATAATTTACTTGGGAAAATTCAAAAGCTTTTTTTATTATTACTGCATTGTATCTGTCTGCTGAAGGCTGAATTCTATCAGACTACTCGCGGAGCTTGGGCATTCAGTAAATTCAATTGAATGTAATTATCAAAATGTTGGTAGGCTTGCATCTAAAATCCTGTAGCTTAATGTAATGTTGGGTTGTGCCATTCGTATTTATTTAAGCTATTTACTGGGAAAGAGCCTTATAAAATTGGTTTAAAATTGCCTATTCGTTATCCAATAGTTAAAGCATCTGATTTTTCATCTTAGGCCGCTTAGTATTTTGAGTCCGTTCTTGGTCCAAATTTTGCAATCTGTAATATAGAACTAATATAAATCTATGTATCTATTTACATGGGCATATTTTTTATGGCTGTGTTTTAGAAAATGCAACCTATGCTACTTTTCTGCACTTCTGGTGAAAAATACAACCATTATGATCTATGGAAAGTGATTAACACTTGAATGAGTTCGTATTGTATCTGTATTTATTGATCTCTAGTTTCATTCATTTGTATGACTTTATACTGGACAAACACAGATACTATGTGTCCAGTAGAAAATAAAAGCAATAGCAAGAAATACGGAGGCAAAAGGTTCAAATACAGATCAAATACAGATGGCACATGGTTGCAATTTTATCTGTAACACGTCCATGTTACGGATCCGTATTACAGACATGCTACAATACATTTGTATCACACTAGACTTAGCTGGTTTAACCATAGAATTCATTAATAAGAAATATCCTCTGTAAAATATTGCCCAGAATGCCCCATTAATGAAAGATGTTTAACTAATGCTCTGACATGTATCATTACATAACTTTCGATAGATATATAGAACACCTGGCCTGAAATAAATACTGTAGACTCATAATAAATAATAGTTTGGAAAGGATGGCTTTCAGCCAGGGCAAACAAATTTGCTGAAATAAAAGTATCTTAGGATAGGTTAAAGGGACTGTCTCACCATTAACAACTACTATTTATGCTGAAGTTGGCTCAGCAATCAGCTGGTTGCTTACAATTCTACTTCATAGTATACAGTTACCAAGATGGTTAGCGGTCTGCAGATCATGTCCTATGAGGAATGGTTAAAGGATCTAGGTATGTTTAGCTTGTACATAAAGAAGGCTGAGAGGAGACTTAATAGCCGTCTACAAATATCTGAAGGGCTGTCGCAGTGCAGAGGGGTCAGCCCTATTCTCATCTGCACAAGGAAAGACTAGAGCAATGGGAGGAAAATGAAAGGGAGGAGACACACATTAGATATTAGAAAAAACTTTCTGACAGTGAGGGTGATCAATGAGTAGAACAGGTTGTCATAGCAGGTGTTGAGTTTTCCTTCAACGGAAGTATTCAAAGAAAGGCTGGACAAATATCTGTCTGGGATGATTTAATGAATCCGTTACTAAGCAGGTGGCTGGACCATATGACCCTGGAGGTCCCATTCAACGCTACAATTCTATGATTCTATGAGCGATCATCTGTTCCCAGGTCATACATCCAAAAGTGTTGTATTATATATTGTCCATGTAATATATAGAAGTGTCAGGTCTGCCAAAGCGACAAAGTGTTTGTAGTGGCTTTCTGCTGTGGCTCATAGACGTAGGGACCCTCTTTATAGTGTCCTGTGCACTAATAGGACAGACAGACAAGGTTGTAATGATATAACCCCGTTAAAGTCAAAACTCCAATATGATTTTGCAACTATTCATATTAGTTTGGGAGCTAAAGAAAAACAGTTGTAATAAAATTTGGGCTTTGTATGTAAAAGGTTTTCTTGTATATAATGATACTCATTTATGATTAATTGAACAGTTCTACATATTAACAGTTGCATATTGATAGGCTATATCAATGAATGATGCATGTATTTAAACAGGGGTAAAAACTGAATGGCAGAATAAAACAGTTGAATAAAAAATAACTCCTAACAGTAATTTTGGATGCAGAAACATGGAATAAAGACATTTCACTCGTATGTACGGTACAGTGCAAACATTTAAGACAGGTGTGGAAAAATGCTGCAGAGTAATCATTTTTCAAAAACAGAAAGTGTAAGATTGGCTCCAAATTTTTTCTGCAGCAGGGTCATTAAGAACTATCTTCAGCGTAAAGAAGAACACAGAGTCCTAGAAGTGCTGATATGGCCCTCACGGAGCCCTAGTCAACATAATCGAGTCTGTCTGGGATTAAATGAAGAGACAGGAGGACTTGAACAAGCCTACATACACAGAAGATTTGTGGTTCATTCTAAAAACTTCATGCCAATATCCTTCAAAAACTGTGTGCAAGTGTACCTAGAAGAATTGATGCTGTTTTGAAGCCAAAAGGTGGGGTCACACCAAATATTGATTTGGATTACTTTTATTCATTCACATTGCATTTCATTATTTGACAAAAAAACCCAAAAACTATTAACATTTCAATTTGTGAAAGCATTCTTATGTTGCATCATTTTTTCACACCTGCCTAAAATGTCTGCACATTACTGAATATATTTTGAAGATGTCAACCATTGTAACTGGAGAAATACAGATCAAGCAAAAAGGGATGTACAGAAGAACTGTGTAGTAAAAACATCCATAACCAGGAAACTGCTGGTGTTATCTGCTTCAACAGTCTTCACAGATAAAATGTGAAGGCAGAATTGCAGTAATATCATTGCCAAAAAACACAGGCAAGGAATTGATAGCATTTCAAAGAAATAATACAAGCACCTAAAAAAAATGAACTGAAGTGTTCAGCCAAAAATGCCATGCCTGGAAATTACTTCTAAGTCAGTGCTTCTTCAAATGCCAAAAACTGTAGCGCTAACAAATGGAGAAATGAATATGTTTTCACAATTTCAACATACTAGTAAACAAAGATGTTCAACACAGACTAGAGTCATATATAGTATATTCAGAAACCCGAAAAAGATACAAACTTGAAAGGATGAGGAAAAATACAAACTTCTGATACATGATCAAGTATTGGATTGAACGCTATAACTATGGCATGTACTCTGGAAAATGCATGAACCTGAGGGTCTATAGTACTATAAAAGCTGCAATCATGAAGATATGGAAGAATTATCAACAAAATGTATGGTATGTTATGGTCCCTTATGGTTATGAAAGCAAAATAATAAAGCACAACAGAAAAGGTATTGGAAGCTCGAAAAATTTTGATATTGCAGAGAAATTACAAAGATTATTTACTGTATGCTTGACTTAGACTTATAATGCTCTGATTCTTCCTGGTGAGAAGGATCGCATAAAAGAAGCTGCAGGGTTATTCGAGTACTACTGTATGTGATACACCTGACCACTAGTCTCTAGGCACTCATTAAATAAGTCAGGCAAATCTTTTGATGAAATCTATTGAAAAAATACTATGACTGGGCTAGAAGCTGGACTGAGTGCAATGAACTTGTGCTGCCCACACATCATAGTGTTACGGTCGGGAGAGAGTTCAGAGCCTCGTGTTGTAACCCGAGTGGGTAGATAGCGTGGTCAAGGACAGCCAAGGGTCGGTAACGGTGGCAGCAATCATGTAAGGAGGAGCAGGACTAAGAGAGCTTCACCAAAGGCAAGGAGCACAATAATCACGCAATGAGGGAGAGACAGGGAAGTTCAATCAGTGTGGGGTAAAGGTAATCAGGAGCTGGATTCCAGGAGCAAGGAACTGGACAAGGTTAAGCAGGGGAGCTGTTCAGCTGGCTGAATAGCTCACTAGGGAGAGACACCGCCTGGAACACTGAGTTTCCAAGTTTGAACCCTGACACATAGTATTTATTGGGGAACTATTAGTGATAACTATTAGTATTCAAACTCATTCATATGTTAGAATGATACACAACAAAGCAACATGACAAATACAAAAAGATAAAAGAGTGCTGGACCATGATTTCGAAACGGGAGAACCTACTGTCAAAAAGTTATCAGGACTGCGGTTCTGTTCTTTCCCTGTACACACTGGCAGACCTATTTCTGCCCTGATAGATGGTTGAGCTATTGATATGACATGAGTCAGGTCAATAGCTCAACCTTGTTCACTTCATTGCTTGACAATTGCAGGGATGGATCAATGTTGTAAAATAAACTTGTAATACTAAACATGACAATATTTAACCAACATCGCTCAAAACCATTATTCCTTGTTGATTGGTTCTACTTCCTGTTCACTCAATTGGTTGCCATTGAGAGAAGCCTAAATAATCATGACTCGAGTTTATCATTACATGGGAATTTTTACAGTAATTAAATTTAGTTAGGAGGGAATTATAAAAAATAGAAATAGTCTAAAAGAAAGACTAAATTTTTGAAACTGCTTTGGTAAAATGAAAGCTAAGCTGTGATTGGTTTCTATGGACCACAAAAACAGTTTTTCTTTTAGGCAGTTTTGATAAATGAGGCATTCTGTATATCAATACAAAACATATTATGCTACTAATTGGCCAGTTTTGTAAACATATGCAAAACATTTCAGTGTTAGAAATAAACCAAGCAAAATATTTTAGTTAACTGATACTATAATTCAAAACACAGCTCCAGGTTAATAAACTGCGGAAATAATAGATTGTCAACACAAAGATTAACAAATGACATTGTCCTTAATATAAAGTGGAGGGTGAAAATATCTACTTTCAAATAAGCCAAAATGTCACTTTAAAAACCATTTTTCTGGAAAACATTAATCACCACCTTTTCTGCACTTCCAGTTTTTTTGTTTGTTCACCTACTAGGCTCATGACTGAATGTCATAACTCAAGGCATTGTGATTAAGCTTTCACATCTGAGAAAAATCAAATGAGCTATTTTCTTCTCACAGAAGACAAATATAGCATCAAGTGTGATTGGATAATCATACATTAAGATGAAAAGATTTTACATAAAGGTTAAACTATGTGAAGACAGTTGACAACCCTGTACATTATAAACTAGATTACATATAATTAAAATAGCATTATTTATTTTACGTTTTGTGTTAAAATCACCAGTAAGCATTTACTTGTACTATTGTTAATGTAACAATTCAGCAAAAGATAATTAAAAGGTGTATTTCTAACTCATACATTTTCGGACTATCCACGGTATGTGCCATTAATGTCTGCTAGATGTTGGTCCCACCTCTGAGACCTGCAGCTATCACCAGAACATGGCTAGCAGATACCATCCAGACTTACCTTCATGGCCCTCTGAGGGCAGGATTATGGAGACAGCCAAACTGGCTGTTTATGCTGCTTAAAGGGGTTGTCCCGCGGCAGCAAGTGGGTCTATACACTTCTGTATGGCCATATTAATGCACTTTGTAATGTACATTGTGCATTAATTATGAGCCATACAGAAGTTATCAAAAGTTTTATACTTACCTGCTCCGTTGCTGGCGTCCTCGTCTCCATGGTGCCGACTAATTTTCGGCCTCTAATGGCCAAATTAGCCGCGCTTGCGCAGTCCGGGTCTTCTGCTGTCTTCAATGGGGCCGCTCGTGCAGAATGCCGACTCTGTGTAGCTCCGCCCCGTCACGTGCCGATTCCAGCCAATCAGGAGGCTGGAATCGGCAATGGACCGCACAGAAGCCCTGCGGTCCACAGAGAGAGAGGATCCCGGCGGCCATCTTCAGCAGGTGAGTATGAAGACGCCGGACCGCCGGGATTCGGGTAAGTACTACCCGGTTTGTTTTTTTAACCCCTGCATCGGGGTTGTCTCGCGCCGAACGTGGGGGGGGGGGGGTTAAAAAAAAAAAAAAAAAAACGTTTCGGCGCGGGACAACCCCTTTAAGGATATAGCATTGCACAGCAAGCTTACTGAACACTTTTTATTCGTTTTTTTTGGATTGATGCATAGCAATTCTGCCTATTCTACACATATTGGGAAAAGAATGTGGGGTTTGAATTTTAAAAATACTTATATTTTTTATCAAATGACCCTCCGGTTTCAGGGCAACATTCTCTCCTGAGAACAGAGGGTAGAGGGGATATATTACCTGCACATGATCTTTGCCTCCATCCCTTCACTAAGCCACTTCTGCTCCCATTTTTGGGCAGCTAAGATGACCACTGCCAATTTCTAACCAGAGTATGCACTTATCTTTAATTGGGCAGCATTCATCAAGTGAGCAGTGCTGGCCAATCACAGAGCTAGTATAGTGCTTTGGTAGTTTAACACTACTGATTCCTTATGGGGTATTAAGCAGTTTAAAAATTGCAGCAGCTACCTCGGCAGCTCAAAACAGGACCAGAACCAACACAATGAAGGGAAAGAGGAGAAGCTCAAGTGCAGGTAATACACTTCTTCCAGCCTCCAATCCAGGGAAGAATTTTTTTCTGAAATTAGAGAGTTGCTTAGTAAACTTATTTTAACTTTTCTTTTTAGTTGCCATAGGGGATTTGAACTTGCAATTATCGAAAAGCCTGTGCAATATATGGCAATACTTTAGTATTGCAGTACATTGTACTTTTACCAGGAGTGTACTACCAGCAGCCTATTACTGGGCCCACTAACATAAGGACATGACAGTTCCTCTTTTAAGTAACCCCACACACTTGTACAAGTCATCTAATGAGCATGGTAGTTGTGTTGACACTAACCATCAAGAGGGCAGCTGTGATCAAAAAACGTTGATCTCCAGTGAACCTAGATTGCATGATGGTAATATGAAAGGGCAAGACTATTTTCACTCATGGTATTTTTCCAATAAACACAATTGAATAAGCAACCTGTTAGCATATGTGGTCCACATATTGTATGTGGCCATAAATGCTGAAATCCTTTACTATGTATCCAAATACACCAGACTTCAAACGAGAGTTGTCAGTTCAAAAATCAGATGCAGTCCATATCTAATAAAAATACATACAGTGAAGGTGACATTTCAGCCATAGTATGGCCTTTCTTTGAGTCAAAATTCTGGTGCATTTAGCTTAGCAAACCTCACCATTCTACTTAGAAATAGATGGATATTGTATGCACAAAACGGTTTCTAAATACAAATAATATAGATGAAGAAGTTGAAAACCTTCTATCAGTATAACAGCCTCGACTGTGATAAGCTTAACGCTGGGTTCACACAGGGCGGATTTGCCGCGGCAAATCCGCCCGCGGCCGCTAATCTCGGGATTAGCTAGCCATGTGGACGAGATTTCTGAGAAATCTCGTCCACACGGGACGGCCAATCCGCTGCGGTAAGTCCGGCTGGAACCGCGGCTGTGGCAGCCGCAGCCGCGGTTTCAGAATATGCAGCATGTACATTCTTTTTTTCATTCCGCTACGGTCGCGCTCTCCTCTATGGGAGCGCCGGCCGCAGCGGAAGAGTGAGCGGCCGGGCCGCTTCAAAGCCGCCGCGGCTTTTTTCGCGGTGGTTCTCTTGGCGGAAATCTCACGGTTTTTGCTGCGGCCAAACCGCGAGATTTTCGACGGGAATCCGCCCTGTGTGAACCCAGGCTAAAAGGGTCTTGTTTCCTTCAGAGGAGTCACATAAAAAAAAAAAATTACATTTGATAATTGGCTTCCTTAAACAAAAAGTAATACAACTTTTACATAGTAAGCAAACTATATGTACCTTCCTTTCTAGCACTAAACTGCAAAGTAAGTACATAAGATGATCAGAAAAACTCTAATTGTCCTTAAGTGACATTTTTAAATTACACAAGAACAAATGAACCCTATTCAATGCATTTGCAAAAACCATTAAATTCTCTTTAACTGTAATCCTCTGTAGCTTGCTGATTCACAGGACGTTCACCTAAATGGTCCATTAATTTGTTAGTGACAAACTGATGACTTCAAAGCGCTAATGTATTTTACACAATGCAAAACCCCCACAGATACTTTTCTTAAATTCTGATGTACCCTGTTGTGGTACCATGATTTAATAGAAAAACGATTCCAACTAAAATAAGGTTTAGATGGCTATATATATATATATATATATATATATATATATATATATATATATATATATATATATATATATATATATATATATATATATATTCACACACAAAACCGAATGAAATTGTGATGTCTAATGATTCCAAATGTGTGCTGGCACTTTTACAGTTAAAAGACCAGCACTGATATGATCATGTGACCATATCTGTTCAGGCCAATTAAGTCAGTGAGTGGAGCTAAAACGTTCCACAGAGGAAAGAAAAATAGCATTAAAGGTATCTTTACACAATATAACTGTCGGGTGCACCTGATAGCCATACCAGCGACTATCACTCCTGTGCTTTGCACAGGAGCAAGTCTTTCAAGTGAATGGAGGTGAAGCAGCAGATGATCATTCTGGCCTGCCCTCCTCCATTTAGAGAAAACAGGTGTCATTCAAATATTTAACAGCTCATGTTTACATGGCCCAACATGCAGTTTGGAGGCATAACTATGTAATTGATAGTTATATGTAAAAAATATTTTGGGCGATGCTCATAACCTCTCTTCCGAATTTTGGATTTTGATACCACCACTCAAAACCTGCCATTCGTATAGCAGTATACTTGCACTCAAACTCAATCCTTTACATAGACCACTAGTTATGTTTCTCTTAACATGGCCTCTACCAATGACTCAACCACTAGCATTTTTAAGTGATTTTAGGGTTGAGAGAGCATCAATTTACTTTATCTGCCTATGGAACCAAATGCCTTATCCAAGCCTGGTTTAGGGGTATACAACCTTTCTTGATCCAAGGGACACTCAGTCAGATTGCAGTACTCTGAAGAGTTACAACAGAACTTAATGTCAATGGCATATTGACAGTACATGCTGTAAATGTTGACAAATGAGCGTTCCACTTATAGGATGTTCACTTATTGTGAGAATGGGGTTCCCTTGCTCCCTGTTTGTCACCTCAGTGAGGGGTTGAGGTGGTCACACATAAGTGTGGCTCTCTCCATTTTAGCTTTTAGCCACTTTTCTACTTGTCTATACTCCTGGAGTCCCCATTTATAGTTGTGTAAAAGAGGTCTGGAGGCACACAGAACAGCATCGTAGGTGGCATGCAATACCCCAGATATACATAAATGGAGCATCACAGTGGCTCAGTGGTATTTGCAGCACTAAATTTTAGGGAGCAGAAATTTTACAAAAGACAAAACCTGCTGTTTTTGCATACATGTTCTCTCACTGGGTACCCTAGTTTATTCTCACATTCCAAAAGTTAACTGATAAGATTATTCGCTCCCCATGAAATTGTGGCCAGTGTTTATCAAAAGAGAGAGAAATGAGACTGTTATTCCCATTGGGACAAGGACAGATATGAGTGACTACATAATTAGTGATTATATGATATGAGTCCATTATGCTGAGATATTTCTAATGTATTACTATTAAATCCAACAGATTTAGAAAGTCATTAAGTTATTTTACATGATTTTAGTGCAATCAAGACAAAATGTTGATTACTTATTTATGGGAGTGTAGCTAAAGTGGTGCAGAGGTAGCAGTCATACCCAGGCTCAAAGTTCTGAGGGTTTTGAAGACCCTCTGATACACAAGATCTCCTGTACTATAAACAGCAAGTGGCATTTGGGGAGCTTTATCATATTTGGTAATTTTCTCCAACAGCTTCAAGTTACACCTCTAGTTATTTGATTTTCTCTTTGCCAGTTATTTGTATTCCATCAGAATTAGGAGACAATATGGATTTTCTTTTTCACTCTAATTTTAGGAAATTTTCTGAAGTTAATCCAGTGAAAATGACCAATCTGCTAGTCCACAAACTTATATTTGCAAAAACTGCAAAACCCAATCCAATGACACTTGAACATTTAAAATGTGCACTATAGTTGGCTTTAGAGTATTGTCTGTAGAGAAAAGTGATTAATAAAATATGGCTTTTAATTGCATTAATGAAACTGAACAGTAGTTAAACCTAGGGGGAGCAAAATATTCATTAATTTGATGCTCCATTAGTGCTGTGTAATATTCACTCTGCAACAAACAGAAGCAATAACATTTACAGTAGCACCATAATTAAATGATCAGGACTGTTACATGGGAGACATAATTCTACCATAAAACAGACGCTCCTTCTTCTTTGCTTGCAAGTTGGACCAATGCTAATAAGCAAATTTGAATGGCCTAAATATTACAATACCATGGGTCCTATACGTTAATGGATAAATACAACAACTTTGCACAATCTGATCAGGTAAATTAATTATCTGCATCATACTGGACATACACTGTTCCTCTGACCATAATGAATCTTGAACACATTTGCAGATTTTTTTTTCAATCTTATTAAATGAATGTGTCATATTCGATTGCAGTTTATCATTATGCAGCCTGTCTAGAAGTGAATTAGTCTAGAAAATGACCAATGGGGCCAACCTTTGAGGCTGATTATACATGGGTGGAATTAGCCACACCGCAATCTATATCGCAACACGCACTTAATTCTGCACCAAAATCTGCAGGATTATATGCAGATTTTGATGCAGACCTGAAAACGGCTTAAATGCTTCTGCACTTCCACATCAAAAACCAAAGTTAGGCCTGCAGAATTTGGAAGGGAACTTCGCAGTGGCAGCTTGAGCTGCATCTTGTGGTGCATCCAGGTGGAATAATTCCGCTTGTGGGAAGGCATCTTAAGGGTTATTCTAGCTTTCGTATTTTCAACACAGGACATCATACAATTTTCTAACATACATGTATATACAATTCTCCAAGCATACCTTTAAATTTATTCCTCTCTGCACAAAATAGTATAGCCCAAAGATTGCTGCTCACCACGGCAGTGAATACCGGCCAGAGGCCACAGCTTCGCTGCCGGTATTCACTCAGCGGCACTGCTAGTAGCGCTGATACCAGGTCCACACTGTGACGCCACGGTGCACCCAGGATTCTCCTCCCTCGATGCCTCCTCCTTGGTTCCGCAACAGCAGAGAGGAGAGGTGTCTGGACGCACACACTGATATCTCAGTGTGCACCTGGGATCAGCGCCAAGCAGAGGAGCAGCAATACTTCGACGAGGAGGAGGTAAATATATGGGTCTCAAGGGATCCCTATTATTAATGGGGAGGATATAGGGGATACTATTAGTAATAGGATTACTACTGAAACCACTGTGGGTGTCACAATTACTACTGGGGCTAATGTGGAGCTCGCTATTACTGCTGAGGGGGGTCACTATTACTGCTGACACCACTGTGGGGGGCACTATTACTATGGAGACCACTGTGGGCATCACTATTATTATGGAGACCCCAGTGGGGAACCCTCTTACTACTGTGGCAATTGTGGTGGACACTATTACTACTGAAACCACTGTTGCCGTCACTATTACCACTGGGGCTACTGTGGAGGTCACTAGTACTGCTGAGGGGGTCACTATTACTACGGGGACTACTGTGGAGATCACTATTACTGCTGAGTAGGTCACTATTACTACTGAGGCCACTGTGGGGGTAACTATTACTGCTGAGGCCACTGTGGAGGTTGCTATTACTACTGCTGCATGTTTACACGTGGCGTAAATGCTGCAGAATGTCCTCAGCGGAAGATTCTGTGGCAAATTCCGCAGCATTTCCACATTCAAAAAGCAGTCAAAATCTGCACCCTGTCTATTTTGAAACAGCCTTGTCCTTTTTAGAATGACGGAGGTAAAATCATACATTGGGATAAGCCACGCCTCCTGTGTTGGCACTTTGCGATAAATAAGTCGGTTTTGCATTGCAGTTTGGGCCCTCAGTCTCTAAAAGGTATGCCATCACTGCCCTAGATGAAGTGGTACCCCATGTGACTCACATCATCCAATACAGACTGTGGCAACCCTGGCTCATGCCTCAAACTCTTTTAATCCGGCAGTGCTTTAGTTGTGCTTAACAGTTATGAAGAAAGACACAAATGTCCGCAGACTTTCTTCACTACAAATTCATGCTCATTAACCTACAACCTAACCCTCCACCACACCAAACAAGTCTACTTCATCTCTCTCATCTCCTCACTATCTCACAATCCTTAATGACTCTGACACATTTCACTCCCTCCTCAGCTTTAAATTTCAGCCCTCCCCATGACGGATCTCAGCACTGAAGAGCTGGCTGATTGCTTCAAAAAGAAAAATCAGCAAAGTCTGGCAAGAAATAACCTCCCAATCCCAGACTAGCCCCAACCCTAGTCTCTTTAGTACTGCATCTAGCTCTTGCTCCCTCTCTGTACTCAGACCAATGAATTACTCTAGAGAGGAAGAAGTCTCAAGATTGCTTTCCTCTGCTCACCCCACCACCTGCGCTAGTGACCCTCTTCCCTCACACCTCCTCTGGTCCCTCTTCCGGGTTGTCATTTTCCACCTTACCACTATATTCAACCTCTCTGACCCCTGGCATCTTCACCTCTTCATTCAAACATGCTATCATATCCCCACTGCTAAAAAACCCGACTCTTAACTCGACTGATACTGCCAACCACCGACCCATTTCAAATCTCCCCTTCATCTCCAAACTACTAGTTGGAATAGGTGAATAGTTGTTCATTGAGGAGGTCACATAAAGCGCGGGGGGGGCGCCTGACTGTAACATAGTAACATAGTTCGTAAGGCTGAATGAAGACAATGTCTATCTAGTCCAGCCTGTCTATCCTCATGTGTTGTTGATCCAGAGGAAGGCAAAAAAAACCAAGAGCAGAAGCCAATAGCCCTTTTGGGGAAAAAATTCCTTCCCGACTCCCTAATGGCAATCAGACTGTTCCCTGGATCAACCCCTAATAGTTCCTACCTGCCTGTATACCCGGATTAACAAATAATCTTAGATTTATAGCTTATAATATCCTTCCTCTCCAACTGTTGCAATATTGAATTCTATTCAGTTAGCTTATGGCTCCAGTACACTTTTCTTTGAGCTATACTGTTATACTGTGCATAGAGAGGGATCAGCCAGACATGTGTAAAAAGGAATGTGAATGGAACTTTAAATACATGCTTATTAGATATTAAATGTTAACATTAAATGTTATGGTTCCCCATTTTAAATGATCAATTAAAAATATATATATAAAAAATCTAAACACCCCATTACCATTATTGTCATAAGACCAAAGCAACTTAGAAGACTAATGTCAAGGCTATGCAATGCTAGTGATATGGACATAAAGCAAAGGAAATGCTGGATAAGTAAAGAGAACGGCTTACAGGCTCTTGAGCATGATTTTTTTGACGCTAGAAAACATTGCCTGTGGCAGAGATGTCATATATGCTGATTGGCATGTGAAGGAAGGAGCGTGTCTAATTGTCTCAACTTACACACATCATTAGTTCTTGGGTGACTGGCTAATATTTAATTCAACCACAAATGAATATGACAAAAGCTGACAAGAAACATAGTCTTCTGTTGTCTCTTCTAGAGTCTTCCCAAGATGATTGCTCATAGAGGCTGACAGCCTTCTTCTAACTACCACTGGTTGTGACATCCTGAATAATGTTTCATTCGAGAGGACTGTTCAATAGGCTCATGTTTCTTTTAAGGTCAAAAGTAATGTAGTCTTTTTGTCCAAATATTTTGTAATAGCAAAAACAGCAATATTTTGAGCATACTGCGACAGACATCGACACTTTCTATGAATATGGCAAAGTAAAAAAATGTTGTATTTGACCATAGAGCTCATTTTTTTTCTCTTTTTTATACCTTGTAAATGTACTAGATTAGATTACTTTCAGAGTTTACACATCAAGAGGATTTTTTTTACATATACCACCCTGCTCCGTACCTCCTGCAGATACCAATGTATAGTCATCTATCACCATAAGTTCCGACTACAAAAAAAAAAAAATACCCAATAGTATTTTTTTTACTATTTGCTTCTATATAAAACAAGGAAACAGACTGGGCTATTCCATACAACAAAAAAAGTATACTGACTTATACCAACCTGACGGAGGCCAAATAGAGAACAGGCATAGTATTGAATGTAATTCCCAAGTTCCCTAATGCTACCGCTATAGTTAAATAGAACCCCGACATGTAGGTTAATGACAAGTAGTTCTGCTTCATTCTGTCATTTGTTCATTCAGAAAGTATGAAGCATTGTATAACACTAACCAGGATAGTATGTTTAGGGGGTGCAGACATAGCAGTCAAAAACCAACCCACCATGGTACCCGACTGGCTCAAGCATTTTTTGTCACATAAGACACCAATATTGTGAAAAGCACATGCTATAGGATGGGGACCCAGTTATAGCAGGCTTCAGTTACATGTCTGCTACTAAATAATGTAACATGGAATAGTTGTGAGAAAAAAGATGGCTGCTGAAACCAAAAACCGAAATTGAACATTTAAATTTTTCATTTACTATATAACTGCCAACTAAAAGAATTTTAGATGACAACTTGTGTTTTTAGCTATATATATGACATCAATATGTATATATAGGGCTGGCAAGAATGTCCATTATGGTTTCTCGACATTGAAAGAGAATAGAAAGAAGGAGCCATGAGTTATTTCACGTAATAATTGTGAAAAAATATATAATACTGCTATGAATAAAAAAACACTAAAAATTTCAGCTCCATCCAATATATAGGAGGTTAATGTTCCTTCATTGGAGCATAGAATGGTAATATGATGCACTTTCAAATGCAACGTGTTCATTTATCTTTGGTATATTCACTGAGAATCTAGACATTGTTGCATATTACACTTATTGTATACCAAACCAAAAAAATCACTATGTGATTCAAAAAAATAATAGGGAAACCAAGATTCAAGAAGCTACAACTTTCAAAACGTCATATACTGCAAATTTATTACCATTTTCAGTAGTTTACCAATGGAGGGCATAATTCAGATGAAACTGTTTGGAGGTTAGTCCCAGGGCTTTGGTTTATTTCCAACATTTTGGCCAGGCAGAATAGTGTTGTCAACTGTGTTATTCTGTTTAGCCCAAATGGCAGAATCAAATCAAAACTTGCTAAAACAAAAGAACAAAGTTTGCAGCTTTGGCCTCCATTTTGCTAATAGTAAGCTATGGAGTTTTCCAGGATTCTATCTGGATACTGTTTTCAGGCAGCCAGGGTCTTGAGACAGAACCTCTGAATGGTATGTGTGTGTAGCCTAAGACATACAGTTGTAAGCAATATGAAATCTGCTATAACGCTTGGTAAAATAGAGCAAATATTTAGGCAAATGTACGTTAGAAATAACTACATTTCTAGTTTTTGGTTGAAACAATCTAGCAAAATTGTTTACAAATTTAACTTCGGAATAATGTTTTTTTTTAACAAATTGTAAATTAAATGGTCAGTAAATCTGGAAATTATTCATGTTTGACATTACAATCGATACATAATACAGTTACTATTCATATGCCAAATTAAATACATACCCATGAAGGGATTGTCTATGTTGGATAAACCTTAATATGGTCTTTCCTTCAATATATAGTCAATATACTTCTGAAAGAATGCTTTTTTTGCAATATTAGTAAAGCTAAAAAATTTAAAAAAATTAAAAAACTTATTTGCGGCACCTATTAAATTTACAGTATAAAAAAGTTACAGAAGTTTACAAAACTATTGCTATACTACTCCTTCCATCTGGTCGAGGTCTCATGAATTAATATAGAGTTCGGTTAAGAAGGTATTTGGGCCAAAGACTGCTGTGTGTTCAGGTTAATCAGATGACACTTGAATACTTAAAGGGGTTGTCCCGCGCCGAAACGTTTTTTTTTTTTTTCAATAGCCCCCCCGTTCGGCGCGAGACAAACCCGATGCAGGGGTTTAAAAAAAAAAAACGGATAGTACTTACCCGAATCCCCGCGCTCCGGTGACTTCTTACTTACCTTGCGAAGATGGCCGCCGGGATCTTCACCCACGGTGGACCGCAGGTCTTCTCCCATGGTGCACCGTGGGCTCTGTGCGTTCCATTGCCGATTCCAGCCTCCTGATTGGCTGGAATCGGCACACGTGATGGGGCGGAGCTACGAGGAGCAGCTCTCCGGCACGAGCGGCCCCATTCAGAAGGGAGAAGACCGGACTGCGCAAGCGCGTCTAATCGGGAGATTAGACGCTGAAATTAGACGGCTCCATGGAGACGAGGACGCTAGCAACGGAACAGGTAAGTGAATAACTTCTGTATGGCTCATAATTAATGCAGAATGTACATTACAAAGTGCATTAATATGGCCATACAGAAGTGTATACCCCCACTTGCTTTCGCGGGACAACCCCTTTAAAGTGCTACAAATTCTCAGTTATATTGAGATCAGGACTTTGATCAGACCGTTATATGGCATTAAACCTTTATTGTGCCAAACTGGTCTAAGGTCTGTATATACAAAGTGCTAAAATAATAGTTCACCCTCTATGGCTTTTGGCACTTCAGTAAGGCTCGTGAATTGCTCTATTAAAGTATAATAAACTGTGTGCAATTTGTTCATTAACCATATGCAAAAGAATTTACAAGCTCACCCCATCCTTTGTGACTGCTCACATTCTTTTCAATCACAAGCATTAGACTTCATAGTCAGGCATTCACAATACTACTTCAGCGTACTGAAAGCTAAGGTAAAGCCAATCCCACAGCATGCACAGAAATACATTCCTTAAGTTGTGTGCTGTCCATTAGATAGAAAACATTTTTTTTTTCCTCTCGGAGAAGTAATACAGCAACAAACACCCTAAAACACTAGTAGTACATTTTGTGTCCCATGTCACAGCATGTACTGTAATAAGTTTATTCTCTCTGATGTGTCACATAGTGAAGGGAGCTGAAAGCAATAAAGTGAAAAGACAATTTTAACTAACTACACATCATTGCTTTCATGCTGGCTGCCAGGCTGTTGAAACTGATAGGAAGCCCAATTTGCCTTTGGAAAAGAGAATATACTTACCAGAATAACTTGCAAGAGAATACTTGATGTTCAGAGATGAAAATGAAATGCACATTATTATGCTTTATTTGCTGCAGGGTAGCATAAACTATAAAATGTTCAAGTGGATTTTAAGCCTCTTTATGAATGCCCCTGCAAAGCCTTAGAGGTGCAAAATATGTTTTTTTTGTTGTTTTTTTTTATTATTTATTTTACTAGTATTAAAAATAAGCCCAAAAATAAAAAAAAAACATACATATTTTTTCATATAATACAAAACTGCTGACGGTGCACTAAAACTTTATGATAATACAATTGCGATATATTTTAGACAATATAGCATGTTTTGTTGAATATAAGATCGGGTCTTACATTAAATTTTGGCCCAAAAGAGGCACTGGTCTCCGGTGTTCTGGCACACTTGCTTGCAGTCCTCAGCCGCAGACAAAAGATCGCTTCCTAGTAACAGGGTTTGTAAACCCTGCCTCCAGGAAGCAATGGCTCTGATTGGTTCTTGAGCACCTCGGATCAGAACCAATCACAGACATCGCATTGTTTCAACGAGCGCTGCATTGATTGGCTCAGCTACAGCCTTCGAGAACCTGGTCGAGACTGCTAGGTAATACATTACTTTTTTAATGTAGTGTAGCTATGGCTTATTTTTGGGGTAGGGATTATATTTCAAGCCCCCTTTAAAATGAGGGTAAAGCTTATTTTTGGGGTAGGTCTTATTTTTGGGGAAACAGGATGGTAGCATCAAAGATTAGAATACCATTTTCACAATGTGTAAAAGCTATTGCTGGCCCCCTGGGGTGGCCAATCAGCCACAGTGGATGTGTATTTATCCTTCACAGTGCTAGGAAATAATATGTAGATTGATGAGAACAAAAAGTAATCCTGCCTCGATGTGTCCAATTTCAACTAAATTTACATAACTATAGGGCCTCTTGAGTCGGTCTTCAATTTTTACTATAATTTTCCATCAATCTATATACTATAAAAAGTGTTTCGCAGGAACAGTTTTTCTGCCATGATGCACAGTGCCTTGCAATGGGGTAGACCCCCTTTGGCGTTTTGTTGCATTACAAACTGGAATTAAAGAGGATTTCAACTTAGATTTTATGTAACAGCCCTGGTAAAATAGTCCAAATTGTTAAAGTGGAAAGAATAAGGCTGGGTTCACATAGTGCCGATTTGCTGCGGTTTTGCCGCGGATTGCCGTTGCATATCCGCACTGTGGCAAAACCGCTGCGTTTGCAGTGCAACGCAGCACAAATGAGTTTTGCCAAAAAGCTGTTCTCACAGGACGGATTTTTTCTGCACAGCCGCAGTGCGGAAATGCAACTGCAGCGCGGTTTTCAAAGATTCAGCATGTCCATTCTACTGTCTTTTCCGCAGCGCTTTTTTGTCCATAGACCTCTATGGACGCAGCAAAATCTGCACCAAAATACGCTGCAAAATGTAAAAAAGCTCTGCGGAAAAAAATGCTTGCGGATTTTTCCGCACAAAAATCTGCAGGAAAATCCGCAAGCCAAAATTAACCATTGAAGCGGTTTTGCCGCAGAAGCAGTTCTTCTGCGGCAAAACTGCAA
Source organism: Eleutherodactylus coqui (assembly GCF_035609145.1). Classification (NCBI taxonomy): domain Eukaryota; kingdom Metazoa; phylum Chordata; class Amphibia; order Anura; family Eleutherodactylidae; genus Eleutherodactylus; species Eleutherodactylus coqui. The sequence continues at coordinate 66,721,345 of NC_089838.1, read as the reverse complement.
CAGAAAAACCGCGGCAAAACCGCAGCAAATCCGCACTGTGTGCACCCTGCCTTATACCTTGCTTAAAAATAAATAAATAAATGAATAAATAAATACTCATGCACTACTCAAAGAATTGGCAAGGAGGGTATTAATCAAAGATTTGACAACATGCCAAAGGTAATGCTGAAGGAGTACCAAATATCCATAGCAGAGATGATAGCCTGTTTCAGTCTGTAAGCGATTTGACACTGCAACGAAGGTCAACCTTTCATCAGGACAGTGATCCTAAAGATACTGCTAAGCCTACACCGAATGGGTCTAAGGGGAAACATGGAAATATCTTGGAATAGTTTAATCAAAGCAAAGACATCAATGCAAATGAGAACCTGTGGAATGACTAAAAAGACTTTAGAACACCAATGTAACCCATCAAATTTGAAGGCGTTCGAGCACTGTCTAGATGTGCAAAGATAATAGAGGATACCCCAAGAGACTTGCATCTGTAATTGCAAAAAAAGGTGGCTCCACAAGATATAGACTTTCAGTTTGTGAACACTTACGCACATTAAATATATCATGGAATGGGAAGGGGTTAAGTAGATTTACTCTCATTTTCTGTGATTTGTTTGTATTTTTAGTGTAGATTGTGTTGGAATTTGCAACACAAGGAACATCAGTGTGGATGTTTTCTACATCAGTTAAGGTTTAGCATTTTGGCCAAAATATCAACTAATATATCATGTTATAATTGAAAAACACAGTCTGGCCCTGAAATACTGGGGAACTTGGGGGTGTCAGTTCTTTTTGAGGTACATTTAGATTAGGCAACCCGCTAAACTACCCCGTTTCCCTGAAAATAAGACCTACTCCAAAATAATTTTTCAGGATTTTTGGGAGGCTTAAAAATATATACTCTACCCTAAAAACAAGCCCTTGTTAGAGTTCAGAAAAAAAATCAATAGGAATGTTTTGGGTGCGTAAAAATGGCCATAAAAACGCAATTGCTGCATTCTTACAGCGCTTTTCGTGTAGGTCAGCTGAGATACTTACCAAGCAGACTCGGTTCAGGGCCTTTCCATTGCTCTACAGAGCTCCGGTCTGGTTCCCGCAGTCTGCGGCTTAGCCAATCAATGCAGCTCTCAAAGAGCCAAATCACAGCCATAAACTTTGTGGAGGCGGGATTTATGGCTCCTGTAGCCAGGATTCTGTGTGGGTGGCCGAGGGCTTTGTTGGCATTTTTACTCTTGAGAATACACAGCAAAAATGCAGATATCAACAAAAGGTCTTAGCACTTATGTGAAAGACAATAAAGATTGGAAGTGCTGGGCTCTCACACACAGACTGGGTAGTCCAGCTGTCATCAAAATAAGACACCCCTGAAAATAAACCTTACCACATCTTCTGGAGCAAAAATTAATATAAGACCTTGTCTTATTTTCGGGGAAACACAGTAATAGTATGGGTGTAAATAAGTAAGCCTGCATGGTACAATACCAGTTAACTTTAACTGTCCCCTTATAGAAGCTTTATCCATGTGTAAGTAGTAATACTAAGCATCTGCCTCTTTCATGAATAGTAGTTGTGTGAGTAGCTGTTCACCATTTTGCCTTCTCTACATGCTACAGGAAATTAGTGTATGCGTCTTCCCTAAAACCCTTGTATATGTATGGACCTTTCTATTATTTTAGGTATATCTGATCCCAATATCAACTTGTATGTCATAAGTGTCTCATTGGTGAGGGTTCCACATCTGGGATCGCCACACAGTTTTTACAACCACCATTCTACAGCTAAATGGGGATCTCAAGAGGTGGAAGCCCCATTTATCAAACCTTTATGGCACATCCTGTTCATATCTCAGATTCATAAAATGAAATATCTTTTTAAGAAAATGTTCTATTGCCCTGAAAAAGTTACTTAAGTAAAGCATGCTTTTTAAAAAGTCAAGACTCAACGAGTTCTATATATTTCTGTTCTCATATCAGTAGCTCATACGGTGCCTTTTATTATCTAGGACGGGTTTTGGATCTTCTCAACTCCAATGATTTTTAATTAGCTGGCAGATGGGATAAGAAAAAAAACAGCTGATATTAGAAATAAAAAAAAAGCATCCATTAAAAGACTGTAAAAACAAACTGATATGTCTGCTAAGATAGACCTGAGTGGGGCTACGAAAGATAGCCAAAATGGCTTATGAAAACAGTCAACAATGCATAATAAACAGCTTTAGGATCTCTTTGCACTTGTGTTATTGCTTTTGTACAGGGTTCCAATAGTTAAATGGCAAACAAAGCAGCATGTGAGGCAATTCTCGACAATGATGAAATAAAAAAAATTGAGATTAGTATAGGCAATAGGGTCCACCAGGATTCGACAGTATTCATTTGAAAATGGATCCAGCATAGCTGTCAAAGAACGGTTATGGATGAAGCCAGGATACTAGTAGATACAGTCCCCAATACTTAATACAAAAAGTATTAAATAAAATATGATCTACAGTAACTAAGAATTGGAAAATAGCCTATTATGTGAACAATATACTGTAGCTAATATTGTCATTTACTTAAAGTAACCGAGTTGTATGTTAATAGTTACATATCATAGTATCCTTTGGATGCAGCACAGGATAAACATATTAATTAACAATTGCTTAAGGATTATTTTCATCCCACTCCGGATAATTACTACTGTAGGGAAAAAAGGCATAACACAGTACATTGTATGGAAAGAGAAAACTGTACCCTTATTTTAATGTTTGAACAAGTAGGAACAAGTTAGGCCCAATGTACATGGGTGTAACTGCATTGCGGCATCTAGAGTGAGCGTCCGCCTGCAGATTCCTCAGCAAATACTGCCAATAGACATGCTATGGGGGAAAAAAAACAAAAAAACACTTGTTCATGTCCACAAGCAGAAATAAGTTGCGATTTTCTGCTTACGCAGGGGAAAGAAGAAATCACAGCATGTTATATTCCAGCACAGATTCTGCGGGGATGGCTTCCATTGACGTCAATGAAAATCATCCAATCTGCGGTCCTTCTGCAATGACATTGCGTAAAGGTCGCTGATTCCACATCATCGCCTAGTAACGGCGCAGCATTTTCTGTACTGGGCATGTGCACCAGCACGTCGGCCGTCACATCCACAATACAGAAAAGATGACTGCCGACAGGTATGCAGGGGTCTCCGGCCAGGCACAGGGTTGGATACCGCTGCGGGATCCCGCATGCGGAATCTGACCCGGCCGTGTGCATTCGGCCTTAAGAGCTGAATTCACAGAGCCTTTGGCTGCAATTTTTTTTGAAAATAGGAAATATAATGGGCAGCTAAGGTTTAATGTGGACGAGAGGTTGAGTGCATTGTTAGTATTGCTAACCAAAGTTAATATGCAAAACCAACTTGCACAACTTTTTTTTTTTAAACCAAATGTATTTAAAAATGATAAAAAGCTATAAATATATAAAGAAAAATAAGAATATGAAGAATATAAATCAACAAATATCAATTATAAGTCTTCATGTGCCTCTATCGTGGGGCCCTCACGGCAGATACACATCACTATATGAATCGCTGAATCTACCCTGCAATAAAATCTTTAACTGTAACCAGCAGTATATATAGATGAATTCCACATATATGCATAAAAATGTTATATAAAACTCACCACAATTCTCTTTAGTGCAATAAAACACAAACACTATAAAAGAGCAAATATAAATAAAACAATTTCCGGGCAATCTTAAAACCGCAGCCAATGGTATATTCACCGATACAGATGGTTTTTGAGCTACCTGTTCTTGATATAATCATAAGCCACTGAAGAAAACTAAATCAACCTATAAAAATTAGTTTACCCTTAGAATGGCTTTTTGCTTACAAACTTTCAAGCCCAAACACATGATGACATTGTAGTGAACATATGGGCTCCCTAATACACATCTGGTGGTCATGTCCTCTGTTACGGCCTTACTGGAATCAGATGGAAGCTAAAATACATGACGTAGTTGGCAACTCCTTTAACCCCGTTCCAGAATATGTGTTCTTATCCATCAACAGATTACAAACCTTTCAAAACTAACTTGATTACACACTTTCGACAGCTAAATCTCTAATCCCCCTAGCATGGCTCCAACCCCAGGCACCTACCATCACTCAATGGTTGGCCAAGGTCAATGATATACGTAAATTCGAAGTGCTGACGAGCTAGACAAATAGGTCCCATGAGAAACTTAGAAACATGTGGGGCCTTTGGCCGAGCAGTTTTCAACCATCTCCCAAATGCACCCAAGGAGGATTAAGCATGTAGTTAAACCTTATGCCTAATGATTACAAATTTTTGCGGTAACCCTGCCGATTTTAAAAGTGATGAGTATTGCCACTCAGAGCGGCATATCTTCAGTCACAAGTCGACAGTGGACAGCACGAAAACCCCCTTCCCTCATCTCCACCCCCCTTCTTCATCTCTTTTACCCACTTCTACTACCCCTCTCCCTAACCCTTAAACATTTACTTTGTAATGTTTCAGTCAAGCTGTTAAACAAGTATACAATCGCAATGTGACAAATGTTGATATAACCTGTATACTTGTTATTTTGAACAAAACAAAGAATCTAACAAAAAATAATAAAGTTTACCCTTAATACATTATTCGAAAACCAAAAGGTCAATGTTGTTCTTTTACAATGTTCATAGGTAGAGTTCGCAATCGATGCATTTATTTGAGCCAGAAAGTCTTATGGATTCCATGCCCCATTAGAGATGGACTTTCCCTGCTTTAACCATGCTAAAAAAAATTACATAGAGAAATTAAAGCAACCAGCAATTGGGCTACTGTGTTATCTCTCATGAGTTCCCATAAAAAAGGATCTGCTGCACAACAAATATAACTGATAAATTTGTATTGACTTGTGGCACAAATTACACAAGTTTACTATTAGAGATGAGCGAGCATACTCGTCCGAGCTTGATGACCGTTCGAGTATAAGGGTGCTCGAGATGCTCGTTACTCGAGACGAGCACCACGCGGTACTCGTCTCGATTAAACGAGCACTGACCATTGAATTCAATGGAGCCGGCAATACAGCCAGCTCCATTGAAAGCAATGGGCTGCCATCGAGCGCGGGATGAATTTTTCGGGAAGGGCTTAAAAATATAAGCCCTTACCTGAAAATCATCCTAAAATGTGTAAAAAAAAAAAATTATACTCACCTTCCGCTGCAGCCGGAGTTCAGCCGCGTCTGGCCAGCAGTTCCCCTGAACTGCTCTGAGTAGTATTCAGCAGCCGGGGATTTAAAATCCCCGCCTGCTGAATGAGCTGCCTCTGATTGGTCACAGCCTCACCAATCAGAGGCAGCTCTCACTCACACCCATTCATGAATTCATGAATGGGTGAGTGAGTGCTGCCTCTGATTGGCTCAGCGCAGGGATGACAACTGAGAGCTGCCCCTGATTGGTCCCTGCGCTGAGCCAATCAGAGGCAGCAGTCACTCACCCATTCATGAATTCATGAATGGGTGTGAGTGAGAGCTACCTCTGATTGGTGAGGCTGTGACCAATCAGAGGCAGCTCATTCAGCAGCCGGGGATTTAAAATCCCCGGCTGCTGAATAATACTCACAGCAGTTCAGGAGAACTGCCGGCCAGACACGGCTGAACTCCGGTTGCAGCGGAAAGGTGAGTATAAGTTTTTATTTGTATTTTTACACATTTTAGGATGACAGCTGAGAGCTGCCCCTGATTGGTCGCTGCGCTGAGCCAATCAGAGGCAGCACTCACTCACCCATTCATGAATTCATGAATGGGTGAGTGAGTGCTGCCTCTGATTGGCTCAGCGCAGGGATGACAGCTGAGAGCTGCCCCTGATTGGTCCCTGCGCTGAGCCAATCAGAGGCAGCACTCACTCACCCATTCATGAATTCATGAATGAGTGTGAGTGAGAGCTACCTCTGATTGGTGAGGCTGTGACCAATCAGAGGCAGCTCATTCAGCAGGTGGGGATTTTAAATCCCCGGCTGCTGAATAATACTCACAGCAGTTCAGGAGAACTGCTGGCCAGACGCGGCTGAACTCCGGCTGCAGCGGAAAGGTGAGTATAATTTTTTTTTAATTTTTACACATTTTAGGATGATTTTTAAGTCCTTCCTGAAAATTCATCCCGCGCTCGCCGGCAGCCCATTGCTTTCAATGGAGCCGGCTGTATTGCCGGTTCCATTGAATTCAATGGGCTAACATCGTTCTTCTCTGAGGAGAACGATTTTTATGCTGACAGTGCAGGGGGGGGGGGGGGGTCTCACTCTTGCCACTATTGTGGCTTAATAGTGAGACCTCAGAGCCCAAAATGCAGCCCTGCATGTTGCTCCTCATCTGCCCTATCCATTTCTGTGTTTTTTACATGACTTTGGTGATTTGCTAAGATTTTCACAAATGAAAACCTTAGCGGAGCACCAGTCATATACAAAAATGCTCGAGTCGCCCATTGACTTCAATGGGGTTCGTTACTCACTGAAAGTTCGACTCGAGTAACGAGCACTTGAGCATTTTGGTGCTCACTCATCTCTATTTACTATGTAATTCTAAGTGACATGCATCTTGAATGCTGATGCAAACTCCCTCTGTACCTTCATATCTTTTTCCTTGTGAATCACCACATTTTTAATATGAAAGTCAGCCACTGGTCAGACCAAATTCTCTATCAAGGCTTCCAATATTAATCTCATTGACCTAAGGGCCATTTACATAGGATGATTATAATTTAGAATTGTTCAAATTCCCATGCTACCATGGGAATTTGAATGATAATTGTCGCATGTAAAAGTCACAGAAAAAAGGGAGAAAATTACAAAATCACAGAACAGTATGGCTAAATTCACTTACCCAAAATAGTAGCAGTAGTAGGACACAGATAGGGAGGCAAGATACACAACCTCTCAAAAGATGCAAAAAGCCCAAATTCTAGATGGAGGAGCAATGCATGAAGCAATTGAACGAGCGCTGTTCAGTGTAAACAGCAGCCATTCACTTCCGAATGACTTGTCTGTTTAAAGTGAATAGAGGCAGTTAGGGGGGACCCTCCCCTGCCGCTCCACCTCCATGGGGGGGACCCTCCCAACTGCTCCACCTCCATGCTGGCAGCACTTTCAGCTATGCCAGCAAAACTCACTCCTGAGCAAACATCACTGGGAAGAGCTGTCGTCCTGTGTTAGTAGGGCATTATGGTATAATGGGGTCTGAAAGGAATTTGTCGGGTGTCGTTTTTTATTTTGTTTGCTTTCTGAGAAGGCTACTACAGTCTAGATTATCCTGGCTATTAAATTGAACAAAAACCCAAATAATGGTGATGTGAAAGAAGCCTTATTGGCATTATTCACTGATCATCTGTACAGCTTCAACCACATACAAAAAACCCCAGCAAAAACTGCCCCAAGAACTGCATATGTGATTTTAGTCTAAGGCTGGTATCAAATTAGTGTATACCTATGAGGCTCACAGTTTGGGTTAGTAACCCCATGGTTATTACATAAAATCAGTATTATGTAGAAATCCGGCTATAATACACTAGTCTGAAACTGGCCTAAGACTGGATTCACCCAAAGCCTTTTGCTATGTTTTTCTGATATTTTCAAAGTATTTAAAAAGTATTTAAAAAAATGCTGTGGACAAATGTTACTTTAAAGTGCATAGTATAATATTGCAAAGTCTACATACAAAGCATTTGGGGCTTTTCAGTGGGGTTTTTTTTTTTGCACAAAACAAAATACAAAAAAAAAAAATAGTATAAAACTAAATTCTTAGCATCTTTTTTGAAATATTTTAAATTCTGAAAACAAAGTAGGTGTGTAGGAGCCAAAACAATTATTTCCTGTATAAAAAAATCTATGCATTTTCTACAGAAAAAAGATTTCACATGAGTTTAAGAAATAATGAATTCCCAAATGTAAAGAATGAATGTTAGCATTTTCATGTTTACTACATTCCATAACCCAACCGAAGTCCTAAATATTTAAGATAAACAAATATCAAGATCCAGTTGGAATAAATTTAAAGTCTAAAAACAGTCATAGGGGATGTGATCATATTCTGAAATGTCTGATTAACTAACATTTAAATAATGCATTTTCTAAGATGTCAACCTCCTTATAGACAAACAGCAGGGACAGAATACATTTGAATGAAGATGAATATAAATGAAACAGGCAAGATATGTTTTCGTTATGCAAACTTTCTATATATGCTAGCAGCATGCATGATGTGTTTCCGCCAAATAAGATCTCTATAGAATATATATTAACAACTACAGTGGCAAATATCATATTAATATAGGCCAATGAGATCACTATGGAGTACGCAACATACATGGTTGAATAGATAGCAATTGCCCTTTTGAAGATTTTATCAAAGTGCCACTAAATAATTTAACGCTACAATGAAGATCAACTGAAATTGATGTGAAATTAAGAAGTTCCCCAAGTTAAAAATCAAATACATTGACAAACCCTGAATGACCTAACTTGACTACCTCAGCAGTGGTGTATCATAAGTGGAACATATTTAATATGAAGAAAATGTGAAATCGGGAAAATATATAATCTGGTGGCTGTTTGTCCAGTGGTCTACAACTGGTAGCTGTTCGGTTGTTGCAGGCATTGAATGACTGAGTTTTCTGCCTTAGAAAAGCCACCTTTTTGAGACACTGGCTTAGAAAAGTCTCTATACACCACAGGAACTTGCTTATGTCCAAGAAAGAGCACAAAGGGGACACTATTACTTTGTGGTGCCACAAAGGATACACTATTACTTTTTGGAGCCACAGAGGAGCACAATTACTTTGTGGAGTCAAGGAAAGGGCACCATTACTTTGTGGGATCACAGAAGGGGCACCATTATTTTGTAGAGCCAAAGAGGGGGCATTGGTACTATGAGGTGCACTGAGAGGGACATTGGAGATAGTGACAGGATAGGAAGAGTGTACATAGATGAGACATTAGTAGGAGGAATGTTTCGTGGTAGTCTGTGCCCAGGTAAAGAAGAAAGCCAAAAATGAACAAATATAAATTGGAGACGATGTCACGTGTGATTACTGGAGATGACCATCACTGTAAAGGGCTTATATGTAACTAAGCCTGCCGTGTTATATATTGTCACCAATATATTTTTTGGAGAGGAGTAATTCTGAGTTTTGCTATGGGGCAGCATACATTCCATGTAAGTATTTTGCATTTCCACTGTACATTTTTGATATACTGATTTTTATTTACATTATTTTCGAGTTTCAAAGGCATTGGTCAAAATAATAGTAACCAATCTGCTCAAGTTCTCCATTGGTCAGTCTAAATCACAAAACTTGAGCCTTAATGTAGTTTATGATACTTTTTTGATTGCCATCAACAGGATGGCTATCATAATGCATAATATAGATCATCTTTTAAAAATCACCAATAGAATTTAGATTAGAGCTGCATAATTAACTTGGAAAGGCTTCCCTTGTTCACATGACCGTTAACAACTTCAGTTGTTCTACTCTATTATATGAGCAGAACAATCAAAGTAACAGTGGTGCCAGATCGGCATACGCTAAAAACAAATAGAACTTACGAATATGTGAGCGCACTTTAAAGTACGGTAATAATATAGTCCTGGAAAAACAAAGATGGCTGCACTGCTTCTCTGACTACCTGATTCACACCGTGTGTTAGTATGCATCATTAGTCTATGGCACTACATGCTTCTTTGATTGACTACATGAGCAGCACTTGTCAGTCAGAACAGCATGTGGTGTATTAGACTAATGTTGCATACTAACACACAGTGTCCATCAGGTAGTCCGAGAAGTGGTGCGGCCATCTTTATTTTTCCAGGACTAGAATATCCCTTTAACATGTTGCCTGGTTGTTTACCAACAGATGTCATGATGCTTTAGTTACGACTAATGTGATCCATCCCCCATGTCATATAGTCATGAAGCTCTTGCTTTGTCAGAGTTCAAGAATAAGTTATAAAGTTCTCTTTTAATAACTCTGATTTAATGGAACATTACCTAATATAAATGATGTGAACAGTCTATTGAGATCCTTTCAAATAGTACAATCTGACAATGTGATTAAGAAAGGCAGTTCATACTGATCTAGACAGAGACAGAATTTCTGAACACACAGTTGCTCCTTCCTGCATTGCCCAAGTGTCAGATCTTACACAAAGCCTTGGCTTCCTCAGATTTATACAGGCTCTTTCTATGAAGTCACTGCAGGCCGCCTTATACTTCACCTTCTTTCATCCATCTGTATACTATACAAAAATAATGTTACCAATGGCCTGCTGACATTTTTTCCAGGTCTTCTTCAGTAAGAATGAAAAATGTATATTTCTGTTTTTATCAAAAACTTAAAAAAAAAAAAAGCCACATGTGAACATACCCTAAGGGCTTGTTCACACAACCACTGTGGGCGCGCATTAGAGGCGCACACAGGACGTGCTTCTATAGGAACGTGTCATGGGCAGCGTGCTGTGTATACTCTAATACAGTATGTTGGATAGATATCCATTTGTACACACCAGCACATTATGCCTATGAAGAATGCAGTGATGTCCTGTGTAAGACAGCAACGGTGAACCCCAACATCTACCAGACTTTTCTGGGTGCTAACACATAGTGATGGCATACGTTTTGTCAATGTAAGATATTTCTTTTGTACATGAAACATATACAGTATTTAACAAAATAGCAGAAAAAAAAAAAAAGAAAAAAAAAAAATAAAATCAGACAAATGTTGTCTTTCGGTGAAAAATGCCATTGTGGTATCTATTGGATTCCATAAATTCCCCATTGTCAGGTAGCGGGGAGGCACCCTGAAATGTTACTGACATGTGGTCACATGACTGCACAAGTGATTCATCATGAAGGGTTTTGCTCTTTGGTATGTGCTTGTTGAAGGTTGACTCTAGGTTACATAAAATGTGCACACTGCCATTTACAGACAAGACTTGTTACAACTTTGCATATGGAATTACCGCCACGGCCATATTTAATGTAAATGGTTGTTCCTGTTGAGCCTGATAGAAGAGTAACCATCAATGTGAATTGCATTAAACACTTAAGTAGAAAGTTGGTCACTGCAATTTCCCTTCAATATTAATGCAGGAACGGTGCCTGCAATCATGTCAATGAGATGGAAACACAGTGTACTTAGAGTAAATTACTGGGGTGAATAAGTCACCTGTGTTGCATTAAGCAAACATATGCTTCTCCAGGTATACAAAAAACATTCATAATTGAATGTTCTCCCTAAGTACTTTGTATAACACATTTCTTCACAAGTAGCAAATACACATCCCATCAGAACATTCACCAAGAATTCTCCTCATCTGTTGCCTTAGAAACACACTAAAAAATTATGTCAATTTTGCTGCATTCCATTTAAATAAAAGTCACTGTTCTTTCCTATCTTTGCCATAACACTTTGGAATATTATAATCATGTTACAAAGTATGGAGAATATGTAAATTAAGCTTTCATGGTGTGATAAGTGCCCTGTAGATGAGAGTTTCAGCAAACTCTTCATATAATAGTTGATTAACCCCTTCGGGACCAAGGCCTTTGCAGCCACATCAACATTTCATATTTTTAAAACAATACAATTGTTACATTTAAAAAAAATTTGTAGCATGGATTGGGCTTTTTTATGGTCCCAGGACAGGGCCGGTACCTTTTAATTTTATGTTTTACATAGACAAAAAACGAGCAAGAGTAGTATAAAATTCAAATTATTTTTATTTTTTTCTATGTCTAATTCAGTGTATTTTGATTTACTTATCACTATAATACTCAGGAACAGTGGTCCCTAGATGTATTTTTTGGCATTTAGCATTAGTTCCTGATTCGTCTCACTTTGTCAGTTCTACCCTAATGAAGTGACAGCGAGTTGTAATGATTAGCTCCAACCAATAAAAAGTGATGAACATAGCGATCAAAATGCCGGCCCAATCTCTTTACTAGCACAGCGCTATGCAATGAGATTTGTCACTAAAGTGGAGGACTTATCTATATGTCCTAGCTGCACGGTGCATTGACAATTAGGACTTGTATATACAGATGGTGGACATGAAGGGGTTAAAAGAATTTCCCATTTTTGTTCAGACAAATGCAGATATCAGAAAAAGAGAAGCAGGCAGTGAATTGGCTTTGAAAAACAATAGCATTTGTGCTGGAGATGATTAAAATAAACCAAATGTATAAACTTTTCTTAAACCACAAAACTTACATATTTTCTTAAAACAAAGTTATTTGTGCCAGGCTGCACTGAAATGGAAATCTTCATGTAGGTCTCCAGTCTGGAAGGAGGGTTGGAATCTCATTGTACATTTGGGACATAATTTAGGCCTTCCTATCTCAAAGTCAAAATGTAACTGCAAGACTCAGGTTTCAGTGTCAAGCAGATTAGAGAAGCAAGAGGGAAAGGGATGTGTTATTTGTTACTTATTCCGCAGCGCTGTCAGGTAATTTATTTATTCCCCGCCAGCAAGCTGGGTACTCATTTTACCGACCACAGAAGAATGGAAGGCTGAGTCAACCTTGAGCCAGCTACCTAAACCACGTGGGGATTGAACTCGCAACCTTTAGGTTGTTAGTGACTGCATACTGCTACCTTAACACTCTGCGCCCCACGAGGCCCCTCCAAGAGGAGTGTTGTGAAAGCCAGAAACGCAAAAAAGTCGAAAGTCTGTTTAAGGCTGCACCAAGTACAATGACTCATTTTTGGTGGCAGTACTGAGGACATTATGGAGGAAGATACAGATTATTGACAGGAGGGAATCAAGAGGAAGAAAAGAGACTTGTATATGTTACACCCATCATAAACATTGACAGATGTACAGAAATGGCTGACTAGTTTCAACTGTTCTGCACTGGGGTACAAACTGTTGCTCTGACAGGTGTACTGCAAAGACTAAAAGAAAAAGCAGATCCATAAGTACATGTTAGTTTTAGGATTTCAGCAGAAATATAGTAGTGTAGTGTTAATAAACTTGTGTTTATAGTGGCAAAATTATCATAACTCTTAATTATCTAAAATACGAGGGGGTACCCAAAAGATGCAGGAATCTTCTTCTGATGGGTGGGGTGTGACTAGTGCAGGCTTTTGTTGCTAGGTAAATGTCTGTGGAACCTTCTAAGGTAGTATACTAGCTGACATTGTTGGGGAAGATGGAGATCGGCTCCAAGTTCACATGTTGCATCGTTTTACTGTGCTTTGTGTTATCTACATTTATTTGATGGTACTGTGGAAACTAAATGGTTACAGCCTGTTCTGTTATAATTTACGTGATTGTGGTAGTGGGTGATGGATGCAGATGTTGAGAGCATCGCTGCATGGGATCTATAAAGGGAGGCGTCCAAGACTGTAATTGGGGATACTTTGCACTGTTGTTGTGACAATGGCAGTGAGTGCAGCAGTGTCAGTGAACCTAAAACTGACTAGAGTACAAAAGTTATGCATACTTTACTGTGAGAATGGATCTGGGTCACAGCTAAGCCTAAGAAACAAAGACCCTGAGATTGGAGATCCACTGCCCTGACTGCTTGGGCTCCATATTGTGGCTTAATATGGAGCTATGGATAGAGTCTTCTCCAGCAGGCATTCCTGGTAAAGTGAGGCAGTTCTGCACCGCCGCATGAAAGCTCCACCGGAGGCTAGTCTGGCCCTGGGAATGCTGACAAGTGGAACAAGTTGTTGGATGTAACTTGTTACCTTGTGTTTTGCTTTGTCCAAGTGAGTGCTCCATCGACTAATGCGGACTGTAATTGATAAACTAAGTGCTCTACAAAGAGACTGCAACCATTAAGCTGTGTGCCCTCAGTGGCAGACTGGTTCTTGTAATTTATAACAGTAAAATACCCTTTAAAAATGAATATAACATAATCGGCACCAGCAGCCTGTGAGATACCCATTCTAGTAGCCTGGGACTATGAACAGAGAGGCATCTACAGTGCAAGAGGAACATGGACCCTAAAGACTTAGACTTTCGGTTCTCTGGTCTGGGTCGCTGGTTACTAACTCGTTCGGGTTTTCTCGACATCATCCCATGCTTGCCGCATCCCCATATAATATATATTTCTAGGTGAATAACCCTTTCAGCAGAAATTAAACATTTTGAGCAGTGCGCAGAAGAGGAAGAAAGCTGCATTACATTTTTATTCTTCTGTGTAGTTGTCGTAGGGGCCCCAGTACACTGCTTTGCCCGAGGCCCACAATGCTGTTAGGACGGCACTGTTCGTAACTACCAGGAGATAGAGGATTTTTATGTAACTTAACATGGTATGAACTAGGATTAATGCTTTAATTAAAGCGTTGGGAAGGTAGAAATTTTTGTTTACCATTTTTGCCTTATTGATCTCTGTATACACATCCTATAGTGAGCACTGTGTATACAACGTAAGCAATGGAAGTGCCACTGACAGTGCTGTTAGGTCTAATTAGACCAAGCACAACCCTTACACTATATTAGCATGGCAATTTCACTGTGAGTGTATGTGCATTTGACATCAGCATAAAAGAAAAAAAGAGAGGTTGCCCAATTGAGGTTATTTAAAACTACTATTGAAGTCAATGGGTGCATGAAAAAAAAGGAAAGCACATGCATCCTACTGACTTGAATGGATGATTCTTATCTGAGAATCAACCCAGAATAGGATATACTGCAACTTGTTTACACGGACTATTTGTCAGTGAAAACAATTACATGTTTGAATGACTTTAATGGGTCCACGTTCTGTCAGTTTGCAACTCATCCGAAACTTGGACTTCAAAATCACCCATATGAATAAGCCCTTACTGTGACAACTGTAACGTCATCAGAACAGTTTTACTCTATAAATGGGACTGATATGACAGCCCTACAGGAAAAATACATTGTGAGGAAGATAAGCTAAATCACGTAGAAAAAGCAAAACTAAGATGAAACTATTAACCCTTTCCAATCCACTGTCTGACCTGTGAAGACATTATGATTTAAGGCTGTACAGCTCCGTTGTTGGAAGACATCCGTTGGGGTTCTCTTACTGTATATCGCCAGCCTTTCTGTTATCGGAGCCTATCCAATGTGTCATCTCATGCAGTACTGGCTTTAGCCAGCATATAGCCCTGTTGTATAACGGCAGAAAAAAAGTAAACCCCCTAGGAAAACTCGGATACAAATTGGACTGGAAAGGGTTAAATAAAAATATAGTAATCCCTTCCCAACCCTTGCAGGATATGTATAGCAGAAGAGATGGGGGATTGCATAGAGTGGGCTAAGTCACTGAGCAAGTGCCGACTGTATGCTGACACCCATCTGTAATGACTGGGATAGAAGAGTACTAACCCAATTTAATGCCTTAAATGCTGTGATCAATGGAGACCATGGCATCAGAGCAGTTAGGCAGAAAGACTCCCCCTGTTACCTAATTCAGCCAGTGTTCTGTCACTTTTAAGCTACTGTTCTAGAGTTTTGGAGAACTTGTATATTCAACTCAAAACATGTGGGCAGAGATGAGCCCTGATTATTCATGAGGTGCCGCTATTCCCATTGACCCATATGACTTTTTTCAACAGTCATATTAGGCCACACAAGAAGGTTACAGGCACATGTATGCATTTGTAATAAGGACAAGAGTCCCAGCCCGACCAAAGGGTCTACTGACCTGAACTCAAACATTATAAATGCATATAATTTTCTCAGTTCAGGTCAGTAGACCCATGTAGATTAATTCAGAAAAAGGTTACACCAACGGTGATAGAGAAACTTCCAGCCCTTATTGAAGAGTGTCACAGCTTCATTTGTCACAAAAAGGTAGACCCATGGTCGGGCCAGGCATAAAACTGCCCATAATACGCTCATGTGAATCCAGCCTTCTTGTGTATAGCAAGAAAATGTATCCATGATGGACAGGGTTAGTGGTGCCATATGAGTAACCTGGACTTATCTCTGGCCGTGCGCTCAGGGTTGAATATGTAATTTGTTCAAATCTACAAAACAGTTGCCCTTAAATGACAGACCGCCAACATGTCAGAAGCTTTAGACCTAGTGTAATCCAAGTAACTAGCTCATTTGATATGTATGCAATATCACTTTCCAGTTTTACCTATAGAGTGACAGTTAACAGTTTATTCAGATGCATGCAACTCGCCATAGCCCTCAGGACTGCAGTTGTAGGTTGATACTTAAAACTGGAAACTTGTGCTAGAAAATGTCTCCATGTAGCCCCAGTCTTAGTCTCAAAATATGTTCAGTATTAATGAGTCAACTAGTAATCAAACTTACAATGGATGCACTGAAAAACAGAACTGCCTTTAGTCCCCAGGACACACAATAGTGATATAAAGGAGCTCTACAGTTTTGCAAAAACATATCTCTTCACTTCAAAAAACAGCACCGCACCTGTCTATAGGTTGTGTCTGGTATTGCAGCTCAGCTCCACTAAAGTGTAAGCAACTGAGCTGCAATACCAGAGTCAGTCTCTTGACAAGTGTTTCACTGGGGGTTTTTTGGAAGAAAGCAGCCAAACTTTTCTAATTTTTGGCACAATGCCCGTCTAGAGCAAATTCGCTAACTTTGCTGGATGTTTACCACACAGTATCTTTCGGTGGCTTCAAGTTGTTCTTGTTTCAAATGTGCAATACCTAAACAAGTATTTTCTTACTTTTCTCTATCATTTTTTACACTTTGTAAATTCTGTAGATTTTTCTTTGTGACACTTCAAATTTATCAATTTTCTTCTGCATTTTCAACAGCCAAAATTGTAATGCTTAATCCTTTCTCCTCATCATTTCTCAAGTGCTATAAATCTCCTTATCATCAGCCTCCCTCATACACATCTCTCCGCACTCCAGTCCACTTTAATTCATCTGAATTGCCGCTGCCAGATTACTACCTTTACTGCCAATATTCCTTCTCGTAGACAGCTAGTCTGTAACAGCCTTGTTTACTCTACAGAAGGCTTCTATTTTCTTATGTTTTTCCGCTGACATAAAAAGGCTGGCACCGCAATGTGCACATTTCTGTCCTTTTTTATACACTGTCATTGATATGAAATATGTTGTCATAGTACTATTGCAGTATGAATTATGTTGTATTCTCTACACAACAAAGACTGTTGTATCACCAATACTTATGTAAGGCTCTGTTCAACCTAACATCATGGCTTCTGTTATTAACAGAGTTATGGCAGCTATGCTCAGTCTATTTTTGAATAAATACAAAAGTATCATGTATTAAAGTCAATGAAGTGTGTGGGTGTTCCATTGGGGCTTTGGCATTTTAAATGGCAAGAATAGTACTAGAGACTGAACTATTCTTACCATAAAAAATAATGGGGAAAAGGGCAGGCCCCATTAATGAGTCTTAGGCCAAAGGCACACGGACATATTTTTGAACTATTTGCTGTCCCTGTATTCCATGAACAGCACTCAGACTTCATTATACACAAATACAATTCTGGGATGTATTAAGAGACGCATATAGTCTAGATCACGTGAGGTAATTACCCACCTCTACTCTTCCTTGGTCAGACCTCATCTGGAATACTGTGTCCAGTTCTGGGCACCACAATTTAAAAAGACATAGGCAAACTGGAGCAAGTTCAGAGAAGGGTTACCAAGATGGTGAGCGGTCTGTAAATCATGTCCTATGAAGAACGGTTAACCCCTTGAGTGGCAGGTTTCCTACCACCCTGTCGTGCCCACCAGGGCAGGTTTTTAAAAATGGTCTAATCATTGAATTTCAACTAATTTTGCAGTTGCGTCTCAAGAGCCATAACTTTTTCATTTTTCCATTGACATGGCCATATAAGGGCTTGTTTTTTGCGGGACAAGTTGTGATTTTTTAAACAGGGGGGAGGAAAAAAAGAAATGGGGAAAAAAGAAAAAAAGGGGCCATGTCATTAAGGGGTTAAATAATGTATTAACTTCCTTCTCTTGGTCATTATGATGCATGGATACCACATGTGTGATTGTATTTTTGATTTTTTACAAAGTAAAGGGAGACAAGTGTTTTTATTATTTTTTTAATAATTTTTTTACTTTTTTTTTTTTTTTGTCCCTTTAGGGGACTTCCACAGGGACCCATCAGGACCCCCTGATCACATCCCGGGGGCCTGATGGTGACAGCCCTTTACATGCTGCAGCGACAGCCCTTTACAGGCTGGAGTCACATAGACTGCCGCTTGTAAAGGGTTAACACAGCAGAGATCGGAGGTTTTCTCTGATCTCTGCTGTAAGAGCAGGTACCTAGCTGTCCTCTCACAGCCAAGCACCAAGCTCTCCCTGCCACAGAGACCATCGGCTTGCTTCTGACAAGCCGATGGTCTCTATGGCAACCTGTAAACAAAGCTGGAGATTGCCGGCATATCGGCAATATCTTCTGCTAGTTTTTCAAAGCCCTTGTTTTGTTCTCTGTGGGTCTGTGCAGGCAGAGCACAATGTCACATCTTGTGGCATTGTACTCTGCAGCTCCCATAGTGATACATAGCCCGAAAATCTTTTGGGCTATGTCGCTATGAGCAGTGGAGCTCGTCCCGGAAAATTTCCGGGCGAGCCACTCAAGGGGTTAAAGGATCTGGGAATGTTTAGCTAGCAAAAAAGAAGGCGGAGAGGAGACTTAATAGCTGTCTACAAATATCTGAAGGGCTGTCACAGTACAGAGGGATCAGCCCTATTCTCATCTGCACAAGAAAAGACTAGAAGCAATGGGATGAAACTGAAAGGGAGGAGACACAGATTAGATATTAGGGAGATCAATGAGTGGAACAGGTTGCCACGGGAGGTGGCGAGTTCTCCTTCAATAGAAGTCTTCAAACAGAGGCTATACATACATCTGTCTGGGATGATCCTGCATTGAGCAGGGGGTTGAACCTGATGACCCTGGAGGTCCCTTCCAACTCTACAATTCTATGATTCTATACCCTATAAGGCTACTTAATGCACAATTGATCAAAAGGACTAAATCCCATGGCATGTTATATTCTCATCTGTTTTTATGGAGAACAGAATGTGCGATGTTCAGGTTACATATAGATCGGACAGCACATGGATGAATGCAACCCGCATTACAACCAAGTACTGGTAGCCTAAGCGTGATGCTTCTGATAGTCCATATAGAGGCCTCATGCATGCAATTATAGGACAAGCACTTTTACAAAACAGCTTACAGCTTTAATTTAAATAGGTCATACTATGAGTGCTAACACAATATAGTGGCAGAACAATCCAAAAAGTCTCTATCCTAAGCATGTAAAATGTAGTCTCACTGTAAGGCTTAATAAAATCACATGGGTGATGCGTTTTGATTAGAGATGAGCGAACGTAATCGTCCGAGCTTGATGCTCATTCGAGTATTAGCGTGTTCGAGATGCTCGTTACTAGAGGCGAGCACCACACGATGTTCGAGTTACTTTCACTTTCATCTCTGAGACATTAGCGCGCTTTTCTGGCCAATTGAAAGACAGGGAAGGCATTACAACTTCCCCCTGCGTCGTTCAAGCCCTATACCACCCCCCTGCTGTGAGTGGCTGGGGAGATCAGGTGTCACCCGAGTATAAAAATCGGCCCCTCCCGCGGCTCGCCTCAGATGCGTTGTGAGATAGCTGAGGGACAGTGCTATAGTGTTGGAGCTACTGTAGGGAGAGCGTTAGGAGTTAGTGTAGGCTTCAAGAACCCCAACGGTCCTTCTTAGGGCCACATCTAACAGTGTGCAGTAGTGTGGAGGCTGCTTTTAGCAGTGTTGCACATATTTTTTTTTTGGTATATCGGCCGTGCAGAGCATTGCGCCCTGCAGTAATACTACAGGGATAGAATTGTGTAGGCAAGGCCAGAAGACATATATTATTATCGATTGAATATAGGCAGTGGTCCTTTAGAAAAAAATATTTGAAAAAAAACTATTTGGCCTGCCTGTCACTCTGCTCAGTGTTCTGGGTCTGTGTCTGCTGCGGGTTGTAGTTCTCAAAATAAATACGCAGCCAGCTAAGTGTTACAGCAGGCTTGCGCAAAATTATTTCCTGGCTCTGAAATCACCGCTCTGTTGCACTTAATAACAGTGCAACACTGCAGTTCCGTGACACACACATCAGGGACAGAATTGTGTAGGCAGGGCCAGAAGACATATATAGATTGAATATACGCAGTGGTCCTTTTGAAAAAAATATTTGAAATAAAACTATTTGGCCTTCCTGTCACTGTGCTCAGTGTTCTGGGTCTGTGTCTGCTGGGGGTAGTAGTTCTCCAAATAAATACGCAGCCAGCTAAGTGTTACAGCAGGCTTGCGCAAAATTATTTCCTGGCGTTCCGTAAGCGAACTCAGCCTACAACCACAGGCCAATAAGCGGCACATTAAATTACAGTGTTGTGTTTCTGCATTCCTGGTAATACAGCATGCTGAGGGGTAGGGGTAGGCCTAGAGGACGTGGGCGCGGTCGAGGACGCGGAGGCCCTAGTCCGGGTGTGGGCACAGGCCGAGCTCCTGATCCAGGTGTATCGCAGCCGACTGCTGCGGGATTAGGAGAGAGGCACGTTTCTGGCGTCCCCACATTCATAGCACATTTAATGGGTCCACGCGGTAGACCCTTATTAGAAAATGAGCAGTGTGAGCAGGTCCTGTCGTGGATGGCAGAAAGTGTTTCCAGCAACCTATCGTCCACCCAGAGTTCTGCGCCGTCCACTGCTGCAACTCAGAATCCTCTGGCTGCTGCTCCTCCTTCCTCCCAGCCTCCTCACTCCATGAAAATGAGACATTCTGAGGAGCGGGCAGACTCCCAGGAACTGTTCTCGGGCCCCTGCTCAGATTGGGCAGCAATGGTTCCTCTCCCACCAGAGGAGTTTATCGTGACTGATGCCCAACCATTGCAGAGTTCCCGGGGTCCGGGGGATGAGGCTGGGGACTTCCGGCAACTGTCTCAAGACCTTTCAGTGGGTGAGGAGGCCGATGACGATGAGACACAGTTGTCTATCAGTGAGCTAGTAGTAAGGGCATTAAGTCCGAGGGAGGAGCGTACCGAGGATTCTGAGGAAGAGCAGCAGGACGATGAGGTGACTGACCCCACCTGGTTTGCTATGCCTACTGAGGACAGGTCTTCAGAGGGGGAGGCAAGGGCAGCAGCAGGGCAGGTTGCAAGAGGCAGTGCGGTGGCCAGGGGTAGAGGCAGGGCCAGACCGAATAATCCACCAACTGTTTCCCAAAGCGCCCCCTTGCGCCATGCCACCCTGCAGAGGCCGAGGTGCTCTAAGGTCTGGCAGTTTTTCACTGAGAGTGCAGACGACCGACGAACAGTGGTGTGCAACCTTTGTCGCGCCAAGATCAGCCGGGGAGCCACCACCAGCAGCCTCACCACCACCAGCATGCGCAGACATATGATGGCCAAGCACCCCACAAGGTGGGACGAAGGCCGTTCACCGCCTCCGGTTTGCACCACTGCCTCTCCCCCCGTGCCCCAACCTGCCACTGAGATCCAACCCCGCTCTGAGGACACAGGCACTACCGTCTCCTGGCCTGCACCCACACCCTCACCTCCGCTGTCCTCGGCCCCATCCACCAATGTCTCTCAGCGCACCGTCCAGCCGTCGCTAGCGCAAGTGCTTGAGCGCAAGCGCAAGTACGTCGCCACGCACCCGCACGCTCAAGCGTTAAACGTGCACATAGCAAAATTTATCAGCCTGGAGATGCTGCCGTATAGGGTTGTGGAAACGGAGTCCTTCAAAAGTATGATGGCGGCGGCCGGCCCCGCGCTACTCAGTTCCCAGTCGCCACTACTTTTCCCGATGTGCCGTCCCAGCCCTGCACGACCACGTCTCCCGCAACATTGTACGCGCCCTCACCAACGCGGTTACTGCCAAGGTCCACTTAACAACGGACACGTGGACAAGCACAGGCGGGCAGGGCCACTATATCTCCCTGACGGCACATTGGGTGAATTTAGTGGAGGCTGGGACAGAGTCAGAGCCTGGGACCGCTCACGTCCTACCCACCCCCAGAATTGCAGGCCACAGCTCGGTGGTGGTATCTGCGGCGGTGTATGCTTCCTCCACTAAACCACCCTCCTCCTCCGCAACCTCTGTCTCGCAATCAAGATGTGTCAGCAGCAGCACGTCGCCAGCAGTCGGTGTCGCGCGGCGTGGCAGCACAGCGGTGGGCAAGCGTCAGCAGGCCGTGCTGAAACTACTCAGCTTAGGAGAGAAGAGGCACACGGCCCACGAACTGCTGCAGGGTCTGACAGAGCAGACCGACCGCTGGCTTGCGCCGCTGAGCCTCCAACCGGGCATGTTCGTGTGTGACAACGGCCGTAACCTGGTGGCGGCTCTGCAGCTCGGCAACCTCACGCACGTGCCATGCCTGGCCCACGTCTTTAATTTGGTGGTTCAGCGCTTTCTGAAAAGCTACCCTCGCTTGTCAGACCTGCTCGGAAAGGTGCGCCGGCTCTGCGCACATTTCCGCAAGTCCCACACGGACGCTGCCACCCTGCAACATCGGTTTAATCTGCCAGTGCACCGACTGCTGTGCGACGTGCCCACACGGTGGAACTCTACGCTCCACATGTTGGCCAGGCTCTATGAGCAGCGTAGAGCTATAGTGGAATACCAACTCCAACATGGGCGGTGCAGTGGGAGTCAGCCTCCTCAATTATTTTCAGAAGAGTGGGCCTGGTTGGCAGACATCTGCCAGGTCCTTGGAAATTTTGAGGAGTCTACCCAGGTGGTGAGTGGCAATGCTGCAATCATTAGCGTCACCATTCCTCTGCTATGCCTCTTGAGAAGTTCCCTGCAAAGCATAAAGGCAGACGCTTTGCACTCGGAAACAGAGCCGGGGGAAGACAGTATGTCGCTGGATAGTCAGAGCACCCTCCTGTCTATATCTCAGCGCGGTGAGGAGGAGGAGGAGGAGGAGGAAGATGAGGAGGAGGGGGAAGACACAGCTTGGCCCACTGGTGAGGGTAGACATGCTGCTGGCCTGTCATCCTTTCAGCGTGTATGGCCTGAGGAGGAGGAGGAGGATCCTGAAAGTGATCTTCCTAGTGAGGACAGCCATGTGTTGCGTACAGGTACCCTGGCACACATGGCTGACTTCATGTTAGGATGCCTTTCTCGTGACCCTCGCGTTACACGCATTCTGGCCACTACGGATTACTGGGTGTACACACTGCTCGACCCACGGTATAAGGAGAACCTTTCCACTCTCATACCCGAAGAGGAAAGGGGTTCGAGAGTGTTGCTATACCACAGGACCCTGGCGGACAAACTGATGGTAAAATTCCCATCCGACAGCGCTAGTGGCCGAAGGCGCAGTTCCGAGGGCCAGGTAGCAGGGGAGGCGCAGAGATCAGGCAGCATGTACAGCACAGGCAGGGGAACACTCTCTAAGGCCCTTGACAGCTTTATGGCTCCCCAGCAAGACTGTGTCACCGCTCCCCAGTCACGGCTGAGTCGGCGGGAGCACTGTAAAAGGATGGTGAGGGAGTACGTAGCCGATCGCACGACCGTCCTCCGTGACGCCTCTGCCCCCTACAACTACTGGGTGTCGAAGCTGGACACGTGGCCTGAACTCGCGCTGTATGCCCTGGAGGTGCTTGCTTGTCCTGCGGCTAGCGTCTTGTCAGAGAGGGTGTTTAGTGCGGCTGGGGGAATCATCACAGATAAGCGTACCCGCCTGTCAACCGACAGTGCCGACAGGCTTACACTCATCAAGATGAACAAAGCCTGGATTTCCCCAGACTTCTCTTCTCCACCAGCGGACAGCAGCGATACCTAAGCAATACGTAGGCTGCACCCGCGGATGGAAGCATCGTTCTGTATCCCCATCAAAAACGGGGACCTTTTCGCTTCATCAATCTGTGTATAATATTCCTCCTCCTCCTCCTGCTCCTCCTCCTGAAACCTTACATAATCACGCCGAACGGGCAATTTTTCTTAGGCCCACAAGGCTCAGTCATATAATTTTTCTAAACAATTTTTATACGTTTCAATGCTCATTAAAGCGTTGAAACTTTCACCTCCAACAATTTTTATTTTAACTGGGCTGCCTCCTGGCCTAGTTACCAATTAAGCCACATTAACCAAAGCGATTAATGGGTTTCACCTACCCTCTTGATTGGCCATGGCCAATTTTTCTGATGTACATTAGTACTGTTGATACAGCAATTTTTGTGGGCCCTCGCCTACAGTGTAATCAAATGAATTTTTAGCCCACCTGCATTACAGCTGACGTTACATCCGCTGTGTTGGGCAATGCAATGGGATATTTTTATGTACCGCCGGTGGCTTCCTGGCACCCACCCATGCTGTGGGTCCACAGGGAGTTGTAAATGCATCTGTTTCCACTTCTAAAGAACCCCAGTCTGACTGGGGCATGCAGTGTGGGCCGAAGCCCACCTGCATTAAGCACGACATTACTACCTCAGCTGTGTTGGGCAATGCAATGGGATATTTTTATGTACCGCCGGTGGGTTCCAGGGAGCCACCCATGCTGTCGGTCCACAGGGAGTTGTAAATGCATCTGTTTCCACTTCTAAAGAACCCCAGTCTGACTGGGGCATGCAGTGTGGGCCGAAGGCCACCTGCATTAAGCACGACATTACTACCTCAGCTGTGTTGGACAATGCAATGGGATATTTTTATGTACCGCCGGTGGGTTCCAGGGAGCCACCCATGCTGTCGGTCCACAGGGAGTTGTAAATGCATCTGTTTCCACTTCTAAAGAACCCCAGTCTGACTGGGGCATGCAGTGTGGGCCGAAGCCCACCTGCATTAAGCACGACATTACTACCTCAGCTGTGTTGGGCAATGCAATGGGATATTTTTATGTACCGCCGGTGGGTTCCAGGGAGCCACCCATGCTGTCGGTCCACAGGGAGTTGTAAATGCATCTGTTTCCACTTCTAAAGAACCCCAGTCTGACTGGGGCATGCAGTGTGGGCCGAAGCCCACCTGCATTAAGCACGACATTACTACCTCAGCTGTGATGGGCACTGCAATGGGATACATTTATGTACAGTGGGTGGGTTCCAGGGAGCCACCCATGCTGTGGGTGCACACGGAATTCCCATTGTGGAGTTGTACCTGCCTGTGACTATTTATAAAAAACCGCGGTCTGACTGGGGTGTGCAGACACCTTGACAGAATGAATAGTGTGTGGCACATAGGTTCCCCATTGCTATGCCCACGTGTGCAGCTCCAGATGGAGGTGGCACAGGATTGGATTTCTCATTGCTTCTGTACAGCATTGTGGGCTATCGTCCCGCCCCTTTTAAAGAGGGTCGCTGCCTAGCCGTGCCAACCCTCTGCAGTGTGTGCCTGCTTTTCCTGTGGCAGACGCCCTTATAAATGGACATGAGGGTGGCGTGGCATGAGGGCAGCTGAAGGCTGGGCAGGGACAGTTTGGTGTGCGCTGTGGACACTGGGTCGTGGGGGGGGGGGGAATTGGCAGCATGTAACCCAGGAGAAGTGGCAGCGGAGTGTCATGCAAGCAGTGATTGTGCTTTGTTGAAGGTAGTGTGGTGCTTAGTAGAGATGAGCGAACGTACTCGGATAAGCACTACTCATCCGAGTAATGTGCTTTATCCGAGTACCTCTCTGCTCGTCCTGAAAGATTCGGGATGCGCTGCGGAGCGGGGAGCTGCAGGGGAGAGCGGGGAGGAACGGAGGGGAGATCTTTCTGTCCTTCTCTCCCGCCCGCTCTGCCCCGCTCCCCGCTGCGACTCACCTGTCAGCAGCGGAGCGCCCCGAATCTTTCAGGACGAGCGGAGAGATACTCAGATAAAGCACATTACTCGGACGAGTAGTGCTTATCCGAGTACGTTCGCTCATCTCTAGTGCTTAGCTAAGGTATGCATTGCTAATGAGGGCTTTTCAGAAGTAAAAATTGTTGGGAGGGGGGTGGGCCCACTCTTGCCGCTATTGTGGCTTAATAGTGGGACCTGGGAACTTGAGATGCAGCCCAACATGTAGCCCCTCGCCTGCCCTATCCGTTTCTGTGTCGTTCCCATCACTTTCTTGAATTGCCCCGATTTTCACAAATGAAAACCTTAGCGAGCATCGGCGATATACAAAAATGCTTGAGTCGCCCATTGACTTCAATGGGGTTCGTTACTCGAAACGAACCCTCGAGCATCGCGAAAAATGCGTCTCGAGTAACGAGCACCCGAGCATTTTGGTGCTCGCTCATCTCTAGTTTTGATGCCAGCTGCATTGCGGCTGTAAATCGCATGAGTGGCAAATAGCCGCAATTGAGTCCCAAACTTAATTAGTGCTCTTTCGTCAATTCAAAAGTACGTCTTGCGGGGAAAAAAACACAGTAGCGTTGAATTCGGTCGGTCTGCAGGAATCCCTGAAATTACTTCTAAGAGTTTTAAATAGCTCAAATAGTAGCAACTCTCTTCTTTTCCGAGCACTCCCTCCCTTTTTTTTGCAGACTGTTATGAAAGCTTCCAGTGATTTTAGTCAAAATATAGGTCAAGACAAGACTAGAGATGAGCGAGCACCAAAATGCTTGGGTGCTCGTTACTTGAGCTGAGTTTTTTGTACTGCTCGAGAGCTTGTTTCGAGTAACAAACCGCATTTTAGTCGGGGGACCCGAGCATTTTTCAATGAGCCGCAGCTGCTGCTGGCAGCTCCATTGAAAACAATGGTCTGCCGACACCCCTGCAGTTTTTTTAATGGAAGGGCTTTACATATAAGCCCTTCCCTGAAAAACAAGGATTTAGTGTAAAAAAAAAAAACCAAAAAAAAAAAAACCTATCCGCCGCTGCCATGTCCCCCGTGGGGATGAAGAACACATCTGCCAAATGAATGACAGGCGAGAGCTGCCTGTGATTGGCTGAGCACCTCAGCTAATCACGATCAGCTCTTTCAGCAGGCGGGGATTTTAAATTTTGTTTTTTGAACTACTTTTACAGAATTTTCAGGGAAGGGCTCATATTTAAAGCCCTTCCCTGAAATCCATTGATGGGGGTGCCGGCAGCAGGATCCTCTACCGCAGCTGTCATGTGTGACAGCTGCGGTAGGGAATTGAAGAATTCCTCTGCTGCATCTGTCACAGATGTGGCAGATGTAGCAGAAGGGAATTCTTTTTACTAATGGGGATGAAGGAAGCATCTGCCGCATGCAGCAGATGAGTTTTTCATCCCCCTTTTTAAGGGAAGGGCTTATATGTAAAGCCCTTCCATGAAAAACAATGCAGGGGGTGCCGGTAGACCGTTGTTTTCAATTGAGAGGGTGAAATTTTTTCGAGCAACCGAGCACCGCAGTAAAAAGTACTTTTGAGTATGCTAATGCTCGGACGAGCATGCTCGCTCATCTCTAGTCAAGACCTATCTTTTGATGCAACGATTTCTCGTTGTGATGGCGCAATTTTTCTTCATGCGCCCAAAAATCGTTCAACCGAATGAATACATTGGAACCCAATGTTTCACGTTGTCATGATTTTCGGCTGACATTTTTTTCACGTTGTCATGATTTTCGGCTGACATTTTATCGCAGCAAAATAACCGCAATAAAACGCTCATATGAATGTTGTTTAAGGCTGTCTTCACTCATGGCAGAAACCGCAGCAGAAATTCCTTAGCATTTACAGTACAAGGCATGTGGAGGAGATCTCTAAAATGTCTTTTGCATGCTACACTAAACCTCTACAACAAATCTGCAAACTTTTTGAAAAGGGCTGAAGATTCTAAATCTACGGAATGTCTATTTATACTGCAGATTTATGCTATGGAATGCAACCCTTGTAATACAAAGCTTACATTCTGCAGCAGATCCAATTCAAAAACTATGGCCATATCTACATTATTCTGGTGCAGATTTGGCCACTATGGTTTTTCAGCGTAGTTGCTGCAGGTTTTACATTGCAGAATGACCACGGTGATTACACTGTATGTAAAGGTACCTTTAGAGAACACACAATCATATAATAAAGCATATACGGAACTTCTCATACTAGCTTAGTATCACAGCAATACTGAGGGATCATGTTTGTGGGAAAATGCTGCATTATCAGATTTGTATTTCAGAGGTCATCTGCATTAAAGAAAAATGTTGAAGACGCTATTTCAGTAGGAGGTAGAGATGTGTCAGGAATCCTGCACCAGTTTGTACAGACAATATCACATTTTCAAGTAGTTTTAAGAGGGCATTAGAAGATAAAATATTGTAGTAACCGAAGGAGAATCAGTGGACATAAAATGAAAGAGTAGGGAGCAAAGAAAGTAAGCTATGCAGATACAGGTGCACGCATAGCTTGAGATGATGCAGATAATATAAAATAATGGGAAGTAAACTGGAACTTGACTCAAAGTTCCCATATACACTGGAAAAAAAGGCAAGTCGTGATGGATGTCTGCTATTTTTGCCACAGTGGTGGCAAAAATACTTAAAGGGGTTGTCTCGCGGCAGCAAGTGGGGTTATACACTTCTGTATGGCCATATTAATGCACTTTGTAATATACATCGTGCATTAAATGTGAGTCATACAGAAGTTATTCACTTACCTGCTCCGTTGCTGGCGTCCACGTCTCCATGGCTCCATCTAATTTCGCTGTCTTCTTGCTTTTTTAGACGCGCTTGCGCTGTGCGGTCTTCTCCCCTTCTGCTCGGTCCAGGCACGAGCGGTGTTCGGGCTCCGCCCCCTTCTACGCGTAGCTCCGCCCCGTCACGTGTGCCGATTCCAGCCAATCAGGAGGCTGGAATCGGCAATGGAATGCACAGAGCCCATGGTGCACCATGGGAGAAGACCCGCGGTGCACCATGGGAGAAAACCGCAGTGCATCCCTGGGAAAGGACCGGCGGCCATCTTAGGGAGAAGATTTTTTAAAGTCCTTATTTCGTCAGATCGGTGAGTAGCAAGCTGTTTAAAAACTGCTTTAATTTGCTATTTTATGCCAGGGGGGTGACAGGGGGAATGGGGTAAGGTAAAATTTTGAGGTTTGCCGCGAGACAACCCCTTTAAGTAATGACATAACCTCTATGCAGCGATTTCCAAACTTTCATTTTACAAACACCCATTTATTTGGAAATAAAGACAACAGTTTGTCTTCTGACAGCTACTTTTTCAAGGCACAAAGTGTTGCAGTGTGGCAAGAGGGCAATACTGAGATTTACTTTACCCTAGACCAACTATGTTTATGCATTACGGGGAGCAGTTCGCTTTCAAACAGCATGCACCACAAGCTACAAGCATTTCTGACTAGGGTCTGCTCTCCGCTGAGTCAACGCTCTGCCATCTTTGCCAGTGCTACTGCTCCAAAACAGAAGCAGCAGCCAATTCAGTTTGGAGAACATGATGACAAGGTTTTTACAGCCAATATGCTGATCTCGGCTCAGTTTGTCTGTTGTTTTAGTTTTTGAGTGCAAAACAGTCTCAAATATCTGTGTGTGAACATTTATTTAGATCATGAGGAATGTGTTCCCCTCCCCTCTGCATCTGTAGGTTATAATTGTGTGCCATCCAAACTAGCTTCATTCATTAGCCTGACGAAGGGAGTGAGATATCTCCGAAAGCTTGCTTGCTGTAACATCATGTATTTTTGTTAGCCATTAAAAGGTATTATATCTACAAGATTACTTGGTTTCTCTCACCAAGAACACAATATGCTGATCAGACACACATGATCATTACTAGAGATGAGCGAGCATACTCGTCCGAGCTTGATGCTCGTTCGAGTATTAGGGTGCTCGAGATACTCGTTACTCGAGACGAGCACCACGCGGTACTCGTCTCGATTAAAGAGCACTGACCATTGAATTCAATGGAGCCGGCAATACAGCCGGCTCCACTGAAAGCAATGGCCTGCCGGCGAGCGCGGCATGAATTGTCGGGAAGGGCTTAAATATATAAGCCCTTCCCTGCAATTCATCCAGAAATGTGTAAAAAAAAAATATTATATATATATATATATATATATATATATATATATATACACACACACACACACACACACACACACACACACACACACACACACACACATACACATATATATATATATATATATACACACACACATATATTATATATATATATATATATATATACACACATACACACATACACACACACATATATATATACATATACACATACTCACCTGGTCCCGGCAGACGGAGTTCAGCGCGGCCAGCGGCAGTCCTCCTGAACTGCTCTGAACAGCTGTGAGTAGTATTCAGCAGCCGGGGATTTAAAATCCCCGCCTGCTGAATGCGCTGCCTCTAATTGGTCACAGCCTGACC
This sequence comes from Eleutherodactylus coqui, assembly GCF_035609145.1. Lineage (NCBI taxonomy): Eukaryota > Metazoa > Chordata > Amphibia > Anura > Eleutherodactylidae > Eleutherodactylus > Eleutherodactylus coqui. The sequence goes on along the minus strand of NC_089838.1, from coordinate 66,691,131 downwards.
AATCAGAGGCAGATTCCACTCACACACCCATTCATGAATTTATGAATGGGTGTGTGACTGCTGCCTCTGATTGGCTCAGCGGGACCAATCAGATGAGAGGCAGCAGTCACTCACCCATTCATAAATTCATGAATGGGTGTGTGAGTGGAATCTGCCTCTGATTGGTCAGGCTGTGACCAATCAGAGGCAGCTCATTCAGCAGGCGGGGATTTTAAATCCCCGGCTGCTGAATACTACTCACAGCTGTTCAGAGCTGTTCAGGACGACTCCAGCTGGCCGCATTGAACTCCGTCTGCCGGGACCAGGTGAGTATATATATATATATATATATATATATATATATATATATATATTTTTTTTTTTTTTTTTTTTTTTTTTACACATTTCTGGATGAATTGCAGGGAAGGGCTTATATATTGAACCCCTTCCCGACAATTCATCCTGCGCTCGCCGGCAGCCCATTGCTTTCAATGGAGCCAGCTGTATTGCCGGCTCCATTGAATTCAATGGGCTAACATCGTTCTTCTCTGTCACAGCTGTTACAGCTGTGGCAGAGGAGAACGATCTATATGCTGACAGTGCGGGGGGGGGGGGTCTCACTCTTGCCACTATTGTGGCTTAATAGTGGGACCTGGGAACTTGAGATGCAGCCCAACATGTAGCCCCTCGCCTGCCCTATCCGTTTCTGTGTCGTTCCCATCACTTTCTTGAATTTCCCAGGTTTTCACAAATGAAAACCTTAGCGAACATCGGCAATATACAAAAATGCTCGAGTCGCCCATTGACTTCAATGGGGTTCGTTACTCGAAACGAACTCTCGAGCATCACTGAAAGTTCGACTCGAGTAACGAGCACCCGAGCATTTTGGTGCTCGCTCATCTCTAATCATTACCAGAAGTAATGTTCAGCACCAACACCTAAATAACCAGGTTCAGTCATACCGGGATTATGACCTTTCTCTGGCTTAATTCCAAAAGAAGTTAATGCAACCACAGCACTCACCAGAGTTGGCAGACTAAAACTCCGGATTCCACCAGAGGATCATCTGTTGTGGATATGAGGAGAAATGTGCAAGAGCCTGGTGTGGTCCGGATCCAAAAACCAAACACGACTGAATTTGTAAAGTGACCAGGCAGCAGCTGATGATTTTTATAAAGATAGAAAAGGATAGAAAATGGAGGAATAAAAGTTTTTCTATCTTTATAAAAAATCATCAGCTGCTGCCTGGTCACTTTACAAATTCTTTCTCTGGCTTATACCCTGAACCCAGACCTTGTGGACTTCTGGGTCAGCAGATTTGAACACTGGCAAAAACTGACCCAGTTTGCCATGGATATTTTATCTTGGTCATCCTGCAGTATAGCATCAGATAGGGTATTCAAAGCAGCAAATGGCATCATCACTCTTGAGTGAACAAGACTGTCCACCAAAAGCTTGGAAAAATCTCATGCTTTTGAAAATGAATCACACATAAACCACTGAGAAAGACGAAAGCCCTCACTCACTCACTGACTCGCCACTAATTCTCTCACTGACCGATGTCGTAGAAACATGAAATTTAGCACAAGCATAGATTATGTCCCAACTCGATTATTCAATTCTAGCGCTAAAGAAGTATCGCCCAAATATTCCATATGGAATCTAATTCTCTCACTTCCCAATGTTATAGAAATTAGAAATTTGGCATGAGCATTGATTAGGTCATAAATAGGAAAAGTTAATGGGTCCTAACTCAATTATTCAATTCTAGCGCAAAAGGATTAGCGTCCAAATTTTATGTACGGAATCTAATTCTCTCACTTTCTGATGTCGTAGAAACTTGAAATTTGGAAGGAGCATTGATTATGTCATAAATTGGAAAAGCTAATGGGTCCCAACTCGATTATTCAATTCTAAGAGCAAAATACTTAGCGTCCAAATTTTATGTACGTAATCTAATTCTCTCACTTCCCGATGTCATAGAAGTTTGAAGTTTGGCACGAGCATTGATCATGTCATATATAGGAAAGGTTAATGGGTTCCAACTCGATTATTCAATTCTAAACGCCAAAAAATTAGTGTCCAAATTTTACGTACGTAATCTAATTCTCTCACTTCCCGATGTCATAGAAACTATAAATTTGGCACAAGCATAGATTATGTCCAAAATAGGAAAAGTTAATGGGTCCCAACTCAGTTATTCAATTCTAAGCACAAAACAATTAGCGTCCAAATTTTATGTACGTAATCTAATTCTCTCACTTCCCGATGCAACAAATAATTACACAAATTTTATAGCACAAATGTGAAATTTGCCATGACCATTCTTTGCGTACTTAATATTGGAAGTTTAAAGGGTTGGAACTTGATTATTCAATCCTATACATTAAAGTAAGCGACCCCCTATGTAATGTAACTAATAACACACATCTGTACTGCCCAAACTTGAAATTTGGCATGACCATTCCTATGTTATGTAACTAATAACATATCTGTACCCCACAATATATGAGACAGTTGCCTTCTCAGCAAAATAAAACGCATTTATCTAAAGTAGTCACGACTTCATAAGATTTTCCGTGTGAACACCAGATAAACACCAGTACCAAACTAACTTGGGCGAAGCCGGGTATATTAGCTAATATATATATTGCTCATGGCTGCCTCTCGTTCACATGATTTTTTGATCGAAAATCACAGCGCCCGTGTGAAGGATCCCTAAAGCCAATCTGTCAACATGGTCAATGACCCTCGTAAGGCCCTTAGTTATCTACAGTTAGGAAGCACACAGATCTAGACGAATGGGAAGGCCAGATTTGCCAAACAAGCAGGACAATGCTTGGCAGGGTCTCCCCACAACAGTTTTTAAACTTTAAAATAAATAGAAGTATCTATTTAACAGAATATCCCATGACAATTGCTTTGATGTGCCATCCTTACTTTAATGAAAAACTGTTTTAGGACATAATTAATTAAAAACCCCTCAAATATGCCTTGTTGCCAAGAGGTGTACAGCAGGGCTCAATTTTTATTCTCTAAATTGCATTAGAAAAATGAAAGCTCAACACTGATTGTGAATGGCAAGATATATCAAATAAGCTCCCATAGAAAGATTTGAAAGGGAACTCTACCACGAACACCAAAAGCAGTAAGTCAATCCAAAAAAGGAGTTATTATTAAGGTCTTCTCAATAGCTCTTTGGCCTCAGAGTTCACTACATTACTTTATCCACTCTCTCCCTCCGCTCTTTTTTTACGCTCGGGCGAAAAGATTTATTAAAACTGTTACAAAATAAAAGTGAGGAACCCATCAGATTAGAGCTTTTACTTAAAAAAAGGGCCTTTGAAAAATGTGAGCTGGTATCTGATAAGTTTCTATAGATAATTGCTCCATTCTTCCTTTGTACCAATTTTGATATATCTCTTCATCATTAGTAGTCTCTCAAAATCTTTTACCACAGCAACCCTTTGAACAGCTGCTGAGTTCCATAGCATATGTTATGCTGTCTACCCTTGTAGTCAAGCACTTCCCTATGTGTAAAAAGCCTCTGGGCTAGTTTTGACACATATAAAGCCTATATGGGTTTTCCTATTGCAAAATAAAATTAAAAAGGGGTTGTCTGGTTTGGTAAATGCATTTTCAAATAATCAATAAAGGAACACTATATTAATACAGAGATGTAATCGATTCAGGACATTCATCTATTAGCCAGTGTAGAATGAATAAAATATTTTTTGTTGGGGGTGGAGAAGATTATGATTTGTTATAGTATTATTATGAATAATTATAGTATTATTTTATTTAATAAATAATTATTATTTGCATTGTTTGGCTGAGGTAATGATTTGTTTGTATAAATGTGTACAAATTAAGGGGAAATTGTATTCAAAAATAGAACTTGACTAAAAATAAATAAATGAATGAATGGCTTACCAAGAGAAAACATTGATTTCTGCTAGAATTGTGTGAAGCTTCAGTTTTTTTCTGTAGTGCCAGAATTCTTAAATAATTGTGGCTCATTGCATGCTGCCAATGTGGATTGCTCTTGGGGTGCGGTTCAGCCCACTTTAAATTGTGGGCTTTGGATCAGCATGGGGCATCACAAGTTTCAATTGGCCTGGAACCCTTTGTATGCTTTATCTATATGCAGGCATAGCATCAGTTAGCCACTCCCCTCTTTCTAGGGAGGTCATGTGAGCAGTTGTTTATCAGTATTTGCACCTCCATTTAGGATTTGGGCTGTCTGCATCTAATGGGGGCTGGCATATTTGCCTTCCCATCTATGCCACACTAGTACTTTGGTAAGTGAATAGGGCCATACTTTTTTTTCTGTGACTTTGTAATATTTTCCACTTTTCTGTGATTTATTCAAGAATATAAAACTTCAATAAAATGATTAAAAATAAATAAATAAAAGACTTGCTACAAAATATATATATTGTGTGAGGCATTTCTCAATGGGACACAGGCATTACTTGGGCAAAACATTGATTTCTACTAGAATGATGTGAAGCTTCAGATTCCCCTATGGTGCCAGGATTCTTAACAAATGATGGCTCATTGCTTGCTGCTCCAGTAGTGGGACAAACTGCTCAGCTTATTGTTCAGGGGTTGTTCTATGAAAAAGAATACTATCCATTTAAATGCTCAATGGGCTCTTTAAGAAGTATCAATTTTGAAACTGTAGTTAGTCATTCGTTAGCATTCTCTAACTCCTCTACCAATCAAAAAACTCCTGTTTGCTTGCAGAATAATAAATTTAACTTTAGTCCCTTATTCCATATTGATATATTCTAATAATAACATTGCAGAAAATGGTTGTTATAGTGACTGGAGAAGTTTGGCAATATCACAATGCTTTTTCCTTTCTGTATCATCACTAATGTCTTACTGGTATATTTGAAATTTTAATGATTGGCATATTTCCAGGCAATCTTCAAACATGCCCACAATAACAAAGATGTACTCCCCAACGTTTGTTTAATGTCCACAAAAGGTTATCAGGATTTCTTTTCAGGTGTGCTGAATGTAACCCACAGAACATTCGGAATGTATATCACCACTTCCCCAGGGATGTGTTATTCAGGATTGAAATGATGCCAGACATGCTTAAATGTCCTTTCACAATGTCATGTGTTCTTTGAAATCCACAGAAACAAAACATGCATCACAGTATGGAGTGGTGTTTAAAAACCGCTACGCATTTAACTTTCAACTGTACAAACACAAATTTAAACAGCGGGAAGGGATGATCCAAGCTGTTTTATGCTAACCTAATTTCCAAAGTAAGTTATGTAAAAAACCAAAGTAAGATTTCTACAGCAGTTTCTTCTGTCTTTCAGTAACTATATCATGTTTCTATAGTGGACCAGTCTTAAAACCTCTATTGCACCGTAAAAATGCACATATTGGCTTGGGTAGTATTAAGAAATGACAATTTATGACATATACTATACGAGTCTAAATTTGGACACACCTGACTGAATGTTGGCTTATCTAGATTAGGGACAGCTTAAAGGGTTTATATAAAATGTTAGATTTTTTTAAATCTAAATATAAACCTTGTAGTGAATGGGTATTGAGAAATACATTGGAAGGATAATGTTGCATTTTTATGCACAAATTTCATTTTAAGTTTTAGTGATATTTTTCCTGTTAAGGTTCTGAGCTTTAAAACCGCGCCACAGTCAAAATACAGCAAGGGATTAAAGCTCCTGCAAGCTAGCAGAAGCAGGTTGGGTGCTCTACTTTTGCTATCTCTTCTACAGGCTCCATAGCGCTCAATGAGTGCTATATAGAGAATACAGGAAGCACCAGTGCCGTTTCCTATATGAAATCCGGCGATCATGTGAGGATGTCAGAGCTGCAAGGATATTTTTCCTTGTAACTGGGACTCCTATGAATGCCCTGTTTAGGCCTCAGTCAGATGAGCGTGTTTTTTGGGCGCACAAAAAGATGCGCCGATCGCATGTGCTGAAAATGTGTGAACAGGCAATGTTTCATATGTGCATCGCATGAAACATTGCCCGTTCATAGGAGCTGCTGTGCTTACAGAAGTGCAGCTACTCCAGGAGGAGAGAGAAGAAGCCCCGCAGGGCTTTAGGATTTCCCCAAAGCAGGGAGAGTGAGCATAGCATGGAGAGAGAAAGTGGGGTGAAGAGTTAATCCTCCATTGCTCCTAGGGTTGCCACCTTTGTCATGAAAAATTACTGACCATGGTAAAAAAGGGTGTGTGCCGGGGGCGTGGCTTATCACAGCATTTTTTCCTCCTTTATCTCCTGGATCCCGTCCAGCGTTTGTGCGCATCTGCGGGATCTAGGCCAGCGTGTTCTCGAGAGTAGATGACGTTTAGTGTGATTCACACATCATCTACTCGCGAGAACACACTGCAGACGCTCGCATACAATCTACACATATATAATTATATACAGGAGATACCCAGGTTAACCCAGCATGGTACATATCACTATATACAGGAGATATACCTCCCCTGTATATAATGATGCTGATGTAAGGTAGATGTGTCCTGTATGTAATTATATGTATACCTGGTATAACGTAAACCCCCTAAACATACAAAATTACATGAAGTACATGGTACATACCTCTTACGGCATGTACTGCTCCTCTGCTCTCCTCCTCGGGTCCCGACACTGTCACTGCAGCACTGGCTGGACATCCATCCTGACTCCTACACATCACACACACACACACACACACACACACACACCTCCACTACATCCATCCTGATCCCCAGACATCACACACACAGCTCCGCTACATCCATCCTGACTCCCACACATCGCACACACACACACACACACAACTCCACTACATCCATCCTAATCCCCAGACATCACAGATAGCTCTGCTACATTTATCCTGATCCCCAGACATCACACACACAGCTCCACTAGATCCATTTTGACCCCCTCCCCCCCCCCCCACACACACAACTCCATCCTGACACACACACACACACACACACACACACACACACACACACACACCAGATACAGCTACACTACATCCATGCTAACCCTCACACACATCACACACACACAGCTCCACTACATCTATTCTGACCCCCACACACCTCACACACACAGCTCCACTGCATCCATTCTGACCCCCCCCACACACACACACACAGCTCCACTACATCCATTCTGACCCTCACACACACAGATCCACTACATCAATCCTGACCTTCACACACACACACACACACACACACAGATCCACTACATCAATCCTGACCTTCACACACATCACACACAGCTCCACTACATCAATCCTGACCTCCATACACAGCTCCACTACATCCATTCTGACCCCTACACACACACAGCTCCACTACATCCATTCTGACCCCACACATCACACACATAGCTCCACTACATCCATTCTGACCCCCACACACAGCTCCACTACATCCATTCTGACCCCCACACACAATCCATCCATCCGAAACCCCACAGCTCCAACACACACACACACACACACACACACCTCCACTACATTCATCCTGACACACTGACACACACACAAAGCTGCAGAGTCCTACCACCGCTGCAGTGTCCTACATTTACTTAGCCCCCATGGTCATGTGATCCCTGACTCCTCCCACACAGGGTATTACATGACATGACATCATTGGAGGCCCTGAAAGCTGTCGGCTCTGCAGGTCTGTGTCTCCCCTGCCGGAGGAGAGTTAACCAGCGCCAGGGAGCAGTGCAGGCTCTGAAAATACCAGCCTGTAATAAGGCCGGTAAGAAAAAAAAAAAAAAAAACGGCACCGGCCTGACAGAAAAAATACTGGCCAGACCGGTGGTTTACAGACCAGGTGGCAACCCTAATTGCTCCGCTCTTTGTCCCTTGCTATGGAGAAATCCCCCATAGGTCCACTCACTCTCCCTGCTCTGGGGACATCCCCCATAGCTCGGCTAAATCTCCCTGCTATGGGGAAATCCCCATAGCGGAGAGTGAGTGGGCAGGACTTGAAAGAGCAGGCAGGGCTATGGGGATTCTCACACAGAATCCCTATAGCAAACCATAGGTGGTCGGGGCTAGAGGGCAATCCATTTAGCTGCCCTCTCCTCGCATGCTCTCGGGGAAAGCCCTGTAACCCCGCCCACCTCTCTCTTCCCGCAATAGGGAGAGAGGTGGGTAGAGTCCTCTACTGCTCCCCGCTACTGGGGAATTTCCCAGCAGGGTGGCAGGAGGAATACCCCGCTGGCCAGAAGCACCTTTTTAATGTCCTGCTGTAAGCAGTGGGGAAGCTATTCCATGTGCAGGAGTTTCCATTAAACTCCTGCCCGTCGTGCACCGAAGAGAGTGCATGTTCTATCTTTCTTAGGTGTGTGGTGTTTTGCACCCCTAACTCTGTGCATAGGAATGCTTCTATAGGAACCCATTGGTTCTTTTAGAAATGTTCAAATCCCGCTAGTCCGACTGAGGCCCAACAGTGGAAAACTGTGAAATCGGGGGGAAAAAAGTGACAGTGTGAATGTCCCCCACATTACCAATAATAATAAGACAAAAAAAATTATGTGGAAAGTAGTTATTAAAAAAATAGACCCATAAATCACAGTAAAAATAATTTGGGCAATCCAAAATAGGGCCGTAAAACCACCCCATGGGTAAAACTTTCTTGTCTTTAAGGGGTCAGAAGGTGGAATACTTTAAAAATGTTGACTGCATAATTTAAGTTTAAAGTGCACAAAATAAGTGTGCCATACAGGTACTGAAGAATGGCATGATCGGTAGGGTGCAACCTCTTACTTAAAAAATATTGGGTTAAGAGTTTAACCCGACTTCTTGTTTAGTTAAATACTTGGATACAACGGAGGTGCACAATTCTAGGCAGGTTGGTAACTTAGTTGTGTAACTCTGAATTTAGAAAGGATGAGGAATTCAGCATGACACAACTAAGGCACCAACCTGGTCGTAGAGGTGTACCTCCAGCGTATCAGAGAAGGAGGCATTAGCCTTGAAAACACATCTAAATCACTGCTGATTTTTAAATAATAGAAAAAAAAAGGTCAGGTTTAATTCTTTACTTAGAATTATTTTTAAGTAAAAGGTTGCACCCCATCAGTTTTTGCAGCTTAAACCACTCTCCAGCATTTCAAGCTATGCTTCAGATTTTCAGTGCAGATTCCACCTCCGTGAATAAGAAGGTGAAATCTATCCCAAAAATCCATGGCAAAATCTGCATGTTACAAGCAGATTTCAATCTATAGCCACACCAAAATCCACAGCATATTTTCTGCTGCAGACAATACGCTACATGAGCACATGGCCTTACAGTTAATTGCGGTAGGTCTTTTCTCGTTCCTTCCTAATCAAGGTCAAAGTTGCCAACTTGCATTATTTTTTTTCTGGACACCTCATCTAAAAATCAAAGACAGATACCATTTTTTTACGACATATTGGAAAACCATAATGAATGCTCAAGATTAGAAGTGATACATGTTTATGTGTTGGATCAATAAATTATAGTCATAATAAACTGCAAGTACCTACAGCTCCAGTACCTAGTGTCAAGAAAAAAAAAATAAAAATTACAGGCGCATTTATTTTATTACCATTAAAAACATGCTTTAAATTTGCATGTACGGGAAGGCAATGTCATGCATTTTTCCCGCAAATAAGGGAGATGATACAATACCTCTGTAGCACCACGTATTAGAAGGCAACATCCCTGCAAGTCAATGTTGGACTCTTTATACAAGACTTGTAACAATGACTGGGAATTGAAAGGCAAGCCAAAATCCATATACAGACAGCAGTTTTGGGATGTTTGCCCCCCATCAGTGTGCAGTAGGTTTCTGGCTTGGCTAGTGAGGGGCCTGTGATGTGGGTCAGGAACACTATCTTTTCTCCTTAGGGAGAGTACCTCTAGGTAATATGCAAATAAGGGAGATGGAACAATACCTCTGCAGAAAAGATAGGGTTCCTGACCTTTTTCTCGCAAAACACATTGCACTCTCTTAGAGAATCATATGTTTAATAGTGCGATATCAGTCCGAATTTCAGGGGGAAAAAAAATAGAAAATACGAAACCTTGCAATGGCCAGATAAAGCGTTTTTTCATGCACACAATTTCAGCTTATTCTGAAAAGTCAGGTATGCGAATGAAAATTGCCAGAGGAAAGGCAGATTTACCTCTGCTGCATAGACCAGTATATTCAAGTTACCAGCCTCAGAAATCATACGTTAACAGTCCTTGAGATTACAGTCCAATCAAATGCTTCAATGGGTACCAGCAGCAGACAAATCTCAAGATAAGCTATTCAGAGGAGACTGTGTGAATCAAACCACTATGAATTGTTGCAAAAAACAAAAAAAGATAAAAATACTACTGTGGGATACAAATAAGAAAAAGATGCTTATATGGGCCATAAAAACACAGACAGTGAACATCAGATCACTGGAAATCTGTCCTATGATATCTGAATATGAAATTGTTGGCTCTAACTGCTGTGTCTTTGTTACACTCAGAGAAGGTGAAGCTATTGATTCTTCCCAATGAGGTTATCAACTTTATTGTTTCTAAGTTCTTGAGTTGAATCTCTGAGTCGTTTTGTACAAAACAATTTTATCTGATAGTTGGTATGACAGTCCATATTTTTTTCATGTCTTTACATGTAATTGTCATATCCTTCAACACAATAGAATGCTTGATTTGTGGGGGAAAAGAAAAGTATTTACTGTGTAAGGTGTGTTGGGCTTGCAGCAACGAATAAATACAGCTTGGAGGGGGTCAAGTGTGAAAACTGTGGTTCTCCAAGTGCTGCCTCCAGATATAGCCGGAAGTCAAAATGGTGTATTGCATGGCAAATCCACATCCATCCACCCCACAGTTTGCTTAGGCAACCACCACACCAGATCCAGTTGCATGAAATTGTACTCTAGAATGTTACAACTTTTCTGGACTCCTTAAGGAACTTGTATGCCTTGATCAATATGCAATACAGTTTCATACTTTGGCCGTAGATTGTAATGATCGCATACTTCAAGCAACATTCTGAAAAGGGCTTCTTGAGAGCACTTCAGTTACCCTCTGCTCCTTCAACTGAAGAACCCATGGAGGTGGAGAAGAACAAGCTCTCATCGGAGCAATGCCAGAGAAGTTATATGCAAAATTTATGTCAGTATTCTGGTGGAAATAGACCTTTTCTTGCTCTTGCCCAGTCAACCTGGGAAACTCCACCACCTAGGGCCAGTAGGAGAGACTGCCCTAGAGGACAATGAGTTCTCTCCAAAACCCTTGCTTTCTGCATCCCTGACCGGTGACGATATCCAGTTTTCTATGGATGCATACCTAGATTCCGGCTCAACTGACAATTTCATCCACTATGCTCTAATGTTCAAGCACAGGATGCCTACTTTCTCCTGAAGAAGCCAATATCTGTGACTTCTGTGAATAGGAAGCTGCTGTCTGATAGATCTAAACATTGGAGATACTGCACAGGGAGAAGATTTCTCTACTTGTCCTACTCAGGGTCTATTAATTTAGTGTTATTGGAACTTCCCTGGGTTCTCCCACATTAACCAGTTGTTAACTAACATACTAGACAAATTTCCCATTTAGGCACTCCTTGCTATGCCCACCCTATGCTCTATTGCTCCTGTCCTTAAACTGCAAATTCCTGCTGAGCTTTCATGCCTAGCTCCTCAATATGCAGTGATGAATTCAGTAAAAAAAGAAAAAAAAGAAGATTGAAACTACCTTCTCAAATGCCATATGATTCACTAATTGAACTCTTTCCAAGTACTTCTCCTAGTAGTTGGGTATACCAGTTATTTTTGTCAGAGACTGAGGTCATGTCCAAGAATATTAAAGAGATTTTGGAGTGAAGTTTTATCAAAAAGTCTTCCTCAACATCTGGTGGCAGGTTCTTTTTCATAAAGAAGAAAGAGGACTTCCTGGTTCATGTTGAGTACAGAGGCCTTAATTCAGTCACCATAAAGAATTAACACCCAGATTGTTAGGACAGCACCTCTGCCAATCCTTAACAGATAGAGTGGTTCAGGAAAGTGACTAGGAAAGGACTCACCTGGCGTGAACAGCACAACCTAGAAAGGTTAGCCTTTATGCCTCTGGTCCAAGTGTGTAGAATGTGCTGACGGTGAAGACGACACCTTATCTTGAGGACATCCAAAGGAGAGCTAATGCAAGAACAAATCTGAGATATCCAATATCCCGAACAGAGGTAAAGAGAAAAATATTTAAAAAAAAAGGTATCCTGTGCTCAGGGTTCGAATCCACCATTGATAGGAGTGACACTTGAGAGAGGGGGGCAGGGCAACACCCACCAATATCCATAAAAGCACAGCAGTATGGAGAGATAATGGAGAGAGTTGAGTCCAATGATGTGTGTTAGATGGGGTCCAATTTATTTACACAGAGAAAGTACATGAAAGTTCACAAAAGGTGCAACACGTTTCAGAGCTTAACGCTCCTTTATCAAGCACATGTCTAAAAAGTAAGGAACATCCAGTAAAGAATAGAAATGATGGAGAGAAGAAAAAGAAAAAAAAGAATAAAAACCTGCTATGTTTAATCTCTAAATTGTTTGACGGGATGCAGAGAGCTACAGTTTTAAAGGGCCACTCTAGCGAAAACACTTCCATCACTGCATCCCCTCACTTGATTGCATGTCCCACTCTGGAAGTCTCCTCTGCATATTTCAACCACTTCCCTGCCATTCAGCTGCTGTCGAAGGTTGATCAGGCACCATCTTGAGAGTGAGATTTTTTACTAGCAGTTTCACATCTATCCCATGATGCATCAGCACAGCATTAGCTGTAACTATACCTTTTTAGCCTGCTGGGGTGACAGTTATCATTACCTTTCATATTTACCTAAATAAGCTTGAAAAAGGTCCATCACTGAAACGCGTTGCATCCCTATATTCCCCCGAAGACACCACTATGGTGGTGAAACGTGATGGGGGAGCTCTGCTCTACCTTTTAAATCAATATTAGACAGCAGGCATTGCTATCCTACGCTATTAACCCTTTGCAATCAAATTTTGGATTCAGGGTTTTCTAGGGGGCTCTCTCTTTCTGCCATTTTACAATGGCGCCATCTGCTGGCTAGAGCAAGTACTGCAGTATGTGACATGCTGGCGAAGCCCCCAACAACAAAGCGGACAGTTACATACAGCAAGAATACCCTGCCGGACGTCTCATGACATCGGAGCTGTACAGGCTTCAATCAGAATGTTGGAAGACATCAGACAGTGGTTTGGAAAGGGTTAACCATTAAGGTTACTGTTATTACTAAGAACACAGCTAGACAGTCATACAGCTTCCCTTCACGTGACATGCTGGATGATGGTGGTGCAGGTTCTGACAATCAAATTACCTAGTCAGATGCTGTAGGCAATACTCTGGAGGCTTCATTGCACCCCCAGCTAAGAGGATTTATTTGGCGTTACTGGTCTTTATGGTGAATGCGTGCCCCACTCAATTTTTGACCATTCATCATTCTCTCCAGTACTAACCTGCTGAATAATAAATGCAAACATAACTATAGTTACAGACTGTCAGCTATTTAAATACAATATTGACACTGTGGTTAGCAATAAACCACAATATAAAAATATATACATCTGCACTATATACTGTGTTTTTAAATATTTTTGTTTCCATGTGCAATCTTTTTGTTAAGCAATTCAATAAAAGTTATATTTTGGAGGGATTCATAGTTATTGCTTATGGCAAGAGCATTTTTTATTTTAATTGTGTCCAAGAAGACTGGAGGCTGTAAATTGCTGCCAAAAGGTGATTCAACTAAGTTCAGAGTCTAAATACTTATGTCAGTGCAAAATGTTAGTTTTTCACTTTTTAAAAAATTTCAAAGATTTCTAATATTATGTTTTTACTTTGACGCTATGTCATATTGAGTGCAAAATGATGGGGAAAAACTTGAATTTTTATTTAATTTGCATGAGGCCACAAAATAATAAAATACAAAAAAAAGTGAAAGGGTCAGAAGACTTTCCGAATACACTGCATAATTGAGCCAGAGAAAATGGTTTACATTAACCTCAAACTTGTGTGACATCCCTTTAGGCAAATTCTCCTGCACAAAAGGTCTTGTGTTCTCACTTGGAGACATAATTCTAAGCTTGCTGGGCACCAAGATGTTATAAGGGCATGAGAAATAATAACCCAACACTACTGGTAGTCTTTGTTAGGAAAAGATATTAGAGATTATGTTTCTGCCTGTCAAACTTGTGTCAGAAATAAAAACACTCAATTAAGCAGACTGCTGGTTTACTTCAGCCCCTATCAATTCCACAGTCATCCTAGTTACGGTCATGGATTTCATTAGACTTACCAAATTCCTCTGGAAACATCATTTTCTGAGTTGTACTGGATAGATATTCCAAAATGTCACATTTCATGCCTTTTCTTGGCCTGTCATCTGCCTCTCACACACCTCTTTGGGGATCACATCTTTGAACTATATGGCCACCCTCTTCATACGGTCTCTGACCTAGGGGTACAATTCACTTCTAAATTCTAGGGAGCTTTATGCAGCCTAATGAATGTGAAACTTGACTTCTACACTTCTCATCCACAATCCAATGCTTAGGTTGAACACGTTAACCAAACTCTAGAGATGTTTCTTTGCAACTTTGTTTCCTCCCTTCAAAATAATTAATCATCTGTTCTTCCTTGGGTAGAGTTCTCACTCAACCACCATGTAAGTAGTCTACAGTTTTGCCCCATTCTTTGTGGTCTGTGGTCAGCACCAATGTATTCCACTACCAGTATATTATGCACCAGAAGTGCCAGCCACAAGTCAATTCCACTGAGAATCCCTCAAAATCTGGGACAAAACTAAGGACTACCTTGCTACTTCTGTCAAACATATGAAGAAAACGGTTTACAAAAATAGGACAATTCCTCCCGAGTACTCTCCTTAGGACAGTGTGTGGCTTTCTCCAGAAAATATTAGTCTCAGAATGCCCTTAGTTAAGTTTGCGCTCCTTTTCCTAGGTTCCTTCTGGATTATAAAACACATCAACCTGGTTACATACAAACTCAGTCTTCCACTTTGTTGGAAAATTCTGGACTCCTTTCATGTTTTGCTTCTCAAACTGTTTATCCTTAACTGCTATTCACAGTCCTCTGTACCTTCTGCTATTTCTACTGTCTTCAAAAAAGAATTTAAAGGTAAGGAGATGCATGATGTAAAAAAGATTAAAGGTAAACTCTATCTGGTAGACTAGAAAGGTTATGGTACAGAAGAGAGATCCTGGGAACCACTAGAAAATATTAGTGCTCCTGGTCTGATAAAAAATTATATTCTACTAAAAGGAGGCCTGGGGTGGTATTGTGGTAATGTGCACAGTCGCTGCTGTTAACTCACAGGATAGTCTCGATGCTTGTTAGAATATCACATACCTAACACAGATCTATGCCATGCAATGTGGATATTTGAAAAATCCCCAAACTACTTGAAACTGCTGGTGGCATATACAATTTTATGGGATGGCCCATTACAGTTAGCCCCTTTGCCTTTTCTTTTCCATTTCTTGGTTTCTCACAATGCAGCTAATGATAAATTGGCAAAGAATACTTCTCATGATATATGTTGTTGGTCACAAAGAGATACTTGCTAAAGTAGTGTGTAAAGTCTGATGCATGGAACAATACATCTGCAGCGCCACCTACTGGATGGCGGCATTCCTGTGAATCAATGTCCCACCCTTTATATTGGTCTGTAGAACAATGATTGGGAATTGAATCATTGCTCTAAAGACATGTATAAAAGGTTGGACATTGATTTGCAGAAATGCTGCGATCCAGTAGGTGGCGCTGCAGAAGTATTGCTTCATTTTCCTTATTTGCATATATTACCCAGAGGAGCATGAATGGCCTTAGGCCTTACTCACTTTCTAGGTGGTCTCCTTAAGAAGTGACGATAACCCTCCTGACTTGAGTCTGATACACAAACAAGCAGCATGTTAACTACACAAACCAAAGTATATCTTTACTCTGCAAGGGTGGAGACAGAAAGGCACAGGGATGCTCATGCAAAGGCTTTGTTTAGAAAAGGAAAGACTTTATTGTGAAACTAATTACTGACTTAATGATTACATTTCTATGTATGCCTTTGTCTTTGAGTGAAGATCTGAGAGGTACACTAAACAGTTAAAGGGGTTTTGCAATAAAAAAAATTCTAGACTCACCTATTCTTTCCCAGGCAGACTCCTTACTGCATCCTCTCCTCGCTGATCTTTTCCAGTTCCCAGAGTCAGCTCACCGCAAGCCAGCTGGCTTGTTATGAAGTCTGCATTCCTCACACTCTTCTTCCTGCAGATCAGTGAAGGTCACATTCCTGTGATGCAGCATTCACTGGCTAGGAAGGAATGCTGATCGATTGCAGAGACAGTGGGCATGCGCAGTCTCTGCAATAGCTCGGCACTTCAGGCAAGGCTGTGAACTAGTGAAGTAGCGAACATTGCCAGGCAGAAAGGAGGCTGCTTCTGAATGGACGTTTTGCCACAGGAAGCAGTAGAACCAGCCAGCTGGAGGTAAGTTGACCCTTCCGGGACTGCAGAAGACAGGAGAAGATCAGTAGGGAGAGGAGGAGTATACAATTTTTTATCCAATGACAGCACTTTTTTTAAGGAGGAAGGCAGTGCAGGTGTAGAAACATTATAGGAGGAAAAAATAGGAGAAACAAACATTTTGGTCATACATGATTCAACAACTCAAAAGGTATACAAACAAATTCATTGTATTCATTAATTTACATCACATAAAGTTATAAATTATTTATAAGTATTATGTTCTTAAGTAGGCAATGAAACACCCACTCTGTTTATCTTCTTTGTTATTATCAAAAATAGAAAATGACTCATTGCACGATCCTAGTGATCCTACAGAATTTAAAAATGTAGTATAGTTATCAATAAAAGAAAAACCTAAAAAAAGAAGGTGAACAAATAATGTCTGGATGTGTGGTTCCCACCATGAAGCACAAGGTCGGGGTGAGATGATGTGAGATTGCTTTACTGGTGACACTACTGGCAATTTATACAAACTTGAAGGTACATTTATCCAGCACAACTTTACTACAGTTCTAGAATGTGTAAAAAACAAGGAAAAATGAAGAAAACAGTTTCTATCAGTAGGTGTGTCTAAACTTTTGACATGTTCTGTATGTTATAAATACTTTCTAACAAACAAGAAAGACGGTTTACTTCAAGCTGACATATATGGAAACAACCCCACAGGATAGTCAAATTGAGGAATTCTTATATCTAATACTGTAGATTAAAGGGGCATTCCCATCTTGGCTTTTCATAGCTGAGAAGAGAAACTGCTGCCATAGCTACTGATCACGCAGACGTAGCCTACGGAAAGAGCTGAGAGCTTACTGCAGCGCTCTTTCCATAGCTCTTATTAAGGAGAATGGGAGCTATGGAAACAGCATAGCACTAGTACAGTGAGCTCTACATGGTTTGTCGGAACTGAGCTTCAAGGGTTTTCTCATCTCGGCCTTCAAAAGCCAAGATGGGAATATCCCTTTAAGCAACAAGCTACAAAACCACTAAAAATAATATGTCAACTGTAGACATTGCTTCATTCAATGGATAAGGAGAGTGGCAGTAGGTAACTTGGATCACGTTGGTTATCACCAACACGTTCCTCAAAAAATAGAACTTGCTGTGGTTAAAATGGGCGTTTATGTTTTTTACTATAAATGATAATGGTGATGCCAGTGTTGTGTAGTACAATGATGGAATTAATAGCAATAATGCAGAAGCAGAGAGTAAGGCTGAATCAGTAAGGTTCACTTTTACTGACATTTGTAGATATCCACTGATTTACAACTTTCCCAATAATATATTTGTATTGAAACTGGTAAATAGCAGTATATTTGTATACAAGCAGAAATGGTGGGAGACTGCAGACTGTGGAGAGAGTTAGCATTAAACCACTGGCTGAAATGACTGTGAGCCCAATTGGATTTCTCAGATAGCGAAGAACAATGTTTAAACTCAGCACACGGGCTGACCATTGAGAGGCTTTCCAAAACTGTAATTTGAGTACAGTGCCTAACCCGACTTTCCTAAACTAGGTCTCAGGTGCTAAGTAGCATTTTCACTCATGGTTCCGGATTTGCTTGCTCCAGGTCCTAAGGCTTTGCTGGAGACTCCGGACACCTTCCGATCCACTATACATGCTTCTCTACTTTACCCATTCTGTTCTGGGATTAAGGCATTTCCCACCAAAATTCTCCAATACCGCTGACTTGCAGATAAGATGGCTTATGGGATCTTCTGTCATCACTCACACTCTGGCAGTCGCAAGCATCACTTGCTTAAAGTTTAGGCTTCTCACAGGATTCACTTTAAGTCTCTCTGCTCAGCTGCTCTGCATGCTGTATTACTAGCAGCTATGGCAGACTCCTCACAGATGTCCTACTCATGCGGGTTGTCTTCAGCAAGCTCCGGCAGACTCTTCAAACCAGTCTAATCCATACGGCGATTTCTCAGCAGGACCTTCCATCTTTTAGGCTTCCCGTCCTCCAATTCCAGGCTCTGTATTGTTCTCACACCACTGTCTTCTGGACAATCCTATTATTTCTCTCATTTAGCAAACTGGCCAATGAGAAAAATCAGTGCCTGCAACAAATAGCGAGGGTCTATGATACCCTGTTGCTAGGCAGACTTCCTTACTCATCAGGGGCAATGTTTAAACGCATTTTTGAACCTGGGGTAAGTGCTAAAACTACCTCAGTAGATTTGTAGTACCCTTCTGGGTAACTATAATTCTGCGAAAGGGACCTCCCACTTCAGACAGTACCTTTTTATTGTAAAGGCTCCTGGAAACTAATCAGATCACATGGTGACCAACTGCTGAGATCCCCAGTTCTAATATGCAGGAGAACCTGACAGAGCATTCAATTATCCTACAGTGCCACCACAGGGAAAAAGAAGCATTACAGGATTTTAATTACTGTCTGTCTATGGAGCACATATGCAAATAGGATCCCCCATACATGATGATGATGATGATGAATGAAGACTCCCGCTTAAATAAACAATGACTTAATAAAGTACCTGACCTTTTAAAGTTTTGATTTTCAGATTCATATGGGGTAATTTGTTACAACACAGATTACTGCGCTTGATTTTGGAAGAGAGATTTACATACTGCCCACAAGTCAACTATCCCAGTGCATTAAATTGAACCTATGTTTCTTTCAGTCATGCTGTAATTCCACCGAAAACATTTATTCTATACTAAAAAAAAAAGAACCTTATCTGCTACATTAATAAACCTCTTTGAATAACTTTGGTTTTGACTGTGAAAATCTGTTGATGAATTAAACTAATCTGCTTAGTGGAACAGATATGAATGTTATTACATTTTTCACACAAATTGCAACTTGCATAGCAATGTACTGTATTAAAGCGACCCTCCAGTTCATAGAAAAATGTCACTATACATGCCAAATATCTACCCTCTTTTCCAATGTTGCTTCTGCACTCAACATATTCTCAGCCCTGTCTTCATGTATGCACAATGGATGCCACATTCTCAGACTAAGCTAGGTACACTAATATGAGATGCTCAGCCCTGCTCTTTGATAGACCGGCGCTGAGGACATTAGTATTACTTCCATCCTCCATCTATTTCTACAGGTTTGCTGCGCCAAGAACATGGGGCTGAAATTGTGAAAGATGGAATTGTGCTTTCACGATGACGTTGTCTGGAGATCCTGGCTTCCCGTCCTTTTCCTGCTACTTAACGTTACCAGAGGATGTTTCCAGTTTAGCCACTAAATTGCTGTTCATAGTTATCTTATGAGCATGTGCATACTGCCTACTAGTATGCCTGCTACCAGCATGCTCTTCACAGTTGTCCCATGCACATGTGCCTACTTACTGGTAGTACATATGCAACCAAAATGCCAGACAGCCATCTCGGCCATCCGGTTTAGGTGGCACGTTGAAGACAGCTTTGACATCCAGTTTGACTGACAAGATGAAGCCAGTTCTGGCATTCTATTTGAGTGGCAAGCTGAAATTGGGACTCTCAAGCTATATACATCTGAAATGTTTGAGTCTCTCTTGGCCATTTTTGCTTACAGCAAGACAACTTAAATTTATTTAACTGAAAGTTTTATTTGTGCATTTTAAGCACTGATCCATTGTCCATGGAACAATATTTTCATGAAACATTGTTAGTGCAGACCTATGCTATATATAATAGTTTTATAAGCTCATATATTGGTTGGCCCACAGTGGGCATAGTTTATGTCACTAATACGTTTAAATGCCATTCTTTCTTTTAAAAATTGTGATCTTGCTGTTTGAAAATGAGATTAATATCCAGAAACAGATTAACAAGAGCTCCTAGTGAAGTATTAAGTTTCTTCTACCTTACCAGGCTTTGCTGTGGATGTGGAGTATGGTCTGCCACAAGTCCTTCCTACATATTTTAGACTTGTTTGCATTGCAACTACTCACAAACTCTTGATCAAATGTGATTGAGAGCATAGTGGTTTTGGCTTCTGCATTCTGGTACTTTTATTTTTCAAATTCTTAAAGTGGTCATCCAACGTTAAAAAAAAACTTTTTCTAACACCACCACTACTCCTAAATATTCAAGTGACTAAGGGCCAATTCACCCAGTTGTATGCAAGTTGTGCCTTTCGGTGTAACACATATCAGACAACACACAGACACCAGTCCGTATGTGGTCGAATCTCCACAGATCCCGCACATTGCATGTTCTATTCTCGTCGGTGAAAACAGGCAAAAAAAGGACATGCAGCAATTTTCATACAGACCTTTGGTCAATGTGAGAAATCATTTATGTAAATAGCTCTATAGGTTATAATAAAGTTGTGTGTAGTCCATGGAATACACAGACAGTACACGGCACAAAACTAAGGTGTATGAATTAAACCAAAGGCAATACCAAAATGTAATACCCAAAGCATCCCAATAAAAAAGCATGGCACCGTTTCTAGAAAAAAAAAACAGACCCGTTTTTTAAATTGTAGACAATCCCTTTAAATATTTTTATTCAATAACCTACAGTATTGGACTCCTGCTGATAACACTTTTTTTTAAAGCTCTAGCACAGATATCCAGTAACCTGTTTAGTCACAACAACGTGAAAATAAAACTTATGTTTTTACATATTTTCATTGCAGTGTTCTTCCCCTTTAAGCAAATTATGACGCCTAATAACATGAAATCAAGCAAACTGCCAATGCAAGTAGTACTTTAAAGACAGTAGTTGAATATGCCATGTGGTATAATTAAATAATGCAGTTTGATCTTTTAAACAAAGAAAAGTTCAGATACATCTTTAAAATGATCAGTGTCAATGACAGCTAAATTGTCTTTTTGAGAAGGAATAAATAAAGAACCTTCCAGAGTGAAACAATATTTTCCAGCTGGAAGAAAAAGGTGCAAAAATACCTAAATCTACCATGCTGTTAAACTGGAAATGCCTGTAGGTTTGTATGCAGATGTTTTGGTTCCAAGTAGATTACATAAAGTGTTTTTTTCATTAAAAAAAAACCCTACCCCCTAGCTGGGCCCTGCCAAAAGAAAAAAAGGTATAATCCCCTCCTCTGAGACCGCGGGATGCAGCCGACAGCTGGTGCGGGCATCGGTGGCAACTTCTTGACAAACAGACCAGGCGGAAGTATGTGACCGCTGCGCCCAGGAGAGGCAAGTATACTTGTGATTGCAAGGCAGAGCCCATCTCTGGAACAGGGTTTTGTTTTAATGACAAAACCCCTTTCAGTAAAGAATAGGGCAACTGAAGTGATTATGCAGATGGCTCCTGAGCAGATTTGTTTTTAGACTAGTATGAAGACAACACAAGACTCAGTGTGGGATATTGGTTTTCTTTTATCAACTGCAATTGTCACAGGTGAAAAACAGAACTGGCCCCTTGAACCGCAGTATCCATATAGAGCTAGTAAGCGATCACTATTTTGTTTTCCATTTCTGTTTTGGGCAGCCAGAACTCACTTCCCAGAAACAGATGTTAGGTGCTGGAGAAACCCTTTCACTGGGGAAAAAAAAGATTAGTTGTTTTTAGTAAAGTACCTTGCAATCCTTCCAATTATTACTAATAAATAGGGGGTTTAGAAGGAGACTTTCTTTTGCTCTACAAGGTATTTGAAATGAGCTTTTCCTGAAGCAGTATCTATAATGGCTACTACTTTTATTGAATGTAGTATTGTGAAAGAATCATAGACAAAATACCTAACAGCCAAAAGCTGGGCTGATGTAATTACCAAGCAAACCAGGGCAGGTGTCGGGGTCTGCTAATCGATTCTGCCCTCATTTGTTTTAATCAATTGCATCCACGTCTTTAAAACGTAGATACCACTGATTATGACAAGGGCACTGCAGAAATTGGAGAGCTTCCTGTTCTACCACATGGCACCTTCTCTGTCACAGAACAATTTGAGAGTACAAGTTTATAACCATCTTCAATACTCTCAAGAATGGAATAAACTTCAGAGGGAGCTTCTTGCATCCATGGAGGATATGAGAAATCTGGAGCAGAGATAACACTCTGGCCTGGTGACCTACCCACGTAGAGACCATAAAACTTTCACATCCCATATCAGTAGGCTAATTAAGTATTCACTCCTCTGCTCATCCTGTTCTGGTATTGTATATATATATATATTAGTGTGTGTGTGTGTGTGTGTGTGTAGGTGTCCATCTACCTACCTATCTCTTCGGATCTATTTAATTAATCCTGTAGAAGAAACCTGAGAAGGTTTGAAAGCTGGCTATAGCATCATGCATTTTTGTTAGCCATACAAGATTACTTGGTTTCTCTTACTGAGAACAACCTCGTTAGAGACCACACAATGATGTCACTGTGCCACCTGCATCATTCCATGCAACCCTGGCCAGAAAAGGGCCAGGCAAAGGATAGAGGATGTCATGGGAGCGTGATGGAGGTGAATGAGTTTATATTATTGCTGAAACACATTAGGGCCTTATTAAATTCCTCAGGGGGCATAGTGATGCCTATAAATGACCAAGGTGGCACAGTGGGACATATAACTTACTAAGAAGCACAGCAAGGCCTATAAATCACTAAAAGGGACATAAATTACAAAGGGGGCACAGTGGAACTTAGAAATTACTAAGGAGAGACAGCAAGGCCTATAAATAACTAAGGGAGTTCACTGTGAATTTGCTACCCAATGGCCCATGTAAGCCTAGAGCCAGCCCTGAACAAAAGTACCAACCAAAAGGGATAAATTATAAAGCGGGTTTCACATGGAGTAATTTCCTTGCATTTTATCATCCATTTTACTGCTGCAACAATCAAACCCCCATGATTCTAACTAAACCAAAATTAGATCAATAGAGAATCCTATGGTGAGCTAAGTTTGGTTCAGTAGAACGGTAGGGAGTCCAGGTTTTGCAGCCGCAATATAGATACTGAAAGCTGTATTCTCCATATGGAAAACTAGCCTCAGTTTTTGTTTCTCACAAACAGGAAACTCAAGAACTATAAGTGTTACCTTCAACTTGACTCACATGCATTATACTTGCAATCACTTTAACACATTTTCTTAAAACAGTTTCATTCTACAGCAGTACTGACTATGCCAAGAGGCTCAGCCAAGCTGCAATCTCCAGTTATGTATACAGTCAAAAAATCCCACATCCTCTTTAATGAATTAATATAAATACAGGGGCATTTTGTGGCACAGATCACATTCATCAATGATATAATTACTTCTTCTTTATGTCATACTTGCTAATTTCCAACAGTGCTCTGATATCAATCCCATTTTATTCACCGTTTAATTTTATTTTAGCTCTCGTGATTTGGCAACTAAACTAGAAGGCTATTTTAAACCCACAGGAAGCTGGAAAGAAGTTAACAATGCAAGGCTTTCAAATATATTTGACTATAAAGAAAGACATGTTAAAGCATGTTATAATAGCATAGTTACATTTTATATTTATTATTAAGAAATTCATCATTTTTAGTTATACCTTGCACTGATGAGCAAAGCTTTAAACGAGTTGTATATTTTATATTGTAAATCGAGGCTAATCCACATGAAAAATATCACAGTTTAGATGACGATTGTCTGAACAGTGGTTGTCCAACTGCTGGGTCCCCCACTAGTCACAAGAACAGTGGTCCCAGAGTGTCCTTGAAAGAATGAATGGATCAGTAGTGTGCATGCATGACCAATCATCTCTAGGGAAATGCCAGAGATAACCGTCTACAAATGCTCAGTAGTCCCATAGAAATGAACGGAGCAGTAGCCCACACACGTAGCCACCACTCCATTCATTTGGGAACAGTTGGGATCTCCGTTCTCATGATCAGTGATAAGGCAATGTTATTTTCATGTGTTTGAGTTGCAACATCAGATACAGCCTACAGGAAACAGTGATTCAGTTCTTGTAAAAGCAGAACTATTTTTAATTTCATTAATTCATTTATGTCTTCTCTCTTATGTAATACCTGTAGAATTAGTAGACACATAAAAATGCACATAGAAACTGACTAATATTCCCTATAGGAGGATTCAGTGGTTATTCTACTTGCTATTGATTAGATTAAAAATAAACAGGATCTACATAGTAGTGTACAATGCAATATAAAATCTGCAGTGCATATTTATAAGCAAAAACTATGCAGAAAATTAATTAAGACAAGTGTTAATGTTGGACTTAATATAATTCCTGCAAATGCAATCAGCACATAGTTCATGAAGAGGTATAGGTCTCCTCATACATCAGACATCTCGGGCTGTCTGTGCGCCTCAAAATAAATCTGTGCCAGCTACCAGCTGGAGTAAATCTCTGGTATAATTCATGCCCGTTTTTGGTTGGCCTCCGTCGGTCACACCTCTTCCCAATATGTCATATACCCCATTTTCTTCAAAACAGTGTAAATTTAAAAAATATTGCTAAATGAGTTGCACAAGCAAAGATTGCACCAATACTTGCAACTTTTTTTTTTCAATGCAGGTTTAACAATGACAAATTCCCCCTGTATGACAAATTTGGATAGTAACACAGAGTACATTGGCTTAGGAATAAAATTTTGTCATAGGTAACCTGGGGATGCCATTAGGGCAGTGTTCCCCAACTACAGACCTGAGGGACTCCCACAGGTTAAGTCTTCGGGATTTCCTCAGTATTGCACAGGTGATGTAATTATTGTCAGTGCCTCAGACATTGCCACAGGTGCTCTTACTATAGGATATCCTGAAAACATGACCTGTTGGTGGTCCCTGAGGACTGGAGTGGGGGACCCCTGCATTAAGATTATAATGGAAAAACGTTTAATCTTTCATGTCCTAAAGTGGGTGGGTATTGTAGTTAATTTAGCTTAACTTTTGTTTGTAAACAATAAGGCCTAGTGAACAATTACTGGGTGTGAGTTGTGTCGAGAAGCTCAGACGCAAGTCATGTAGGACAGCAAATAGACACCTAATTGGTGTGCTGTCCGATTTACACGGACAGAGCAATTAGACATGCATTGCATGCCTTATTTCTCTTCTGTGATATGGACAGGACTAGGGCATGGGATGAGTCTTTTCAGACAAACAATCAGTCCACATTGAAAAATCTGCATAGCCCTATAAGCTATAATAGGGTCGTGTGCTACTTTTGAATTAAACACAGACAGCACATAGCCCCAAATATACCAGTGTGCCGGAGGCCTTAGAAGTCCGCCGTTTTCAGCATCTAAATTTTAAATTTCAAGTAGCAAAATCTCTATTAATGTTTTCCCTTAAGATAATTAAGACAATGTCTGTAATTTCTCTAAAGAGAAAACACCTGAAATGTAGACAACTGCATATACTGCTAAAAAAATTGCTTTAGTTTGAAAAAAAAAAAAAAAAAGAAGAACCCAGTCCACTTAAATTGTTAAAGGATTCAGAAAGGGGAATAGCTTACTTATAAAGGGTTTAAATCAAAAAGATTGATCCAGCGCTATATCTCTGGTGTCCTATATTAAAATAACAATAGCATACTTGAATAGGAAGGCATTGATGTGTTACACGATGGTATGGCCCATGGAGGCCCCAGAACATGGATTTCAATTTTGTGTTGTGGCCCCTTTAAAACAGAGAGTAAAATCCAATTGCAAAGTTGAAGAGCAGCATGTGAAAAGCACAAATCTGCTTTACATGTATCTCTAAGTCCCGCTGCTATGACTGAAGTAAGGAAAGTGTACTCAAATGCATGAAGCCATTGCTGGATCTGTGTTCATTCCAGGGACTCTCAACGAGGTTCAGTACTTGGATCTCCTGCAGATGACGGTGGATGACTTCCGGGATGAACTACCTTTATCATAGCATAAGGAGGCCACTTCAACTTATATAGAAGAGTGCACACATGGATTGCTGAAAAGAATCAGATTCTTGTGTCCTGCGCCAACTTCAGACACGGACACTGTGGATCTCAGGAACAGGAGAATATACAAAAAATACAAAACCCTGCTCCCTACCATTGTCCCTAATAGCACTGTAACTTAATTTATGGTGCTGTGGGGATGTGACAGGTTCCCTGTCTGTGTGCTATCCTAAGGAGTTGTGCCTGAGCCTCTCAGGTGCAACTCACGCATAGTAAGTGTGCACTCAACAAATAAAAAGCTCTGGTCGTTAAAAGCATACTATTCCCAACTAGGCAATTGAAAACCCACTTGATTCATGTTCAATATTATATTTAGTGTTGTAAACTCAAATTTATGAAAGTGATTGGTTTTAAATGGGGTTGTCTTCTGCTGGGCCTTTGGGGTCCATTATTTTGTCAGGTTAGGACCAACTATAGAATCCTCTAGCATTTTGGTGGGCCATTCTGATCTTTCTGCTATGGCTGTAATTATATCCTTAAATCCGAGTGTTCTTTAATGTCAAATTGCAGACACATGTCTCATCAATCTACTGCACTGCTATGTTCCCTGTTCCAGCATCTGCCACTCTGGGACAGCCTACCAGTTATTTGGGTTAATCCTTTTTGCAACTTTATGATAAAGTTACAACTGAATGTAACAGAGCAGTCTAGCCCATCGCAGGTGCATTGTGAATCTCAATAGCATTTTATGAATGCCTAACTCTGAAGGCTTTGCTCAGGCACACATCCAAAGTCACGTTATAATCTAGCTCTAGCTGATAATTTGAACTAAACACTGCAGCCCATGGCAGAGTATTAACAAG
This sequence comes from Eleutherodactylus coqui, assembly GCF_035609145.1. Lineage (NCBI taxonomy): Eukaryota > Metazoa > Chordata > Amphibia > Anura > Eleutherodactylidae > Eleutherodactylus > Eleutherodactylus coqui. The sequence goes on along the minus strand of NC_089838.1, from coordinate 66,663,923 downwards.
AATGGTTTCCAGCCTAATGAGAAGTTTCTGTCACCGTAAAATGAATCTGAAGTCATAATCATGGCAAGCATATTTTGGCCACCTTTGTAACCTCCAATTCACAGCAGAGACCTTCTCACCCAAATAATTACTCTCTAAATACATTATTTCTTCTAATTACCCTCTTGTGATGTGGGGATCATAACCATAAGTTCAAGTGCTGAGAATTAGGTGGGTTAAGTTTGAGCCAAGAGATGACATAAGGGACTGATCTGACAGAAAGATCTCAGAATAGCAATTTAATGCTACAAAATAATCATGTACCATCATAATGAGTCTGCAAAATCTGT